>NW_024100509.1:10285000-10885000 GCF_016545835.1 Crotalus tigris
TGATGATGATGATGATGATGATAATAATAATAATAATAATAATAATAATAATAATAATAATAATGACGGCTGAATGTTGGAAGAAATTCTATGTGCAGGGAAAAGTTTCTTCTTACAGGAGGTGTCTGTGTAATCTGGACAGTGGTGGGATTTAAATATGTGAACAACCAGTTCTCTGTGTAGATGCCTCTTGCAGAAGTCCATTCTAGGCCTGGGCAACAAAAAATTAGCTACCGGTTCTGCTGAAATAGTGCGAACCAACTGAATCCCACCACTGAATCTGGAGCTTTATAAAGTTACCTCTTTTTAGGTTACTACCTGGCTGTCTGTTACCATATTCCCTTTCAAACAGATCTACTTCACAGTCATTCAGTGTTGCAATGTTCATGTTATGTCATTTCACTTCAGTCACTTCTCCCTGACAATGGGAAATTGTTTCCAGAAATCATGCATGGGTGTCTTTCATCATGTCTGTCATTAACAGTTCCTGTTTGATGACAGGAATATATCAAAATGTACAATTTCACAGCTAAACAGAGTCCATCATTAGTCCCCAGCATGTTTGCAGAAGGGGGCTGGAAATTGTATGCCACCATAGTTTGTAAAATCCTGCCACATCTGGAAATCTCATTGACTCTTGGTGACCTCTGTGTAAGCAAGAAGGCATAATACTATAGCAGCCGAATGCCTCTAAAAGAAATTGAACCTTGCTTGTAAAAACCTGCATGATGTCTGCATTACATTACAGAAAAAATATACCCAATTGTAAGTCAGTATAAGATCTGAAAGAAAAGTGGACTTCCGGTGGTCAAAGCGGTGGAGATGGCGGCTACTTTGTAGCCGTCCTCCTGAGAAGGTGTCAGATCCGCGGAGCACAGCGTTTATCAGCTGGCCCGCGGCTCGCAATCCCCTTCCCGGGCGAAGGGAAGGGGTAGAGATCGCATGAATAGAGGTAGAACCTCTTAACTCTCCCTGGATTTTTATTTTTAGGGGGGTAGAAAGAGGGTTCCCTCGGAGTTCATTGCCTTCTCCGCCTCTCAGCTGTCTTTGTTTCTTCGGAAACAAAGCGAGACGCCGCTACCATCTCCGTACTTAAAGAAACCGTGAGTAATCTTAAACCGGACAGAACTGTTTAAAGGATTTTATTTATAGTTTAGCTTTATTTTATTTTTTTTAGTTTATTTAGTTTATTTAGTATCTGCTGATTTTTTTTTATTTTTTTGAGCTTTCTCTTTTTTTTTTTTTGGGCGGAAAAGTGAGAGTGAAAGTAAAATGGCGTTTTGAAAGTTTTTTTTTCCTTTAAAAGACGGATCGGCTGAATTGTTGTTTAATATTGCTTTTTTTTTACTTTTTTTACTTTTTTATTCTTGGGGACTTTTAGATTGATCTTATCTTATTCTATTTTATCTTATTTTTAATTTTTTTTTGGATTACTTATTTTTATTGGTATTTTTAAGAAGAAAGGAAGATAAATTAAAATGGCTTCAAAACGACAACCAGCTACTGCAGCTTCTAAAGTAACTTCTTCTCCTGCTACTTCTACTGTGCAACAACAACTTAAAATAATACCCTCAGTGCAGCAACCTAAATCTACTCCACCTTCACCTCCCCCATCTGGCACATCAGCACAAGACATTAAAGAAATAATGGTAAGTGCTGTCTCACAGTTTAGGGAGGAAATGAAACAACTTTTGGATCAGAATAAATCTGAAACTAAGGAGGAAATGAAGAAAGAGATGAAGGAGCTTTTAGAACAGAATAATGCTATTTTGAGGGATGATATACTTCTAGCTCTATCTGGAATGGCCTCAGTGGTTGTGAAGCTGGACTCCAGAGTAGAGGAAATTGAAGAAACAGTTGAACTTTTGGATTATAAATTTCAAGATATGGAGAAAAAAGTGGAGACTTCACAAGATGATATTCTTATGTTCCAGTATAGACAGATGGAATATGCTTTGAGAATAAGGGGTCTGAAAGAAGATAAAATCAAGATTTGATGGAAATGGTGATTAATGACTTGGCTGTTATTTTGAATATTGATAAAGAAGAGTTACGTGGGGATGTGGAAAGAATTTATAGAGTTAATTCTTGGATTGCAAAACAGAGGAATTTGCCTAGAGATGTGGTGATATATTTTGCTAAGAAGTCTTTGCGAAATCAGATTCTACAAACTTTTTATAATAAAAGATTTCAGATTGCTGCCCAAGATATTATTATTTTAAAGGAAATTCCACCTAAAATTTTAAGAAGCAGAAAAGATTTTGCTTTTTTAGTAAATGGATAAAAATGAATAATTTGCATAGACAGAAACAGATTCAGAAACGGAAAGACTTGGAAGAGGAGATTAAATTAAAAGAGAAACTTTTAATTTCAAATCCCTTAGATGAAAAGATTAAAGGAGCTTTAAAATTGTTAAAAACACAATTTAACATGCTGATGGCTGATCAAGCTGCAACTAATTTGCTATTTATGAAACAAAATACATTTTGTAATGCTAATAAACCAGGGAGATGGTTGGCTTATCAGTTAAGAAAAAAACAGAAACAGAGGAATATAGATAAAATAAATTATAATGGTAAATTGGTTTATCAGAAAGAATTGATTAAGAAATCTTTTTTAGAATACTATCAAAAATTATATAAGGGTACTAATATTCAAATTACAGATATAAATAATTATTTAGGCAAAGTTAACTTTCCTAAATTAACAGAAGATCAGGAAAAAAAGATTAACGGTTTAATTACTAAGGAAGAAATTGTTATAGCTATTAAACAATTGAAATTGGGCAAAGCGCCGGGTACGGATGGGTTGACATCTATTTATTATAAAGCTTTAGTAGAAGAGATGATCCAACCGTTGTGTGAACTGTTTAATAATTTATTACAGGGGTTAGAGATCCCTCCATCCTGGCGTAATGCATTTATATCATTGATTCCAAAAGATAGTCAAGATCTTACTTTGCCTAAAAATTATAGGCCTATATCTCTTTTAAATGTGGATTATAAAATTTTTGCAAAAATTTTAGCTAACAGGCTTATGGGGATCTTGCAGCAGTTTATACATAGGGATCAATCGGGTTTTATAACTGGAAGGTATATGAAGAATAACGTTAGACAAATTATTAATTTATTAGAGTATTTAGAAAAGAATAACCAAGTCTCTGCAGGCTTGATATTTTTGGATGCTGAAAAAGCCTTTGATCAAGTGAATTGGCAGTTTATGCTGTGTTTAATCAAGGAGATGAATTTTGGACAAAATATATTACAAGTATTATCCAATATATATCAAAAACAGACTGCTCAAATTATCGTAAATGGGGGTTTGTCAGAGGCTTTTGTAATAGAAAAAGGAACAAGACAGGGATGCCCGTTGTCTCCGTTATTGTTTGTTTTAACACTGGAAATTTTGTTGATTAAAATTCGGGAGTCTCAAGAAATAAAAGGAATAGAAATTAATAAAAAAGAATATAAATTAAGAGCCTTTGCAGATGACTTGGTTGTTACTTTGTCTCAACCTGTTTCTTCGGTGGTGAAATTATTACAATTGATTCAACAATATGGACGTGTTTCTGGCTTTAAAATTAATAATAATAAGACCAAAATATTAGCTAAAAACATGACTAATGGTGATAAACAGGCTCTAGTTAACTTAACAGACTTTGAAATTGTTGATAAGGTAAAATATTTGGGGGTTACATTATCTGCTTCTAATGTAAAATTGTATAAAAATAATTATGAAAAGCTGTGGATGGAGGTACAGAAGGATTTAAAAAACTGGAATAATTTACAGTTATCCCTTATGGGCAGAATTGCAGTTATTAAAATGAATGTCCTGCCAAAGTTTATTTTTTTGTTCCAAATGTTACCTATCTTAAAGAACGAACGTAATTTAGATGAATGGCAAAAAGGTATTAATAAATTTGTTTGGGCAGGGAAAAAACCAAGGGTGAAACTTAAAATAATGCAAGATTTTCGTGAGAGAGGTGGACTCAAGGTACCAAATATGAAATTGTATTATGATGCTGTAGTATTGACATTGATTAGCGATTGGGTGAATTTAACAAATACAGAAATACTTCATTTGGAAGGCTGGGACCTATTTTTTGGATGGCATGCCTATTTAATATTTAATAAAAAAGTGGATTGGGTTTTTAAGTCTCATATTATAAGAAACTCTTTGCTAAGAGTGTGGAGAAAGTATTATAAAAGTGACTTCAAAATACCATTATGGGCTATACCTCGGCATGCCATAGAAGGTATAAGGAAAGGGGTAAATATGGACAAGGTCTCTTATGTACAGTTATTAAGATGGGATGGCCAAGACTGGCAGTTAAAATCTTTGGAAGAATTAACACATGAAAACTTAACTTATTCATGGTTCCAATATAGACAAATAGTGGATAGATGGAAGATGGATTGTAAAATGGGCTGGCTTAGAGAAGATGGAATTTTTTTAAAACAAGTAAGAGATCAAAGGCCAACCCATATTAAGAGAGTTTATGGGGTTTTAGTGGAATTAGATTCAGAACTTGAACTAGTTAAAGATTGTATGATTAAATGGGCACAGAATATTGGTGAAACGATTTCAATGGATACTTGGGAACTTATTTGGATAAGAAATGTTAAATTCACACAAGCGCAAAATTTAAGAGAGAATTTTTATAAGATGTTTTATAGATGGCACCTTGACCCAAAGAAAATGTCCATTATGTACCCTAATCTACAGCCGAAATGCTGGAGATGTGGATATTTGGATGCTACCTATTACCATATTTGGTGGACGTGTAAGCATATAAAAGCTTTTTGGATTAAGATATGGTGGAATATTCAAAAAATTTTTAAAAGAAGGGTAAAATTTACTCCGCAATTATTTTTATTAGGTATTGTTATTGACTGTGATGCTAAGGAGGTTATATTGATGTTAAATTTGATTACAGCCGCTAGGTTGTTAATAGGACAATATTGGAAGAAGGAATCTTTGCCTACTTTACAAGAATGGTTTCATAAAGTTTCGTATTTGGCAGAAATGGCAAAGATTTCGGCTTTCTTAAAGGAGCAATCTCAAGAAAAATTTTTTGCGGTATGGGAAAAATGGATAAATTTTATACAACATAATTTGGATATGGAAAAATATTATTTAGCCTTTTTATAATTTGTAATGATTGTTTTTTCTTTCTTTCTTTCTTCTTTTTCTTTTTTATATATATACATTTTTAATGTATTATTATTCATATATTTTTTTTTTTATATATATATATGCTTTATTTTTCGTCTACTTTCTTCTTTCTTCTTTCTCTCTCTCTCTTCTCTTTTTATTTTTTATTTTTTTTCTTTTTTAGTATATATTATTCATTTTAAAGTTTATGTTATGTATATTATTTCTATATATATTATTACTGTGATTTTTATTATTATTATTAATTATTTTATAAATTGCAAATGTTATTTTTAAAATATTTGTTAAATAATCCTATATTCAGTTCTGGGAAGTCGGGGGGGGGTGGGGTGGTTGGGGAGGGGGGGGTGGATTTTTATTTGTAAAACTTTTGAAAAATTTTAATAAAAAAAAAAAAAAAAAAAAAAAGATCTGAAAGAAAAGTTACAAGAACTGGATATGCTTTATCTATCACAAATGTATTAAAAACATGTTTAATTTGATGTCAGGTGGCCTTGAATATTTGCCTATGTTTTAGATTTATACCTTTTTTTTTCTTTCAGAAACTTGAGGTGCCATATAAAACAGTCTCCTTCAATTTTTCCAAAACAACAGCCATGTTCCACTTTTGAGATGATTAGGAGCAATTCTTTGTTCCTGTCCGCACAACCAGATCCTGTCTCTCCTCATCCCTTGTTCATCTGACTTACCCTTGCAGGTCAGCAATATGTGGTTTGAGGGGGCTTGATCAGTTTAACCAGCAGCCATTTTTCTATTCCTGTCAACTGAAAGAAATGAAGAAAGCCTTAAAAAGCTTTTTTCCCCATGTTTCCCGAGGCATTGCTTCCCTGAGAAAGTTATTTTTCTTTTAAAGTCATGACTGATCAGGGTTGGCATCAGTCAGCTTTTAAAGGGACCCCCCCATCCCTATTCATTTGCTCATTTCCCATGAGGCCAAAGTGGACAGGAACTGAAAAGGCCCTAACAATTAGATGCCTTGGACTTTATCTCAGTTTTAGATGCTAAAAAGAATATACAACTTTATCTGATATATCTGGTATACAGGATGCATGATCTGGATTGAGTTAGTTTAACTACACAGAGTTAATTCCACTAAATCCTTTGGGGGCTAATTCTAATCTCTTCAAGGTTAATTTACCAGATCAGTTAGCTCAATTTTAGAAATTATACTACACATTTCTATCCCTTCATGTCACCCAGTTAAAGGTATGGTGAAGAAACTGATCTCTGAGATCATAGGGGTAATCCTTGATTAACGACTACCCTGCTTAGTGATTGTTCAAAAAGCCCTGAAAATGTAGTTTTACAACTGGTCCTCAGACCTATGACTGTTATACTGGTCACATGATTGCATTTGCAACCTTCACAGCCAGCTTCCAATAAGCAAAATCAATGGGGAAATGGTCACATGATCTCATGTTTAATGATCACAGGTGATTTCCTAAATAACAACAGAGAAACTGACCTCATAGGTTTGCTGTGGTGGGTTTGCCAGTCCCAACTGTGGTCTTTAAGTGAGGACTACCTACAATGTGTTAGGCGGTAATTGGTGGTCCTTTGATGTAAACCAGGGATTTTCAAACTTGGCTTTTTTATGACTTGTGGACTTCAACTCCCAGAATTCCTCAGCCAGCATGCCTGGCTGAGTAATCCTGGGAGTTGAAGTCTACAAGTCATAAAAAAGCCAAGTTTGAAGACCCCTGATATAAACACTTAAGAAAAGGCTGGTTAGCCATTGGGGATGCTGAAATGGTGAGCAAAATCCTCTTTTTCTGGTGCTATTGTCTATTGCTAATCTAATTCTATGGTCCTGTGATCATTCTTACTTCAAAGATCTTGCATAGATGTAGAGCAGGGGTCCTCAAACTTAGCCCTTTTATGACTTGTGGACTTGGCCTGGCGTGCCTGGCTGAGGAATTCTGGGAGTTGAAGTCCACAAGTCATAAAAGGGCCAAGTTTGAAGACCCCTGATGTAGAGAAACGCAAGAAAAAAGGGAAGAAGGGAGAAGAAATGAGAAGGGAATTGGAGATGAGCACATATGTGCTTAAACATCATTTCATTCCTGGCGTCTTCTGATGCACTTGATTAATTGGGCCACTAATAAATTGATTAGACATTTCAGCTGAAATAGGAATCCAATAAACAAAGACATCCCTTTGAATAATCATAGCAGATGATTAACGATCAAGATCTTCAACTGATTGATTTCAATGGCAGAAGTAAACATATGTGGTGTTAAGTGCTGTTAATTAACCTTCTCTAACTTTGTGTCTTCCAGAAGTGTTGGGCTGCACAGTTTCCTGACCCAGATTGAAGACATTAAGCCACACAGTGCCCTTCTGCCTCAAAATAATAAGTTGTTCTCTGTAATTTAATAATGGAAATGTATCTCCATCTTTCTTTGCAATCTCTAATTAGTCCAGTATTCAGATTTGTTTAGTTTCACTTTGGCACTTTTTGAAGCCAGCTCATTACCTTATGATTGCTCCTGCCTACCACGGACCATGTGTCTAATTCTAAATTAGTTTAATCTCATCTGTTTGATTACGGAGAGATTAATCTCATCTGTTTGATTATTGAAAGGAGCAGAAAGGCAAACAGCAGTGGCTCTTGTTGATTCTAAGGAAATGAGACAAAACAGGACGAAAACATTTCAAAAACATCATATGGAAATAAATGGCAGAGATTCAAGATTGGTATAGGCTCAGTGGTGGTATTCAGCCAGTTCGCACTAGTTCAGCAGAACCAGTAGCTAATGTTTTGTTGCCTAGGCCCAGAATGGACTTCCAGAAGTGGCATCCATACAGAGAACCAGTTGTTCACATATTTGAATCCCACCACTATATAGGCTGCATTAACAGAGGGACAGAATCAAGATAGTGAAGTATTAGTACTGCTTTATAAGGCCTTAGTAAGATCACACTTGAAAACTGTATCCAGTTTTGGTCGCCACAATATAAAAAAGATGTTGAGACTCTGGAAAGAATGCAGAGAAGAAAACACAACATGTGCTCTACAAACACACTCAGTCCAGTCTTGGGAACAGAAAAGATGGTCAGTTATGACAGAAAGATCTGTCTGAAAAAAACAATTGATACATTTGGGCGAACCCTGAAGATTCCTCTGAACAGACTTTCAAAACCCACCTCTTGAGATGAACAGTAGCTAATTGTGGGAAATATTTTAATAGGCATTTATAGACCTTATGTTTAGACTTCACAGATATTGTTCAAAGCTCTTGTTGCCTTTGTGCTGAGCACTTTCTATAGCTCCTCTTGTTTGAAAAAAAATATCACCTTCTTTTTCCGCTACCACCAGATGGGATAACTGATTCACCTTCACTGGTCCGTTACTACTTTGCATTTTCCAAATAGATGACATTCAGCATCTGCATATCAATGATGCTCACCATCTTTTCTAGTAAAATGTCCTGTCAGCATCTTAGCAACATAATAACCTGACATTAAGCACGTTTTCAAAGTCTCTCACACCAAAGGGCAATGCAGGACAAATAAAAAACTTTCTCTTGGGATTAAAAAAAAAAGTAGAGTCCTAAAGGGAAGAATAGCAGGAAGGTAACTGGACCATGATGTCCAAATCTATGAATGTCAATCAATCAATCAGAATATAGCTGGAAGGGACCTTGGAGGTCTTCTTCTACCCTTTCAGATAGGTGGCTGTCCAGTCTTTTCTTAAAAACCTCCAGGGATGGAGCACCCACAACTTCAGGAGGCAAGCTGTTCCACTGGTTAGTTGTCCTCACTATTAGGAAGTTTCTCTTTAGTTCTAGGTTGCTTCTCTCCCTGATTAGTTTCTATTCATTGTTTCTTCTCCTGCCTTCTGCTGCTCTGGGAAATAAGTTGACCCCCTCCTCTTTGTGGCGGCTCCTCAACATAATAGCACCCATACCGCTATTGTGTGAGAAAGCTTTATCAGATTTCCAAATCAGACTGTTCTGTCTTTGTCTGATGCAGATAACTTTGTTTTTAAATTATTTTAACACTAAACAGGGGAAGTTGGAAACTTACAAATCTGCAAGAAAAGGAAAAGAATAGCAGATGATTGTAAGCAGTGGCCACCTGTGCGATAGAATAGCACACACTGGAAATTAAAGTAAAGGTAAAAGTTTCCCTTTCAGTTATTTCTGTCTCTAGGTCAGTGGTTTTCAACCTTTCTAATGCCGCGACCCCATAATACAGTTCCCCATGTTGTGGTGACCCCCAACCACTTATACATCACCGGGTGCCAGGGGCGTGGCCAAAGAAAAGGGGGAAAAATGGCAGACAGCCTTGTTTGGCGACCCCCGTGAAATGGTCGTTTGACCCCAAATGGGGTCCCGACCCACAGGTTGAGAACCACTGCTCTAGGTGGTGGTGGTGCTCATCTCCGTTTCTTGACTGAATGAACCAGTGTTGTCTGAAGACATTTCTGTAGTCATGTGGCCATCATGGCTATATGCACAGAACACTGTTACTTTACCACCAAATTGGTACCAATTTATCTACTCACATTTGCATGCTTTCAAACTGCTAGGTGGGCAGGAGCTGGAGCAAGGACCGGAGCTCACCCCGTCATGTGGCACTCGGGTCTCAAACCCAGCCTATCAGCTTTTCAGCTGACAAGCTCAGCATTTTTAATCTCTGAGCCATCATGCCCCCAACATTGAAAATTACAGATCCCTAATAATTGGTAAGTTCTTCCCAGATGCACTTTATGAGCTGAATCATGGTGCTCTGCAAGTATCCATATTTGAGAGCAAACCCCCATTTTTTTTACAACCAAACCCTAAAATTTTCCAGAAAAATCTATGCCTTGTCAAATAACTCAGTCCTAGTGTATTCAGTAATACTCCTGCAGCTAAAATCTTCCTCACAAATGAAGGCAAATATACATATCCCAGGATATATTTGCAGGATCCAATCTGGGTCAGTCCCCAGGACCAGAGGTTTAGTCTTCCAAGCTTTCGGATTTGTGCTGGAGCCCACACATTCTGGTGAGAGAGAGGTTCCATGGCTTCAGCACAAGTCTGAAAGTTCAGAAGACTAAACCTCTGGTCCCGGTGACCAACCCAGATTGAATCCTAAAATCTTCCTCCCTTCTAGTTTACTCCATCAAAGAAGTTTGTGGGAATGCAAATAAAGGAAGTACACAAGTAGTCCTCAACTTGAGCCTGGAATCATAGTCAAAGGTCCTAACAGTCCTTAAGTGGGTCACCAAAGGACTGCACCTGATTTTACATTCTTATTTTGTGGCAAATGCCACAGTCATTAAATGAACTCATTCTGGTTTTTGCTGGAAATTAGAAGTAAAGTTCAAATCCAGGTTGTTGATCACTTTTTTTGGGGGGGGGGAGGGTGCTGAAAACAAATGGTTTCCCTACACTTAGAGAGTAGGATTTGGCCTACTTTTACTAAATTTTGTGCCTGTGCCTATCTCAGTCATCCATCTTGCATTAAGAATGTTGGAGATGAAGGTGGAGGTGGAGATGGAGGAGGAGGGGGAGGGGGAAGAGGAGGAAGGCAAGGAGGAGGAGGAGGAGGAGGTATCTGCAAATGTTCTGCTTTAGGCCAAAACTGACTTTGAGAAAAGAAAGGCATCTGAATATATTGTTTCAGCTCTGGAAACTAAATTGACTGCATGAGGTAAACAGCCAGTAATGACTGGAGGTAATGGTTTCAGTTCAGTGTACAGTGGTCTTAAATAGAATGGTGCTCTGGCTAAATTTCCACGAATCAAATTGGACAGTTATTGAACACTTCCTTGTTAATCAGAAGCAGGCATGCATCTGTATTTCAGAATTACTGGAAACAACAAATTCTAATGTTTAATTCCCTCAGGCTTCCTTGTTTCTATTCTACACTGAGGGAAACGGGAGAACCATGAAACCATTTTTGTTCGTAAGCGTATAGTACTGTACATGGCTATCAACCACTTTCTATTTCTTAATGGAACTCTTTTGATAAGCCAAATTGGAGATCCGGCCTTGGATAGTCCAAAGCATCTAACATTCACTTCTACTCAATATGATTCTGGAGCTGGGTTTTCATCCATATAGCTAAGCCATTCTGTAACTGTTTGGTTTTGGCTTTGCTGGAATCAAGGCTCTGTAATTTGGAAACCACTACTAATTATTTTTTTTGCAGAAGGGTCTAAGATGAAGTCCCAGGGGAGCCCTTTGGTTTTTGTCAAAATGTCAAAGGCAGAGCAATACAGGTAGTCCTTACTTGCCAGCTGCAATTAGTACCAACAACTCCTTCACTAAGCCACACAGTCATAAAATGAAAACTCAGGTGACCACACTTGACTTAAAACAGAAGTTCTAGCTATGGTCATTACCGTAGTAAATTACCAGTGGTCTTTCAGTTCAATGTCATGTGACCGTGACTTGCGACTTCCTGCCGTCTTCCTCAGTGACTTTGCTTGTTGGAAGCTGGCTGTGAAGGTCACAAACGACAACCACATAACCAGACGGAACATACTGGCTGTTGAGTGCTACCAATGAAAAGCTCAGTTATACCCTTCACGAATGGTGACTTGATCAAACCAGCTTAGCTCTCCTTGAAATATTATTCTCTACCTTCAGCCAGAGATATCAGAAACCTGGTATTTTTGTAGCTGTATCCTGGGGGTTGGTGCATTTTGTATAATTATTACCACATATGTTCTCATCATACCTGCCTTGTTTTGCCTGGTAGGAGATGGTTGCTCCAGCTGTTTGCAACCAGCCCCCATGGAGTCAGTAAGCAGAGCAGATTGGCTGCTATTCAAAGGTTTTATTTAATGTTATAACTAGTTCCTCGGATGTGATAATTGCAAACTGCAGCATCTTTCTCATTTGTGCCATCTATCATTTGTGTTTGTTCAGTTATGGAAGAAGCAGGAAATAGTTGCAGCTTACTTGGCTGTTCCTAATACAGACATCACCACCCCTTTCCCATAATCAGACACACACACCTCAATTCAGATCAAATAAAGAATCTGAGATCTTAAATCAGCTTGTTATAGGAAATTCAGTTTTCTTCGCATATTTTTGATGTCAGGTCTATAACAACAGTTGTTCACTGTATGATTAGCTCTCTGATAATAGAATTGGACAACCAATGATTGGAAGCTGAATGTTTTCTGTAAAACTTTCATGGATGATTTGCAGAGTTTGGTAGCTTAAATTGATTGCTCAGAATTTGCTTTGAAAAATGGATACTGAACTTGCAGGAAAAAGAAGAGGTGGAAAGAGAAAGGGAAAAGGGAAAGGAGATGTTTTTATAAGTAAAAATCTCCTCCTGGCTTTTCCCGTCTTCTTATCTAGGTTTATATGTTGCTTTCAAAACTTCTTGTTCTTGTGTTTTTAAATGTGGAGCTGTTCTATTTAATTTGAAAGAAAATGATTGAAAAAATGATTATGTGCCATGAAGTCAGTGTTGACTCTTAGTGACCATGTAGATCAGTGGTTCTCAACCTTTTTAATGCTGCGACCCCCAACCGGTCGTAAGTCGAGGACTACTCAACCGGTCATAAGTCGAGGACTACTCAACTGGTGCAGCACCGTTTGCAGAATGGGACTTTTGGCAGGCTCAGCAGGGCAGAGAATAGCCTGGACAATTCCTATTGGCTTTTGAAAGCCAAAAGAATTAGACTCTATTCAAGAGAGTCTATTCTATTGGCTTTCAAAAGCCAATAGAATAAAAGGGAGTAGCACAGCTAAGGAAAAGGGGGAAAAAATGGCAGACTGCGTTGTTTGGCGACCCCCGTGAAATGGTCGTTCGACCCCAAATGGGGTCCCGACCCACAGGTTGAGAACCGCTGATGTAGATAGATTTCTCCAGGAGAAAAATGAATTGATTTCCAGGAGGAAAATCAATGGGAGAGAAAATTTTGCTGACTTTTTTATGGCTTGCATATCAGATTCTGGGTCTTGCCTTCAGGAAGGTACTGTACATGGAAGAAGCAATCACCTGAAAGTTTCAGGGCTGTAGATTGAAAAGTTGAAAATGCTTGCTAGAAGAAAGTAGTGGCAAGCCACTATTTTATCATTCCCAAGAAAACTAAGTGGACATCTCCAGGAAGTTATCAGATATCCACCTTGAGCTGAAAGACAAATTAGTTTTACTTTCCTTTGTATTACTTAAGAAGTGACCAAGGAGGATTATGTAAGCAAAAATGCCCTTTGTTTCACTGTATGATCCCCAGCCCTCTGCACTTCAATTAGAGTCACTTGACTAGATCCTACACACCAAAAATCTGTTAATTAAGTAATTAATGTGCAGAAGAAGAAACTTGGTTATGGGCTAATTTTATCCTTGAGTCTTGTTTATCTGTCTTGAGTCTTTGTTTATTGTTTTTATACTGTCATGCTTCCCAAGGACTCATGGTGAAGCACAATGAAAAGCCAAGCACACTACAAAAACAGTTCAGTAAATCACTCTAATAAATCAACCAATTAAAGAATATATTGACAGTAAAATTAAAACTGACATAAATAGTCAACTCTCTAAGACTGTCTGTTTTCAAGAAGTTCTAGATTTTTTTTGTAAAGCTTTAGAGCGGAGTCTTCCTTTCAACCCCAAGCATGCTGGCTGGAGAATTCTAGGAGCTGAAGTCTATACATCATCAAGTTTCTAAGGTTGAGAAACAATGCTGTAGATGGTTCTACAGGAGCCAATCAGCAGTGTCCACAGGATGGATCAATGTCATAAAAATTGTAGGTGTTAATGGATGATAGAATAGAATAGAGCTGGAAGGGACCTTGGAGGTCTTCTAGTCCAGCCCCCCGCTTAAGCAGGAGAACCTATACCATCTCAGACAAGTGCCTGTTTAGCCTCTTCTTAAAAATCTCCAGTGATGGAGCGCCCACAATTTTTGGAAGCAAGCTGTTCCACTGGTTAATTGTCCTGACTGTCAGGAAGTTTCTCCTTAATTCTAAGTTGCTTCTCTCTTTGTTCAGTTTCCAACCATTGCTTCTCATTCTGCCCTCTGGTGCTTTGGAGAATAACGTGACCCCCTCGTCTTTGTGGCAGCCCCTCAAATACTGCAACCCTGCTATCATGTCGCTTCTGTTTCTTCTTTTCTTTAGACTAGCCAAACCCAAGTCCAACAGCCGTTCTTTGTATGTTTTAGTCTCCAGGCCTTTGATCTTTTTTGTTGCTCTTCTCTGAATTTTTTTTCCAAGCTCTCAACATCTGTTTTGTGATATGGTGACCAAAATTGGCTGCAGAATTTCAGGTGTAGCCTTACTAGGGTTTTATAAAGCGGTAATAATACTTTGTGTGATCTTGATTCTATGCCTCTGTTTATACAATCTAAGAATGTATTAGCTTTTTTGGCTGCTGCTGCACACTGCTGGCTCATGGTTAACCGATTGTCGACTAGGATTCCAAGGTCCTTCTCACAGTTACTGTTTTTAAGCCATGTCTGTACTTGTACCTCTGATTTTTCCTGCCTAAATGTAAGACTTTGCTTTTTTCCACATTGAAACTCATTTTGTTGGACAGGGCCCATTGTTCAAGTTTGTTAAGATCTTTTTGGATCCTGAGTTTGTCTTGGCTAATTTATTTTTAGTGGAGAAAATATATTGTATCTTCATGTCAATGTTGACTCCTGGCGACTGCCTGAACAAGTCTTTACAGTTTCCATAGTAAAATTGTGGAAGTGGTTTTCTATTGCCTGCTTCTTAGGACTGAGAATCAGCAGCCTAAAGTTGCCTAGATGGCTTTGTGCCTAAGGTGGGACTAGGATTCACTGTCTCCTGAGTTCTAGCCTTAATCACCACACCAAACTAGCTCTCAGGCATTCCTTGTTACTATTTCACAATGGAGATCCAGGAAAACAAATTCTTCACATGGGAGATCAACTTCCCAAAGAGGTACTTCATCATGAAGCACTTAAGAAGAAAATTGTAAATAATGCCACGAGGATTTCAATGGATGTTCGACTGTTATAAGAGATCTTATGCAGTTCATCACCCTTCAGTTAATGAGTTACTGGAATGCCCATGTCCACTCTGTGTTGTGTTTTATGTGAGACAATGTCAAATCCTAGCAGTATCTGGATGCCACAGCCTCGTTCTAGAGCACACTAAGCACAATAATCTAGAAAATTTCATGTAACCAGAAAAGTAGATGTGTTTTGCTTGGTTCCTTGGTTCCTTCCTTCCTTCCTTCCTTCCTTCCTTCCTTCCTTCCTTCCTTCCTTCCTTCCTTCCTTCCTTCCTTCCTTCCTTCCTCAAAGAAAAATAATATGGACAAAGGATGTTTATGTATTCCCTATTTATCTATCTACCTCCCTATCTATTTCAGAGATCCCTCATTCCTTATTTGTGACTGTTGACAGATTTGCCCCTAAGGGCAGTTTTTCAAAACTTTAAAGATCTAAAGTTTAGGCTTTCAGAATACTCAAAAAAGACATCCTGCTAGATAAGCACCATAAATCTACAGCTTCAACACAACTTGCATGATGCATCACATTAATAAAACCCTACCGGGAAATGAGCAGATTTTTGCCACACTGTTGCCCCAAAGCAATGGTGGGATTCAGCCAGTTTGCATCAGTTTGGCAATCTGTGTGCTACTTCTGACTAATACTTTGAAGAATCCTATGATTTGAGTCTCTTTTATTCCAGAGTTTTGCTAAGACCAGTTCCAAATGTGTCAGGCAGTGGCTGAATTATTTCTTACAATAGAATCATAGGTAATGTTCAAGGCAAAGGCTTAGAATTATGATGAAGTCCCATCTCAATCATGGAACCTCTTTGGACTTATAACTCTCTCTCACTCAGCCCAGCCTACCTCACAGAGTTATTGATGGTAATGTGTAGAAATGGAGATGAATAAAATAATAGATATATTGAATAAAAGGCAAAAGAAGGGTGCAGTGGTCTAAAGCAGAGGTCCCCAACCTTTTGGGCACCAGAGACCGGTTACATGGGGAGAGGTTTTTCCACAAACCGGAGGGGTGTGTGGCTTTGTGTGCTGCCTGCATCCTGCGGATGGGGCTTTGCTTGTTTGTGTGGCCCGGTTACTGGCGTTCTGCAGCCCAGTACTGGTCCATGGACCGGGGGTTGGGGACCCCTGGTCTAGAGATGAAAATGCTCACATCCCACTTGGAAGGTTCAGAGTTCAATCCTAAGCAGTGACAGATGTTTCTGTAGCAGGGCCCAAAGAGAGAGTAACTGCTGAGAACTCCGCATAGGGGTCGGGAAGGGCATCCAGCCAGTAAAGGCTCAGCTCCATTCAGTTGCCCTGACTCCACCCTCATAAAAGGTATTGTTAAAAAAAGAATAGAATAAAATGCAATAATGGACATCTTACAGCAAACACCTGATGCATGATCTTGCATTAGGTTGTGAATGGTGTCTGATTTACTGTCCTTACCTACCGGCACCATGATCATGTCAGTCTATATTAGGTGATAGAAAGTGTTAGTGCCAAAATGGCAAGACCATAGGATTTGGGGAACTGTCTGAGTACGTCTAACTATAGTATCTCTTCTGCCCTCACACACATGTTTAACCAGAAATAGATGGTTGGTATTTGGGAGACCTTCCAGTCTGGCTTTTGATGACATCATCTTAATGTGCCCAAGAGTCTTCCACTGACATAATCCAGAGTTCAGATTAATTTTCCATTCGTCAGTGAACATCTGGGATATTAATCATTTGAACCTGACTATTCCTCAAGAACCGGTTTTTTGGTGGGGGAAGCATCTGCTATCTCACAGAGAATCCTCTAGAGTTAACGAGGACAGGAGCAATAGAGATTTGGTAGGACACACCTGAAAAAGAACGTTTGTAGAGACAAAGGAGAAGACCATCTGCTGATCATGAACCTGGAGAACAAAGATGTGACTGGGTGATCAGTTCCAGCCCCATCGCAACAACCAAATCCCAGGATGTGCCTAAATTTTAATTCCAAATGCAGGAATCAAATTTTAGTTCCCATCTGCCTGAGAAAAAGAGTAGTGTGAGGCCTGCTATTCCTTCCCCTTATGCTTGGCCCTAAATTCCATTTTTAATTCGCATTGTGCCTTGTACCAGCACAGGAACTGAGGTCATTATAGTTGAACTGTGTAATTACACAGCAGATCTCTCAGTGATACTAAATGTATAATTATGAAGTTCTCTAAAGTTTAAGGACAAAAGCAATGGTTCAGGGTTGATAGCCAACACAGAGGGGGTTATGTTATTTAATGTTATTTATCCTCTTTCTTTATTTCTTTTCTTTCTTACTTTATGTATTTTCTATAGTGCATAGCTTACTGCCTATTTAACTTCTCATAAAGAGTAATTGGGTCCCATATAGGATTGGTAGACACACGCTGTATACTATATTAAGTGAATTTCTTATTCATAGAGTAATAGGTATGTTGCACTGCACAAATGCCAGGTGTCTTTCTTTCTTTCTTTCTTTCTTTCTTTCTTTCTTTCTTTCTTTCTTTCTTTCTTTCTTTCTTTCTTTCTTTCTTTCTTTCTTTCTTTCTCTTCTGAGATTGCCTGATGGTATCTTTTCAAAGTCCTACCATACCTCTGAGATTTTCAAATCAGTCAATTTGGGTTTGATGCTACCTAGCTGGGTTGAAGAAAGTGAGGGCATGCATGTGCTTGATCCTGAAGTCCCTATGCTCTTGGCCCTCTGCTTGATGTTTGGGGATTCATTGTGGGAATCTGCAAAGGATATTACAGACACGATTAGCCAAACACAGAGAGTTTCTGCATTTGGGAATTTTTACAAAGCAGTTGCAAGGGGTCTGTGAGTAAGTTAAGTCAAACATGGTTATAGAATTGCATGCAGATCAAGAAGAAATCCAGAAATGTGAGCCAATTGCAGGAGACTGGGTTTACATATCTCAGTTTAAGCAGTTGTACCTAAATATGGATGTCTGGCTAATATTATGGCATGTTATCAAATTCTGATTTTAATGGTGTTCCTCCTAATTATGTAACTGGCTAGTAAATATGCTCGTGCATTGTTTGGTTCACAACAAGAAAATGTAGAGGAAGAAGGGAAATGACTTCAATTAGCATTTTAATCCTGATTTACTGAATTGTACACTTTTGGAACCAATAGGCGAACTTCAGCATCATACATTTCTAGAATTTGGAGGCAGAGTTTTCTCCATTTTTTTTAAAAAAAGAGCTGTTCAAATCAGCTGCATTAGGGGATAATGTATACAGACATTTAGATATTTCCAGAACTAACATGAACATATCATATTGAGGGAGAAGTTGCTAGCAGAGGCCAAACACTTTGGCCTCCAGATAGTAGAGGCTAAACACTTTGATTTAGCTAAGATTTTCATTGGTAGTTTTCTATAATGGTGAGAACATCTCTTATTTTGTTGCTGTTTAGTTGTGCTGTGTTATTTTATAATGGTAGCACAGTGGTTAGAATGCAGTATTGCAGGCAAACACTGCCCACAGCATTGAGTTCAATCCTGACTGTCTCAAGATTGACTCAGCCTTCCATCCTTCCAAGGCCAGTAAAATGAGGACCCAGGGAGCAATATGCAAATAATGCTTACATTGTAAACTATCCAGAGAATGCTGTAAAGCACTATGGGGTGGTATACAGAATAACTCTAAATACTACTGCTATTAGTATTGCTAAATGGTCATGTCACATTTTGGGATACTTTGCAAAATGGACCAACGGTATATTACATACAAGTCAAGTCCTTTGTCTGTCGTAAAAGATGATTAGATGATTCTGGACTAGTCTCTTCTTTCAGTCAGGACTGGATGTAATGTTGGACTACGAGACCAGAAGCTCATTGCATCATCCATTAATCCAGATTCTTGTTTCTCAGCCCGAATCTGGGTTGCTGTTGGGAGGATAATGTGTAAGCCATCTTGAATATTCAGAGAAAAGGTAGGATATAATTTCAGTAATTAATTAAATTAATTAAATCAATTAATTAGTGGCACGACTTGCCTCCAGAAGTTGTGGGGTGTCCCAACACAGGAGGTTGACTTTTTCCTGGTTTTTACCTTTCAACAATGTTGGTGAAGAGAGTATAAAAAAATAAAAACAAAAAATATTTTGTTATTTTAGCAACACAAAGACATGTACCAAAGGTTTTTTTTTTTAATCTGACCTATTTCCTTTCTTGCAGTCCCTATCTCCTTTCCCCATGGACATTAATATGTTTTTAGCAATAGCATGTTATGTTATGTTACATTATGTTGTGTTGTGTTATGCTATATATCATATCACATTACATTATATTATGATGTTATATTATATTATGATATGATGATATGATATGATATGATATGATATGATAATCATTACAGGTAGTCCTCAAGCTACAACCGTCTATCACATAAATTATAGGCTGCTTTCAGTCATTGATTGAGATGGGTGGCTATACAAATTGAATGAATGGATGAATATGCCAGTTTCAGCAAAACTGTCATAAAATTTAGTTGCGTGATTGCAGGATTCTGCAAACAGCCAAGAATGGAGCCCACTTGCTGAACACTGAAAGTGCAGTCATGTGCAGAGGGGACTTGTCTGTTGGAACCAAATCTGGATTTTAAATACCCTTCAGGTAAGTGCATTGGAACTTTGAGTTGAGGACATAATTTGAGGACTTTTGTTCTGTTCTGCTCTACTCTACTCTACTCTACTCTACTCTATCTACTCTACTGTAGTAATTTACTGCAACTTTATATAAATATCTTCACTTTATATAAATTCCCTCAACCTGTCCAACTGCAATCATTTTTTCTGCAATTTGTTACCTGGTCATATCACTTGATGAAAGAATATGATGCAACAGTAACAACTGCATTATAATGGCCAAAGCAAAATTGTGCCTAGCATTCAAAGTTACTATTATCTTCTATCATAGAGAGAAATATTTTTCAAGCACAACGGTGCTGGCTTTGAGGCAGAAATTTATAATGCCGATGAGAAATATCTATATCCATTTCTTTTACTTACAGGAGTCTTTAATTCACATGAGACACTCTTCGGTATGGGGTCTAAATGTGTAATAGAAATATCAAAAATAGACCAGAACGAATATATTCAAGTGCTTTCTCTATAAAGAGTTATTGGATTATTTTCAAAGGAATCCAAAGGGAACAAAATTTGGGCTAGGAGAGAAATTTCAGATTTGCACACAAATGCACTTAACTTGAAATGGCATGTGAACTAAAACTGAGTTTATCCTTTTAAATTCTAACTGCTCCCATCAAAAACCCCTACAAATGTGTAAATAATAACAGAAAATGGAAGAATGCATTTCTGACTGTGAAAATATTGTCGATAGAAGCATATATCAATATAAACATGCAAATATTAGAGACATGTGTATAAATATGAGTACAGGTGGACCTCAACTTACAACGATTCATTTAGTGTTCGTTCAAAGTTACAACAGCATTGAAACAAAAGTGATTTATAACTGTAACTCGCACTTATGATTATCACAGTTTCCCCATGATCATGTGATCAAAATTTATGTGCTTGGCAACTGGCATTTGTTTACAAGGTTTACAAGCTTCCTGGATCATGTGACTGTCATTTTGTAACCTTCCCAGCTGGTTTCCGACAAGCAAGTCAATGGGGGAAGCCAGATTCACTTAACGACCACATAGTTCACTTAACAACTGCAGTGATGTGCTTAACAACCATGGCAAAAATGGTCATAAAATTGGGCACGACTCATTTAACAACCACCTTGCTTAGCAGTGGCAATTCTGGCCTCGTAGCCACTGTGAGAGGGATCTTGGAGTCCTAGTGGACAATCACTTAAATAGGAGCCAGCCATGTGCTGCAGCTGCCAAAAAAGCACAGTGCTAGGCTGCATTAACAGGGATAGAATTAAGATCACGTGAAGTATTAATACCACTTCACAATGCCTTGGTAAGGCCACACTTGGACTACTGCATCCAGTTTTGGTCACCACGACGTAAAAAAGATATTGAGACTCTAGAAAGAGTACAGAGAAAAGCAACAAAGATGATCAGGGGACTGGAGGTTAAAACATACAAGGAACGGTTGCTGGAATTGGGTATGTCTAGTTTAATGAAGAGAATGATAAGGGGTGACATGATAGCAGTGTTCCAATATCTCAGGAGTTGCCAGAAAGAAGAGGGAGTCAAGCTATTCTCCAAAGCGCCTGAAGGCAGGACAAGAGGCAACGGACAGAAACTAACCAAAGAGAGAAGCAATCTAGAACTAAGGAGAAACTTCCTGACAGTTAGAACAATTAATCAGTAGAACAACCTGCCTGCAGAAGCTGTGAATGCTCCAACACCAGAAGTTTTTAAGAAGAGACTGGACAGCCATTTGTCTGAAATAGTGTAGGGTTTCCTACCTGAGCGGGGGGTTGGACTAGATGACCTCCAAGGTCCCTTCCAACTACTTCTTCTTCTTCTTCTTCTTCTTCTTCTTCTTCTTCTTCTTCTTCTTCTTCTTCTTCTTCTTCTTCTTCTTCTTCTTCTTCTTCTTCTTCTTCCTTCTTCTTCTTCTTCTTCTTCTTCTTCTTCTTCTTCTTCTTCTTCTTCTTCTTCTTATTATTATTATTATTATTATTATTATTATTATTATTATTATTATCGATCATTGCACAGTCAGCCAGATGTTCAGACTGGATTTGGCATTTTGTCTACCTATCGAATCCTTACCCAGGACCTGGGATAGGCAGATGTGGATGTTTTATGGTATTACAGATATCGTCGCAGGATGGAAGCAGTTCCTAATAAGGCCGCCTTTTGCAATTGACTAATAGCGAATTTGTCAATGCCAATGGTGTTCAAGTGTGCTCCAGTTGTTTTGGGATTGCACCTAAGGAGCCTATTACTATTGGTACTACCCTTGCTTGCTTTTGCCACAGTCTTTCTATTTCTATTTGTAGGTCTTTGTATTTTGTTATCTTCTCCAGTTCTTTCTCGTCTATTCTGCTGTCTCCAGGCACTGCCACATCCACTATCCAGACTTTTTTTGTCTTTCTTATCGACAATTGTTAAGTCTGGGGTGTTATGTTGCAGGTGCTTGTCTGTTTGAATTCTGAAGTCCCAGAGTAGTTTAATTTTATCATTTTCTATGACTTTCTCTATTTTATGATCCCACCAGTTTTTGCTTACACGCAAATGATATTTTTTGCAGATCTTCCAATGCACCATTGTTGCTACTTTGTCATGCCGCTGCTTGTAATCAGTTTGTGCAATCTTCTTGCAACAGCTTACCAAGTGGTCCACTGTTTCTTCATCTTCTTTGCATAGGCGGCACTTACTGTCTGTTGCTGTCTTCTCAATTTTGACTTTGTATGCATTTGTCCTTAAGGCTTGGTCTTGTGCAGCCAGAATTAGTCCCTCGGTCTCTTTCTTCAATTTTCCTGCTCTTAGCCATTGCCAGGTTTTATTGTTATCTGCTTTCCCAGCTATTGTTTTCATGTATTGGCCAGGTAGTGCTTTGTCTTCCCATGCCTCTATTCTGTTCTTCATTTGGTCTTTCTTGAAGGCCAGTTTGGTCTCTCCAGTAGTTAGTAAGCCTTCCTGATATACTAATTTCAGTGCATCTTCATCATTGTTCTTCAGATATTCTTCCAACGCCATTTTTTCTTCTTCAACCATCTGATGTACTTGTAGCATTCCACGCCCACCTATTTGCCTTGGTAGATAAAGTCTATCAATGTCAGTGCGTGGATGAAGGGCATGATTCATTGTCATTATTTTTCTGATCTGCCTATCCATTGCTTTTAGTTCTGCTTGAGTCCAGTCCACTATTCCAGCTGTGTACCTAATAACTGGGATTGCCCAGGTGTTGATTGCCTTTATGGTATTTCCTCCATTATTATTATTATTATTATTATTATTATTATTATTATTATTATTATTATTATTATTATTATTAAGTCGAGGACTACCTGTATAAATGTTCAGATGAACTTTACCAGAAATATTCTCCAGCTCCTGCAGGCACAGGACTGCTGGAAATAACAGGGAAAGCTGAGAAAATGAGAGGAACCAGACTAGACTGATTCATCTATCACATTTAATGAAGAACTGGACTAAACTCTGAAAGCTAATCCAGTAGCCTTAAGCAAACCAAACAATGTAAGACAGTTTGTTAAGCGTCTTCTCACAGTGCTGCTATGGTGGGAGAAATTAGAAAAGAAAGTGTTATGCATTTGTTTTCCCTTGAGGTTGTAGAGACAAGGTGGTGGATAAATTTAATTAGTTTTCCCAATATTGGTAGCCCTCATGTTTTGTGGAGTTCTTTAATGCTGCATACATCTCCTGCCTGCCCTCTAGAAACCTCTCTACTGTCAAGCTGCAACTTAAATATCTGATACTGTATGCCCCTTGCAACAGTCTCCAGCTGGTAGGGGCATAATTGAGAATCCTGGGAGTTGTAGTCCATACTCCAGGAAAACACCAACAGGTCTTCCTCTCCCTGATCTACCACCACTCCTCCTCCTCCTCCTCCTCCTCCTCCTCCTCCTCCTCCTCCTCCTCCTCCTCTTTTCTTTTTTTTTCTTCCACTTCCTTTCTTCATTCTTCCCTTTCCCTTTTCCCTTTTCCCCTTTCCATTTCCATTTTCTTCCCTTCCCCTTCCTTTCCCTTCCCTTCCCTTCTTTCTTCTCTTTTGCTTTGTCCCTCTTCTTCTAAAAACAGAACAGCTTAAACAATTTTTTATCAGCTTCCAATTGTATTATGGTATCCTGTCAAAAATATTAAGTTTAAACATTGCAACCCAGCTTTATGAGTACAACAAGAATCCTGTCAAAAAGTATTGGATTGATAATTACCGCACCAACAAGGATACTGTGAGCACATGGAAAGGAGACAAAGATATTAGCAACAACCAGCATTTTCAATACTTAACAAATTCATTGCATCAGATCTTGGAATTGATCTGGGAAGGGAGGGAGGGAGGGAGGGAGGGAGGAAGGAAGGAAGGAAGGAAGGAAGGAAGGAAGGAAGGAAGGAAGGAAGGAAGGATGTAATGATGAATGTAGCACATAACTTCTAGGTCCAAATCTCCTGAGTAGACACTTACAAAACTTAAAAACTAGAGAAACCGTCTAGTTTTTCATTGCTGTCAGAATTGATTCTATGTATAAAAACTAAAGGTTCCCTATCTAGTCATATCCGATTCATCTCTGTTTCTTAGCTGAGGGAGTCAGCATTGTCTGAAGACATTTTCAGTGATGATGTGGCCAGCATGGTTATACGATGCCAAAGGGGCATGGAATGCTGTTACCTTCCAACCGATGTGGTACCTATTTATCTACTCGCATTTGCATGCTTTCGAACTGCTAGGCAGGCAGGAGATGGGGCAGAAACGGGAGCTCGCCCTGTTGCAAGCGCTTGGGTCTTGAACCCAGGTTGACAAGCTCGGGGTCCTTAACCTCTGAGCCATCATGCTCAGTAATGTATACATGTTTTCAATGAGCAATAAAAAGTAAACATCAGTCATATTACCTGACTGTTGGTAACTTCATAGATACAGTACATCTACCTAGACTTCTTACTTAAAATATAAAAATAGATTACTACTGCATTCTTCTGGGTTATTATTTTCAGCTTTCCAATATTGTCTACATCTGATAATTCTGGGACGGGGTGTGTGGACTACTGACCAGTGTTTGCTTTGCCTAGTTTCTGAGTTCAGACGTGCTGAGTTCTGTATGTGCTGCATCAGCCAGGAAGACTCTGCCATTTTCAATAGGGCAACCCAGTTTGAACAAGGTTTAGTTGAACATGTTTGGCAAAAAAGAAAGAGCTGGTCAACACAGATCAACCCTATGTGCATACGGAGATTATCAACCAACAGAATCTACTTGAGCAATGATTGGTATAGTAAGGCAGGTTTTACAGCTTTATCAGAGATACATCTATAGGAAATATATTGTAGAGATGAACTGTACAAAGCCTAATACCTTGCTAGCTCTTAGAGAAGAGTCCCAAAGGAGCCATGGTGGCACAGTGGTTAGAATGCAGTATCACAGGCTTACTCTGCTCACTGCCAGGAGTTTGATCCTGACCAGTGCAAGGTTGATGCAGCCTTCCATCCTTCTGAGGTTGGTAAAATGAAGACCCAGATTGTTGGGGGCAATATGCTGACTCTGTAAACTGCTTACAGAGTGCTGTAGAGCACTATAAAGAGGTATATAAGTCTAAGTGTTATTGCTGCTAAAAGAAATTATAGCCCAGCATACAAAAAAAAAAAAAAACAATACTGTAAAAGACAACCTAGAAATAAAAATTAAAATAAGCAAAAAATTGTAAGAGAACACCTATCTGACCTTGATGAATATAAATCACTGGGACCCAACAGATTACATCCCAGAGTTCTGAAAAAGCTGGAGGATGTTATCTCAGAACCATTGCACCATATCTTTCAAAAATCCTGGAGCACAGGGGAAGTACCTGAGGATTGGGAAAAGGGCTGATCCCATCTTCAAGAAAGGAAAAAGAAAAAAAAAACAGACCCAGAAAGCTACTGACCAATCAGTCTAACATCAATATCTGAGAAAATCCTGGAAAAGATAATAAAAAAACAGATCTGCGAACAACTAGAAGCAAATAAAGTTATAACTAGTAGCCAGCACTGGTTTCTTAAAAACAGATAATGCCAAAGCAATCTTATTTCATTCTTTGATAATGTGACTAAATCAGTAGACCAGCGAAATGCTATAGATATAGTATACCTACAGTAGATTTCAGTAAGGCATTTGACAAAATAGACCACAACATATCTCTTGGTAAGCTAGAAAAATGTGGAATAGACAACATCACCACCAGATTGATCTGTAGCTGGCTGACAAAACGTAGTCCTCAATGGCACTACATCCACATGGAGAGAAGTAAGCAGTGGGGTACCACAAGGTTCCGTCTTAGGCCCAGTTCTTTCAATAGCTTCATAAATGACTTAGATAAGGGAATTGAGGGAGAACTCATCAAATTTGCAGATGACACCAAACTGATAGGAGTAGCCAACACCCCAGAAGACAAACTCAGGATCCAAAAAGATCTTGACAAACTTGAACAATGGGCCCTATCCAGCAAAATGAGTTTCAGTGTGGAGAAAAACAAAGTCTTACATTTGGCAGGAAAAACCAAAGCAACAGCCAAAAAACTCCAAGGTCCCTTCCAACTTTATTATTATTACTATTATTATGGATCATTGCACAGTCAGCCAGATGTTCAGACTGGATTTGGCATTTTGTCTACCTTTCGAGTCCTTACCCAGGACCTGGGATAGGCAGATGTGGATGTTTTATGGTACTACAGGTATTGTTGCAGGATGGAAGCAGTTCCTAGTAAGGCCGCCTTTTGCAATTGACTAATGGCAAATTTGTCAATGCCAATGGTGTTCAAGTGGTGCTCCAGTTGTTTTGGGATTGCACCCAAGGCGCCTATGACTATTGGTACTACCCTTGCTTGCTTTTGCCACAGTCTTTCTATTTCTATTTGTAGGTCTTTGTATTTTGTTATCTTCTCCAATTCTTTCTCTTCTATTCTGCTGTCTCCAGGCACTGCCACGTCCACTATCCAGACTTTTTTGTCTTTCTTATCGACAATTGTTAAGTCTGGGGTGTTATGTTGTTACTATTATTATTATTATTATTATTATTATTATTAAAGCTAATACAATCCTGGGTTGTATAAACAGAGGCTTAGAATCAAGATGACATGAAGTATTAGTTCCACTTTATAAAACCCTAGTAAGACCACATCTGGAATACTGCAACCAATTTTGGTCACCATATTACAAAAAAAGATGTTGAGATCTTGTAAAAAGTTCAGAGAAGAGCAACTAAGTTGATCAAAGCCTGGAGACTAAAACATATGAAGAACGGCTGCAGGACTTGGGTTTGGCTAGTCTAAAGCAAAGAAGAAATAGAGGTGACAAGATAGTAGTATTCCAGTATTTAAGGGGCTACCACAAAGAGGAGGTCAAATTATTCTCCAAAGCATCAGAGGGCAGGACATGAAACAATGGTCGGAAACTAATCAAAGAGAAAAACAACCTGGAATTAAGGAGAAATTTCCTATCAGTGAGGACAATTAACCAGTGGAACAGCTTGCCTCCAGAAATCGTGGGCGCTGCATCACTGGAGGTTTTTAAGAAGAGGCTAGACAGTCATTTATCTGAAATGGTATAGGTTCTCTTGCTTGATCTGGGAGCTGGACTAGAAGACCTCTTAGGTCCCTTCCAGCTCTATTCTATTCTAGTATATTTTCAGCTATTGCTAAAGCATATACATTAATGTGTGCATGGAAAGAAAGACATGGCCTCATTTTAGCAAGATCAGGGCCAAGCGCAGGCAGAATAATAGACAAGGAAGGGAGAAAAAGGGAGTTCTTAACTTTTTACGTACATGCACCTTATGGTTAGTGACATTCTAAAGATTTATTCTTGGATTCACACCTCCTACAGCCTCAGAGTTTGTGATCTATGCAACGAGAAGGAACATATGCCTCTGTGGAGCAAAATACCATAGAGCATACCAGGACATGTAGCTTCACAATACAAACCCTCTCGATCCCATGTTCACCCTTTGAGAGAACTGGGTTTTGGTGACCTTGCTGACTTTGAAATTTCAGTCATTTTCTCTGCTAGGACCTTGAACTGCATTACATGTTCCACAATCAGAATAACAGAAGAATTTGAAGGGACTTTGGAAGTCTTCTAGTCCAACCCCCTGCTCAGATAGGAAACTCTATACAATTTCAGACAAATGGTTGTCCAATCTCTTCTTAAAAACCTCCAGTGTTGGAGCACCGGCAACTTCTGGGAGCAAGTCATTCCACTGATTAATTGCTCTCACGGACAGGAAATTACTCCTTAGTTCTAGGTTGCTTCTCTTCTTGATTAGTTTCCATCCTTTGCTTCTTGTCCTGCCTTCAGGTGCTTTGGAGAATAGGTTGACCTCTCTTCTTTGTGGCAGCCCTTTAGATCAAGGGTCCCCAACCCCTGGTCCATGGATCAGTACCGGGCCGTGGCATGCCAGACATCAGGCCACACAAACAAGCAAAGCCCCATTCGCAGGATTCAGGCAGCACACAAAACCACACTCCCTCCGATCTGTGGAAAAACCTCTCTCCACGGAACCGGTCCCTGATGCCCAAAACGTTGGGGACCTCTGCTTGAGATATTGGAATGATGCTATCTAAGCCACCTTTCCCCAACCTAGGATTTTCTAGCTTTGTTGGGACTACAACCCCTGGAAATTCTGAACTTCATGACATGAACCATCTGGAAATTGTAATCCATTCACATCCTAAAAGCTTCAGGTTCAGAAATGCCAAATTGGCAAAGACCAGTTTAAATCCTCATTTTGTTTACGCTATTAACAATACTGCTCCATTTGACTTTGTTCACCACAATCATAAGTATAATAAAAGAAACAATGCCTATTTTCTTAGAGTTGGGATCATTAATGTGAAAATAGAAAATAAGCTATCAATAGTATTCTGTAATGTGCCTTCTCTAAACTAAGGCAAAGTCATATTTTCAAAGGGGAGACAGGTTAATTCTTTTCAAGGAATAATAACCCTATCCAAAGGTTAATAAATCAGTGTGCTAACAAAATTTAATGGTAAGGTTTCAGAGCACTCTGGGGACCACACAAAAGAGACTGTCCGCCAGTGATCTAGACAGCATGTCTTAAAACAGCAAACTAACTGTGGTTCTGGTTGCGAATTGGTGTAGAATTTAGCTTTTCTGGCAGTAGCTAACACAAACAAAAGTGAAATATCCCCACGGTTGCTTGTCAACAGGCAAACCTAGACAGAATATGCTCAAATTCTAGTCTAGGACTACAAAAAGTTTCAGATTTTCCTTTCGGAGTTGCATTTTTGAGGGTTTTTTAAGTGGGTGGTGGAATCCACCTTGATACTTGGTCTTGATGGGTTTTAAAGCAAGGCTAAGTGCTAGTAAATTCAATTTTTTTTATTTTTACTTTGGGGCAAAATCTAAGTCTAACATTGCAGCCCTGGGGAGGCGATTCAAATTAAGATTACATATAGTTCTCAATTTACAACCATATTTAGGACCGGTATTTTGGTCATGAGTTGTGTCGGTCATACGTTAAGGCATCCACATGAACTCTTCGCTCAAGAATCACAATTGCGGCACTCCCAATTGCGGTCATTAAGTGATTGCATGGGCTGTTAAGCAGAGTGTGAAGGGACTCTGGGTCTGGGAGGGTTGGCGATGACTGATGCAGGCCATGCGCCAGCTGGGGGTGTGCTGCACTAGAAAACACAACCACCCCAGCAGCTTAGTCCAACAGCAGCACCAGACCTAGACCTAAAGTATAGTACAGGCCTGGGGCCTTCACCAGTCTCAGTCAGTTGCCACCACTCCAAGCCTGCATGTGAATCCTAGAGCTGCTGCTCATCATGGTCACCACATTGTAAAAAAGATGTTGAGACTCTAGAAAGAGTGCAGAGAAGAGCAACAAAGATGATCAGGGGACTGGAGGCTAAAACATATAAGGAATGGCTGCTGGAATTGGGTATGTCTAGTTTAATGAAGAGAAGGACGGGGGGGGGGGGACATGATAGCAATGTCCCAATATCTCAGGGGCTGCCACAAAGAAGAGGGAGTCAAGCTATTTTCCAAAGCACCTGAAGGCAGGACGAGAAGCAACGGATGGAAACTGATCAAGGAGAGAAGCAACCTAGAATTAAGAAGAAATTTCCTATCAGTTAGAACAATTAATCAGTAGAACAACCTGCCTCCAGAAGTTGTAAATGCTCCAACACTGGACATGTTTAAGAAGAGATTGGACAGCCATTTGTCTGAAATGGTGTAGGGTTTCCTATCTGAGTGGGGGGTTGGACCAAATGACCTCTAAGGTCCCTTCCAATTATTATTATCGATCATCGCACAGTCAGCCAGATGTTCAGACTGGATTTGGCATTTTGTCTACCTATCGAGTCCTTACCCAGGACCTGGGATAGGCAGATGTGGATGTTTGATGGTATTACAGATATCGTCGCAGGATGGAAGCAGTTCCTAATAAGGCCGCCTTTTGCAATTGACTAATAGCGAATTTGTCAATGCCAATGGTGTTCAAGTGGTGCTCCAGTTGTTTTGGGATTGCACCCAAGGAGCCTATTACTATTGGTACTACCCTTGCTTGCTTTTGCCACAGTCTTTCTATTTCTATTTGTAGGTCTTTGTATTTTGTTATCTTCTCCAGTTCTTTCTCGTCTATTCTGGCTGTCTCAGGCACTGCCACATCCACTATCCAGACTTTTTTGTCTTTCTTATCGACAATTGTTAAGTCTGGGGTGTTATGTTGCAGGTGCTTGTCTGTTTGAATTCTGAAGTCCCAGAGCAGTTTAATTTTATCATTTTCTATGACTTTCTCTATTTTATGATCCCACCAGTTTTTGCTTACAGGCAAATGATATTTTTTGCAGATCTTCCAATGCACCATTGTTGCTACTTTGTCATGCCGCTGCTTGTAATCAGTCTGTGCAATCTTCTTGCAACAGCTTACCAAGTGGTCCACTGTTTCTTCAGCTTCTTTGCATAGGCGGCACTTACTGTCTGTTGCTGTCTTCTCAATTTTGACTTTGTATGCATTTGTCCTTAAGGCTTGGTCTTGTGCAGCCAGAATTAGTCCCTCGGTCTCTTTCTTCAATTTTCCTGTCTTAGCCATTGCCAGGTTTTATTATTATCTGCTTTCCCAGCTATTTTTTTCATGTATTGGCCATGTAGTGCTTTGTCTTCCCATGCCTCTATTCTGTTCTTCATTTGGTCTTTCTTGTAGGCCAGTTTGGTCTCTCCAGTAGTTAGTAAGCCTTCCTGATATACTAATTTCAGTGCATCTTCATCATTGTTCTTCAGATATTCTTCCAAAGCCATTTTTTCTTCTTCAACCATCTGATGTACTTGTAGCATTCCACGCCCACCTATTTGCCTTGGTAGATAAAGTCTATCAATGTCACTGCGTGGATGAAGGGCATGATTCATTGTCATTATTTTTCTGGTCTGCCTATCCATTGCTTTTAGTTCTGCTTGAGTCCAGTCCACTATTCCAGCTGTGTACCTAATGACTGGGATTGCCCAGGTGTTGATTGCCTTTATGGTATTTCCTCCATTGAGTTTGGACTTTAAGATCTTCTTCACTCTCTTGATGTATTCACCTCTAATCTTTTTTCTTGACTTCAGTGTGCTTGATGTTGTCAGCTTGAAGGATACCCAAGTATTTGTAGTACTCTTCCTCATCCAGACTCTTAATGTTATTTTCGTGGGGCATCTTGATTCCTTCAGTTTTCATTATTTTTCCTTGTTTGATAGTAAGTGTGGCACATTTGTCCAAGCCAAACTCCATTACAATATCTTGGCTATATATACGGACAGTGTTGAGCAGCGATTCTATTTCAGATGATGTTTTTCCATACAGCTTCAGATCATCCATGTAAAGGAGGTGGGATAGTCTAGCAGATGTTTTTGATGTTTGATAACCATGTCCTGAGTTATTCAGTATTGTTGACAGAGGAAACAGTGCAATAACAAATAGTAATGGTGATAATGAATCTCCTTGAAATATTCCTCTCTTGATATTAACCTCTCCCAGCCTCTCACCATTGATCTGCAACTGTGTCTTCCATTGTGCCATCGATCTTTGCACAAATTTTCTGATGTTTCTACTGACTCCTGTTATTTCTAGGCACTTTATTATCCAATCATGTGGCAGAGAGTCAAATGCCTTTTTGTAGTCAATCCATGCCACATTCAGGTTGGTCTTCCTTCTCTTGCAGTTTTCCAAGATCATTTTGTCTATTAGGAGTTGATCTTTTGTTCCTCTGCTGTTGGGGCGGTTTCCTTTCTGCTCAGGTGGAAAGAGATTGTTTCAACTAGATGCTGTTGTACTGCATCAGCTACCACACCAGTTAGTAATTTGAAAGTTGTTGGTAAGCAGGTAATTGGCCTGTAGTTACCTGGTGTTGCCCCTTTTGCTGGATTTTTCATTATTAGGTAGGTTTTCCCAGTTGTTAGCCACTTTTCAATTTCTCCTCCTTGTAGTATATTGTTGAACTGTTTGGCAATGAGTGGGTGTATAACAGTTAGATGTTTCAACCAAAACCCATGCAGTTCATCTTCACCTGGTGCTGACCAATTTTTGATTTTCTTTGCTCTTTTTTCTACCATTTTTGTTGTTATTACTAGTTCTTTCATTTCAACTTCTGTTTTATTTGCATCCACCTCTTTTAACCAAGCTGCATCCTTGTTGTATTTCTTTGGGTTATCCCATATCTGCTTCCAGAATTGCACTGTTTCTTCCTTGTCAGGTACTGACTGATTCCTTGCAGTTTCTCCATTGATGGATTGGTAGAAACGTTTCTGATTGGATTGAAATTGGAGGTTCTGCCTATAGTTTGCAATTCGAGCTTCATATCTACTGATTTTCCTGGCTATAGCTGTTATTTGTTGCTTTATTATTTCCAGTGCTTCCTTGATCTTCCTTGTTTCTAAGTGGTATTTCTTGATTAGGTATTCTTTGGTCTTCTTGTTCTTCAGCTTCTTTTCTTTCATCTGTTCTAGCTTGCTTGCATGTGATCTTAACTTGCTGATCTTATTTTCTAGTCTAACCTTCCATTTTTCTGATGCACTGTTTGTTTGTTTTTCTTCTTTGTTGATTTTGCATCCCAGGTATTCTGTTATAACTGCAGCTGTGCTGTACATTAGTTGGTTTGTTTCTTGCAGTGAATTGGTGCTTATACTTGATATTGCAATATTTGCATCTTTTAATGCTTGTGCTAGCTGTTTCTTTGGAACAAGCTTCAATGCAGGTAGCCTTATTCTGTTGTTTTTGTGCTGTTCTAGATGCTCAGTTATTCTTTGTTTCAATTCTTTTATTTCTTTAGTTAGAGGGTTTTGTTCTTCCTGAGGAAGAGGTGCCTGGTTTCCAAATGAGAACAGTTGTATATGCTGGATTCCTTCACTGCCAACTCCCCCTGGTTTGCCTCTACATTCTGAATTACTTCTGGTAAGGCTTTGATTTCTTTGCTCTGGGTAAACCTTTGCAGTTCGTCCAATTCTGTTTCTGTGAATACTTTATTTCGTGTTATAAATCGGCGTTGATCTGCTAGTCTCTGTTCTGTTATTTCTGATTCTGGATGTTGTTCTTTCCAGAACTGGTGCATTCGTTTTAGATATCCTCTTCTTGTTGGACTTGATCTGTAGTAACAGATCATTATTTCTTTGTTTTCCATCACTGTGTATCTGCGACGGGTAAACACTTTTCTTCCAGTAGTTTCTGCAGCTGCTGGCCCTGGTTGCTCAGCCAACAGTCCTGAGTCCTGTAACCCATTTTTCACCAGATATCCAGGAACTCCAATATCTAGCGCGGACCTTGTTAACCCGGGCGACATCCGAGCCGGTATGGCATTCTGAAATTTACGTCTCACCATATTTTTATGGGAGAGACACTCTTTGTCTGACTCCTCTGATGAGACCTGTCCAGTATGGTTGAACCTCTGGCATAGCTCTCATCTTCCTCAGAGTACACAAGCCCCACAACCACGTCAAGGTAGTGCCTCACTGGGGGTATTATTATTATTATTATTATTATTATTATTATTATTATTATTATTATTATTATTAAATACCACTTCAGGTTGTTCTCCAAGGTGTGTGAGCCATGGGGAATAATGTGATTGCCCCCACTGCCAGCACTTCTGAGTGTCAGATTAATTTTTCCTTTTGTTCCTTTTACCCCCATAAGAAAGCCCTTCTTTTACATATTCAAATTTCATCTGCCGGTAACATGGGGAACTCCTGTTGCAAACACCGTTCAAAAATGAATACCACATTGCAAGACTAATCATGGCTAGAAGCAATGCAATCAAGTCAGAAAGGATTAATGAAAGGAAATACAAGAAGACTCAATTTCGTGAGCATACAAAAACTAATAAGCAATAGCCGAAGCCCAGAGGTGTATAGGGAAGAATTAACAAACCTAAACATACACTAAAAGAAACTTCCTATGAACTACCAGACCATTAGAATAACACAAACATCCACGTGCACACACCTATTCCAAAAACCATGCACCTTCTTTGCATGCACACACACCTTTTTCCTATAAATCTAGGGCCCAGGGGACAACATTTGGTATGCCATCTTTTCAGGAGTTGACTTCTGTGCTCTGCTTTTGAAAGAAACTTAAAAGATACGTCCTCTTCAAGCAGTTCACCTTTGCATATTCATTTCCAGCTAGGGGACCCAGATCTCTTTGATCTTCTGTCATAAGGATCTGCCATGCGCTGCTTTCCTTCAAGCATTTTTCTCATGATATGGAGAAATAGTAATAGTAGTAAAGTTGGAAGGGACCTTGGAGGTCATCTAGTCCAACCCCCTGCTCAGGCAGGAAACCCTACACCATTTCAGACAAATGGCTGTCCAGTCTCTTCTTAAAAACTTCCAGTGTTGGAGCATTTACTGCTTCTGGAGGGAGGCTGTTCCACTGATTAATTGTTCTCACTGTCAGGAAGTTCTCCTTAGTTCTAGGTTGCTTCTCTCCTTGATTAGTTTCCACCCGTTGCTTCTTGTCCTGCCTTCAGGTGCTTTGGAAAATAGCTTAATTCCCTCTTCTTTATGGCAGCCCCTGAGATATTGTAATACTGCTATCATGTCCCCCCTTGTCCTTCTCTTCGTTAAACTAGACATACCCAATTCTCGCAACCGTTCCTTATATGTTTTAGCCTCCAGTCCCCTAATCATCTTTGTTGCTCTTCTCTGTACTCTTTCTAGAGTCTCAACATCTTTTTTACATCGTGGTGACCAAAACTGGATGCAGTATTCCAAGTGTGGTATTAATACTGTGTGACTTCTTCAAGGTTGCTCCCTACTGCGCCAGGTTTTTCCTGGAGCCCATACAGAAGACTTTGGAAGTTCCACAAGACTTTGCATGGAGTCTCTGAAGGCTTCCCGTGTCACGCTGGGCTTCCAAAGGTTCTGGAAGCCCAGCCCAACTTTGGAAAACTTTGGAAGCCCAGCATGACTTTGGAAGGCTTTGGAGGCTCTGCAGAAAATTTTGCAGAGCCTCCAAAGCCTTCCAAAGTTACGCCAGCCTTCCAGAACCTTTGGAAAGCTCCTGTGACTTGGAAAAACTTCACACAAATTCTCATGGAGCTTCTGAAGACACACACCCCCTCCAATTAAGTCATACCAGGTTTCCAAATTAGGTTGAATTATTAGGCTGAATATTGAATTAGGTCAATCTGATCCTAACCATCCATTCCATCTGATGAATATAATGCATTGGCACAATCCCCGTGAAAGTACCGAATAGACTCAAAAGCATCCAATTCAGTTTGTCAGGTCAAATTGGTGATGCAGTTGAAAGGTTCCATTTGAAAGGGGCGATTTCACTCAAAATGTCTTTGAATTAAAATTTCGCATGGAAGCTTTGCACAACTCCGCATTCTTCCATCGGGCAATTAGCGCATTTCTAGGGGAAAAGTGTAAGCTCGTCCTGACTATAGGCACAGAACCCAAGAATCAGGAACGACGCAGGATTCAACAAAGGTTCCGGATTTATTATGTTGCTAAGTTGAAAAGAAAGTCAGCCCTGAGAAACCTCCCATTCCAGCGTATTAAATAAGCCCCGCCACCACACCTCAATTACCAATCACCGCTCCACCCTCGCCACACCCCTTATGTTTGTCAGACCCAGTATCCCAGTTAACTGAAAACAGCAGATTAATTCAACTCAAGGTCCTTCAGACGCGCATCGCAGGCAGAGCGTCATTGGCTGAACGTTGGCAGCCTATTGGAATAATTAACACCATCCATCTGATTCTCGGCAGCCCAAATCAGTCCCCAGACGCGCGTCGCAGGCAGGACGTCATCAGCTGAGCGTCGGCATCTCTAGCGCCGCCCATCTGACTTGCAGCATCGCAGACACCTCTCAGCAGCATCGCAGCCCGCTTATTCAAGGTGTTTTACGCTGGGTCTGACATTCGGCCCCCCCTCACCACGGGATCCCCTGGAATAGAACGTCACAGGTTAATGCATCGTTTGGTCAACAGTATCTATATATTATTTGAGCCCCCCCCCCTCATTCGGTTTCGGCTTAGTTGGCCATATTTTATGGTATCTTCGGAGCAGCTCCGGAGCGAACACCTTTTCACTCCGCACCCATGAGGCATCGGATAGGGGATATCCTTTCCATAATATCAGGTAGTATACCTTGCCCCCCCGCCATCGTGAGTCCATGATATCCTGTATCTCATACTGTCCCGGAGCTATAGGTCCAGGAGGCTCTGTATGAGTGTTCCTTTCTATCGGCTTCAACAGACTCACGTGGAAAACCGAATGTATTCTACCAAGGAAGACCGGCAGTTGGAGTTGTACCGTAACAGGATTAATGATGCGTATTATGCGAAATGGACCCACGTATTTCGCCGCCAACTTCTTGCAGGGTACCTGTAACTTAAGATATTTGGTCGAGAGATACACCTGGTCACCTACTCGGACTTGGGTTGCCGTTCTACGACCTCTATCTGCCTGTTCCTTAGCTATTTGCCCCGCCTGTATCAGTGCTTTCTGTACTGTATGCCACACTTGGTTAGCACGGGACATCCAGTCCCCTGGCTTCGTGGCCAGGGACGTTAGTGGTTCACAACTCGGTAAGGGATTCAGATCGTAGCCATATACCACTTGAAAGGGGGTTAACCCGGTACTCTTATGCACTGCATTGTTGTACGCTAGCTCGGCAAAGGGTATATAATCCATCCAATCCGTCTGTTGGTGAGAGACATAGCAGCGTAGATATCGTGACACGGCCGCATTGGCTCGTTCCGCTGCTCCGTTGGTACATGGATGGTATGCAGAGCTCAATCCTTGGGTAGTTCCAATACAGGCCAGAAATTGACGCCAGAATCGAGCTGTGAATTGAACCCCGCGGTCTGATATAATTCTTCGGGGAGCTCCATGTAGACGATAAATATGCTGTACAAATAGCTTCGCTAGTTGCATTGCAGACGGCAGCCCTTTGCAGGGTATAAAATGAGCCTGCTTCGAAAATAAGTCTATTACCGTCCATATGACTGTATAACCTTTTACATTTGGTAATTCCACCAGGAAGTCCATGCCAATATCTTGCCATGGCCGTATCGGATCAGACACTGACTGTAACAATCCCATTGGCTTCTTAGGTATTACCTTTGCTTGTGCACAAACCCTACATTCTTTTACGTATGTTTCAATGTCTTTCCTTAAGCTTGGCCACCAAAATCGCCTTCTTGCTAGATGTAATGTTTTTACAAAACCAAAGTGACCTGCTACTTTGGAGTCATGACATTGATGGTATACCCGACTGCGCACTTCCTGAGGTATATACAATTTATCGCCATACCAGGCCAAACCATTACGATAGGTCAATATCCCTGGATTCGCTGATAGCCAAGGATCAGTTACTAAAGCTGTTTTTATTTCTTCTTCAAAAGTTGCTAGCCTTGTACAAATCTCTGCCTTTTCGTGCTCCCCATTACACTGAGGTATGACAGCTTGGATCACCTGTTCCCTTTTGCTGTTATATTGGGGCATTCGGGAGAGTGCATCCGCTAGAAAGTTCTTTCCACCCGGAACAACCTTTAAACAGAACTTGAAACGTTGGAAATACTGTGCCCATCGGACGTGTTTAGGCGCTAGTTTTCTTGGTGTTTGAAGCGCTGTTAGATTTTGATGATCTGTCCAGACTTCGAAGGGATGTTGAGCCCCTTCCAACAGATGGCGCCAAGTGGACAATGCCCATTTCACTGCAAATGCTTCTTTTTCCCACACTGCCCAACGTCGTTCTGTTTCAGTGAATTTTTTGGACGTGTAGGCACACGGTTGTAGCATGTTTTTCTCATTACGCTGCAATAGAATAGCGCCAACGGCTACATCGCTAGCGTCCGCCTGTACAACAAAGGGCTTGTCCGGGTTAGGATGTGCCAATAACGGCTCCTGTGCAAACAGGCTTTTTAACTTTTCAAAGGCCTGTTGGCATGCCATGGTCCATTCCAGCGGTTGTTTTGGCCGGGGTTTACCAGTATTGTGTTTGGTACATAACAACTGAGTCAATGGTAGGGCCACATCAGCGAAGGACGGTATGAACTGACGATAAAAATTAGCGAACCCCAGAAACCGCTGTAATTGGCAATGAGTCCTTGGGGCTTGCCATTCTAATACACTGCGTATTTTATTGGGATCCATCTCTATTCCCATCGCAGAAACCCGGAATCCTAAGTAATCAATACGGTCTTTGTGGAATTCGCATTTTGATACTTTACAGTATAGTTTGGAATCTAGTAATTTTCGCAACACCGTTCGCACTAATTGTATGTGGTCTTCCAGTGTACTCGAGTATATAAGTATATCGTCTAAGTATACAAGTACACCCCTATAAAGATGGTCATGCAACACTTCGTTTATTAACTGCATGAATACAGCCGGGGCTCCCTGTAGACCGAAAGGCATCACCTTGAACTGGTAACTCCCTAAGGGACAGTTAAAAGTGGTCTTCCACTCATCCCCTTCCTTTATCCGTATTCTATAATATGCCTCCCGAAGATCTAATTTTGTGAAAATCTTGCCGGTGGCCAAATGGGCAAGGAGGTCTTTCATGAGAGGTAGCGGATAAATGGGTTCCATGCATACCGCATTCAGTCCTCTGAAATCTACACATAACCGTAGTCCTCCATCCTTTTTTTCATGAAATATTACGGGTGCTGCTATTTTAGAGCGCGCCGGCTCTATAAAGCCCCTAGCCAGGTTCTTATCGATATACTCCCTCATTTCCTTTAGCTCCGCGAATGTCATGGGGTACATTCTGGGCTTAGGCAACTTCGCCCCAGGAATAAGTTCGATGGCACAATCCGTTGCCCTATGGGGTGGCAGGGTGTCGCAATCATGCTCACTAAATACTGCTGCCAGGTCGTTGTAGACTGACGGGTATCCGGGTCCGTCCCCTTCCGGTATTGGGTCTACAGCACCTAGCCCTTTATCTCCATTACGATCAGACGTGGGTAGTGGCTGAGGACCCACGGGCAACCGCAATCGTCGAGACCCATCCTCCCACCAGATGATCGGTGTCCATTTGTCCAGCCAGGCCAAACCAAGAATGAGAGGTTCGGTCATGGAAGGGACCACGATGAATCTGATAACCTCCCAATGACCACCTACATCCATCCTGACTGGTTCGGTCACCAACGTGGTTGGAGCCCCCCCTAGCAGTGAACCATCCACCTGCTCAAAGAGAATCGGGGATTTTAGTCGAGTCACCCTAATCCCCATCTGTTGGGCTACCCCCCTATTAATTAAACACCGGGTGCATCCGGTATCAAGCAATGCCTGGAAAGACGTCGCTTCCCCAGTATTTGGGCTCGTAAGGGTTACTGGAATGGTGAATGGGACGATTGGTTCACTCACCATTGAATCTTCTACAGGACCATCCTCCTCGTATTCCTGCAACATGGGGGGATGATCACCGGAAGCTGGCTGTATCGGTGTCTGCTCCGTTTGGTGGGCTACCCGTGACTTCTCTGTTGTTTTCTGCGGTGTAGAGCCTGGTTTACCGATCGCCGTTGGTGTCCCTGGTATTGCCGGTAGTCCGCACTCTGCTGCTCGGTGCCCTGGTCGGTTACATCGGAAACACCTAAAGGTTGTCTTTGGGCGCGTTGCTTCCGGTGTGGCCTGGACCATACGGCCTGTGGGCGGGTCCTGGCACCGGCGGGGTGGTAGTCTGTTCTCACGCCCACTGGTATGCTCCCTCAACCCGATGTCCAGTTCCATTGCGGCTTTGAACCAATCGGACAGACGTCCCCCTATCCCTCTCACTATACATGCCCGGCGTATCTCGTTATCCAGACCGTTACGAAAGTGGTGAACTAATAAACGATCCGGCCACGATCGCAGTCTCCCCGCTAATTTCTGGAACTCACGGATGTACTCTTTTGCCGGCCTCCCTCTTTGTCGCAGGCCCACTAGTTGGGCCTCCGCCCATTGTAAGCGTGTTGGGTCTTCGAACCTAGTTCTTAACGCATCCAGGAAGAGCCCCACATCAGCTAGCTCTCTGGCTTGGTCACTATAGAGATCAGCTGCCCATGCAGCTGCCTCTCCCTGTAGACTCGATGTGACGGCAACCACCATCGACCAATTGGATGAATACAGGGTGGAGTAGCGATCTAGATGGTTCAGTACATGACTAAGAAAGACTGCTAAGCGATCTGGGTCCCCGTCAAATGTAAGCGTTATAGGGGGAGGGTTCCACACCATATTCTGAGGCCATGGAGGTGGCACCTGTCCTCCATACCGACCAGCCTCCAGAGATGGTCTAGGGCGAGTCCCTGCTCCTCCTCCCGTGGGTCCTGCGCCCATGTCATCGGGGTCTGCCGGCCTGTTCCCCAGTCCCCTCACCCCCATTCCATAACATGTACGGTCCGTCCCCACCTGCCGTGTGGTAGGTTCCCGCAACGCGAACTGGTCATCCGGGTGCAGGTTGAGCTCTGTACCGGACAACCGGAACTGGGAGGTGTAAGGTCGGCTATCCTTGCCAGGGCTAGGTATAGTAGTGGGGTATATACGTTCCCCAAACTGGTCTCTGAGCACATCCAGGGTGTACTGCCCCGGGGCTGTGGAGCAGCTCCATTCCTCTTCGTGGTCTCCAGTGACCCGGCGTTCCCTCCAACCGGTAAAGCTGGGCGCCAACCGTCGTCCACGACCATCCTCAGGGAGCCCCAACGTTGGGCTAAACCACCATTCGCCCCCCGTATCCCCCGGACGTTGCTGCCTGGTTTTTGGACCCTCAACAACGGGAGCACATATCTTTTCCTTCTGTCGAACCACCATTGGCTCCTCCCCTGTGCCGCTCGCTGCCAGGCCCTCCAGCTGCTCACCGGACTCCTCCGAATCTTCAGCCATGACAGGGTCCTCTCCCTGCGTTCCCTCTGCCATAGCTCTTTGTTCCTAGCGAGCGCCGGGTGTTAGAGCAACTAATGTGAGGTGAGGGCTGACTTAATGTAAGCTCGTCCTGACTATAGGCACAGAACCCAAGAATCAGGAACGACGCAGGATTCAACAAAGGTTCCGGATTTATTATGTTGCTAAGTTGAAAAGAAAGTCAGCCCTGAGAAACCTCCCATTCCAGCGTATTAAATAAGCCCCGCCACCACACCTCAATTACCAATCACCGCTCCACCCTCGCCACACCCCTTATGTTTGTCAGACCCAGTATCCCAGTTAACTGAAAACAGCAGATTAATTCAACTCAAGTTCCTTCAGACGCGCATCGCAGGCAGAGCGTCATTGGCTGAACGTTGGCAGCCTATTGGAATAATTAACACCATCCATCTGATTCTCGGCAGCCCAAATCAGTCCCCAGACGCGCGTCGCAGGCAGGACGTCATCAGCTGAGCGTCGGCATCTCTAGCGCCGCCCATCTGACTTGCAGCATCGCAGACACCTCTCAGCAGCGTCGCAGCCCGCTTATTCAAGGTGTTTTACGCTGGGTCTGACAGCTGCTTGATAGAATTGTAGTTTTCTGATTTTTACATTCAGCTATTAATAACAACTCAGCTTTACGATTCAATGTTCATCGCGCAGAAATTCATCTGAATATTACACCAACAAATAGCATCACTACAGTATATAAAGGTATATAGTTAATGTATTCCTTTATAGTTTAGCAAGCTGCCAAAAAGGCCAACACAGTGCTGGGCTGCATTAACAGAGCGATAGAATCAAGATCACGTGAAGTATTAATACCACTCTACAAGGCCTTGGTAAGGCCACACTTGGAATACTGCATCCAGTTTTGGTCACACGATGTAAAAAAGATGTTGAGACTCTAGAAAGAGTACAGAGAAGAGCAACAAAGATGATTAGGGGACTGGAGGCTAAAACATATAAGGAACGGTTGCTGGAATTGGGTATGTCTAGTTTAACAAAGAGAAGGACAAGGGGGGACATGATAGCAGTATTCCAATATCTCAGGGCTGCCATAAAGAAGAGGGAATCAAGCTATTTTCCAAAGCACCTGAAGGCAGGACAAGAAGCAACGGGTGGAAATTAATCAAGGAGAGAAGCAACCTAGAACTAAGGAGAAACTTCCTGACAGTGAGAACAATTAACCAGTGGAACAGCCTGCCTCCAGAAGCAGTAAATGCTCCAACACTGGAAGTTTTTAAGAAGAGACTGGACAGCCACTTGTCTGAAATGGTGTAGGGTTTCCTGCCTGAGCAGGGGGTTGGACTAGATGACCTCCAAGGTTCCTTCCAACTTTACTACTATTGCTAAGCCAGTACAGTATATAAAATAAGGTTCATGCATTCCTTTATAGTTTAGCAAGACACTCTATTTACCTATATTTATAATTTATTTATGAGATTTTTAGGCCACCTTTATTATAAGAAACTTAAGATGGAAAATGTATATAATATTCTTTCTTCCACAACAGCAACTCTGTGAGGTGGGTTGGGCTGAGAGAGAGGAACTGGCCCCCAAATCACCCAGCTGGCTTCCTTAAGCCAGGATTAGAACTCACATTCTCCTCATATATCTAGTTTAACGAAGACGAGGGGCAACACGATAGCCGTGTTCCAATATCTCAGGGGTTGCCCCAAAGAAGAGGGAGTCAAGCTATTCTCCAAAGCGCCTGAAGGCAGGACAAGAAGCAAAATAGATGGAAACTAATCAAGGAGAGAAGCAACCTAGAACTGAGGAGAAACTTCCTGACAGCGAGAGTAATCAATCAGTGGAACAGCTGGCCTCCAGAAGTTGTGGGTGCTCCATCACTGGAGGTTTTCAAGAAGACATTGGACAACCATTTGTCTGAAATGGGATAGGGCAGAGGTCCCCAACCTTTTGGGCACCAGGGACCGCTTCCATGGAGAGAGGCTTTTCCACGGACTGGAGAGTGCATGGTTTTGTGTGCTGCCTGCACCCCATGGATGGGGCTTTGCTTGTTTGTGCAGACGGTTGCTGGCATGCCGTGGCTGGTACCAGTCCACAGACTGGGGGTTTGGGACCCTTGGTATAGGGTTTCCTGCTTGAGCAGGGGGCTGGCCTAGAAGACCTCCAAGTTCCCTTCCAACTCTGTTATTCTGTTATTCTGGTGATAGGTCCAAAGATACCAAGGGAGCTTTCATGCTTAACATGGAACTAGTCCTCAGTTTCCCATTTTCTAGCCTGCTGCCTTCACCAATAAACCAAACTGGCTCTAACTGTATCTTCTAGCTAATATGTAAAAGTGGTTTATCTCTCAAAAAACTCATCTCTATTGATGGTGATTTGCCTGAATGCCAAGCTTCCAGATATTCCCTAGCATTTTGGATTTTGGCTTTATCTCAAATATATGTAGAGAGGATAAGGGATTTTGATCATGCCCATTGCTTCTTTTAAATGAGACAGCAATGCTCATGTAATGAAGTGGAATCTACATCACTTCTATTTTCTGTATCCTCAAGGTAATATTTCCACCGCATTTTGGGGAGAGATGTTTAAAAAGGTTAAAAGGGAAGCTGCACCCGTGCAATCAGAACCTTGCATTTTGCTTGTTCCTCAATATTTGACTATCCTGCAACAAGTGCTGTCTGGTGTCAGACCTGCCCCTACTTAAACCTCTAAATCAGTGTTTCACAATCTTGACCATTTTAAGGCATGTGGACTTCAACTCCCAGGATTCCACAGCCAGCATTGCTGGCTATGGAATTCTGGGAGTTGAAGTCCACATGCCTTAAAATGGTCAAGGTTGAGAAACACTGCTCTAAATAGAAATTATCCTTGGCTCCGTTTGTTGAAAGAGGTATGGTTTTATTAGAAGTCAAGTGTATTGCAGTAGTGCATAGCCAGAACTGAGAATCACAGGCCAAAATCCCTAACTTTTCCATCCTTTAACTTCCTCCCATTACTGACGACCCCCCCTCCCCCAATGTTGAAGCAAGATGTTTTCAGAACGGTCACTTCAAGATAGTTTTGTATACAGTTCCCTTCTCCCAGCTGGGTGACCTTGAAGCAGATTCTTGGGGAGATACAGCAGTTTGAACTTTTACTTTCCCCTTTCAAGCATTCCATCTGTGTACTGGGGTGCCCCAGGGCTCTGTTCTGGGCCCAGTGCTCTTCAAGATTTTAATTAACGATTTGGACGAGGGGATAGATGGGGAACTCATCAAATTTGCAGACCACAGCAAGCTGGCAGGAATAGCCAACACTCCAGAAGACAGGCTTAGGATACAGGAGGATTTGGACAGACTTGAACACTGGGCACTATCTAACAAAATGAAATTCAATGGTGAAAAAAGGAAGGTTCTACATTTAGGCAAGAAAAACCAAATGCACAGGTATAGTATAGGGGGTACCTTGCTCAATAGCAGTAACTGTGAGAGGGACCTCGGAGTCCTAGTGGACAATCACCTAAATATGAGCCAGCAGTGTGTTGCAGCTGCCAAAAAGACCAACACAGTGCTAGCCTGCATTAACAGAGGGATAGAATGAAGTGTTAATACCACTTTACAATGCCTTGGTAAGGCCACACTTGGAATACTGCATCCAATTTTGATCACTGCGATGTAAAAAAGATGTTGAAACTCTAGAAAGAGTACAGAGAAGAGCAACAAAGATGATTAGGAGACTGGAGGCTAAAGCATATACAGAACAGCTGCTGGAATTTATTTATTTATTTATTTATGAGACTTATATACCGCTTTAAGTGCAAGCACTCTCTAAGCGGTGTACACCAGTAAGCAATGTATATATATATTTACATTGCCCCCAACAATCTGGGTTCTCATTTTACCTACCCCGAAAGGATGGAAGGCCGAGTCAACCTTGAGCCGGTGAGATTTGAACCGCTGACCTGCTGAACAGTCAGCTAAAGTGGCCTGCAGTACTGCACTCTAACTGCTGCGCCACCTCAGGTATGTTTAGTTTAATGAAGAGAAGGACGAGGGGGGACATGATAGCAGTGTTCCAATATCTCAGGGGCTGCCATAAAGAAGAGGGAGTCAAGCTATTCTCCAAAGCACCTGAAGGCAGGACAAGAAGCAACGGGTGGAAACTAATCAAGGAGAGAAGCAACCTAGAACTAAGGAGAAACTTCCTGACAGTTAGAACAATTAACCAGTGGAACAATCTGCCTCCAGAAGCGGTGAATGCTCCAACACTGGAAGTTTTTAAGAAGAGACTGGACAGCCATTTGTCTGAAATGGTATAGGGTTTCCTGCCTGAGCAGCGGTTTGGACTAGATGACCTCCAAGGTCCCTTCCAACTTTTTATTATTATTATTATTATTGTTGTTGTTGTTGTTGTTGTTGTTATTGTTATCTCCCATCCACCCTCCCCAAAGTCCATGGCAGACTGTCCCCGCATGGTAACAAAGCACAAGCAAGCATGTGGTGGAAAATGAAATCTGGACTTTCGGACTTCCTGTAGTTGCCTTTAAGAGTACATAGTTCGACATATCTCTTATTTGTTTTAAATTTGTATTTTTAAGACCACCGTTTTAGACATTGTAAATGTTTTCCCATGATTGGTCAGTGAATACTATGCCAATCCTAGTGAGTTTCTTTATTTTTTTAATGATTGATATATTGGTCTGCAGGTCAAACATTTATTCCACTGTCTTTTTTTTTCAGACAAATACATTAGAACTAATAAATTGTAATCCCAAAATTAGTTGGAACATTGTCAGCCCAATCAATCTGTCTCAACGTTTCTGAATGTTTCATTCCTTCCCCATCCATAGAAGTAAGATCCAAAGGAGTCACTCCTTTACATTATAAAACAACTCAAAAACTACTCTGGTGTATAAAATGCAAATCACAATGCATGGACATTTTCTTTTGCCAATGTTACTTATGTTATTTTCCACTTCAAGCAGAATTTTAAACATCTAAGTTGAAAATGGATCTAGAAACATTTGAAGCACCACTCTCCATTTTTCAGTTTTGTGGTGCATTTTTAAACAAGAGGTATCCAAGGAAAACATAATACGATTGTCTGGACAGACTTGGAACGCTTCCAGGGGAGGAAATCCTTTTGTTTCAAACCTACAGTATCAAAGGCACAATGCTCGAAGCCCCCTTAATGTATTTTGCACACAGAAAATCAACTTAGGAAATAGGAAGTGTGCATCTAAAATTTCATGGCTGCAGTTCTCAGAGGCTACAGATGTTTGGAAAGGATGAAGGAAAGCTCTCAGGTTTCTCTAGACGGGAGCAATGGAGGCCTTATTCGCAGGAATTTACAAAAGAGCAAATCAGAGAAACCAAATAGCATAAAGGCAGGATGGGGGAAACAATGGTAGAGCCTTCAAAATGGATTAGAAGAACACTGAGGTCAAGGCCAGCTTTTTTCTTGCCCACCCAAAAGCCTACGAGAAGAATCACATAGTACCAAGTACTGTATCCATGTTTCATCTTGATAAGTCATTACGTAACAGAGATGTGATGCAATTTGCTTTCTCCAAACTTGGCAACTTTGAGATTGCTGTCTGGCTGAGGAATTCTAGGACTTGAAGTCTTAAAGTCAATAAATTTGGAGACCTCTGGTCAAGATGGTATTTCAGAGCCTTCTCTGTCGTTTCCATTTCCTTATGGTTTACCCCTTGAGGGGGTAAATTGTTTTCCAAAGCACCAGAAGGCAAGACAAGAAGTAACGGATGGAAACTAATCAAGGAAAGAACCAACTAAAACAAAGGAGAAATTTCCTAACAGTGAGAACAAACCATTAGTGGAAAGGCTTGCCTTCAGAAGTTGTGGGAGCCCCACCACTGGAGACTTTTAAGAAGATGCTGGACAGCCATTTGTCTGAAAGGGTATACTGTAGATTCTCCTACTCAAGCAGGCTTTTGGACTAGATGACCTCCAGGGTCCCTTCCCATTCTGTTATTCTGTGATCTATGTTCTAACCATAAGAGGCTTTTGCAAATGCATTGGACATACATGCCAAATCATCTTATCTAGTCCTCACTGAAGCACTGGAAGTGACTTCCATGAAAAACTTATTGACTTTGGAACAGTGTTTCTCAACCTTGACCATTTTAAGGCATGTGGACTTCCACTCCCAGAATTCCACAGCCAGCAATGCTGGCTGTGGAATTCTGGGAGTTGAAGTCCACATGCCTTAAAATGGTCAAGGTTGAGAAACACTGCTTTAGGAGATGTCAAAGGAGACATTCAGTTGTCATGAAGCAAAGCAATACAACAGTTGCATTTTACAAATCAGGGCCATGTTGCTTGGAAGCATTAAAACAGCACTGATGAAGCAACCTTCTAAAATGTGGACAACCATACACTATAGTCACCTAACTCCTGCTTTTGATACAGAAGGTCTTCATTTTAGTCTTCAAGATATATTTCATATCTTTCTGCTTGGCTTCTTGGAGTGTTGAGAGCAGTTGAGAAATTATTACGATTGATGGAGGAGATGTGTATAACTATGCCTTCTTCATTAACCAGACACCCATAGATACAGAATGATTTCTGATCATTTTCTTCTTCTCACGATCCCATGACCAACCCACTTTCATACCTTGTTGTTGTTGTTAATTGCGAAGTCGTGTCCGACCCATCGCGACCCCATGGACAACGTTTCTCCAGGCCTTCCTGTCCTCCACCATCTTCTGGAGTCCATTTAAGCTCACGCCTGCTGCTTCAGTGACTCCCTCCAGCCATCTCATTCTCTGTCGTCCCCTTCTTCTATTGCCCTCCATCTTTCCCAGCATTAGGCCCTTCTCCAGGGAGTCCTTCCTTCTCATTAAGTGGCCAAAGTATTTGAGTTTCAACTTCAGGATCTGGCCTTCTAAAGAGCAGTTTCATACCTTATTCATGGTAAATGAGAAAAGTCAACTCAAGTAGTGAGCATCATTAAGGACCCAAGTAGAAGTTTTTTTGGGGGGGTGGGAGGTTAAAGATATTGTACTAGTGTCTTCACCTGTTTGTGTTAGTCTGGCTGTGTAGTCCAATCCTTAAGCAGCCCAATGAATTACATAGTTCATGGGACATTACTCACACAGAGGACAATGAAGAACAGGAATTGGCTTCATCTCATATCAGGTGTTGTGCAGCATGTCCTGCCCTAATCTCAGAAGACCGCAAAATTATCTTTCTCCAAATTCATTTGTGTATGGTAAAAGAGCCAATATGATGGGAATGCATTTTCTGTCATGCGGTTATAGTTTAATACTCAGAGGCTAGTATAACAGAGGACTGGGTATAACAAATAGGATCCATGATTAGAAGCAGAATGTCCCTTGTTACTATCTATGCATATCTGGGTACACATCTGTGGCTGTCTAGTGATATTCAGCTGGATTCCCTTAAGTTGCACCATTTTGTGTGACTAGTGTACAGGATGTGACTAAAGGTGACAGAAATAAGCTGATGAATTTCTGGAAGCATCAAAATTAGCAAATTCTAAAACCTGCTATTGGGGAGAGAAAAAAAAGAAACTTTTACAGGCTCTTATTTCCAGCTGGAGAAATACTGTACCATAAAGAAATCTGCAGGAAAACTGGTCTCTCTGCTCTAGATCTCTTAACATTATATTTACTGAGAAAAAAAGTGAGATTGCTGGGTGACACTTTGTTCATAGATAATCTCAGTAGGTTCCTTACTTTGTTGCACACAATTTCATTATCCATGCAGGTAACATCATCAGGGCACTGATGATGTTCCCTAGTCAGGCAATGAAATGTCTAGAAGCAGAGAGCACCAAGGACTTCATAATTTTACTTGATTGCATTTGTTGATTTTGTTAAAATGTCAAGCCCATTCTTCACAACAGGAATAAAATTATCTAAATTGCTTTTGCAATTTCTGTTAACCAACATCATGGGTGCATCAAAAAATTGCACAAAAGCTTAATTGGTCTAATTACCAACTCAGCAGTGGCATTTTCACAACATGTTTGGGGTGGTTAGTTTTATCTATGGTTACTCTTCTATGTGTTGCTTATTCAGTTACTCTAAAAGCTAAACACTTCAGTATTTAGGTTAGGGCTGGGGTGTGAATAGAGCTGAAAAGGGCTTGGATGCAATGGATGTTTGGAGTGATTTTCAACCAAACTTCAGGGGTTGAAATGCATATAAAATCTTGATGGCCAGGGACCAAGTTATCTAAGAAACTGTCTTGTCCCAATTAAATTTTTTAATTTCTTAATTAAATTAAATCCTTTTGCGACGACTCGAAGGGGTGGGAGTGGGAGGCACCGTTTTACGGTGGTTCTCCTCCTACCTCTCTGGCCGGTTGCAATCGGTACTGGTGGGAGGGCAGAGGTCAACCCCGAGGCCCCTTGAATGCGGCGTGCCACAGGGGTCGGTCCTCTCTCCCCTCCTATTTAACATTTATATGAAGCCGCTGGGTGAGATCATCAGACAGCACGGGGTGAGGTTTCATCAGTATGCTGATGATACCCAGTTATATATCTCCTCCCCGAGCTCTCTCAGTGAAGCGGCCGATGTGATGGGCCGTTGCCTCGAAGCCGTGAGGGTCTGGATGGGGGTTAACAGACTCAGGCTCAATCCTGACAAGACCGAGTGGCTTTGGATGTTGCCTCCCAAGGATCATGTCAACTGTCCAGTATTGACTCTTGCGGGGGAAAATATACCCCCTTCAGAGCGGGTTCGCAACTTGGGTGTCCTCCTTGATCCACAGCTGAATTTGGAACATCAATTGACGGCTGTGGCTGAGAGGACCTTTGCACAAGTTCGCCTGTTGCACCAGTTGCAACCCTACCTGGACCGGGAGGCTCTCCTTACAGTCACTCACGCCCTTGTCACCTCACGTTTGGACTACTGCAACGCGCTCTACATGGGGCTACCCTTGAAAAGTATTCGGAGACTACAGTTGGTCCAGAATGCAGCCATGCGAGTGATAGTGGGTGCTCCTCGATACACCCACGTTACACCGATCCTCTGTGAGCTGCACTGGTTGCCTATTGGTCTCCGGGTCCAATTCAAGGTGTTGGTCATTACCTTTAAAGCCCTATATTGCTCAGGGCCAGGCTATTTGAGAAACCGCCTACTACCTCATAGTTCCATACGTCCGGTTAGATCCCACAGGCTGGGCCTCCTTCAGGCCCCGTTGGCCAAGCAGTGCCATTTGGTGGGGCCGCGGAGGAGGGCCTTCTCTGTGATGGCGCCCACGCTTTGGAATCAGCTCCCCCCGGAAATTAGGACCGCTCCCACCCTGTTGGTCTTCCGTAAGCTACTTAAGACCTGGCTTTTCCGGCAGGCCTGGAGTTTATAAAACCTAACCCCTGGATGATTGTCTCTGTACTGTTGTTTTGTTATGTTTTATGTGTTTTTTATTGTTAGCCGCCCAGAGTCCTTCGGGAGTGGGGCGGCTTATAAATTTTATAAATAAATAAATAAATAAATAAATAAATAAATTAACCCAACCCATCCAGTCAGACAGGGGAGTATTGCAGATGCCATTGGTTAAAGAAGTTTTACTAGTGAGATTCAAGAAGAGACACCTATGGAACCTTCCAGATCTGGATCTGCCAATCGGTATGGGGATCTAAACATAATATAGGTAGTCCTGAACTTACAACCATTCATTTAGTGACCATTCAAAGTTACAACAGCACTGAAAAAAGTGACTTATGACCATTTTTTTCACATTTATGACAGTTGCAGCACCCCATGGTCAGGTGATCAAAATTCAGACACTTGGCAACTGACACACATTTATGTCCGTTGCAACATCCCAGGGTCACGTGATCACCTTTTGTGACTTTCTGACAAGCAAAGTCAACAGGGAATCAGATTCATTTAAAAATGTTGTTACTACACTGCAATGATTCACTTAACTATTATGGCAGGAAAGGTCATAAAATGGGACAAAATTCACTTAACCATTGTGGTTGTAAGTCGAGACCACCTGTATCTGAATGAATGAGCTTGGAGAGAGAAATGGTTCAAGGTACCATTATGGCCTGATCATTAGTGATTCCTCTATCAAAACTATCTGGTTTTAACCTGCCTCACTCTATCCAGTCCAGTGGTGGGATTCAAATATCTGAACAATCGGTTCTTTGTGTGGACAGAAGTCCATTCTGAGCCAAGGAGGCCTCCCAGGCCCAGAATGGCCCATCGGAAGTGCATGGATGCCACTTCCAGAACTCCATTCTGAGCTGAGGAGACCTCCCAGGCCCAGAATGGCCCACCGGAAGTGCATGGATGCCACTTCCAGAAGACCGTTCTGAGCTGAGGAGACCTCCCAGGCCCAGAATGACCCACTGGAAGTGCATGGATGCCACTTCCAGAAAACCGTTCTAAGCTGGGGAGGCCTCCCAGCCCAGAATGGCCCATCAGAAGTGCATTGATGCCACTTCCAGAAGACTGTTCTGAGTTGAGGAGACCTCCCAGGCCCAGAATGGCCCACCAGAAGTGCATGGATACCACTTCCAGAAGACTGTTCTGAGCTGAGGAGACCTCAGTCTCCTCAGTCATCCAGTTACAAGGCCATTGCCTTAGCCCCATGGAAGTTTTTGTGTAAAATTACATGGATCGTGTGTGTATGTTTACTTCTCTTCCGTCATGTTCTCATCATATGTTAAATAATAATGATGATAAAATGGGGTCTTTTCAATAAACAGCACAGAGAAGAGAAAAAATTCACTCTTCATAATAAATAATAAAAGTGGGTTTAAAAAAAAACTTCCATGTGTTTATTACTTCCACCTGCAAGGAATTTTGGAAGAATGATTAAAAGTATCAGGATTCTGTGTCTGTTTTTCTATCAGCAAGATAACTCTACAAAACTTATCACTCTACAAAACTTATAACGGAATTTGGCATAAGGGGAAAAGCCAGGGGAAAAAAAAAAGATTGAGCTTAAAATGGACTGAAGCAGGTCAAGGACTGCTGAGATAAAATCCTTTCTTTTTCTTTCTTTCTTTCTTTCTTTCTTTCTTTCTTTCTTTCTTTCTTTCTTTCTTTCTTTCTTTCGTCTCTCTATCTATCTGTCTATCATCTACTATCTCATCTTGTTATTTATTTCTTATTAGTCCTTGAATATATATGTCGCATTTCTGGAGGTCAATAAAGGAGGATATCTGTAAGTCAGGGTTGAACTGTGGAATCCTTGGTGCTCTCTGAGTTTGGCTGTTTGCTTGCAGATGTTTTGTTACCTGATTAGGTAACACCATCAGTGTTAGAAGCAAGTGGAATTTGATCTCTGTTCATATACAGTATGTGCAGTATATGCAGCTACTGTGTATAAATACAAAGCTGTCCAGAGTCACCTCATGATGAGATGCACAGGAAATAAATTTAATAAACAAACTAACTAACTAACTACCTAACTAACTAACTAACCAACTAACTAACTAATTAACGATTAGTCATACAATATATGCGAGCACTGCATATAAACAGTTGGGTGGACTGGAGAATCTAAGTAACTTACAATGTTAATATCATAAGATAAAAGGATCAATTAATGCAATTATAAGCAATCAGTCTAGATATCTACTCATGCTTTCTTTAAATCCTGATATGCTTGATAAATGAAAATCTTTCAAGGGCCGTTTCTGATGTGGAAATGCAACTCCAGGGAGGCCTTAGAATAGTAGAAAGATACTTCGGAGAAAAACACTGCATTCCGGTCTCCGCTACCTCCCACAATTAGAGTCACACACATTGTCAAGAGAAAGAAGTTCAAAAGAAATTATCAAACCACTTGAGAATAAAGTAGAGAAACAGAAGCCTCTTTTTTTTTCAGAAGAATTTTTTAGAAAATGAGAATTTCCAGGGCAGAGTTTGGTGTAACATGAATAACTATTCTTCTTTATGTGACCTAGATCTACCACCTCGGTGCACACTGAATATGGAAAGGCCTGAGTGGATTTGCATAGAATTCACACCACCCTGCAATTTTCCATTTTCATTTCCTGATAAGCATTTTCTATTATTTTCTGTTAAGTAATTGTTTCAAATTAACAGTGACTTCACAATGGCTCACCGATAATAGCTTTTCTTTTTCTTTCGTCCTCTTCTAGGTGCAATCCCCTTATTGTTTGATAATGTTGCAAACTTATCAGTTTATGCCATACATTTCATATATTGAAAATGTTTCCATAACAGGCAGCAGATGGGAGGCAAATGAATTTGCTAAAATCAGAACATTTAGCACCTTTCACATCCAATTCAAGTCCTGGGAGTCTAATTAAAGATCAGCGAACCAAGTGCTCGAAGATGCAACTCCTTTAATTGATGTAATTGTATGATTTAGATGACTAATAAATCTGGTATTAATAGTGTAAATTAAATGTTCAACTTGTATATTTAAAGTCAATTAATTAGTGGAATGGAGTGCTATCTCAGAGAAAAAAAGGAGAAGGGAAAAAAGGGGAGAGGAACCAAATAATTTATAAATCGAGGACTATCAACATTCTTTCCCTCCCCCCTCCCCCCCAAAAAAAAATAAGAGAGAGAGGAAAAGATAAGCAACAGCATACTTAATCTGAGAAGGCCAAGAAGAATTGTTTTGAATTTACAAATCCATCAAATGATTGGGACCTTCAGCTTCAGTGTGTGTGTGTGTGTGTGTGTGTGTGTGTGTGTGTGTGTGTGTAAGAGAGAGAGAGGGAGGGAGGAAGAGAGGAAAAGAGATGGGGAGAGGAGAGAGAAAGAGTGGGGAAGAGAGAAAAAGAGAGAGGCAGGGAGAAGGAGAGAGGGGGAAGGAGAGGGCGGAAGGGAGAGAGGGAGAGAGGAAGGAGAGGGGGGGGAAAGAGAGTAAGAGGGAGAAATTGTGGGAAAGGCCTTGTGGAGAAATAGCATATGGCTTTAGTATTCATGACTGCCATCTCGGTTTTTACCATCCCCCCCCCTCCATACATCATCGGACACCAGTGAAGTGATGCTAATAGAAATCATTTTCCCAAATGTACAATTGGAACTTTTTCCTTTATTTTATTTTATTTTATTTTATTTTATTATTTTATTTTATTATTTATTTTATTTATTTTATTATTTATTTTATTTATTTTATTATTTTATTTTATTATTTTATTTTATTATTATTTTATTTTATTATTTTATTTTATTATTTTATTTTATTATTAGTTTAGTTTAGTTTAGTTTATTAGTTTAGTTTAGTTTACTTTAGTATTTTAGTTTACTTTATTTATTTTATTTTATTATTTTATTTTATTTTATTATTTTATTTTATTATTTTAATCGCTTATTGTTTTCTTGTGAATGATCAGAAATGTGGGGCGGAACATAGCAGAAACAAAAAGATGGAAGAAGTGGGAATAGCTCACGCCTTGTTTAGATATGGTGGGGGAATTATGGCGATCTGGAAAGTGGCACATTGCATCAGTCTTCTCCAGAAAAATACACATTTCCTCCCTCCCTAGTATATTTATTATTTATTAATTAATCAAATTTGTGTTTTTTGTTTTACTCAAAGTTTCATTAGTTTATAATATATGATACAATGGAAATATAAAAGTAAATAGGGGAAAAGATGGGGAAGGGAAAAAGGAGTAGAAAGGTAAGAGGGGAAAGGGGGGGAAAAGGCATTGACTTCTGACTTCCTTCGGTGCAATAGGATATCAACTTCAAACCTCGACCTTTTATTTTTACAAAATAATTATTACAAAATAATATAAACTAGCCATTTCAATAACATCAAATCTAATTGGTAAAGCCCAAAGTCAAAATTTTGGTTTTTTTCCCCACTTAGTAATAGTAATAGTAGTAAAGTTGGAAGGGACCCTGGAGGTCATCTAGTCCAACCCCCTGCTCAGGCAGGAAATCCTACACCATTTCGGACAAATGGCTGTCCAGTCTCTTCTTAAAAACTTCCAGTGTTGGAGCATTTACTGCTTCTGGAGGCAGGCTGTTCCACTGATTAATTGTTCTCACTGTCAGGAAGTTTCTCCTTAGTTCTAGGTTGCTTCTCTCCTTCAGTTAATCAAATTTGTATAGCTGGCTATCTCATTGAAAACAACTCTGGGCAATGCACAACAATAGGATAAAAACCACAGGTAAAAGGAATATAAAAATCTACATCAAGAAATAGCATAAAAACAAATATACAAACCCCTAGGCTAGGCCAGGGGTAGGCAACCTCGGCTCTTTTATGACTCATGGACTTCATAGCATAGCTGACTCAGCATAGCTGACTCAGGAATTCTGGGAGTTGAAGTCCATGAGTCATAAAAGAGCCGAGGTTGCCTACCCCGGCCTAGGCAAAGAAAGAATGAAAACAGCCATCTCAACAAGGAGCATATCTCTGGTTCCCTGATAACATAACCAGGTCTTGAGAGCCTTCTACTTAAGATACACTCCTCCACTTCCCTACAACCCCACATACACACTCAGCCTGCCACAAACATACATAATTATTACATTTATATGCTGCCTATCTCACAATCAAGCAACTTATATACTGTATATCTAAGTCAGACCAACCATCAAGTAAACAACAGCCCAATCAAGAAACTGCCAAAGAAGCCAACAACAATCAGCCCAACAAAGAATTTCTCCCCCCACTAACACTGACAGGCAAGCCACCAGAAAATAAGCTGACAGCAAACCCCATTCCTTACTAGCACTGATGATGTTATCTAGATTGGGAAATGAAATACCTGCAAGAAAACCATCAAGCTCAGAGAACACCAAGGACCCCTCAAGCTCAGATTCTCTAGCACAGTGTTTCTCAACCTTGACAATTTTAAGGCATGTGGACTTCAACTCCCAGAATTCCACAGCCAGCAATGCTGTCAAGGTTGAGAAACACTGCGGAGTCTAGCAGAATCTGGGAGTTTGACGGTTCTGCATACAATCTTCACTGTTCCTAGCCCTGCACTAGAGACCTCTGATATTGTTCCTGATCCCAAGTGCTCCTACCACTACTGGCACCACTTTAGCCTTGTCTTTCCACATCCTCCTTCTGGCTCTGCTATTTTTCCAGCATCTCATATTCCTTCTTCCTGAAGTTGATGTCACTTAGCACCACTACATCTATCACCAATGCTGTCTTCCAGTCCTTGTCTACTACCACAATGTCTAGTTTATTGACTAGTATTTGCCTGTCTGTCTGGATCTGGAAGTCTTATTCTCCATGACCTTCTGTGGAGTTCTTAGATGTCTTATTCTCCATAACCTTCCGTGGAGTTCTTAGATGTCTTATTCTCAATGACCTTCTGTGATGCAGTCTTCCATCTAGACTTGGGGAATCCTAACCCATACACCTTAGTGAAGTTCCTCTACACAATGCCAGCTACTTTGGTCATGCCATTCAGTATATGCTGTTCCTCCTGCATCTTACACCTGCCACTATATAAATATATGGCTCCCACTTCGCTGTTCTTCAGAAGAGCCACGAAGACCTGGCTGACCTTCCATGAGGGAGAATGAGACTTTTCATTTCATGATGCTTACTGTCTTCCTCATTTTCTTTCTTCTACAGATCTCAACCCATTCATCCATGTTGTGCAATATGGGAACCCTAGATCGGCCTCATATCTTCATATCTGAAAGGCAGACAGAAGGTCAATCGCTTTAACAAACTGCACATCCTGTTTTCCCTGAAAAGCTGCCCACGAACTTAACAGCAAGCCAGATCCGAGAGTCTCAATTTTCAAGCTGCAGTAACCTTTGAGTTCCCCCAAAGAGAAACTGACAGCCCTGATTCACACAGGCTTGTCACAGACCACCTTTTGCACACATCTAAAAATAAATGTTAAAACAGCTTGAAGTGCATCAGACTGAAAACTTTTGCACCTGGATGGCTGAAAATTATTCCACCCACATGAAATGCCGTGGAATCATTTCCCCAGGAAAGATAAAGCAGACATTGTAACATTAAAGGTAATGGTTTCATCAAGACAGCTTTTTAAGGATAGAGGTCCATTGCAATAGTGGCGAATATCTGTAGCAGTGTTTCCCAAACTTGACAATTTTAAGGCATGAGGACTTCAACTCCCAGAATTCCACAGCCAGCGTTGCTGGCTGTGGAATTCTGGGAGTTGAAGTCCTCATGCCTTAAAATTGTCAAGTTTGGGAAACACTGATCTATAGCTTGGGTTTAGGATGAGGGTGAAGGTTTGTTCTCCGAGCTTGATAGAAGTCCATTTTCATTACTATTCAGATCTGGCCAGATTCAGATCTACCATGAAGGAGGAAGAGGCAAATGGATCAATTGACAGATTTAGTGGAGACTGGAGAGGGAGTTAAGGTGTCAACAGCCACTTCTCTCCATTCATCCTGTTCTCACTCATGGCAGTTCTGTTTCTTGAAGAAGAATGTAAAAACTGTCACGTAACCAATCTTATAACCCTCTTCTCAGGTTTGATGAGACAGCAATCCAGTTGTGTTCCCAGTGCATTCTACTTCTAAACATGGACTCTTTGATTTATGATTCTCTCCAACTTCTTCAACAACTCCAACACCTGAAGGCAGAACAAGAAGCAATGGATGGAAACTAATCAAGGAGAAAACCAACCTAGAAGCAAGGAGAAATTTCCTGACAAAACAATTAAATCACTGGAATGACTGGCCTCCAGAAGTTGAGAGTGCTCCAACAGCAGAGGCTTTTAAGAAGAGACTGGACAACCATTTGCCTGAAATGGTGTAAAGTTTCCTGTCTGAGCAGTGGGCTGGACTAGAAGACCTCCAAAGTCCCTTCCAACTCTGTTATTCTGTTATTCTCTGTGCGTTTAGTTTGGCATAATGCCAAGAGATGAGTTTTGTGTTGTCTATTGAAAGTAATAAAAGGTTTAAAGGTTTCCCCTGTTCAGCTGTGACCGACTCAAGGGGATGGTGCTCATCTCCGATCATTAGCCAAGAAAGCATGCGTTGTCTGAGAGACGTTTCCGTCACCATCTGACCAACATGAAAATATGGAACACAGTAACCTTCCCACTAAATTGGTACCTATGTATCTACTTACATTTGCATGCTTTTGAACTGCTAGGCTGGCAGAAGCTGAACTTGAATCCGATTGTTTGTCCCTTAAGTGAGAACTCTGGGTTTATCTATTTAAAAATCCTCTTGCTTGTTCTATTGACTGTCCATGTTATTCTTAGGAATCTTCTCCAACATTAAAGTTCAATACAGGTAGTCCTCAACTTACAACAGTTCCAACGACACTGAAGAAAAGTTACTTATGACCGTTTTTCACACTTATGATTGTTGCAGCATCCCCCCAGGGTCACATGAAGGAAGGAAGGAAGGAAGGAAGGAAGGAAGGAAGGAAGGAAGGAAGGAAGGAAGGAAGGAAGGAAGGAGAGGGAGAGAGGGAGGAAGGGAGGAGAGGAAGGGAGGAGAGGGAGGGAGGGAGGAAGAGGAGGGAGGGAGGGAGAGAGGGAGGAAAGGAAGGAAGGAAGGAAGGAAGGAAGGAAGGAAGGAAGGAAGGAAGGAAGGAAGGGGAGAGAAGGAAGGGAAGAAAGGAAGGGAGGGAGGGAGGGAGGGAGGAAGGAAGGAAGGAAGGAAGGAAGGAAGGAAGGAAGGAGAGGGAGGGAGGGAGGGAGGGAGGGAGGAAGGAAGGAATTTTGAAGAGATATTATCCCACCTCTTAATTGCAGCTAGCTTAGACTTTCTACCTATTGCAAAGAGATCACTTGCAGAGTCTCTCCAGTTGATATAAGGAGAAAAGAATATGCCAGCCCCGGGGTCTTACATTCTTTGGGACCTTTTTATAAAGAATGCCAACATTCTGACTTTTGAAATTATATAAATTTCAACATTCTGACTCTCTTAAAAGCAGGTTTTTGACACTATCAAAGAGAAATGCGGTTTGAAAAGAAATGAACAAAGCACGTGGGCGAGGGGAAGCTTCAGACACATCATTCTTCTCCTATAAAGCTGGAACATTGACATGACAGATATGGAGGAGGAATGGGGCCTATTATTAGGAGAAGAATGCAAGTATCTTTCAAAGGAAGGGGAGGCTAAAGATGTAGCTATTTATTGACTGCTATTAGTCTTTAATCATCTTTCCAGTCCAACTGTCTCTGCGAAGCGCAAAGCCATTTCAAGCAGGAAGGTTTTCGGAAACGTATAACATCAAATAAATTCATAAAGGTCTCTGTGACATGTTAGTAAGCATCTTAACAAAACAACAGTCTTAAACTATCAATGGAATACATATAATTTGACAGCCGGGGTGGTGCAATGTGTTCTTCCTCAAAAGCTTCCCAGAACAACAGCTTTTGAGCAAATTCTGGTAATTTTTTTAAGGGGAAAAATGAAGTATCCATTTTTACTTCTTAAAAAAAGTCACATACTCTCTCCCCAAATAATCTAGGAACTTCTCATAAAAGGTTATTATGTATTCCTCAGCCACAAAAGTTTACCAACCATAATACAGACAAAAGAGCTTACAAAAGTGAATGTTCGCACTGGGCCATGTCAGAAATTTTAGATGGATAAAAGAGAGACTGCAAATTGAAACTGAATAACTGTGATTTTATCAGCATAAATGGAAGAAGAGATTCATCCTTCCATAGAATAGAATAGAATGCAGAAAAATGTAAAATAGAATGCAGAAAAATGTAGAATAGAACTGAACAGAACAGAATAGAATAGAATAAAAATGTAGAATAAAACAGAATGCAGAAAAAATGTAGAATAGAATGCAGAAAAAATGTAGAATAGAATAGAATAGAATAGAATAGAATAGAATAGAATAGAATGCAGAAAAAATATTATATTCTGCTAACCTTGAATTAATACAGTTCTTACTATTTGGGCAAATGACAATTAAATATAGACATTTTTCTAGTATTTCTGCAAATAATAACTAAATCAATATAAAGCTTCTTTTCTAACTGATCATCTTGATTACCTCGTGATAGATCCTGTTTACAAAATTCTTATTTAAATTTGTTTTCCCCATAATATTCAAAACATTCTTACTGGTTAAGATTTTCTCAAAATTAATTACACTTAAGTTTTTAAGTCTTTTTCCTCATACAACATTTTTACATTTCTCATATCTTCAAAAAAAGAAAAAAGAATTTTTTTTTCTAATTTCTAAATTTCTAATGCTGTCCCATCAAATGGGACTCCCCTAATGCTGATCCTGTCTAATTTTTTTTTTTGATCAATCAAAGTGAGCTAATCGAACACCCATTTTGTAGATTGCTTTAAAAATAGAGACACACAGAGCTCTCTCTCTCTCTCTCTCTCTCTCTCTGTCTCTCTCTCTCACACACACACACACACAAAGGTTTATTTCACTTACACATTTCATAGCTTCAAACGCTTGAACCAGAAGACCCAGGTTAAACAAAGATCAGATGAAATAGAAAATCTTCCAAGGAAAAAAAAAAAGGCCTAAAACCATTCAGCTCACTCTTGTTATTCTGTGCAGGTTTTCTTTGAAAAATTAAAAAAAAAATCTCCCAGCATGTGGAGTTATAATACTTTTTCTCAGTTATTTTAAAACCTGTTGGTCATTCATTTCATCAAAATATTAAGGGGTCAAGGGAACGCATGCTTTGGCCATTTTCAAACTTTCCTACAGTATCGCACTTGGATAAAGGAAATTACTTGGAGTCTATCATGTGTAACACATCCTCTTAGCTCATCTCTTTGGAAGAATTTCATTATGAACAAAAACCTGCTCAGAGCAAAGAGACAGACTGGCATTAAAAATAATAAAATCTTGGGTCTTTTTAAAAAAAAATCTGTTCAAAAATAGATTTGAATAGTAATATCTAAAATAGCTTATTTTTCATCAAGAGCTTGTGAAAACTACAATTTGAAGGAGTCTGGCTTTGAGTTCCAAAGTTAAGCAGTTTTGAGACTGGTTATTTCTTGAATGGAAGGTCACTAGGAAATTGCTGAGTGGGTCTATCTGTCTGTCTATCTATCTATCTATCTATCTATCTATCTATCTATCTATCTATCTATCTATCTATCTATCTAGCTATCTAGCTATCTAGCTATCTAGCTATCTAGCTATCTAGCTATTAGCTATCTATCCAGTGGTGGGATTCAAATATGTGAACAACCGGTTCTCTGTGTGGATGCTGCTTCCGGAAGTCCATTCTAGGCCTGGGCAACAAAAAAATAGCTACTGGTTCTGCCAAAATGGGGCAAACCGGCTGAATCCCACTACTATATCTATCTATCTATCTATCTATCTATCTATCTATCTATCTATCTATCTATCTATCTATCTATCTATCTATCTATCTCCATCCATCCATCCATCTATAGCTCTCTCTCTCTCTCTCTCTCTCTCTCTCTCTCCTCCCCCTTCCATCTTGGAAGAAAACAATGGCAAAAAAAATTGGGCAGTGTTGAAGAAATCAGTCAGACTCAAGCCTGACTTAAACCAAATTTATTGCCTTAAACTAAAACCTAGACTACACATTAAGACAAGCCTCAAGAGCATTTTAGATGTTACTAGTAGCGACATTTAGAGAAATGTGTGACCTGTTGTGTTCAATGGGCTGTATTAAATCTTAATGATTGCAGCTATATGATTCTCTTACAGAAAATAGTGAGATTGTGGTTTATTCTTAGGATTGCATTACCCACATGGCCAGGGAGTCAATTCCACTGAATATGAAGAGGGTTGTTTTTGAGTTATGCCTGTAGGTGTATGATTAACTGGATGACAGCTTTAGTGATGTAAAAACTATGTTTAGAAGCTGCTGTTAAAGCTTGAAGCAATCAAACATTTTTGGAAAGCTATTAGTGACCAACCATCTGAATATAAGCATAGCTAAAAATGTCAACACAATTTTGGACTTCAGTAGCAAAAATATTATGTCCTAATCAGGGGAGGAAGGTAATAAATAATTCCATTGTACTCTGCACTGGTTAGACCACAAATGGACTACTGCAGCAATGCTGGACATCATATATTGAAAAGAAAATGGAGAAGCTAGATTGGATTTATGGATAAGCTATGGACAGTTAAGGAAGAAACAAGCTTCTGGGCTCTGCAAAAAGAACGAGCTTTTAGCTTGGAAAAGAGAGAGCTGAGGGCAGACAAAATATCAGTCTTTCAATTAGTAAAAGGCTGCCTTGTGCAAGAAATAGACATGTTCTCCAAGAACAGATCAAGAGAGAATAGGATGAATTAAACAAAAAGAGATTTAAGCTGCATAGCAGGAGGAATTTCATGATTGTATGAGCTATTAAGCAGAATATTGGCTTCTATAAGCCATGGTCTCATCTCCTGAGGTTTTGAAATAGGGACTGGATGGCCTAGTTCAATGAATTCTTCTCTGGAGAAAAAGCTAGACTAGATGATGACATAGGTGCCCCTGGGATCAATGGGTGCTTCTTCTTTCCCAGTTCTGATTAAGAACAGATCGTGGAGGTCTTCTAGTCCAACCCCCTGCTCAAGCAGGAAACCCTATTCAAACAAATGATTGTCCAATCTCTTCTTTAAAACCTCAAGGGTTAGAGCACCCACAACATCTGGAGGCAAATCTGATTGATTGTTCTAATTGTCTGGAAATTTCTCCTTCCTTCTAGGTTGGTTCTCTCCTTTGTTAGTTTCCATCCATTGCTTCTCGTCCTGCCCTCAGGTGCTTTGGACAATAGATTGATTGGAAACCTGGTTCCAATTCCCATCTTCTATGATACCTTTGGCTAGATTGGTCCAATTTTTATATTCTTAGATTGCCACTTTCAAACTTTTTGAAGACTTTGGCATTCCTTGATCAGCTGAAGCTCTGATGTGGCTGGGAAAAAAGAATAAGGAAGCCCAGCCAAATTCCTGCAGGGAATCCCCATCTCCCAAATATTAAAGTACGGTACAATTGTGCAGTTGTTTAGAGAGTTTTAATTAACACACATGGGTCATTTTGTAATGAAACAAACACTTTTTATCCACCGCACAGTATTTATAGGAAATATGTTTGATTATACATTTCTGACATCAATATTATCAAGAGACCCTTAGTTCTAAAACAAAATTTCAATACTTGTTTGGCCATGAGTAAAACAAAAATTGACTTGCATCCCTGCCCACCCTCTTCCCTCAAGCCAAAGGCCTTTTTTTAATGAACTGAATGAAAACCCTTAAAACCCATCACAGTGTGACCGCACACCTTGAACCCAACCCCTTGGTTAGAGTCTCAGATGCCCTTCAGACCAGATTGCGGACTGCAGCTTTTATAGCCACAGAACAGAAAGTTTATCAAATACAGGGGTGTAGTTATAGCACACTTAAGTTATTTTTAATTCAGTTGACATTTAAACTGAATGACAATTTCATTTATGTCCTGACCCTGCCCATTTATCAACAGTGGTATCTAACATGCTTTCAACATATTTAGCCTACATTGACAAAAATTCCCCGTATTTAACATATAGGGAGATATCTAGCAAAGGACTAGAGCAGTGGTTCTCAACCTTTCTAATGCCGCGACCCCATAATACAGTTCCCCATGTTGGGGTGACCCCCAATCACTTATATATCACCGGGTGCCAGGGGCCTGGCCAAAAAAGGGGGAAAAAATGGCGGACAGCCTTGTTTGGCGACCCCCGTGAAATGGTCGTTTGACCCCAAATGGGGTCCCGACCCACAGGTTGAGAACCACTGGACTAGAGGAGCATTGTAGAAGGAACTCATTCTCCCCCAAAGAAAGTTACACTTTCAGATATCTTCACATTCTATCAAATCAGACAAGATCCTCTCAAGTCACCTCAATCATTGGCAGGCAGCTATCTCTCCCAGGAAACATCTCCCAAATGCCCTTCTGTAAGCTATAAGTCAGTGATGGTGAACCTTCTAGAGACCGAGTGCCCAAACTGCAACCCAAACCCCACTTTTGTATTGCCGGGTGCTGGGTGGGCATGGACCGCCAGGTGGGCGTGGACCGCCAGGTGGATGTAGCTATGGTGGCCATGGCAGATGGGTGGGCATGACCAGGGTGGGCATGGCCAGATCAATGTTGCTCCTTGGGAGGGGCACCTGTGGGGGCTGGGCAAGGTTGGGGAGATACTGGCAGTCTCTGGCTGGTGGGGCGGTGGGCAGGAGGCTCGTCCTGAGGGGTGAGGCATGGCAAGGTGAGGCAGGGCGGGGATGCCATTGTCACAGGGCAAGGCAAGGCAGGGGCTGGGGCGGCTGCTGTCTGACATCATCGGCCCCCGCACAGAAAGACCAGCGAGCGCATGGGTGCTGGGATGCATCCGGCCACGTGAGACCTCAGCGAGTTAGCAGGTGGCTGGTTGAAGAGGATGATTGCCATCTCTGGGGCATAGTGTGCATGCCCACAGAGAGGGCTCTGAATGCCGCCTCTGGCACACGTGCCATAGGTTCACCACCACTGCTATAAGTCTTGAGGCTTATAGAAGTGCAGGGAAAAATGGAAGGGAACTAAAAAAGAGGAGAACCAAGGTAGATAGGCTCAGTTAAAACCCAAATGGATGCAGTACTTATTTGGAGAGAAATAAGCTAGAGCTAAGGAGAAAGTTTGGATTTTATCAAAATTAAGCACGGCAAACAGATGTCAATGCAAACATTAAACATGTATTCAAGTGTATCCCATATGGAAAATAATTGATCTCTACAGAAAAAAAAATCAGCATTTTTTTACTATTCTATTCAATTTGTTAGTAACAGTTTGTGGTTTTTTTTATTTTCAAAGAAGAAATATACAGTAAAATTATCACACATGGATTTTTGTTGTTCCATGTTCAATCACTCGTTTTATGCTGTAGAAGAAGTTACATGTTTCAGTATTTTAAGGCTGATTGTGACTCACATGGCAGCCATAGAATAGAATAGAATAGAGTAGAGTAAAGCAGAGCAGAATAGAATAGAATAGAATAGAATAGAATAGAGAGTAGAGTAGAGTAGAGTAGAGTAGAGTAGAATAGAATAGAATAGAATAGAATAGAATAGAATAGAATAGAATAGAATAGAATAGAAAGGGAACATGGAATAGAATAGAATAAAATAGAATAGAGTAGAGCAGAGCAGAGCAGAGCAAAGCAGAGCAGAGCAGAGCAGAACAGAACAGAACAGAATAGAATAGAATAGAATAGAATAGAATAGAAATAGAAATAGAATAGAATGCAGAATATCAGAGTTGGAAGAGACCTTCTCCTGAGAGACCATTTTAATTAACTAATTTGTGTTTGCAACCTTCTCCTTTGATATGTGGATTGGGTCTTGGTAATTTATTTGGGTGTTTGTAGAAGTTTGAGTAAAATATTTTCCTCTGTTTGCTATTTTTACTTTTCCACTCGTTATCCAGTGAAGACACTGATTCTCAGTCCATTGTCCATTCTGTTAATGTTTAAGGGATGGTGGAAGACAGTACAAAGAATAAAATATATTTTAAAGTAAAATTTCCCACAATGCTGTGTGAGTCAGTTTGGTCTAGTAGTTAAGACATCAGGCTGGAAACTGGGAGACTGTGAATTCTAGTCCCATTTTGGGCATAAAGCCAGCTGGGTGACCTTCTCCTAGTCACACCCTCCCAGCCCTAGCAAGAAGGCAGTAGCAAACGACTTCTGAAAAACTTTGTCAAGGAAACTGCAGAGAGTTATCCAGACAGTCTCCAAGAATCAAACATGATTGAATCAAAACTTTTTTAAAAAAATCGATGTGATCTATCTGCATCAGGGGTCTTCAAATTTAGCCTTTTTAAGTCTGAGGAATTCTGGGAGTTGAAGTCCACATGTCATAAAAGGGCCAAGTTTAAAGACCCCTGATTAACATGTTTGCTAAAAGTTGACATCCTCTTAATTGATACACTTAATTAATCAATGTGACTTTATAGTACATAAGCAATCAATCAGCCTTCCATCTCTTGAACAGCTTTTTTTTTTTTTAAATACCATTTGTGGAGAATAGTCATCAAATGTCCTTGTGGAAGGTCAGTTCCTGTTGTTGGAAATAAACAAACAGAAATGTGTATTTTTGGAAGCTGTGCTTTCCTAACCTTTTTAGTCGTGTTTATCTAAGGCTAGAATTCCATTAAAATGAAGCTGCAACTGTTCCATGTTTTATTTCCTCCATATCTGTGGTCGCTACCATACAAATATGTATTTAGAGAACTCCGCTCCTCAAATCAGAAGTGTTCTGATCTTTTCACCTAGAATATTAAAAAGGGTACCATAGTATTTGCATTCCGGATAGGGTCTTTGTGATCCCAATTATGTAGCCAGATTGGCAGCAATCAGTTTGAAAGGACACAACCTCTTTTTCCAAATAGCTTCAGTGCATGTGGCATACAGTAACTCTATGCTGAGAATGTTAATTCAGGAAGATCATAAATGCCGGCATTTTGTGTGAAAATTATGCAAAGGTTTTAAAGTCCATAAAAGGATAGTTAAAAAAAAAAAACCTTGCAAAAATCCTTGCTTATTTATGAAAGTATCTAAATCTTCATTAAAGCCTTCCATTACAGATTTTCAACTCATTTACTTGAACACCCATGGGATTTCTGAATATCTTTGGGAGATATTTTAAATTACTACGGTATTATTTTTATGTTAAAATGTTCCTGCAGTTTCTTTGTAGCTAAAACTTACACAATAGCGTGAGAGCTGATGTTTTGTTTTTATGGTGGTCATGATTCTTGTGATCCTGCTATAAAAACTGCAGAAAAAAAAATAGAATTGACTTAATTCCTGAGATTGTCTACAACTCAGGGTGTTAAATTCTTCTTCGTGTTTAGTTGAGATCCCTGTTCTATTCAGACAGAACCGAGTGACATTCTCCCCGCCAGCTCCTTCAGGACTCACTCTGTATTTATTTATAGCTGTACTTAATTATGGGTGATATTTATCGTCAGCAATAAACGAATGATATTTATTATCAACATCAATAGGAATTCAGTCCAGCTATTTAGCCATGGTTTGACTACTTTCATAGAATTTAAATAATATGTGAGCAGATATATAGAGATGAGGTACATCCAGATCATAGAAGTCTCTTATGTAACCCAATATCTATTTATGTACTACAGGTAATGCTCGGCTACCAGAGCCAACTGAGTCAAAAATTTATGTTGCTAAGTGAGTTTTACCTCATTTTACAAACTTTCTTACCACAGTTGTTAAGTGAAGTAACAGGGTTGTTAAGTGAATCTGGTTTCCCCACTGATTTGGCTTGTCAGAAAGTTGCAAAAGGGGATCACATGACCCTGGGACACTGCGACCGTCTTAAATATGAACCAGTTGCCAAGCATTTTAATTTTGATTACGTAACCATGGAAATACTGCAGCATTCCTAGGTGTGAAAAACGGTCGTGTCAGGTTTTTCAGTCCCTTTGTAATTTTGAACGGTCACTAAATGAACTGTTGTAAGTTGAGGACTACCTGTATTAAATCTCTCATTATGTTTATCTATTTATATCCTCAAGTTAACCCAAAAGGCAAATTATACCACAACAATTTTTTGAATCAAGGTATCTAAAATCCACTAAATTAAAGAATGCATAAAAAAAAAAAATTGGGACCTATTCGTCCTGTAGAATTGAAACTTCCACAATGTCCAGACCAGTTTCAATTGTAAAGTTTTGACCTTTGCAATGTGCACTCAGCTGTGGGATCATGTTTCCTAATGCTTCCTGCCAGCTTCCCACCAGCAAAGTCAATGGGAAAATCAGAAGTTTCGTTTGCTTTTTTTTTTAACCCATCCATGATCATTTGGGTTATCCATTTAGGGAAGCAAAATATTGACTTAGGATCCCATCTACAAAGTGACGGCAGTGTTAATGACAAAGTGCGCCCAAGAAGGCACAAAGCATGGTTATGGTGGAAAGAGATCCCTGGGGTGCTTTTTGATTGACATATGCCAATCCATCTAAAATCAAATAATAAATAATTATATGAAATAATTGGGCACCAGCCAGCTCTGTATGGTGTTGCGTGCTGGCCAGTCCCCAAATGCATTGAGCACACTTTACATGCCATGGAGATGCATGTGCTTCATTGGTCATTAGGCTTTTTCTCTCCTTGACCATGCCAGCAACGATACCCTTTGGAAGCAAATGGGCACCGTGCCCGTATTAGAGAAAATGCAGGATAAATGCTTGCAGTGGTACAGCCCTGTTCTACAAGCAGCACCCCACACTGTTGCCCATATTGGCTTCCATTTTAATATAGATGGCAAGCGCCCACGTGGAAAGCCGAAGGAAAGATGGCATGATACAATAAATTAAGATATGAAAAATGCCCAGTTGGGCCCGGATGCTGTGTTTGACTGCATAAGATGTTGCTTTTTCAAGAGGCAACTGGACTTTCTTGTTTTTCTTTGAAGACCTTTCACTTCTCATCCAAGAAGCTTCTTCAGCTCTGACTGGATGGTGAGGAATGGAAGGATTTATACTCCTTGCAGACAGCTGGTCATTTGCATTCTTTTTAGAGAGCTGTTGAGGCCACTTGGAGGTTTGTCTGTGTCCTCAAGGTAAACCTCCAAGTGGCCCTTAACAACTCTCCAAAAGAATGCAAATGCAAATGACCAACTGTCTGCAAGGAATATAAATCCTTCCATTCTCCACCATTCAATCAGAACCGAAGCAGCTTCTTGAATGAGAAGCAAAATGTCTTCAAGGAAAAATCAAGAAAGTCCAGTTGCCTCTTGAAAAAACACCTTTGGGACAACCATGACCTGGATGACTGAGAATCTCCATAGACATTGCACAAGAAGGTGCTTGTGGACCTGAAGAGCAGACCCTGAACCTGTGGGAAAAACACTAGGATGATGATGAAGATGAAGATGATGATGATTTCTAATTTTTATGAGAAGTATTCCATAGATGTGTACTACAAGTAATCCTCAACTTACAACAGTTCTTTTAGTGACCGTTCAAATTTACAACGGCACTGCAAAAAGTAACTTATGACCATTTTCCACATTGTTGCAGCACTCCCACGGTCACGTGATCAAAATTCAGACACTTGGCAACTGACTCATAGTTATGATGATTACAGTGTGTCCTGGGGTCATATGAACCTTTTCTGACAAGCAAAGCCAATGGGGGAAGCCAGATTCATTGAATAATTGTGTTACCAACTTAACAACTGCAGGGATTCACTTTACATCCACGGCAAGAAAGATTGAAAAATGGGGCAAAGCTCACTTAACAAGTGTTTCACTTAGCAACAGAAGTTTTGGGCTCAGTTGTGGTCGTAAGTCGAGGACTACCTGTATTCTTATTGGGGGCACCAGTCTCATGCAATATCTTCAGCAAATTTTGGAGAGGGAAAAAAACCTGCTCCATAACATTATACCGTGTTAAATCAGGGAAAAACACCAGTGCAGTTTGGTAATTGTAAAGTACAATAATTCAGTAGCGGCCTTGATTCTTTCCCTTTGTTGTTGACGTTTTATTCCAGAAATTGCTCTCAGGTGTTATTCCATACAGACCCACAGAGGAGAGGGAAGTACTATTATTGTTATCTCACTTTTTAATTAAATTGGTGTTTAGTGTATGAACATGATTTGCAATAAGCTTGAGAAAGTCTCTAGGTAGTAATGGTTGTTTTATTTAAATATGGAAGCCAGTTTATTTTGGAAAATCTTGGCATCCGTGCAAGTTGTCTGGGCAAGTGTGTGAATCCTCCACAATGGATGGATGATAGTGGTTTTTTTTTTTTTTTTTTGCCCATTTTCACAGAAAGTAAACAATTGGAGATTCTGCAAAGGCTGAGAGAAGCAGAAACATTTTAATGAAGTTACCACCCGGCTACTACGGATTTTTTTTTTTTCTGTCTGAAGTAACATTTCAGCCAAATGTCTGAGATAGCTGCTCAAGCAAAAACAGCTGAGAACATTGAAATATGAATTTTAAGAGCACTTCTCAGCAAAATGAGGAACATCCTCAGTAATTCCAGAGTTTCTTCACGGACAAAATCCATGAATGGAATTTTTTTCAAAGTGTATTTGCATTCTTGTAAGGTAAGGATGAACACAATTCCTTTGTTACCTCTTTTGTTAATTAAAATTCCACTCCACTTTATTTTAATATTCCACCTGAGATTGAATCAGCTCTTGTAACTCCAGATTCTATAGTCCATGAAATGGAGAACTTTTCCACCATTCCAGATTCTCTTTTGAACACTATGTATTGAAAAGAGGTAGGCTGCACCTACTGCATCTAAGTTATAGTCCTTGACTTATGACCACAATTGAGCCCAACATTTCTGTTGCTAAGTGTGGCCCTTTGTAACTTTGAAAAGTCACTAAATGAACTTTTGTAATTGACAGATGGTGCCATCCAAAATTATTTCAATAGCCAGTGATAACCAATGGGACCATCACCATCAATTTGTGCCATAAGCTTTCAACTTCAATTTTTCAGGTCTTGATGCTTTGTGTGCTTCTCCAGTTCTTTGCCTTCCATTCTACTGTCCCCTACCACAGGTAGTCCTCGTCTTACAACAGTTTATTTAGTGACTATCCAAAGTTACAAAGGCACTGAAAAAAAGTGACTTAGGACCATTTTTCACACTTACGCCTGTTGCAGCATCCCCGTGGTCACATGATCAAGATTAAAATGATTGGCAAGTGGTTCATATTTATGACAGTCACAGTGTCCCAGGGTCATGTGATCATCTTTTGCGACTTTCTGACAAGCAAAGTCAATGGGGAAGGCCGATTCATTTAACAACCATGTTACTAATTTAACAACTGCAGCAAAAAAGTTCATAAAATGAGGTAAAACTCATTTAACATATGTCTCACTCAGCAACAGAAATTTTGGACTCCATTGTGGTCATAAGTTGAGGACCACCTATATTGCCACATCAATTATCCACACTGTCAGAATAGAATAGAATAGAATAGAGTAGAGTAGAGTAGAGTAGAGTAGAGTAGAGTAGAGTAGAGTAGAGTAGAGCTGGAAGGGACTTTGGAGGTCTTCTAGTCCAGCCCCCTGCTCAAGCAGGAGAACCTATACCATCTTTTCAATGACATTGAAATCTGGTCTGTTATGAGCCGAGATTTTATAAGTCTATATCCAGAAATCCCACAATATTTTAACCTGCTCATTCTTGACCATTTTTTCAAATGTATGTTCCCATCAACTTTTTTTGTTACTGGAATATGATATTTTTTGCAGATGTTCCAGTGAATCATTTTGGTGTGTTATGTCATTTGTTTATAATAAGTTTGTGCAATCTTCTGGCATGAGGTATGATCTACTATTTCTTCTGCTTCTTTGCATTATTATTATGGCTTGTTGCACAATCAGCCAGATGTTTAGGCTGGAATTTGTCATTTTCATGCCCCTATCAACTCCTTCCCAAGGATCTGCAATAGACTTTTGTATGAGCACATCTAGAAAATAGTTTAGGACTGTGAATATGTTGCATTTGGGGCTTCTACATATGCTATTTTATGTTGTGACATTTGGTTTTTAGATCATTGCTTTCCTTGTTTGGTTTTAAATCCTATCTTAGCAGAGTTGCAGTTTGTGAGTTGGGTAACCGTATAAATAGTCTAAGCAAACAACCTAGAGACTTGCACTCTGAAACATGAACGGAGTTCACCCACACACAAACTTTTCTTCTCAGATGATAACACAATAAACATATATCCCCAAAGCCTTTCCCTGAATTTTCACACGTAAAACTCCTCTTGACTTAATAATGAGTTGATTTATTTTGCTGATCTTTAATAAAATTCCAGCTAAGACTATGGTGGCTGTTCTTTCTGTCATTTGCATCTTGCTCTGACAATCAATATTAAAGATTGCTCTTACAGGAGTTAAGAGACCTATGCTGAGTGATTGAATTACTTCATTGTGATGTACTTGCCCTGAGCTATTATAAAATTGTAGTTAATACTATTGCTTAAATGGCATTTGAAAATAATGTAGCTGTATAAGTCATATAAATTTAATTGCCTTCAGACAGCTAACAAAATTCTATATCCCTGATTATGAAAAAAAAACCTTAATATTTAAAATGATTTTAAACATACATTACTGCCAAGCTACTTATTACACTTACCACACAGTATATATTAACAATGTTTTCCTTCTTAAGTTAATTTAATTAAAGAAGTTAGGTGGCCTGGAGGATCACAGATCCTGGACTTAGGAACGTACTCATTTTTTCTCCTACTATCCTCCCTCTAAACCCCGTTACAAAGTTAGAAGCAATCTTGAAAATCAAATCAAACTCTAAATGAAGTTCCAATCAAACTCTAAGTAAAGTACTCCTCAAAGCAAAACAGCCATTTCTTTCTAAGTTGCAGAGCATATGCATTTTCCTTGAGTGACCTAAGTTGCTCCTGGAGACTAAAGGCCTGGAGACAAAAACATATGAAGAATGGTTGCAGGAATTGGATATGGCGAGTTTAGAGAAAAGAAGACTGGAGTGACATCTTTTTTGTAATATGGTGACCAAAATTGATTGCAGTATTCCAGGTGTGGTCTCACTAAGGTTTTATAAAGTGGTACTAGTACTTCGTGTGATCTTGATTCTGTGCCTCTGTTTATACAACCCAGGATTGTATTAGCTTTTTTGGCTGCTGCTGCACACTGCTAGCTACCAGTATATGCAGAAAACTGGCAAATAGTAGTAGTAGTAGTAGTTATAATAATAATAATAATAATAATAATAATAATAATAATAAAAATAAAAATAAAAATAGAAATACTGTGGCAAAAGCAAGCAAGGGTAGTACCAATAGTCATAGGCTCCTTGGGTGCAATCTCAAAACAACTGGAGCACCACTTGAACACCATTGGCATTGACAAATTCGCTATTAGTTAATTGCAAAAGGCAGCCTTACTAGGAACTGCTTCCATCCTGCGACAATACCTGTAATACCATCAAACATCCACATCTGCCTATCCCAGGTCCTGAGTAAGGACTCGATAGGTAGACAAAATGCCAAATCCAGTCTGAACATCTGGCTGACTGTGCGATGATCCATAATAAAAAAGTTGGAAGGTACCTTGGAGGTCATCTAGTCCAAACAACTTACTCCTGGTTTTTGGCAAACTGTGCTCCTAGCAAACAATGGATTCTCACTTATGACCACCACATTTGCTTAACAACCAGGGTGTTTACCCTTTTGACCCTTGCACATGCTCAATGACCAGCCCAAAAGACATTCAAGCTGGCAGGAATAGCCAACACTCCAGAAGACAGGCTTAAGATACAGGAGAATCTGGACAGACTTGAACACTGGGTGCTATCCAACAAAATGAAATTCAATGGTGAAAAAAGCAAGGTTCTACATTTAGGCAAGAAAAACCAAATGCACAAGTACAGCATAGGTGGCACCATGCTCAATAGTAGTAACTGTGAGAGGGACCTCAGAGTCCTGGTGGACACTCATTTAAATATGAGCCAGCAGTGTGCTGCAGCTGCCAAAAAAGCCAACACAGTGCTGGGCTGCATTAACAGAGGGATAGAATCAAGATCACGTGAAGTATTAATACCACTTTACAATGCCTTGGTAAGGCCACACTTGGAATACTGCATCCAGTTTTGGTCACTATGATGTAAAAAAGATGTTGAGACTCTAGAAAGAGCACAGAGAAGAGCAACAAAGATGATTAGGGGACTGGAGGCTTAAACATATAAGGAACAGTTGCTGGAATTGGGTATGCCTAGTTTAATGAAGAGAAGGACGAGGGGTGATATGATAACAGTGTTCCAATATCTCAGGGGTTGCCACAAAGAAAAGGGAGTCAAGCTATTCTCCAAAGCCCCTGAAGGCAGGACAAGAAGCAACAGATGGAAACTAATCAAGGAGAGAAGCAACCTAGAACTAAGGAGAAACTTCCTGACATTTAGAACAATTAACCAGTGAAACAACCTGCCTCCAGAAGCAGTGAATGCTCCAACAGTGGAAGTTTTTAAGAAGAGACTGGACAGCCATTTGTCTGAAATGATATATAGAGTTTCCTGCCTGAGCAGGGGGTTGGACTAGATGACCTCCAAGATCCATTCCAACATGATGATGATGATGATGATGACGGTCATATAACCAGCCATTTTATGATTGCTATGACTTATGATTATAACGGGCAGACTCCATTCCCTGAGGACTATCTGTATGCAAAATGCTTCATAATTAAATACTGTGTGGAGTTCTGATTGTTTGGAGGGCAGGGGACAAAAAAAGCTCACATTTTTAAAAGCTAAATAATGCCATTTCGAATCTATTCAGATGCCTACAGAGTTAGAAAATTAAAAGTTACTTATCTGATTATGTCGGCTTTCCTGTGTTTCGAGACTGATAAGAAGCATCAGGATTTTATTCTTGTTAACCAACATTGGCTGAGTTCAAAAGGAAACTCTCATTTTAGCCTTGATGTTTATCACAATGGTAAAATACAACCAAGGTCAGGAAATTTAAAAAAAAAAAAACCGACAAGTTTCCTGACTCGAAGATTTTTCAAAAACTTTAGTAGGGCTTAACTGAACAGGATTTCTTTTAAAGATCCGTGTGAAAACTTGTCAGTGAGTGAATGAGATTTTTTTCCTCTCTCTCTCTCTCTCTCTCTCTCTCTCTCTCTCTCCCTCCCTCTCTCTCTCTCTCTCTCTCTCTCTCTCTCTCTCTCTGTGTCTGTGTGTGTGTGTCTGTGTGTTTTCTCCAAACTGGATTTTGTGCAAATAATGTTATTACCAGATGGAGAATATACTATCTTTATCCCCGAAGTTCCCATGGAAAATAAAACAGAAAAAGGTTGGCAAGTGGGCATATTACTGTGTTTTCTCAGTGAGCAGGAGGAAATTGCCATTGTTCTGTAGTCCAGTTTGAAACAAATTTCTTGGTGTAGCCCTGCCAAGTGGATGTCTGTTTTTAGCATAATTGTCAAGATCTATATGCTTGCTAAAACAATATTTTTTTTCTCATATGTTCGGTATCTTTACATGGATACTGTAAATACGTCTCTCAGTAGGATATGTGCTAAAGACCTGGAAACAGAGGGAGAAGCATACAGTTTTTCAAAGGAATATGACACAGACTTGCAAACAAAACAAATATGCACAGTTTCCTAGTTTGTTTTCTTTGTTTTCAAGGCAGATGGAACGTTTCTGTCTGTTTTCGGTCTGCAGGAGCATTGAAAAGCAAGGTTCTCAAACCTTTCTCAGCATAAGCAAATGTTCCTCAATTGTCTGGATGGCCTCCTAAGTCGCAGACAGGAAAAATAGTTGAAGACTCTACACAGAAGGCTGATTGATTCAAAGGAGGAGGTATCTCACTATTTCAGCTAAGGGAAATAAATGTATGTGTCTTGCACATCTGACGGCCAATATGGTGCACTGGTTAAGCTATCAAACTGACTGAAAAAAATCAGATTCAAGTCCACCCTCCAGCTCCATCATGGAAGCTCCTTGAGTAATAAGGGGCCAAACTTCACCTTCCAGAATTCCCTAGCCAGCATGCCAGCTGGAAGTAAAAGTCCATGCATCTTAACCAATCCAACCAAGCTCATGGGACTGTATAATCAGGAAGAGCATCAGATAAGTAGCCTTGAGTTTCTGAAGGAAAAGCAGGATATACTGTAGATCTAATGCTTAATAGAAATAATGTGAATTATAATGGGATATAGCTGCAAAAATAATTTTTCCAAGGACTAGTTCCAAGTCCTGATCTCCTCATTTTGAATAAACATTGGAGTGAACAGTTCCTTACTCTTGAGAATGATCTTCTTCTTCTTCTTCTTCTTCTTCTTCTTCTTCTTCTTCTTCTTCTTCTTCTTCTTCTTCTTCTTCTTCTTCTTCTTCTTCTTCTTCTTCTTCTTCTTCTTCTTCTTCTTCTTCTTCTTCTTCTTCTTCTTCTTCTTCTTCTTCTTCTTCTTCTTCTTCTTCTTCTTCTTCTTCTTCTTCTTCTTCTTCTTCTTCTTCTTCTTCTTCTTCTTCTTCTTCTTCTTCTTCTTCTTCTTCTTCTTCTTCTTCTTCTTCTCTTTTTTTCATGTACCATTCACCCCATCATGGATCCCTCTGAACTGGAGACAGTTCTTTTTTCAAAGAATTAGCTTTCCTATCTGAAGTTCATTCTGGGATAGGCTTTATAGGCCTAACTTATTTTAAAACCAACTCTGGCAACTTTAAGAACTCTGGACTTCAACTCCCAGAATTCCCTAGTTAGCATGCCACCTGGAGAATTCTGGGAGTTGAAGTCCATACATCTTAAAATTGACAGTGTTGCAAGATGTGGTCTTAAACTAAGGAAACCCCAAAGTTCTACCCTCAGTTCCCCCTTTGGTCATTTCAAAGAGTTCCATGCATGTCTCAGAAGCAACGAAATCCCAAAGCCAACCATAAAACAGTAAATAGTAAGAGGTGAAATTGTGATATCTCATCAATAATTTCCACAATGACATCATGGAGGACAATATTAATAAATCAACCATGACAAAACAGAGTGCTCTTCTCCATAGAGTAGGACTTACAAGGCGGCCCTTAAAATACTAGGAGATTCTCTGACAGATGGAACAGAAAAATCCTGAGCAGATGGAAATGTCTCACCTAACCTGAACACCTGCTACATACATAAACCAATCTGCACTTTCATACAGGAAGCAATAAGAAAATAATCACGTTAGACATATACCCCATCCCACAAAGAATCTCATTATTCTCAGTCACACAACTTATTGTCTTAGCTGAAGAGGAACATCTCAATTCTCTTTTTTCCAGCCAAGTCCAAATTGGCAATAAATCTAGGGATGCCAGGAACCTGACACAATTCTTTTGGTTTCTCTTTGATTTTCACTGTTCCTTTGCTAAGCTAGAGATGGACTCAAGTGGTCTTGTAAGCATATGTAGTGGACCCATTCTTCAAATTATTTTCTGATTATCTTTCTAAATTATTGTGGGACTCCAAGGCATTGTTACAATTAATCATGATGCTGGTGTTTGGACTATTCCAGCTTCCTAGCTTAAAAAAAGTGGAATGGAGTTGTGCCCCAAAGGTGCTTTTTCTGAAAGATAACTCGACTTTCTTAGGTTTTTTCCCCCACAGCATGGAGTGGTGCGGCCAAGGGCGGGTGGGCGGGCAGGCCGAGGGGGAGGCATGGCCCACCGCATGATGAAATTGCAGGCGGCAGCGCCTCGCCAGCTCTGCCTCATGCGTGGCGCTCCCGGGCCAAGGCAGTTGCTGGGCGACGGCCCGCGTGTGCCCTCGACCTGCCTGGCACGTGCTCCAGCTGCAGGAGAGGAGGTGGAGTATGTGTGCCAGAGAGAGAAAAAGAAAAAGTGAGTGAGAGAGAGAGAGAATGAGATCGAGGAAACCCCACCCTCCTCCTGCCCCCACCCGCAGGGAAATACAGGTAGTCCTCGACTTATGACCACAAGGGAGCCCCAATTTTCTATTGTTAAGTGAGACATTTGCGAAGTGAGTTTGTCCCCATTTTACTGACCTTTCATTGCCTCAGTAACCTGGTTGTTAAGCGAATCTGGCTTCCCCATTGACTTTGTCAAAATTTTGCAAAAAAAAAATGATCCTATGACAACACAGCAATTGCCATTAAAACAACACAGCAATTGCCATTTTAAAAAAAAAGCCTCATTTGCCAAGGATCTGAGTTTTGATCCTGTGACCGTGAGGGATGCTGCAACAGAAGTAATGAAAAGCAACTGTGCAACGAGTTGGATGCGCTGAACAATGGTCCGCTATTTCACACTGAAGTGAGATGGTTGTCGAGAGGAAAAAGTTTTAAAACGTGTTTTTGAGCTTCGTGATGAACTCAAAACATTTTTTAATCAGAAAGCAAGACCACAGTTCGAAGCACTTTTCAGCGATAAAAGTGAACTGCAGAAAATAGCTTACTTGGTTGACATCTTTGCCATCTTGAATGAGTTAAATTTATCACTGCAAGGACCAAATACAATGTGCCTCAATTTGTCTGAAAAGATCCGATCATTCCAAATGAAACTTCAGCTTCAGCAAAAAAAATTGGATGAAAATAAAATTTACATGTTGCCTACCTTATCTGCTTTCTTTGAGGAACATGACATTGAACCAGACAAAAGGATTACGATGATAATTTCTGTGAAAGAACACTTGCACATGCTTGCAGACAAAATTTCATTTATTTGTAATTAGAAATAAATATTTCACAATATATAATTACATATTGTTTTTGTGATTAATCACTATGCTTTAATTATGTTCAATTTGTAACAATGAAAATACATCCTACATATCAGATATTTACATTACGATTCATAACAGTAGCAAAATTACAGTTATGAAGTAGCAACGAAAATAATTTTATGGTTGGGAATCACCACAACATGAGGAACTGTATTAAAGGGTCGCAGCATTAGGAAAGTTGAGAACCACTGTTCTAGAGAGTCATTGTGGCCACCTGGAGGCTTATCTGTGTCTCCAGGGTCACCTGAGTAGTGCAAATGGGTGTGGAGCCTTCTTAGAATTGTTGAAAGGACTGTGTTGTAGACTGGAGATAGATGATGTTGGATCCCTCTCCTTCTGTTTTGTTGAGCTGTTCAGTTTTGACACTGATGGCCTCTTTGACCTCTCTTTCAAACCAGCAGTTCTCTTTGTCCAAAATGTGGACTTTGCTGTTTTTGAAAGAGTGGACTTTTGTTTTGCAGAGGGACTGTTCATTAAATGCAGTCCTCTGTTCATTAGCACTCTCTCTGAGAGTCATTGGGGCCACTTGGAGGTTTATTATATCCTCAGAGTCATCTGAATCAGAACATAAATCGGTGTGGAACCTTCTTGGGACTGCTGAAAGAGACCGAAACAACTCTCAGAGAGCTGATAACCAATCCTCAATGTGCTAATGACCCAAAAAACAAAAACAAAAACAACCCCTAAGAAACTCCATTTGCCTTTGGGAAAAATACATGTGGAACAACCATGACCTGGATGATTGAGAATCTCCATTGTGTCTTTGTAAGATCTTACTCTCTGCTCCCCAACTTTGCTCATTATTGCCTAAGCCAGGGGTAGGCAACATTGGCTCTTTTATGACTCGTGGACTTCAACTCCCAGAATTTCCATGCTGGCTCAGGAATTCTGGGAGTTGAAGTCCACAAGTCATAACAGAGCCAAGGTTTCCTACCCCTGGCCTAAGCAATCCAATTCTATTCAAAGTTCACTTAACACTAGTATTTCACGCACCCTCACCCCCCCCACACACACACTTACAGATGTCATGTAAAAGAAAGAGCAATCTCAACGACTTTCAAATGAGGGAAATTTGAACTATTACCCTGCAAAAGATGGTCTGTGACTTTTTCTCTCATTTTTTTGGAAACATTTCAAATAATTCACCTGTTTCAAACAGAAGCAAAGCACGCTTTTCAAGCTGATTTTGTTCATTACTTATTTCATTTTAGCCTTATTCAGTTCTTGTTCAGTCCTGTTTCTTCATCAACGTATGCTTTTTATCACTATTTATAAACCACCGCGTGAAAGTAGTAGTTTCAGATTTATTTATTGCCTCCCTGAGGTAAAATTCAAACAAGATATTGAATAAAAGAAGTGTTACATCCTTCTCTATATATATGCATATGTGTATAAGAGAGTAGCAAATAGTACAATAGAATCTAAAAATAATGGAGAACAAAGAGACTAAAATAAATCCAGATAAAAAGCTATTATAAGGCATTCCAATCCTAACTAATGATATGGTGTATCGTACACATGGTAGCACAGAACTAGGTGAGTTGAGAGGTTAGTTTTGAATCCTTGTCTAAGGGTAGTAGCATTAAATAGAAATTGCACTCCCTACAACATGAAAATAATATGTTTTGGGTGTGTGCTTTGCTTCTATTAGGCATGTTGTGTAAGTACTGATCTAAAAGCATGAGGTTTTGCACAGATCTATCTATCTCTATATATTTTTTTAAAAAGTATAGATTGGTTATGTGGTGTTTTGGGGAGGGGGAATTGTTTGTTTGCTTAGAAAAGAGCAGGAACTAAAATATAAAAAAATATATTTTGGTTCACTTTTACCAGGAGTAAAAAAAATTCTTTCTTTCTTTCCACAGGGTTTCAGTCTGACTGTGAACAAGATGTAAGGAATCACTTCAATTCACATCTTAAGAAAGCAGAACTCTTGGAAATGGTTTCTTCCAGCAGGAACTTTTATTAAGAGAAATTGATAGTAGGCATGATAGGCAGGATCTGAGGGATTTCATTACAAATCGATGTTTTAAAGTGTCCCTAAGCAGCCCCACCCCATAGTTCTTCTGGGCGATTCACACCAGCAGATTGCTAGATGTTAAATCCAGGAAAGATAATATCAATCCAGCTCCATTGTACATGATCATTCAACAGCTCCTCACACCTTATTTTGATGACGGATAAATAAACCAAATTCCGGAGGCTGCATCTTTTCACCCCACCCCTTTCTAGCTGGCCGGTAAGGAGGAGAAGTTCAGAGGGGCATAGGATAAAAGGCTGTTGGTTACATTGTGATGGTTAGCAGACCAGAGGCGAATAAACAAAAGGTTACTTTGTAGTGAATGGAGGAAGTGAAAGTAATAAAACCCTCATGCATATTCCCCCCTCCCCCTTAGGAGTATGGTAGGATTCAGGAGAGGGTAAGGATTGGGTTTTTAGATCAGAAGAGATAGATAGAAAGGAAATATAGCTGGATCCTGACACAAGAAGTGTTCATGAAATCATACTCTTTATATAACACACATTTGTGTTTTCTTTTCAACATCCCTTTCTTTGTCTCTAGCAGCAGGTTTTGGGGAAGGGCTCTTAACACACTTCCCCATAGAGAATTTTGAAATTAAGGCAATGGTGGGATTCAAATATGTGAACAACCGATTCTCTGTGTGGATGCCACTTCTGGAAGTCCATTCTGGGCCTGGGCAACAAAAAATTAGCTACTGGTTCTGCCGAACTGATGCAAACTGGCTGAATCCCACCACTGAATTAAGGTCCAAGTTGTCTTTAGATAAGTAGGTTACCCATTTCTGAGATATAGACAAATAACTACAAAGTTCATAGTTTGGCTTTAAAATATCCAAAAGATATTTGGAGAAAGCTGGATATTTCCTTTTCTGATATTCATTTTCAAAGTGTAGATTGGTCAAAAGACAGTCCTTACTACTTGCTAAGTGACGTTCATGTTGGCTTGTTTGTGAAGTAAAGTGGAATATTTTCTGGGCATTATTGTTCACTGTTTGGTAAATGCTACTTAACTGTAGGAATAAGCCAGAAACAAAAATAGCCATACCAGTTTTGTTTGTTAGAATCAGAGCCTCGTTTACAAAAAGGAACAGCATATCAGTCATTTACAGAAATATAAACATCTTCATTTACCATGCCTAATGCTCTATAAAACATCCTAATGAATTACTTTGGTTCTCGTTGTTATATTTGTAACAATCAATCATGCAACAAAATGACAAATGAAAAAGAAAATAAATGTTTTGTTCCAATTTGGCACTAAAACATTTCACAGAGAGAATTCCACTGGAATTTCTGCCGAGCTTCTGTCCAAAACGAGCTTTGTGGATCCAGGACAAACAAATTAGGGAGCAAGTAATTCTTTCTGCTTTTCCGTTGTTTCGAATTATGAATACATGAAACAACATGGTCCATAAAGCACACTAAAATCTGAGGTATCATATACTGAATTGCTTTTGTTTTCCTTCCGTTCAATCATCTCCGATTCTCAGAGACTGCCTGGACAAGTCCCTGAAGTTTTCTTGGCAAGGTTTCTCGGAAGTGAATTCCCATTGCTTCCTTCCTAGGGCTAAAAGAAAGTGACTGGCCTAAGGTCACCCAACAGTTATAGCAATTAATCAGCAGAACAACGTGTCTCCAGAAGTTGAGACTGCTCCAATACTGGAAGATTTTAAGAAGAGATTGGTCAACCATTTGTCAGAAATGATATAGGTTTTTTCTTGTCTGAACTGAGGGTTGGACTAGAAGACCTCCTAGATCCCTTCCAACTCTGTTATTCTGTTAACTGGCTTGTGGAACAGTGGTTAAAGTGCAAACTCTGCCCACAGTCTGGAGTTTGACCCCGACAGGACTCAAGGTTGACTCAGTCTTCCATCCTTCTGAGGTCATTAAAAAGAGGACCCAGATTGTTGGGCGCAATAAGCAATATACTTTTTTGACTGCCCAGAGAGTGCTATAAAGCTCCTTAGAATAGTATATAAGCCTATATGCCAGTGGTGGCGAACCTATGGCACGTGTGCCAGAGGCGGCACTCAGAGCCTTCTCTGCTGGCACACGTGCCACCACCACTAGCAGCAGATCCATCAGGCTGCCACCGCTGCCCGGAGCAGGAGCCCCGCCCAGCACAAAGGAGGCGAAGTGTCCGACGAGCAAGCGCAAGTAGAGGTGGTAGAGCAGAGGTCAACAACCATTGTCGATTGGTGGACTGGAAGAAAAGGGAGGGGGAAGCATTTTACATGCGTCCAGGTTCACACAGGGCCGTGAGCATGCACATGCTGCAAATGGGGTGGGGCTAGTGCCTGTGTGATACTCACTAGCCCTGTCCCATTTTTGCATGATGCAGCACCTTGTATCTGTACCCCATGGTGCAGTGGCGGCCGTTTTTTGCACCTTGCAGCATGATGGCCCATTTTTGTGCCCCTGTTTTTTGCATGGCAGAGGCGGCACTCAGAGGGGCCTCCCTGCCCCCCCCCCTGAGGGCACCACAATGCTGATGTGGCCCTGGCACTTTGCAATAAATAAGTGGATTTTGGGTTGCGGTTTGGGCACTCGGTCTATAAAAGGTTCGCCATCACTGCTATATGCTATTGCTATTTGCTCCCATGTTGGACTAGAACTTACAGTCTCCTGATTTCTAGCTAGATGCTTTAGCCACTGCATCAAACTGGCTTTCATTTAAACAAAAACCCTAATTTAAAACCTTTGAAATAGTGATTCTGAACTCAGAACATTTAATGTTTGGAGCATTCTGCACATTCCTTCCTACATTGCTCTTCATTTTTCAGGAATGAATTTTTACAAATACTTATTTCTCATCTAGACAGATTTTAACCTTCATTTTTGCAGCAGCCAAGAAAGAAAGGAAATAGTTTAATAACTCTAAACTAGAATTCGGTTTTCCTGACACTTTTAAGTGATCTTTGTGAAAATCTTAAATTACATTTCTTTGATTCCTTTTTATAATATTCTTTCAGTGCACTGAAAGAAGAAGAATCTTTATGATATAGATTTCATGTTCATAGGGTTGAACTTCTTTTGGCCTTACAGGAAAACAGATTTAAATTGGATACTTATTTGAATATAGTCCTATCACTATGTGTCTGTACTTTGTTTACATATAGAGAGCATAATTTTCTTCCTAATGTTTTCTTTACCCCTAATATTTTAGTCTACTTTATGCCACTTTCTGAAGCAGTGTTGACATCATTAAAAAAAATCAGATATGACCATTTGTTTTATTTATACATCATTTATTTTGTTTGGATGAAGCAAAACAAATTTTCACTTACAAAAAAATGCATCTACAGCATGTTTAAACCCAGGAATGTAGTCTCTATTGTTTTCCTTGTTTAGCACACCACTGCTGAACATATTTGTGTAAATGTTAGCGGTTTGTGAATCAATGAATATTTGATCTGAATTCAAGATTTTGAGGTGTCAAGGCTCATTACAAATGGACTCAATATTCAACTTGATAAAAGATATTCCTTGTAGACATTAACAGGGAAACTTCAAACCATCTGCAGCTTTTTGGTTTGTTCATAGAATGGCACAGGAAAGGCAAGGATAATGGATGCTTTGCAAAACAGAAAGCTGTAAAGTTTTAGCTAGATAGATATCAGAATTGATATTGGAGAAGAGAAGGCAGAGTTAGGGGGCAGAGTTAAATGTGTCATTAGTTTAGAATCTTTGCATTGCCACAAGAGATCCATGTCCAGCCCCCTTGTATTCTGTTGACTCTTATCTAGCACCAATTTAATGTTGAATTTTAGTTTATCATATTCTTGTGTATAGGCCTGAATAAATCTTCAGCCTTATGAATACTCCTGATTCTTTCTGCCTGACAGTACATTTTTGAAATATTCCTTCTGTACAGGTAGTCCTCAACTTACAACCACATCTGAGCTCATTTCTGTTGTTAAGTGAAACATTTGTTAAGTGAGCTTTTCCCCATTTTACGTTTCTTGCCACAGTTGTTAAGTGAATCACTGCAGTTATTAAGTTAGTTACCTGGTTGTTAAGTGAATCTGGCTTCTCCATTGACTTTGCTTGTCAGAACGTTGTAAAAGTTGATCCCATGACTTTGGGACATAGCAACAGTCATAAATATGAGTCAATTGCCAAGCATCTAAATTTTGATCATGTGATTAAGGGGATGCTGCAAAGGGTCGTAACTGTGAAAAACGGTCATAAGTCACATTTTTCAGTACCGTTATAACTTTGAATGGCCACTAAATGAACTGTTGCAAGTCTAAGACTATCTGTATTTCTTTTAAGGAAAAGATAGTACAAATGAATTAGAGAAAGCCTACAGGCTTCAAATTGTCCAGCAAAGAAACTATAGAGAAATTTAAAACTAAAATTTCAAAATCTGCAAGTTCCCACTTAAAAATAAAAAAGGACCTGTTTTCAAGTCAGGCAGGTTTGCTGACTTAATTCATTGGTAACATTGGCCTTTTCTGAAAACAGTATGAAAAGATGCCAAATCACCAATCTTTTTCCAAGTAGAGTCTAGTTTTCCACTTCTTGATCACTTGCTTATTTGACCAATAGGCTTGGTATGAATTCTTTATACTTCCTTCTCTGGTTTTTAGCAAGAAGATACTCATTCACATGTGTCAGTATGATACAAATTCTTTGGGGGTCACCTTGCTAGAATATTGTACATTAAGGCTCAGAATAATTGCCTTACTGATAGAACATTGCCCCTTCCAACTATATTGCTTACAGAGCCAAAAAAATTGCTGGCAGCTGGGTTTATACTGTTGAGTTGCTATAGAAATTTAGTATGGCAATTGCATCTAATCTGAAACAGACTAGAATTGGCAGGTTGGATGCTAGGCAGGTTTGTGTACTGATTGAAGCATTCAGAGTAGAGCATTCACATGCAGTCAATGGAATTGTCCTGGTATAATAGGCAGAGAGGAGTCTGTCTGATAGGTAAGCTTTGAGAATGAAAGCAGATTAGCATCTGAAAGTTTATTAATTTATGAAATGTATATGACATCCGTCTCACTAACAGACAGAGTACAGAATAACAAAGTTAGAAGGGACCTTGGAGGTCTTCTAGTCCAACCCCCTGCTCAACAAGGAAACCTTAGATCATTTCAGATAAATGGTTGTCCAATCTCTTTTTAAAAACCTCCAGTGTTGGAGCACTCACAACTTCTGGAGGTAAGTTGTTCCACTGATTAATTGTTTTAACTGCCAGGAAATTTCTCCTTAGTTCTAGGTTGCTTCTCTCTTTGGTTAGTTTCCATTTGTTGTTTCTTGTCCTGCCTTCAGGTGCTTTGGAGAATAAGTTGACCCCATCTGGTTTGTGGCAGTCTGTTAGATATTGGAACACTGCTATCATGGCACTTCTAGTCTTCATTAGGCATAGCCAGTTTCTGCAACCATTCTTTATATGTTTTAGCCTCCAATCCCCAAATCATCTTTGTTGCTCTTCTCTGCACTCTTTCTAGCATCTCAACATCTGTCCAACAACACTGTCCAAAGTGACTCTGGGAATCTTCAAATATAGTAACAATACATATATAAAACAATTATAAATATAAAAACAGATTAAAATTGCAAAATATTAAATACAGATTAAAAAACTATGGGCTCAGTGTGGAATGGAAGTGCTGCATTCTCGGTCACTGCACCAGTCACCTCCATCCTACAGCTTCTCCTTCAAGGCCCCACGTCAACTGGCAGAACCAGATTTTAAGGTCTTTTCTGAAGGAAAGTAGGCATGGATCTCACCTCCAGCAGCAAGATGTTCCAAAAGGCAGAAAAGGTCTTCTCCTAGACCCTATCCCAGTGATGGCGAACCTTTTAGAGACTGAGTGCCCAAACTGCAACCCAAAACCCACTTATGCATCATCGAGTGCCAGGTGGGTGTGGCCCATTGGGTGGGTGTGGCCCATTGGGTAGGCGTGGCCCATTGGATGGGCGTGGCTGCAGTGGTAACGGCAGACTGGGTGGGACTAAAAAGTTCAATCAATCAATTCCAATTTTGCAAGACCTTTTTTTTCCCGCAAGAAGTTGAAATTGACTGATAGAACCTTTTTTTTTTTTTTTTGCACACGGCGGCGGAGGCCTAAAGCGAAAAGGTTTTATAAAACCCAGCTGAAGGCCTAGGACTGGGGCGACAGCGCGCATACCCACAGAGAGGGCTCTGAGTGCCGCCTCTGGCACCCGTGCTATAGGTTCACCACCACTGCCCCATCCAGTTGAAATTCCTTGACTGATGGGATCCACTGTAGGCTGTTCTGCCAGAAAGAATGGGGAAGGCCAGTCTTATTGGGGCAAGATGGCTCCTCAAATACCCTGGTCCCATACCATAAAGAATTTTAAAGGTGATAACCATCACCTTGAATTGGACCTGGAAGCAAACCAGCAGCCAGTGCAGTTTACATAGCAGTGGTTTTACATGTGTCCATATCACTACTTTCTGGATCACTTGTAGCTTACAAATACTCTTCAAGAGTAGTCCAATGTAGAGGGCATTGCAGTAATACAAACGAGAGATGACCAGGACATGAGTGACTGAACATAGAGCTTCACAATTCAGAAAAGAGCTTTCAGAAATCAGCAACTGCATCGAGTAAAGGCAAGAGAAGGTGTTAAAAGTTTTCAGAGGAAAGCTAACAAGCCTTCAAAACAGGAAGTCTTTGGGAGAAAGGCCAACTTGCAATCCTGCAATCCACAGCTCATAAGAAGAAAGTCTTTGAAGAAAGGCCCATTAGTAACCTTTCCGCTATTCCAAGAAGTAAAACTTCTTCTCACAACTTCTTATGAGTTACTATGTTCTTAAAAGTAGTTAGCGTTTGGGGGAAAATTGGATTGTCCATCAAATCTCTGAATCATCTTCCAATCTTTCCAGAGCAATTGGAAAGCTCTTGACTCAATTCTGTGCCTCAAATCACCTCAGAAATTCAGTTCAAATGTGGGATTTGAAGGATTATTTGATTTAATCTTCTTTCATTGAATCTGCTCTTCTAAGGCTTATATCTTCTACTGAACATATTGTCTATGAGATTTGATTTCAATATTTGATTTCTGCAGGTCAAATATTTTGCATTTAGAAAGTTGGCAGTATTGGGAGCTAGTGTACCACTTAGATAATATTCTGTTTTTAAGAGAGGATTCCTGATTCATCTATTGTGAATTCCCTTGCAACATACAGTATCCCGAAATATGTTTTAAGACAAGGGTGCCAAAACGTTTGATCAATGGACCACATGCTGCCTACCAGGAGCTTTTCTCAAAAATGAGCAATTATATTTCTAGATTTTTCCAGGGGAAGTTTTTAAGGGTTGTTGGAAGAAAAATATATTCAGAGATAATTTTATTCATTAACTACCTTTGACACTCCTTTAATCATCAACATGAGTTGCAAGTAGCTGAATCCTGAGGAAACTAGGTTGCAAACAAAGACAGTGTTGTAAAGTTCACTTAAATTTATTTCAGTCAATAATTAACAGTCAAGCACAAACTGATTAAACTGCTTTGCTCACATAGACTAGCAAACAGGCAAAATACCTTCAAGATTCAGAGCTTTCCTGAACACACAAAGTCAGAAGCCAAGCACACACCAAAAGGAAAAGATGTGTACATTAAGCAAAGTAAGATAAGGACATTTCCACCAGAACTGCAGATCCACCAGAATAAACATTTCAAAGGAAACATTCACACACACCCCTAAAGGACTAGTTTTCCTATAAATATTACCACCCTCAACACCCAACATTTTTAGCTATCTTTGAGTGCTGTTTTATTCCAGCAGGGCAAAAAAGATGCCTTAAGCCTAACAGAGTGTGAAACATTATTTTATTTTCTAAGAATTCTGAAAACAAAAATAATAATGATCACCAAGGCTACATTCAGTTTCAGAATGCCTTGCTGAATATGCCACAGACATGGGATCCTGAACCTGAAGGCAGATCATACAAAAATGTTAGTATAGAATAGAATAGAACTAGAAGGGACCTTGGAGGTCTTATAGTCCAGTCCCCTGCTTGAGCAGGAGAACTATACTATTTGAGACAAGTGACTGTCCAGTCTCTTCTTTAAAAAATCTCCAGTGATGGAGCGCCCATGATTTCTGGAGGCAAGCTGTTCCACTGGTTAATTGTTCTCCCTGTTAGGAAGTTTCTCCTTAATTCCAGGTCGCTTCTCTTTTTGATCAGTTTCCAACCATTGTTTTTTGTCTTGCTTTCTGGTGCTTTGGAGAATAGTTTAACTGTGTCTTCTTTGTGGCAGCCCCTCAAATACTGAATACTGCTATCATGTCATCCCTGTTTCTTCTTTTCTTTAGAGTAGCCAAACCCAAGTCCAAGCCATTCTTCATATGTTTTAGTCACCAGATCTTTGATCGTTTTAGTTCTCTGAACTTTTTCCAAGGTCTCGACATCTTTTTTGTATTATGGTATAGTAGTGTAAGATTAGGCAAAAGCTGCCATATCTAAAAGTGGTGAAGGGTGGGCAAAAGCCAGGATCCTCTTGTAGACACCACTGCTACCATATTTATTTATTTGCTGAATGGACAACCCATACCACCAACCAAAAAGCAGTATTCAATAGGGATCATAGCTAATAAATCACTATGCCAAATACAATTTTGCAAGATTTTCTCCAATTCTGTCTCCTCTGAGAAATTTACATGTTTATTTATTTACTATATTTATAATCCACAGTCTTCCAGCAAGGCAGTTGAAAACACTGCTCAGCTTTTGCAGTTTATAAAGGGAGAGGCAAAAGTGGACAAGAAGATAAATTCAGCACACTAATCCCGTCATTTTGGACTGATGCTTGCTATGGATTCTTTCCCCCCTTCTTGACAGCATTTGGATATCCATAGTAATTAGTGTTTGACATTAAATGGCTTCCAAGATTTCATATTTTCAAACTGCTAAAATCAAAACAATCAAACAAATGAAGCATATTCTCAAGATGGCAAGGGCAGCAGGCCAAATACAATGGCACCACTGTGGCATTTCCCTGGACTTGTAATGCCAGCTTAACCCAGTAGAGCACATTCTGTCATCAAATACAGATGGTGCTAGTAAGATAACATCTGACATGGGATAACACAAGCCAGCATTGTCTCATTGTTCTGGTACATTTCAATAGCCAATACAAGGATAAGCCATCTATCCGACTGAGGGCAATTTCAGCTTAAAAATGATGCAGCCATTCTGACTGGGGGCAGAAGCTTAGCCAATACAAAAGTTGTTCCCTTGGAGCAATATAGATATATATATACATCATAATGCCATGTCTGCCAGCTTGTATCCTCCATGCATTCAGCTGAACGTATGAACGAGATTATGGTGTCTGTAGAGGTATTCCTCGACTTATAACCTCAGCTGGGACCATTGCTAAATAAGGCAGTTGTTCACTGAGTGGTGCCCAATTTGATGACCTTTTTTGTCCTGGTTGACTGCATTTGTTAAATGAATCACGTGGTCATTAAGTGAATCCAGATTCCCCCATTGATTTTGCTTGTTACAAGCGAACTAGGAAAGTTAAAAAAAATAGGTGATCACATGACCGCAGGATGTTGCAACCATTGTAACTACCAATGAGCTGCCAAACACTCAAAATTTGTTCATGTAATTGTGATATCCTATGACAGTGCACAGAATAACAGAACAACACAGTTGGAAGGGACCTTGGAGGTCTTCTAGTCCAACCCCCTGCTCAAGCAGGAGACCCTATACCATGTAAAACAAATGACTGTCCAATCCTTAAAAAAAAAAAAAAAACCTCCAGTATTGGAGCATCCACAACTTCTGGAGGCAAGTCATTCCACGGATTAATTGTTCTAACTGTCAGGAAGCTTCTCCTTAGTTCTAGGTTGCTTCTCTCCTTGATTAGTTTCCATCCGTTGCTTCTTGTCCTGCCTTCAGGTGCTTTGGAGAATAGCTTGACCCCCTCTTTGTAGCAGCCCTTGAGATATTGGAACACTGCTATCATGTCCCCCCTCGTCCTTCTCTTCATTAAACTAGACTTACCCAATTCCTGCAACTGTTCTTCATCTGTTTTATCCTCCAGTCCATTGCTATCATCTCTTTTATATTGAACATATAGCAGTAAGAAGAAGACTATTGAGCGATTAATTAACATATTATTTATGATAATTATTATTTATTGTTTTCTACATACATGAACCCAGATAACATATATATAAATTCACAAGAGCATGCTATATTCACAGGAAATAGAAGCATGAAAAGTCAAGGGCTAGTTACTGACTACTGAGGCTGATTTGAAAGCTATTTCAAAGTCACTGACTATGAGTTGTGGGATGCAACCTTGCCCAGATATCTAGTAAACTGAATCAACAGCTGATATAACTCCTAAGAACCATAATGGATTTGTGATGGTTGCAGCATCCTTGTGGCCATGTGATCTCCATTTGCAACCTTCTCAGTTGGCTTCCAACAAGCAAAGACAATGGGGAAAGCTGGGTTCACCTAATGACAGCATGCTTCGCTTAATGGCTATAGTGATTCACCAAAGAGCCATGTCAAAAAAAAATCATAAAACCTGATGTGACTCAGCACCTCACTTAGCAACGGCAGTTCCGGTGCCATCCCCAGTAAGTAGAGAACTCTACTGAATTCCAAGTCAATTTTTTGCCAGCCAAGCATCATTGTTTGCTAATAGGAAAGTGACAGCTGTAAATTAATATTGCATTTTAGAAAAGAACTGCCTGCAGAACTGGTAGTTTTTCTTTCCCACTTACTTTTTCTTACTTTCATCAGTAGACCTGGAAAGATAATGAAAAATGATGTTTCAGCTCTTATTATTGGAGACTTTTTTTTTATTTCCCAGCAATGGATTGAATAAGTTGTGCAATGAATATTCACCAATTATTAGCTCAGTAAACATTTGTGAATAATGGAAAGGCAATGGAAGGAGAATGAGAATGCAATGAATAATGCATGCAGGCATTATTGTAGAATGAGGTGAATAAATTGAGCAATAAATACTATTTCAGTCTATTGGCTCCTGTTTTAAGAGAAAGTAATGGTCCTTTATGGTATTTAACCATGTCAAGTAGGAAAGCAAGAGGGTTAGGGGAGGGTTTTGGAACCCCAGAGGCTAGGAAAACTCTTATAAGGCACAGCAAATCTCCCAAAAGACATGCACACACACACACACAAACACACACACACAGAGAGAGAAAGAGAGAGAGAGAAGAGAGAGAGAGAGAGAGAGAGAGAGAGAGAGAGATGAGATGAGATGAGATGGATGGATGGACGGACAGAGAGACAGAGAGAGACAGAGACAGACAGACAGACAGACAGACAGATAGATGAGAAAGAAAGAGATGATAGATTAACTAGAGAAAGGGGAAATGATAGAGTGATACAAACAGAGAAAAAATGACAGAGAGAGATGACAGATTTTAGATAAGAGACAGAAAGGAAGGATAGAGGTCAGATAGAGATAGAGAGATTCAGACACATAAAGAAAGAGAGGATAGAGATAGAGAGAGAGGGAGAGAGATAGAGATGACAGATAGATGATAGATAGATAAATAATGTATTCATATTATAGCAAGTTTACTTGTGCTGTATGTCTCCTCTTGTATGATCCAATTCAAAATGGACATAGTATTTTGAGTTTTCTGAAAAAGCAATATACGGAGTGATTGCTTTTATGTGGTAACCAAAATCTTGATCCTCCCCTTTTTTTCTTTAGACTTTGCTTCCCCAAACTTTGAAAATGTCTTAATTAATGGGATGGAAGCAAAGTTTAGATTTCCCTTATGAAGAAGCTGTCATCGAATAATGATTCATGTGCCCTTTTCTAGCAGCTTTTATAACAATGTGAGATGCAGATTTATTATTTTTTCTATTAGTCAAATAGTCAAAATGAACCAATGGAATGTCTGACCTTTTTAGTTAATGATAATTGCAAAGATGTGGGTGAATCTACTGTAAACTTTTGACAATAGCTTTGGAGACACGACAAAGAATAATTTCTAATAGGCCAGGAAGGTGAAATTGTTTTATGATGCTACATTACTAGCATCCTACATTATAATAACATTTACAATAAAATCATATAAACTTGAGAATGGTCATTTTAAAAGTAGGAACTGAAAATATTGATCTTTGGGCTGTGTTTATGTTTAAATATATAAATATAAATAAAATAATATTTTAGAAATATTATTAAATTAATAATTATTTAATTATGTAAATAAGAAGTTAAATAAGTGAAATACTCTACCATATAGTTAAAGTTAGAAAGGGAATGCACCTAGCCGAACGTACTTAATTTTGTTAATGAATTAGTTTATTTTCTAATATGACATAATACATTGCAATAAAATTGGGTTGAATTTGTACCCCAAGCTAAGCTACAAGGCAACAAACTGAAATCAAAATTATCCAAACTTAACGCATTGTATATCATGGTTCCAACAGATGAAACTCTTCAAAAGAATTTCAAGGCATTGTTTACCTTAAAGAATCTTTATTTTGAGTAGCATAATATCGGCACTCCATAATCGAAGCCAAAAACTGAATTCCCCTCCCCTGAGCACCTAGTATCAAAGCACAATTCCCTCCTCCAATTAACAGTCATAAATCAAATTCCCCAAATAACCTGGAGTGCAGGCTTCCTCTCCAGTTCTCCAGCCCGCCAATTCCTTATTAGCTCTGGTTACAATAACATTGTTTCTCACACTTTGAAGAATAGTTTGAGTACCTTTTCTTTGTGGCAACCCCTAAGACAGTGGTGGCGAACCTATGGCACGGGTGCCAGAGGTGGCACTCGGAGCCCTCTCTGTGGGCACACGTGCCATTGCTCCAGCCTTGCCTCCCCCCGCAACCCCCTCCTCTCCAGCAGCCCTCAAGTGTGGCCCACACAGAGCAGCACAGCCAAGGACATGGCAGCCAGGCAGTGCAGACAAGACTCTGCCCTCATCATGCAGTTGATGTTGGAGGGTGCGGGCAGAGAGTGTGGCCGCCATAGCGCTGCTGGGCTGCCTGGGCGATCTGCAGTGGGCCCTGGAGGTGGTGAGTGGTCCTGTGGGCAGGTGGGGCAGGAGATGGGGGGGCAGAGCAGGGGCAGAGCAGGGGGGTGGAGTGGGGGTGAGGCCAGTTTTTGGGCACTCGGTCTCTAAAAGGTTCGCCATCACTGCCCTAAGATATTGGAACACTGCTATTATGTCACCCCACTAGACTTTCTTTTCATTAAACTAGACATACCCTATTCCAGCAACCATTCCTTATATGTTTTAGCCTCCAGTCCCCTGACCATCTTTGCTGCTCTTCTCTGCACTCTTTCTAGAGTCTCAACATCTTTTTTACATCGTGGTGACCAAAACTGGATAGAGTATTCCAAATGTGGCCTTACCAAAGCATTATAAAATTGTCAACTGAAGCTTTCATATAACTCTTTATATGAACTATATGGTTAGAACGCAGTATTGCAGGCTAACTCTGCTCACTGCCTGAAGTTTGATCCTTCAACCGGCTCAAGGTTGACTCAGCCTTCCATCCTTCTGAGGTCAGTAAAATGAGGACCCAGATTGTTGGGGGGCAAATATGTTGACTCTGTAAAGTGCTTAGAGAGGGCTATAAAGCACTATGAAGCAATATATAAATGCAAGTGCTATTGCTATTTGTCACAATAAAGCTATGACAAAGCACTCCTGTAACACTGCAGGTGTTCCAATATGGTCCCTAAAGCTACCTATCATAGAGTCTAATTTAGATTGGAAGAAGAGTTTACTTCACAGCCAGTATGAATTCCTGAAAAAAATGCATAGATTATATTGGACATTTTAAAAATATTTGCCACATTTCTATATATAAAAAAAGAAAACTTATAATATAGCTGGAAATGAGGCACTGAACAAAGTTTTTTTTTTCCCTCAACCAAAACTCCACACTAAGATGGCTGGTGACAACATATTGAAATCCCTTAATTGCTTAATTTGACAGCTTCCTTCCATTCGTCAAACCGTGATTTGCTTTTTGGCTATCTTTATCATTAAGTTGTGAATTTTCTAATGGAGTGTTAACACCCCCTATTTAATTTGTTTGGAGATGAATCCATCTGTTCCAGGTGCTTTGGGCAGTCTTAATCTGTGTTTTGAGTTCTTCTGCTTCTGTTTCTATTGATTTGGTGCAATATTATTTATTTTGGAGAATCCCAATTTAACAAAGTCTAGTTCACTCCATTGTTTGACATTGCACTTTCACATTCCCTATCTCCCTGCTTTTTTACATCTTTTCCAATTAAAGGTATGCAAGGAATGGGATATATGCTTTGCTTCAAGCACAGAACAAAGCACCACAGCCCTGATGTTCTGCCCAACTATTTTGGATCATCCATGCTTTGGAGCAGGGGGTCTTCAAACTTGGCAACTTTCAGACTTGTGGACTTCATCTCCCAGAATTCCCCCGTCAGCATGGCTGGCTGGGGAATTCTGGGAGTTGAAGTTCATAAGTCTGAAAGTTGTCAAGTTTGGAGAATCTTGATTTGGAGGAACTGAAACCCAGTTGAATTTTGCTATTCCGTGTTTGGTCTGAAACAGATTCCAGAGTAGATCTAGTACACATTATTCCTTCTTCCTTTTCTTTCAGCAACTCCCACCATGTTTTATTTCACTGCTAACCCCCAATCTTCCCACTGCTTCAATTTCCTTCCTTCCATCCATCCCTCAAGATATGTGGTGGCGCAGTGGTTAGAATGCAGTATTGCAGGCTAACTCTGCCCACAGCCAGGAGTTCAACCCTGATCAGCTCAAGGTTGACTCACCCTTCCATCTTTCCAAGGTCAGTAAAATGAGGACCCAGATTGTTGGGGGCAATAGGCCGACTCTGTAAACTACTTATAGAGGACTGTAAAGCACTATGAAGTGGTATGTTAAGTCTAAATCCTATTGCTATTGCTATCAGCTACCAAAGTCCTCGGCTTTTCTTCCATTCTCTCCAGAACATTTCTGCCCAGATGAAAACAACAACAATAGACCCATTTCATTCCATGCATAGGCCAAAATAGCCATGATGTGTGTGCTTCAGTCATGGGCCACTCAGAAATGATGGGTAAGTACAGGTTCATGCAGAATTTATGCATGGAAGGTTTTGCATATCTCTATTTCCAATCTTGCCAGGTACATCTCTTGTGAAAAATTCCATTTTTCTCTTTCCATTCAATTTGTTGGGCTTTATGATAAAGCAGTCAATATCCTAACCCCCAATTTCTGAAAAAAAAGTCCCTCTTTTTTTTTTCTTCTTTTAGTTCTTTGGTGAGTAGAAAATACTAAAGTTTGCTAATGCTTTTTTCTCCCATTTCTCTTACTTAATTTCACAATGTGCCCCAGAATCTTCTCCTCCTTCTCCTTGTTCTTCTCCCCCTCCTCCTCTCCCTCCTCTTCCTCCTCCTCTCCTCCCCCTCCTATTCCTCCTCCTTCCTTCCTCTTTCTTTCTTTCTTTCTTTCTTTCTTTCTTTCTTTCTTTCTTTCTTTCTTTCTTTCCTTTCTTTCTTTCTTTCTTTCTTTCTTTCTTTCTTTCTTTCTTCTCTTGCTCTCCTCCTCCTCCTCCTCCTCCTCCTCCTCGTCCTTTATAGCTTTAAAACCGACAATTCTACATACTAACAGATGGCTTTTCCCACCATTTTCTGCTAGCTACATTTCCCAGTTTGCCTGGAGATGTTATTCAGCTTCATTCTCAAGCCACTTCCCATAAGTGCAACCAGCAGCAATCTGTGAGTTCAGCTTCATGCCCCCGTAAATAATTCTGAACTTTTAACACGATGCTAAAAAGCAAGAAAATACATTTTAAAAAAATCACTTGATTTTCAGAACAATTTCTCCATCCATAATATCTCAAGGAGACAGGAGATGGTGGTTTTGCTACCCATAGGACAAATAGTAAAAAAGAGAAAAAAGAAAATATTGATATTGAGTTTGTTGGTTATTTAGATGTTGTATCTTCCTTTCCTTCTGAAGTTTAAGGAAGTGTCTAAGATACTTCATCCTCAGGGTTTTTTCCCCCTGTAGAAGAGAATTCTCCAAATATGGCTGGCTGAGGAATTCTGGGAGTTGATGTCCACAAGTCTTAATGTTGCTATGTAGTAGAATGACCGAGGACAGATTTAAGACTTGAACTTTCATGTTCTACCCCAATAGCTTTTATTCTTGAATTCATTTCTTGGAATATTGCATCCAGTTTTGGTTGCCATGATATAAATAAGATGTTGAGACTCTAGAAAGAGTGTAGAAAAAAGTAGTAAAGATGATCAGGGTACCGGAGGATGAAACATACAAAGAACGGTTGCAGGAATTGGGTATATCTAGTTTAATAAAAAAAAAGACTAGGAGTGATATGATAGCAGTGTTCCAATGTTTGAGGGGCTGCCACAAAGAAGTGGGGGGTCAACCTATTCTCCAAAGCATCTGAAGGCAGGACAAGAAACAATGGATGGAGAGAATTAACCTAGAATTAAGGAGAAATTTCTTGACAGGTAGAACAATTAACCAGTGGAATGACTTGCCTCCAGACATTATGGGTGCTCCAAACCTGGACGTTTTTAAAAAGAGATTGGACAACCATTTTTTCTGAAATGCTATAGGGTCTCCTTCTTGAGCAGGAATTAGAAAATCTCCAGATCCCTTCTAATTCTGTTATTCTCTTAGCTTCTCATATTGTCCAAATGTTCTAAATTCCATCCCCATTTCTTAAACATACTCCTCTTTTACTCTGTCTATTTTTTAATAATAATAATAATAATAATAATAATAATAATAATAATAATAATAATAATAATAATAATAATAATAAAGTTGGAAGGGACCTTGGAGGTCACCGAGTCCAACCCCCTGCTCAGGCAGGAAACCCTACACCATTTTGGACAAATGGCTGTCCAGTCTCTTCTTAAAAACTTTCAGTGTTGGAGCATTCACCACTTCTGGAGGCAGGTTGTTCCATTGGTTAATTGTTCTAACTGTCAGGAAGTTTCTCCTTAGTTCTAGGTTGCTTCTCTCCTTGATTAGTTTCCATCCATTGCTTCTTGTCCTGCCCTCAGGTGCTTTGGAGAATAGCTTGACTCTCTCTTCTTTGTGGCAGCCCCGGAGATATTGGAAGACTGCTATCATGTCCCCCCTCGTCCTTCTCTTCGTTAAACTTAGTATAGGGTTTCCTGCCTGAGCAAGGGGTTGGACTAGATGACCTCAAGGTCCCTTCCAACTTTACTATTATTATTATTATACCCAATTCCAACAACCGTTCCTTATATGCTTTAGCCTCCAGTCCCCTGATTGTCTTTGTTTCTCTTCTCTATACTCTTTCTAGAGTCTCAACATCTTTTTTACATCTAATTCCATTCTAAATGGAATTAGACACAAAATCCTCTGGGTGACCTTGGACCTCTTGTTGATCCTCAGCCCCAAGAGCAAAGAGGCAGTAGCAAACCACTTCTGAAAACCTCGTCAAGAAAACTGCAGGGACCTGTTCAGGTAATCACCAGTAGTTAACATTGACTTGAAAATGCCAAAAAAACAAGTATTTCCAGATTAAAGTTAAGCTTGGCCTTTTTCCTATACATAAATCTTTCTTTGACCCAGGTAAATTTTGCCTCTTTTTAGCCTGTCTGTACATATGTACTTCATGCCTGCTAATACAATCTGATAATATTGTATACTCTAATCATGTGCAGCATTTGAATTTAGAATAGCCACATTGTGGATTGCAAAACAGCAATGGGTCATGTTTGAATTTATTTATTGGATAATTTATTTATCTCTCATCCATAAGTATTTTACAATATTTACTTGCCGCAACCTATATTTCGTATTCTCCAAATGCATCCCTCTTCTTTCAAATAGCATTGGCACATCTCAGGAGCAACTTTCGGCTTATAGAATTATGTAATATATTTCACGGGTCCATTTGAAGAGAAAAATAGAACTTGAGCAGCATCTAAAAATAATACCACATACCCTAAATAATAATTATGAGCACCAATCTAATAGTTAATTATATGTGTGTGTGAAGCTCCCCCTTCTTAAATCAGACAAGATTTCAGAAATCTGTATTTTTTTCAGTGCTGAGCATTTTCTTTTTTTCTCTTTCATTTTTCCTTCTGTTCATGTGGTTTATTATTTTTTATTTTATTGAATTCTTCTCTACAGAGGAGAACATTTCCATCTGTTATTAAGCACATTCCTTCCTTCCTTCCTTCCTTCCTTCCTTCCTTCCTTCCTTCCTTCCTTCCTTCCTTCCTTCCTTCTTTTCTTCCTTCCTTCCTCCCTCCAGTGACGGAGTGCCCATGATTTGATCAGTTTCCAACCATTGTTTCTCATCCTTCCCTCTGGTGCTCTGGTGAAAAAAGTGACCCCCTCTTCCTTGTGGCAGATCCTGGAATATTGCTGTCATGTCTCCCCTATTTCTTCTTTTCTTTAGATTAGCCAAACCCAAGTCCCATAGCCGTTCTTTATATGTTTTAGTCTCCAGGCCACTGATCATCTTAGTTGCTCTTCTCTGAATTTTTTCCAAACTCTCAACATCTTTTTTGTGATATATAAGTCTAAGTTCTATTGCTATTATTCATTCTTAAGTAGGAATGGATTTCAGGTAACCCAAATTCCCATAGAAGCATAACGGAATTAAGGTAGACATTTCATTCAGTATTCCTGCATCAAAAATTAAAGCGGGGGGGAGTCAGCAGTTTTTTCCCACTGCAAAAAAAAAGAGAGGAGATTTTAGAAGCTTTACTTTTCATGAAATACGGTATAGCATTTGTTAATTTTCTTTAGCAGGTCCATTCATGAATAGATTTTAAGTTCTTAAAAAACTGTTACCATCCCAGTGAATTCTAAGATGGAAATTCTTATCATTTTGAAGAACATGTTCAAACGTACTCTATTTTTTATTTTATTTATTTATTTATTCAATGTCCATAGCTGCCCATGTCAATGCAATTGACTCTGGGCAGCAAATCCAATTAACCCTCTTTGACTATTTTTCCCTATTGGTAAGATATTTCAAAATAATTTGGTCTGTAGTGAATGAGTCTTCATCTGTTAACAGAAGGCTAACCAAAGCTACACCTTAAAGAAATGTGTGCTGCTTTTCTTATTAAAAGGTTGCGATGAAAATTCTGTCTTGGCTTATGAATATCTTTGTTTCTGACAGTTCATTAACATACCTTTGGAACATTCAAATGGTAGAAAGAAAGAACGAAAATCCTATCTCATTGACTCATATAGAGGACTTTTACAAATGCAGAATGATGGAGTTGGAAAGGAGGTCTTCTAGTCCAGCCCCTTGCTCAAGCAGGAAATTTCATACCACTCCCAAAAAAATGGCTGTCCACTTTGGAGCACTCACAACCTCTGGAGGCAAGCCATGATTAATTGTTCTCATTGACAGGAAATTTCTCCTTAATTCTAGGTTGAATCTCTCTCTTTGATAAGCTTCCATCCTGTTACTTCTTGTCCTGCTGCCAGGTGCTTTGGAGAATAGATTGGCCCCCTCTTCTCTATGACAGCCCCTCAAATAGTTGGAAGACTGCTTTCATAGAATAGAATAGAATAGAATAGAATAGAATAGAATAGAATAGAATAGAATAGAATAGAGCTGGAAGGGACTTTGGAGGTCTTCTAGTCCAGCCCCCAGCTCAAGAAGGAGAATCATATTCCCTGTAGTCCTTCTCTTCATTTGCTCGGATCCAAGAGACCAAAGATGAATGATAATCTATTTGTTGTTGTTGTTATTGTTGTCATTTTCTGGGAATTTGTCATTCATCAACAACATTCACTTCTCAAACTTTTGACAGGTTGTTATAGGTGAGATCTATTCCCCAGGGAACTTATCCTGAATTTGTTCTGTCTTGCCTGACCGAATGCCTTATACAGCATCCGGTTTTGGTCACCGTGATGTAAAAAAGATGTTGACACTCTAGAAAGAATACAGAGAAGAGCAACAAAGATGATAAAACATATAAGGAACAGTTGCTGGAATTGGGTGTGTCTAATTTAATGAAGAGAAGGACGAGGGGGGACATGATAGCAGTGTTCCAATATCTCAGGGGCTGCCATAAAGAAGAGGGAATCAAGCTATTTTCCAAGGCGCCTGAAAGCAGGACAAGAAGCAATGGGTGGAAACTAAGCAAGAAGAGAAGCAACCTAGAACTAAGGAGAAATTTCCTAACAGTTAGAACAATTAACCAGTGGAACAACCTGCCTCCAGAAGCGGTGAATCCTCTAATACTGGAAGTTTTTAAGAAGAGACTGGACAGCCATTTGTCTGAAATGGTATAGGGTTTCCTGCCTGAGCAGGGGGTTGGACTAGATGACCTCCAAGGTCCCTTCTGACTTTATTATTATTATTATTATTATTATTATTATTATTATTATTATTATTATTATTAGTAGTAGTAGTAGTAGTAGTAGTAGTAGTAGTAGTATAGCACCTTTTGGTCAACCCATAATAATTAGATTAGAAATGATATTTCTTTTTCTAAAAATTGTCCTCTAATAAACCTGGTAAAAAAGATTTTAGGGTCATAATGGCTAACTCAGTGAAGATGTTGACTTGGAATGTGGCAGCTGGGAAAAAGTCAAATTCCATGTTAGGCACCATTAGAAAAGAGGCCAAAAATAAAACTGTCAACATTGTGATGCTTATACTAGAACATCCACATCTGGAATATTGTATGCATTTCTGGGTACCATATTTGAAAATGATTATAGTAGAGCTGGAAAAAGGCCAGAAATAACCAGGTGGCTCAAATACCTTTTATATGAAAAAAAAAAAAGCTAGAACATTTGGGACTCTGTAATTTGGAAAGAAGGTGATTGAGGGGACATATGATTGATGTGTGAATAAATCATCTATGTCATGGGGAAAGTGGACAGGAAGAAGCTTTTCTCCCACTATGATTAGGGACTCATCTCACAAAGATCACTGGGGAGAGATTTAGGACTGAAAGAAGCAAGCAATTAACTTGTGGGATTCATTTCATTAGACACGAAGATAAATTGAATAGTTTGAAAAGCTGTTGGCCCTGAAGATTCAGAATTACTTCTGGATTGGGTGCAAAATACCACAAAATACCATTTAGGAGTAGAGTATGTCTCCATCTTCTATATATAAGCACCTCAAAAGATTCCACTATGAGAAACTATCTTGAACTAAGATATACTTGGATCTGATCCAAGAAGTCTTAGCTTGTCTTGTCTTGCCTTGTCCTGTCCCATCTTGTCCTGTCCTGTCCTGTCCTGCTTGTCTTTTCTTTTCCTGTCTTATCCTGTCTTCTCTTGTCCTATCCTATCCTATCCTATCCTATTGTCAACGCTGCAAATATTGTATATTCTTGCTTTTGACAATATGCAGAATTGTCTGGTAAATATGGGGTTAATAAAGAGCAAAAGGGGCATTGGGGGTAAAGCCCGGGAAAGAAAGAGGAAGAAAACATTTGACCTTCACACTAATTGGATAATGTGAGATATGACGGCTAATTTAGGGAGGGAACATGCTGATAATTTAACTGCTCAGAGGAAGAGAACTTGGATCCTAGCATCCCTCCGTTGTGCCTGTGCCGACATTTTGTAACAATAAAAGACTTTTAGGAAAATCAATGCCTGGAAGTTCTTTGAAGTATTTCATTAGCCGGAACCACAAGACCTATCATATCCTATCCTGTCCTGTCCTGTCCTGTCCTATCCTATCCTATCCTACCCTACCCTACCCTACATACACTACACTACATTACACTACACTACACTACACTACACTACACTACACTATACTATACTATACTATCCTTCCTTATCTTTTCATTCATTCATTCTATTCTTATTTTGGCACAATCCTGTAGGATTTTCAGCAATTTAACAGATATAGACATTAAACAACAGTGCCCCAATAGTATCAAAAATGCATTTTTTAAATATCAGATAGTCATGCCGCCCCTTGTTTTTTTGGATTTTGGCTATTATTTCTACTGAGATGTACATACAATGAGATGGAGCTTTTGCATACGACAAAGAAGACATACCTATAATACATTGATTATTGTTGAGCTGGGTTTTCAAGCATCTAACTAAATGTGACAAAATACCTTTTATTTTGGAATAATGGATGAGGTGTGTAGTGTCAAACACAAATTGCATTTCTTTCAAGCCAAGGAAATGATCTCTTTTGGAATGACAATTGTATAATGCAATACAAGTCTTCCTGAAGATGTATCCCACTTTATCCCTAAATATGGCAATTTCATTTTCTTTCAGGTCTCAAGGGTTAATAAATCATAAGAGGAAGGAAATGCTTTTTTTAATTGTCTGTCATGATAGAATGGGTTCTTTCTTTCCAGATCATTGCCAGATAATACAGTTAAACGTAACATTAACACAGAATTGATTTAGCACAGTTTAAAGCTGGTACTGAAAAAAAAAAAAAAAGAACACAGTTGAACTCTGTTGAATTTTAAGAAGAATTTGCAGAGTTCCCCATCCCTCTGTGATTCCTTTAAAAATGTTATCACAATGATTATTTTTTTTGTTTTTGTTTTTAAGATGATACTGCATAGGACAATGGTGGCAAACCTATGGCACGGGTGCCAGAGGCGGCACTCAGAGCCCTCTCTGTGGGCACGCGTGCCATCGCCCCAGGCCCAGGCCGTCAGCTGGGTTTTATAAAACCTTTTTGCATTAGGCCTCTGCTGCCATGTGCAAAAAAAAAAAAAAAAGGTTCAATCAATCAGTCAATTTCAACTTCTCGTGGGGAAAAAAAAGATCTTGCAATGTTGGAATTGATTGATTGAACTTTTTAGTCCCATCCAGTCTGATGTTACCACCACAGCCACGCCCACCCAATAGGCCACACCCACCCGGCACCCGACAATGTATAAGTGGGTTTTGGGTTGCAGTTTGGGCACACGATCTCTAAAAGGTTTGCCAACACTGGCATAGGATTATTAAATACATTGCAAACAAATAAAGGATTTTTTTTCCCAAAAAAAGCTCATTCATTCATAAGATTGAATGAGTTTTCCTAGGATAATTTCATTCTTCTTCTTCACCTGACATCTCAGCAATAAAAAGCCTCTTTTTCAGTTAGAGTTAGAAGAAGAAAAAAACCCAAAGCACTTACGGTGGAAATCACTTCCTAGCAATGTACATTCTCATGTACTGTATATCATTTCTCAACTTTCTCTGACTTTGTCTCTGTTTTTTAATATACTTCCTAGGTTTGCCATAGTTTTCCTCCCAAGGGGCAAGCATCTTTTAATTTCATGGCTGCTAGTCCCTTCTGATATCTTTGTCATGTTCACATTCCTGTTAAGGCAGTGATTCTCAACCTGTGGGTCGGGACCCCATTTGGGGTTGAACGGCCATTTCACGGGGGTTGCCAAACAATGCAGTCTGCCATTTTTTCTCCCTTTTCCTTAGCTGTGCTACTCTCTTTTATACTATTGGCTTTTGAAAGCCAATAGAATAGACTCTCTTGAATAGAGTCTAATTCTATTGGCTTTCAAAAGCCAATAAGAATTGTCCAGGCTGTCTCTGCCCTGCTGAGCCCGCCAAAAGTCCCATTCTGCAAACGGTGCTGCACCAGTTGAGTAGTCCTCGACTTACGACCGGTTGAGTAGTCCTTGACTTACGACCAGTTGGGGGTCGCGGCATTAAAAAGGTTGAGAACCACTGTGTTAAGGGCTTAACTGCCTTTTTTTTCCTGGCTATTCTCCTAGCTGTAGCTCTTCCTACTGTGTCCCAAAGTCATTCCCACACACCATTACACGCACACACACTCATGTAACTGAAGAAGTGTCAGTTCATTTTTGAAAATTGTCTTTTATTAAATTGAATGAGAACCGGGGATGAAAGTTGGAACATTATTTCTCTTGTCAGCACTGGGAAATTTGACTGGGTCAGCTCTTAGCAATAGAACTAGAGAACAGATTTGAATCGCATTTTATTTCTGGTTATTGATGTCATTGTCCTAACTTGCCCTGGTCAGTTGAAATCTGAATAACAATAGCAATAGAACTTAGACTTATATACCACTTCAAAGTGCCTTATATGGTGGGGGGATTCAAATATGTGAACAACCAGTTCTCTGTGTGGATGCTGCTTCCAGAAGTCCAATTCTGGGCCTGGGCAACAAAAAATTAGCTATCGGTTCTGCCAAAGTGGTACTGTCATGGAAAAACCCAATGAAAAAGACAAAAGACAGCAACACAAAACTGTTTCTTGCATTGGTAGACATTGAAAAGGCAGGACTCACAACTAACTTTTTTATTTGCAGCTAAACAGAACTCAGAACAAAATGTCTCCGTCCCTTTTTATACATTCACCCTAGGGCATTGTCAGCCAATGAATGCAGCGTATTTTCCTGCTTAATTGCATCCTAGTCAGCCTTTGCAGACAGCAAGTCTGGCCCAGCAGGCCACGTGATCTGCTGACTGTTCAGGGCAGCTCCCTGCACCTGTTCCCAAAACAATAATTCTTACTTTTAGATTTAGAGGTTTATTTTGCTAATAATTTGGAACATAGAAAACATAATAACACAACATCACTTACATTAGTAACCCATTGCAATGAGATCCAATGACATAGCAGTTCCAATAAGGACAACTATAGGCCAGGGGCAAATCAATCAAGTCCATTCCCAACTCTTTATACCCTTTCTTGTCCTAAGACTGTAGACAGATGGTTAGCATCCTTGCACTTTCTGCTCACTTTCTGCTGACCCTCTGCTGAACATAACTTTCCCCATATTCATGTACATTGGAACCTGCATCCAATAGCTACTTTCAGTTCTCTATTTCTTACTGTTCCAGTCCTTATGTTCTAAATATATTTGAAACAAGCAAGCTTAGCAAAATCATATTAAGTAAAGTAAAGTTGCAAACTGCAAAATTAAGCATAGCACAGATTTTGGTTCAATATTTTTTTCCATGAGGCCTGGTTTAGTTCATGTAGACCTAAACCTTACATAGAAGAACAATAGCCAATATTTTTATTTTCCACAGTGCGAACTGGCTAAATCCCACCACTGGCCTTAGAACAATTTCTAAGTGGTTTGCAGAGTCAACATATTGCTCCCCCCCCAACAATCTGGGTCCTCATTTTTTTACTGACCTCAGAAGGATGGAAGAAGGATTCAGCCTTGAGCCGGTCAAGATCGAACTGCTGGCAGTTGGCAGAATTAGCCTGCAATACTACATTCTAACCACTGCACCACCACAGCATGATGGATTACGGTCAAAACCAGCCACTCAGACTTGTCATAATTCCTGAATGCAAGGACAGATTCTTGAAGTCTTCATAAACCTTCAGCACTCAACCCACTCTTAGTTTCTTGTAAAGTCCAAGATTTCTACAGCTTTTAGTTTAGCCAATAATTTGATACATATTAAGGGGGGAAATGAAATATTTTCAAGAGAAGATATGATAGTGTTATGTTCTGCCATGTATTGCAAATCAGATTTCCTGCATAGGAAAATAATATAAGAGGATTTTATTTTTCATACCATCTTGCATGCAAGCAAATCAACAACAATATGTACAGGATGTTTTCTGGAAAACATTTCACCTGCTGTTTATATCTGTGTATTCTTCTGCCTTCCTCAATTTCACACCAAGAGATAGCTCTTCCTATTGATTGGCTTACATATTCTTTTTTATGTTATCATCCCATTACTCATAATTATACCCTTCCACAGCAATTAATATTCTTCTTCTCCTTCCCTGCTTATTATGTTCTTTAATGATTTGTTCTCCACTATACTCCTACTCTCTTAAGGCTCGTTTGGGCTTTGTTTTAGCTCTTCCACTCATCCCTCATTAGTCAAATTTTAATTGTATGTTATTTTCTATGAAGTCCATCCAATTTTTTTAGTCTCTTCCCAGTATGGGGTCGCCTCTGCCTCCCGGTTTTACTCCTGCTTTACCAGATCAAATGAAAAGTTGCCATCGATTCAGAGTGGACTCCGAGAGTGGAGGTAATGTCCAACTAGGTCAAGCTAATGGGTCCCAAGGCCCCACCAAATTCCTTGCAATGGCAAAGAGAATATCAGCATGAAATAACAACTCTGGATCATTGTTTTTGTGGTGGAATGGAATGGAAAAATACTAAAATAAGCTCAGAGGCAGAAAGAACTGGCAGCTAGCAACTTATGAAACACCATATGTATGTTCCCCTTAGCCTTTCATTTCTTTGTTGATTTAATTACTTACTTGCTAAGAGTTACATAAACTCCAACTTCCACCAACAAAAAGCATTATCTGAATAATGGACAGCATTGCAGGCCCACCAAATAGCGTACAATAACTAACCACAAGTCAAATGGGAAAGACAGCATCCAAAGAACTGGAGGGCTTCAAAAGCCAGAGAAAGACAAAAGCTTTTATTGGATGTTATAAAGAGAACTAAGAGAGCGATCCACAGCCCTATACATAGGGACTCACAATGGTAGATATCCACAACTGGAAAAAAAAGACTCCCTTTTGATGTACATAATTTCATTTAAAACACTGGGTGAAGGATCACCTTTCATTACCAGGTCCAATTGCACAAAAAGACTGGGTTTGATGTGCATCAAGAAGAAAGAGCAAAAATCATAAATACCTATAGTGCAGGCTTGAATTATGGCTTGTTGCAGTCAGATTGATGTTTAGACTGGATCTGACACTTTTATCCATCCATGGAGTCTTTCCCAAGGACCCAGGAAAGGCAGATGTTGTTGTTTGATGATAGTAAAAGTATTGTTGCAGGATCCAGGCTGTTAAATGCCTTTCTAGCTTTGTAATTGATTATTATTATGAGCTTAAATGGACTCCAGAAGATGGTAGAGGACAGGGAAGGCCTGGAAAAATGTTGTCCATGGGGTCACGATGGCTCGGACACAACTTCGCAACTAACAACATTATTATGGTATTCACACAGGCAGATGTTTAGACTGGATTTGGTATTTTTATCCACCTATTGAATCCTTCTCAAGGACATGGAATAGGCAGTTGATGTTTAATGGTATTAAAGGTATCATGGCAAAATATAAGCTGTTCCATGTGAAGCTGCCTTTCGCAATTGACTGATGGTGATTCGGTCAATGACGATGGTGTTCAATTGGTGCTCCAAATGTTTAGGGAATATTATATCTGAAGAAGAAACTTAGCCTTCGTGTCAACAACATTTGGTTTTTCTGTGTAATGCAATGAAGAAAAAATGTGATTTATCATTCAAGGCCACATCCTTACAGCTGACATTGTTTTCTTAGCCATTGTATTTATATCCTCCCTTTGGATCCATTTTGTTCCAAGAACTTCAATAGTGGAATTACTGTTGAGAAAGAAATTCATTTGCTATATATTTTAGTATATTTCCATGCTTGGAAAGGGCATAATCATTTGAGATCATGACACCGAAGGAACTGGTCATATTTTTATAGCTTCACTTTCAAGTTTGTCATGTCTGATATATTTTTTAAAGATTTGCTTTTTCATGAATCATGCCTGATTTTGCTAATTCTTAGGCCACTGCAAGGTGATCTACTATAGGTTTACGCTGTGGAGTACCCTGTGGAGATGAGGTGGAACTCTTCACTGAAGCAAAGAGGCAACATATTGCACTTGTTGAACAGTTTTGCTTGCTAGAAAACATCTCTTTGTCTCCTAACTTACTTCTCCTTGTCTCCTAGACCTATTTGCCTGAGTAAGAAAAGGCTTCTGGGTCAGAAATATGGATGAGCAGAAGTCTCTTTTTGCTGGAGAAGATGGAAGACCTTTCCCATTCTAGAGAAGACAGACGAGCATGTTTCCAGACAAATGCACAAATCCCTGATATGATCTCTGCTGGATAACAGAAGAGGTACATTTTGAATTTGAAAAAAAATCAAGGGCTTTGCCCAATGGTGGGATTCAAATATGTGAACAACTGGTTCTCTGTGTGGATGCCACTTCCTGAAGTCCATTCTGTGCCTGGGAAACAAAAAATTAGGTACCGGTTCTGCCGAAGTGGTGTGAACTGGCTGAATCCCACCACTGACTTTGCCCCTTTGAAACACTCTTCAAAGCTTTGGCAAGCAGTACACAGAAGGGGCCATTCACCTTTTAGCAAGTGCAGCAGAGGAGATAAGACGCAGCCCAACGCAGCGCATATTAAAGCTTTTGCAGGTGCTTGGAAGATGGGAACAGAGCATTCTCCAGACAGCTTGGGTTCAGCCACTTCTGAGCCAGCTCTGCACAGCATCCCAGATTGCACAGCCCTGTTAATAATGAATTTTGCTTTATCCAAGGGCATAAGGCAGTGTGGTAAAACATGCTACATGCATGTAAACAAAAGCGCAGGGTTTACATTGTATATCTAACATCTCCAATATTTTGATAGGCATAAACCTAAAGATGCGCCTGGTTTCATAGGCAGTTTTGCCTTAAAGTAGAAACCAGATGTCTATTTGTTTGTTCACTTACTTGTTTATATGCCCCCTTTATTAGTTTTATAAATCACTCAAGGAGGTGAACATACATAACACTCCTTTCTCCTCTTATTTTCCCCACAATAACAACCCTGTGAGGTGAATTGGAGTGAGAGGGAACGACTGGCCCTAGGTCACCGAGTCGGTTTTGATGGCTAAGGCAGAACTAGAACTCACAGTCTCTTGATGATTGGTTCAAATTCACCCAGTTTGCTTTCATGTCTAAGGGAGGACCACAATTTGCAGTCTCCTGGTGGTTGGCCCAAAGTCACCCAAGTGGGCTTTCATGCTTAAAGCAAGACTATAACTCACAGCCACCTGGCTTCTAGCCTGGTGCCTTGACCACTAGAGCAAACTTATACCAAGAATACAGAAATATATCCCTAGCCCTGGGATCCTGCTATGCTGACTCAGCAAAATGAGGTGAAAGGAGGTGCTGTTCCTGAAAGGCAAGAAATAAGAATTGTATGCTAAGAATGTATATAAGTAGGCCTCAACTTACAACCATTCATTTAGTGTCCACTCAAAGTTACGACAGCCCTGAGAAAAGTGATTTATGACCACTTTTCACACTTATGACCATTACAGCATCCCCATGGTCATGTGATCAGAATTTGGATGTGGTCCACATTTATGATGCCTGAGGTGTCCCAGGGTCATGTGATCACCTTTTGCAACCTTCTGACAAGCAAAGTCAATGGGGAAACCAGATTCCCTTAACAACTGTGTTGGTCCCTTAACAACTGCATTGATTCACTTAACAACTGTGGCAAGAGAGGTCATAAAATGGGGCAAAACTCACTTCAGCAACTGTCTCATTTAGCAATAAAAATTTGGGGCTTAATTGTGCCTGTATTTCCTACAGAGTCACCCAAAATGACAAGCTACTAAAGCAGGGGTCTTCAAACTTGGCCCTTTTATGACTTGTGGACTTCAACTCCCAGAATTCCTCAGCCAGGCACACTGGCTGAGGAATTCTGGGAGTTGAAGTCCACAAGCCTTAAAAGGGCCAAGTTTGAAGACCCCTGTGTTAAAGCAAACAGCTACCTAGACAGGGTAGCAATAATAGAGGAAGATGCTGCCAGTGGATGATCACTTTAGTAACACTGGAAAAGACGTCATTTCATACTGTGCAGGAGAAGACAATAATAAACTACTTCTAGGGAAACCAGTGGAAATGTACAGCCTACATAAAAACTGGTGATAGTTCCTCAATTGCTTTCCACCCATCAAACCCTTTTCAGCTCTGAGGCATCCACAGCTTGGAGAAGAGTACATGTAAGATCGTGCCATGAATGAAGGCAATTATATATGTCCCAGGATAATGTTGCAGGATCCCATCTGGGTCGGTCACTGGGACCAAAGGCTTAGTCTTCCGAGGGAACTCACCTTGAAAGCTCTTCGTGGCATGGGTCCAGGTTACTAGAGGGACCATCTCACCCCACTGGGATTGGCCCATACCACTTGTACCAGCAGAGGAGGCATGCTGTGGGTCCCCTCAGCCCAATTATTCCAGCTGGTGGGCTCCATGAGGAGGACCTTTTCTGCTGTTGCTCCTGCCCTCCCCTCTGGAACAACTCCCCCCATGTGAGGTTGACCCCAATCTCCTATCTTTTCGTAAGGGCCTAAAGACATAGCTCCAGTGGGGCCCCAGTGGGGAAACAACACAATGGAGGTGGTTGATTGCTGTAATAACAGATCACACCTTCCTCCCCCACGCTGCCCCTGCCCTACCCAAGTGTCCTTGGTTTTAATGTGATTTCAACTGCCTTGGTCCACCTGCCATCAGTTCTTCTTGCTATGTGACCAGCCCGTTTCCATTTCAATTCTTTTACTCTCTTGATGATATTGTATATTTTCGTTTGTTCTCCAATCCATGTGCAAGTCTTTCTATCTTGTCTTGTGATGTCGGGCGTGTATCTTTCCATGGCTCTTTGCACCACTCATAGCCTTTGTATCGATTGTGAAGTTAGTGTCCATGTTTTACTGGCATATGTTAGTTTCAACTCTATAGGTCAGACATGTCAAACACAAGGCCCGGGAGCCGGATGCGGCCTGCGAAGTGGTTTCATGTGGCCCATGAAGCCATCCTGGAAACAGTGAGGAATGGCCCCCACTGCCTGGGCCCTGGCCCAGGCTGGCTGGGAGCCAATGTACAATTTTGCGGTGGCCATCTATGCTGAAACACATTCAGTCTTAGCTCCACAAGGCCGTCTAGAAACAGTGAGGAACCAGCCCCTGCTGTGTCAGCCCTGCCCCCTGGGTGCATGCTGGGGAGGTGTCACCCTTTGTGAAGAATGAAGAAATGGACCATGCCTTGGTGCTTGCCCCGGTCCCACCCCCTTCTGCCAGAGACCCTCAGATCTGTCCCACTCCTGCCCAGGCCCCCACAGGCACCCTCGCCGCGAACGATGTAGAGCTGGCCATGCCCACCCAGTAGGCCACACCCAATCCATCCACCCCCTCTCATAGGCCACACCCACCCTGGCCACACAGCCCCACCCCCCCAAGGGCAACCGCAATGCTGATGCGGCCCTCAGTGAAATTGAGTTTGACACCCCTGCTATAAGTAATTGTAAGCCATCCAGAGTTACTCTCTTGTAAGATGGGCAGCCAATACATTTTATAAATAAATGAACAAACAAACAAACAAACTTATTTCTCCCCCTCTCTCTCCAGAATGTGTGCTTTAAGCTACTCTCTTCTTACCATTTATGTCGTGCCTGCTACTTAGGAGCCCAGGACTTGGCAGCACACGGAAACAACAGCCAACGATTTAATAACTGTCCACCAATGCCCCAAACAACAACTAAAAAGCCACACACAGCCAGACACCACATAAATACTATGCATAGAATAGCGCAAAGCAGACATCCCGGTGAGAGAGAAGTTCCCTGATATTGGCCTCCAGTCATGAGTCCCAACGCTTGGAAGACTAAGCCTCGGATCTCGGTGACTGACCCAGATTGGATCCTGCAAGATCATTCCAACCTTTTTTTCCCCCTGTAAAGTTCCTTTCTGCACAATGCTCTGTGTTCCTAAGAGGGCTGGGGTTGATCTGCCTTGAGAAGGCCTTCTTTGGAAAACCATGAATTTACAAAGGGGCTGTATAATACTGGCAAGGCTCCACCAGCTTCAGGAATTGCCATCACTTTCCCATCCTTTCCTTGATCAGATGATAATTACATACCTGTCAACCTACCTACTGGATTTAGAAATTGCATACATCCCCACACCAAGTAACCTACCATTTAGTGTTCTTCCATTTGTTAAATAGTGCTGACTGGTACTTTTTAATTAAGCTCTGACAGCTGGGATTTGCATTCAAAAAGCCAGCAGAAGCACCCCCTTTTAGGCTGTCTGTTAGCTTTCTTCCTTTGCAACAGCGCAGATTCACATCTTAAAGGAAGTCTCTGCCTTCCAGCATATTCCTCAGCAGGATCTGAAGGTATATTGGCTACTTCTCCAAGACCACTGTGAAATTGGCGTTTTGCAGGTTGATGTTCGGCTAATCAAGAGTAATTAAGCATGGCGTGCAATTTGTGTAACTCCCGATTAAAATAAAAGTGGTTCTTGTCAGCTTAATTCCTACCTGTCCATGCAGAGGAGTTTCTCTTAACATCTGGATTGATGGCTTGTCACAATTGTGTTATTTAACAGTCCATTTGGCTGGACAATGAAGGACTCCCAATCTCCTCTTGAAAATGGAAGATAGCATCCTATTCCCAAGTCATTCTTAAGCTAAACTAAGCATATTCATAATTCTTTGGAAATGTGCATCTTGTTTTGATATTTGTGTATTTTATCTTATCAGAAGCTGCTCAGAGTTGCTTCGAACTGGGAGATGGGTGACAAGTAAATTTGATAATGCTAAATCCAGTCTGAACATGTGGCTGACTGTGTGAGAAATGTTGATGATGATGATAATAAATTTCTGGTCAGAGTTTCTATGTTGCCTCAGCCACATCCAAATAATCAACACTTCTAATTTTACTCCAGCAGATACAGCCCTGAACCAGATGGCTAACCTGTAGCTCTGGAGTCAAAAATAGTTTCTGAATCATCTTTTTTGTAATCCTGAACAGCTCCCCTGACTCAAAATAATAACCCAGTTCTTCACAGTTTTTAAGAAGGGACATGAAAAATGTCCCTTCTCAAAAATGTGAAGAGCCAGGTAGATGGAAACTATAGAGGAAGCCCAAAAGTAATTTGCAAAATAAATATAATTTCCTGCCCTCCTCCTAAAAGATGTGTTTGTCATTGCCCACACATGTGACATTTCATAATACTTTAAGACCTCCAAAAGCTGAAGTGAGGTTGTCTTCTCTAAATGTTGACTATGCCCATCCAAATGGACTGCAATTGTTGGCTCCAGAAATCAGGGTGGATGGAGGGTAAACACACATACACACAAATACACAAAGAAAAAAAAAAGGAACTGAATCCAAGTCAATCTGCTAAATATAGGCATCATTGAAAACCATGGAATTTAAATCATAATCCAATTATGTCTGTGTTTTTAATGGATTTGACTAATATAGTTTGGATATCATCCTTTGACCAGAGTTGGAAGAATACACACATACAATTAAAAGGAAGTTGCCACTAATGACCATTGCCCAACAGTTTGGAGAAAAAGGCTTTCTTTGGAGAATTATGGAAGAAGGTAGCAATGTCAGTCTGAATGCTTTAGGACTACATAAAAATGCTCCTTGCAACTGGATATTTTCAAGGAGACAAAATTATTCCAAGGTTTTTTGGTGCCCGAGATTTACCCTGTTGACAGAAACATTTTGTTTTCCTTTCACTTGAAGGAACTAGTCAGTATTGGTCTGGAAGGTCCAATGGTTGATTCAGAAATAAATAGAATTTAAAAAAAAATTAAAAAAATATCCGAAGACTTAGAACAGAAATTACCAATCTTTCTCAAATTTTACTTTGGTTTTCTGCATGGAGCTGGAAACAGCTCAATAGATTATATCAAAACACCACTGGAATTAAAATGACTATTATTGTGGGAGATGACCAGGCTGAGTCCAGGAGGGAGGGGTCAAATGCATCATCAGTCATGAGTCCCTTCATGCCCACAAGAGATCTAAATCCAGCCCATCTTGACTTTTATTTACCGCCAATTTGCTTTGACCATTAATAGCTCTTGTAGAGAACTTAATCTTGCAATAAACCTTTATATTCATTTGAACTGCCTGGATTTCCTGATTTCTCACATTTGACGATTATTCAGCTGAATCATCCATGTCATCCTTAATCTTAAGAGCTCCATTTTACCTCTTAAATCCCCAATCTACTAATTTTAGGGTTTCAAGGGATGAAGTATGGGTTGCAATCTTCTCCCAGGGTTAAGAAACCCATTTTGGCCCAACAAAAGCAAACAAAAGGCTCAACCTGCCAGATCCTTCCATTCATGGTGATGGAGGACCACGGATAGTTCTCTGTTTTCAATTATCCATGCCCTGATGTGCTGTAAATTGACAATCCTAAGAGATAACAGAATACTACAGAATAACAGAGTTGGAAGGGATCTTGGAGGTCTTCTACTACAACCTCTTGCTCAAGCAGGAGACCCTATACCATTTCAGACAAACGATTGTCCACTCTCTTCTTAGAAAACCTGCAGTGATGGAGCACACACAACCTCTGAAGGCAAGTTTTTCTACTGGTTAATTGTTCTGTCAGGAAATTAATCCTTAGTTCTAGGATGGTTCTCTCCTTGATTAGTTTCCAACCATTGCTGCTTTTTCTGCCTTCAGGTACTTTGGAGAATAGCTTGACTCCCTCTTCTTTGTGGCAACCCCTTAGATAATGGAACACTGCTATAATATCACCCCAAGTCCTTATTTTCACTAGACTAGACGTACCAAATTCCTACAACCATTCTTCATATATTTTAGCCCCCTGCCCCCTAATAATCTTTGTTACTCTTCTCTGCTCTCTTTCTAGAGTCTCAACATGTTTTTCATATCATGGTGATCAAAACTAGGTTCAATATTCTAAGTGTGGTCTTGCCATGATCTTGATTCTATCCCTCTGTTAATGCAGCCTGTGTTGGCTTTTTTGGCAGCTGCAGCACACTGCGGGCTCATATTTAAGTGATTGAATGTTGAAGTATAAAGCCTGGTTTATACAGGTATGTAATAGCAGTGAATATTTATAGCTTGGGTGTAGGATGAGGGCGAAGGTTTGCTCTCTGAGTTTATGGGTTAGTTTCTGAATGTTTCATTAAAAGGCTAGATAACACCTTCATCAGAGTTTAGGGAATGCCAGTGTTGATGTTCTTCTGTTTATAAGGGCTTTGTGTGGTCAGTAGGTCTTGTGATGATGAGGTCACATCAGATGAGGGTCCCATTAGGTCAGTGTCTTGTGATGGGTCTTTTGATGGGTCGGGTGTGGGTGTGTCAAGTGAAGGTCTCGTTGTGGGTCTTGTGACAGGGAGATTACATCAGGTGAGGGTCATCAGGAGGTGAAGTTCTGGTTGGGGGGTCTTGCATATATTCCCCCTCCCAGTCTTCTTCTTCTTGCTAGTTTTATTCCCGCACTATGGCAACATCCGCTTATGTTCCCCTCATGCACGCACACAAAAGAAAAGTTAAGTTATGAGATGGATTGAAATACCATGCCCAAAACTCTCTCCAAGAAAAATCTCCAAAGGGTGGAATTGCTCCCAAGCTCTGAGTTGCTTGAAGAGCAGAGATGCTTGAAGCGCAGAGATGTGTTAATTCCCATAGGGCTACAAAGCCACCCGGAGCAAAATAGCACAGATTGAAAAGTTACTGTGTGAAAAAAAAGGAGAAAAAAGTGGGGAACAGCTTGCAAAGGCAGGCATAATAAAAGCACTTTGGATGTGATTGCTAAAGTCAGAATGGCTTTCACTGATTTCTCCTGGATGGAAAAGAAGCAGGGAAAAATCCCCCCAAACTTTTTGGCATTGTAAAGATGTGTCAGGAAAGTCCCCCCTGCCTGGAAGTAGTAGTAGTAGTAATAGTAATAAGAATAAGAATAAGAATGAGAAGAATATAATGACAAATGGCTGTCCAGTCTCTTCTTAAAAACTTCCAGTGTTGAAGCATTCACCACCTCTGGAGGCAGGTTGTTCCACTGGTTAATTGTTCTAACTGTCAGGAAGTTTCTCCTTAGTTCTAGGTTGCTTGTCTCCTTGATTAGTTTCCATACGTTGCTTCTTGTTCTGCTTCAGGCGCTTTGGAGAACAGCTTGACTCCCTCTTCTTTGTGGCAGCCCCTGAGATATTGGAACACTGCTATCATGTCCCCCCTCGTCCTTCTCTTCATTAAACTAGACATATCCAATTCCAGCAACCTTTCCTTATATGCTTTAGCCTCCAGTCCCATAATAATCTTTGTTACTCTTTTCTGTACTCTTTCTAGAATCTCAGCATCTTTTTTACATCGCGGTGACCAAAACTGGATGCATTGTAAACGCATTGTAAAGTGGTATTAACACTTCACATGATCTTGATTCTATCCCTCTGTTAATGCAACCTAGCACTGTGTTGGCCTTTTTAGCAGCTGCAGTACACTGTTGGCTCATATTGAAGTGATTGTCCACTAGGACTCCGAGATCCCTCTCACAGTTACTACTATTGAGCAAGGTACCCCCTATACTATACCTGTACATTTGGTTTTTCTTGCCTGTCTCCTTCTTCCTTCACTCTGCTTGGATTGTACAGTGTAAGAGCAACAGGACGCTCAATTAAATGAGAGGGCAACCTATTTAAAACAACTGATATTTTATGTAGCTTGTGAGTCAAACTCCAGAATGTATTGCTACAGAAGATCATTAAATCAAGCATGATGGACAGAGTTTTCTCCTTTTCCTTTTCTTTTTTCTTCCTTTAAAAAAAGAGTGAAAATTCAACAGCTACTGACAGCAGAGTCCAAATAATGCCATTCTCTCCTAAGCATGCCCCAGGGAGTTGCTTAGGTTGTAATGATCAATAGCCCTTTTTAATTGCCTCTGTTGTTCCAAAATGATTTGTAAAGGCATCAGAAACCTCGCACAGCAAATCACAGTGGCCACTGATGCCAGAAACACAATTCTGCCTTTATATCAGGACTGATATACAGGTTGGAATGTTCAAGCACAGATCAGGTGACCATATCAGGGGGAAAAAAATACACATTCTACTGGAATTTAACGTCAAGTTATCTATTGAATCTTCACTGAATGCTAGTCCTATAAATTCTCATCGTTCCTATACCTCTGACAAGCCAATTAAGTGTGATCATGAAAATAAAGTGGGAATATACTGCACTTGAGATGAGCAAAAGGTCAGATTGATTAAATGTCAAATATCTAAAAGGTTGCTGCACAGAAGAAGGAATGGACTTATTCTTGATTGCCTCAAAGAACAAAACCAGAAGAAGCATGTTGGTTCAGACTAAGACATCAGAATAACATTCCTGACTATACAATCTTTCCAACATGGAGCAGCTACCACATGATCTGGTAAGTTCTCCTTTGCTACAGTTCTTCAAAGAAGGTTGGATGGTCCTCTGTCAGAGATGCTTTTGTGTATCCTGCAAAGAGCATGGACCAGATTAGATGAACTCTATGGTAAATTCAACTCTGTAGCCCTGTGGTCATGCTCCATAGATTCTAAGCATGTGCAGTTTAATATAATCCTTTACAGGAGAAAATTTGTAACTCAGGATTGAATTGTGGGGGTGGTCTCTGAGCTTGGTTGATTTCTTGCAGACATTTCATTAGCCAACTAGATAACTTCATCAATTCTAGCACTGATGGATTGTTCTGGTGTATTAACTTTGCATTGCCCAGATTATGACCTCTCCTCTCATTCCTCCATCTTCTATAACCTTGGCGTGCCTGGCTGAGGAATTCTGGGAGTTGAAGTCCACAAGTCATAAAAGGGCCAAGTTTGAAGACCCCTGACTTAGATTGACTTGGGTTTTGGTTGTTGCACTGATCTACCATACATCTGTTCATTTGATTTTTTGGGCAGCAAGTAACCCTTTAGAAAATCTGGGCTTGCATTAAATAACTACACTTTTGTCACTTCCAATCCAAAAGGAAAGCACAAAGAATACACATTTTGTTAAGAGTCTTGACTTGCTGATAATTGGTTTAGATACTTAGAGGTACATGAATAGATGGACTGCAGGCTTGAGGTCTTCTTGAAAGCATCCACTGCACCAGTGGACGTGGGTACATTACATTAAGTTCAATATTACAGAGTTTTACCTTCTGCAGTTCTCCGGAAAGGTCAAACTGCCCAACAATAATGGAGAGATATTCAGATAAATTGTCCATTAACACTCAGCACACAAATCCAAGTGAAGGCAGGTAAGCAGGAAAACATGATACTCAACTAGCACTGGAAAGTGTAATACAGCAAGCCTTTTATCTTCCACAATAGTTGCCTGACAGGCATAATGAATAGATGCTTTATTGAATAAACATGCCAGTCAAAGTTTTACCCACATTTTACAAAAGATAAAAGGATGGAGAAGGTGCTGGTGGTGTCATTGTCACATTTCCCCCCCATAAATCAATCACTCAGATGAAATGATTCTTGGGTACTCTGTGGTCTTTTTTTTTTTCTTCCTTACTATTCATCTCTATAGTATGGTAAAATAAGTGTATATGTGTTTGTGTGTGTTGAATGAAAACCACGATCTCCATGCAGTGGTGGGATTCAGATATGTGAACAACTGGTTCTCTGTGTGGATGCTGCTTCCGGAGGTCCATTCTGGGCCTGGGCAAGAAAAAATTATCTACCAGTTATGTCAAAGTGGTGAGAACTGGCTGAATCCCACCACTGTCTCCATGGCATGGAACTCTCTTCTCCTGAAAGTTAGATTTCTGATAGCCTTCCATAAGCAAATTAAGGTGGAGCCCTTCCGAGGGATATAATTTAATTATTGTATATGATTACTTTTTTCTATGCATGGCCCTGCTTTTAAGATGAATGGGGATTATTATTTGTATCGTGGATATTTTATCCTCTGTTTTTGTACACCACTAAGAGTTTTATGATTGTGGCAGAGCAAAAAAAAAAAATCTAATGAGCAAAAAAACCAGGAATTATTATTCTATGTAATTATTCTGTGTAATTAATATGGCTGTGTAAATGGTCAAAGAAGTTAAAACCAATGCTCCTTTGTTTAAAGCTGGTACCATGTTTAATTGTTTTAAAAAAATCCCAGCCAATATTCCCAGTAATATATAAATATTTTTTTGGTTTGGTTTGCTGTGCTTAAAACCCAGGTGTTTCAGAATATGGCAATAAGCCTTTTTCTGTAGCTTGATGGCATAAAATGATATAAACAGTCTGCAAATCATAACTGCTGTGACTCTGTTCTGGGGAACTATGAAATTGTTTGGATTTCACGTTATAAAATTGGGGAGAGAGAGAGAGGGGGGGGAGGGAGGGAGGGAGAGAGGGAGAGGGAGAGAGAGAGAGAGAGAGAGAGAGAGAGAGAGAGAGAGAGAGAGAGAGAGAGAGAGAGAGAGAGAGAGAGAGAGAGAGAGAGAGAGAGAGATCTCCGTGCTATGAAAGAAACATATTCTACAAAGGGGACATCAGAAGAATATATGCAAAATATCTTTAATAATAACTAAAATTCAGTAGTGGGATTCAGCCAGTCCGCATCAGTTCAGCAGAACCAGTAGCTAATTTTTGTTGCCCAGACCCAGAATGGACTTCCAGAAGCTGCATCCACACAGAGAACCAGTTGTTCACATATTTGAATCCCACCACTGCTAAAACTCCTAGATATAGAAGTATAAAAATGAGATACAGCTAGTCCTCGACTTACAATCATTTGTTTAACAATGGAACATCCAGTGGAACAATCTGCCTCCAGAAGTGGTGAATGCTCCAACACTGGAGGTTTTTAAGAAGAGACTGGACAGCCATTTGTCCAAAATGGTATAGGGTTACCTGCCTGAGCAGGGGGTTGGAGTTGATGACCTCCAAGGTCCCTTCCAACTTTTTATTATGATTATGATTATGATGATGATTATTTCAAGTTACAATGGCTCTGAAAAAAATGACTTACAGCCAGTCCTCACACTTACGACTATTAAAGTGTCCCTATGGTCACATGATCCAAATCCATGTGCTTGCCAACCAACATCTGCAACCTTCCTTGCTGGTTTCCAACAAGCAAAGTCAATGGGAGAAACTGGATTTGCTTAATGACCATGTGATTTTCTTAATAAGTGATTCCCTTAACTATGGTTTAAAAAAAGAGTAAAATTGGGGGTGACCCATTTAAAAACCTCCAACAGAAAATCTGGTCCCAATTGAGATCATAAGTCAAGGACTATCTATACATATAATTACATGCATTTTGTTTGTTGGTCAGTTATTTATTTGGACTTCTTTGACTTCATTGCTAGAGTCCTAAAAACAGTTATTCCACCTCCAAATTACTTACTGGCCACAGCATGGTATCAGATAAATATCCTAAAGCTAAGAGAGGATCACATTCTTTTATGGCACCAACCAGGTCTATTTTAAGAAAAGGCACAAAAATGCATATGTTCATATTATAATACAAATACATAGAAGGGGAGAGGTGGGACTAGCATCTAAGACAATAGAGGGTGAGCAGAATTTCTGTATGTGCACGTCTTGGGAACAAAGGTAGAAAGGAGACAAGGAGAAGAACACTCTCATAGCAAAGGAGAAGACAGAGTGAAAAGCAAACAGGACATCTTAGCTTTACCAACCATGCTCTGACTGATGCCAGCTTTGATGGTCTTCAGCCACCATATTCTTTGGCAGCCATGTTTCCTTTTACCATTGACTCTTCCAAACATAATTGCTTTCTCCAGTGAATCCCCCTATGTGATATGGCCAAAGTAAGCGAGATGCAGTTTTGTGATTTTTGTCTTCCAGGGACGTGTCTGGTGTCATGTCCTCCAATATTTGCTCTTTGTTTGAAGAACTGTTGTAGGATTTGGGTATGGCCGGTCTAGAGATAAGAAGGACTAGCAGGGACATGATAGCAGTATTCCAGTATTTGAGAAGCTGCCACAAGGAGGAGGGGGTCAATTTATTTTCCAAAGCATCAGCGACAAGAAAAAATGGATGAAAATTAATTAGGGAGAGAAGCAACCTAGAACTAAGGAGAAACTTCCTAATGGAGAGGACAATTAACCAGTGGAACAGCTTGCCCTCAGTGTGGGTGCTTCATCACTGGAGGTTTTTAAGAAGAGACTGGACAGTCACTGAAGTGGTATAGGATCTCCTGCTTGAGCAGAAGGCTGGACTATAAAGCCTCCAAGGTCCCTTCCAGTTCTATTCTGAGTCTGATTCTGGTCACCTTTACTGTGCAAGGAAAGAATAACAACAACAACAATAACAAAACAAAAGAGCACCAAGGAGTTTGTTATTTCTTCTTCCCAGTTTAATTTTGATGACATGGTCAATATGAAGAGTTCCTTGATTTCATTGTTGGACATTAGCAATCTCTATGACATACCAAGACACAAATGCATTGCAGTGCTAGTTGTGATTGCGTGTCAGTATGTCAGTTCCTCTCTGTTGTTGGAGCATCACTCAAAGCTTGAAAACAACTATTTTAATGTAACAAATGCAGATATGACCTGCTCAGGGAGTGTTCTTGGTGTACAATGAAAACCTTCACTCTCAGCCTTTACAGAGAAGGTGTTTGCAATGTGCATAATAATTTCTTTTCTTCTCAAAAGGGGATAGCAATGTAAATGTGATCATGTCATGGATGCTTTTTTTTTGCTTCTTTTTTTGTTGTAAATCTGATCTGCCACCTGGCATGGCGCATATGTGAGCTTTCCTTTCGACGATGGAGTTGCTCTTTTCCAAGCCTGTGTGAAAAATCAAGACACCCATCTGTTGAAGAGTCATATTTTCCTTAGCTAATTTTCCAAATATATAACCTTGTGGTAATGAGAAGGCTGTTGAAAAATGACGGGAACATTGGGTAGACTGAACAGGATCACAGGTGGCTGTTGGAGATAGGACTAGAAGCCACAAGAAGGGCAGGAAATGTAACAGCAAATATTTAGCATAGAGCTTAGTGAAGAGTTTAAAAAAATGGAGGCTTTCCGCCCTGTCTAGAGGCACAGATGGCAGAGTCCTGTTATTATTACTCTGAAACAAAAGGAGTGTCATTCAAAGAGAGGAACATTAAAGTATCATAAAAGCTGTTGGGACAGTTATATATACCATGCATCCATGCTTCTACTAGCTAAGTGGTTAAAGACTCTGAGTTTGTCAACTGAAGAGGTGACAGACTAGGTTTGAGACCTGAGCACCATGGGATGGAGTGAGTTCCCATTATTTGCTCTAGCTCCCGCCCACCTAACAGTTCAATAACATGCAAATGCGAGTAGATTAATAGATACCTCTTTGGTGGGAAGGTAACAGCATTCTGTGTACCCTTGGTGTATAGCCATGACAGAAATTGTCTTTGGACAATGCTGGCTCCATCAGCTAAGAAATGGAGGTGATCCCCACTCCCTAGAGTTGGGTATGACTGGACAGGGGAAATCTTTACAATTTTTTTTGTACTTTGTAGGCTGCATTTGCATACCTCTATTACAACTGGTCAAAACATTGGCCTGGGATCTCAAAGGTGATGCCTGTGCACCTCAATAAATCAGTGGGTGGATGGTGGGCTTCTTAAAATCCTTTTAAACACCGGCCATTAATGAATCAGAAGTGGAATAGACATTTCAGGCATAACTTTAGATATACCCACCTGCACAGGCCCCTTGGAAAAGGTAGACCTAACTGCATCTGGTTTATTGACCATTCAAAAGATCTGAAAGACAAAGATCACACTTTAGCAGACAACAAAGTTCACATTCTGGACAGAGAGGACCACTGGTTTGAAAGATGAATCAAAGAGGCCATCTATATTAAAATTGAATAGCCATCTCTTCATAAAGGAGAAGGGATGTACCCCTATCTCCTGTCTATAACACCATCATTTCAGCACTCCCAAGAATGTTCCCCATTCATTTGCACTTTGATTCGAACTTCTCCACTGGGAGAGTCCCAAATCTTTGACCAAGACTTCCATATGTCTGAAAAAGTCAGATGGAAACACATGCATGCAATAGCATATTAAGGTAGACAGACCAATGGGTCCATATGGTTTGAAGTCCTTTACCATGCCCTGTGGTTTTTGGGCCTTGATTTGATAAGAAGGACAGCAAACGCACAGATCAAAATCCTGAGCTGGATTCTGAAATTTGGAGTTCCTCACATTTTGAGGGTGTAAGTTGGAGATGGTTGTGATAGGCCATCAACTAGGTTGTCCCATCATTAGATGGTAGGGTATTCTGGGAAATCTCCATCAACACTTTCCATGCAACAATATAATTTGTTCCTATTGCGCTCTCAGATTATGTATGTCAATCGAAGTCTATTCCATTTAGATCATTTATTCATTTGTTTGCATGAGTGGCATGGTGGCCTAGAGATCTCATTGTCTGCTGCGAACTCCGCATAGGTGTCAGGAAGGGCATCCAGTCAGTAAATGCTTGAGCTTCATTCACTTGCCCCAACTCCACCCCAATGCAAGGGATTATAGGATCATTAAAAGAAAAAAAATCATTTGTTTGCATAATTTCTATACCACTCTATCCCAAGAAATCTTACAGAAAACAATGATGTTTACTCAACAGTCATTGGAAGGGGGTTTAGGAGCAGAACATGATCTATGAGAAGGAAAAAGAAAGCTGTGCATTCCAGTGTGAAAAGGTTTTTTGTGTTTGTTTCTTAGGGTATCTTGGGGGATCATTAAACTTTGTTTTGGTGCCTGACAGAAATAGATTCACAGGGTGTTGGTGTGAATGTTTGGTTTTGATAAGACAGATAAAGCTACATCCATTAGGAGATGAAAGAAGCAAGATCCGATTCTCTAAAAATGCATATATTCACCCACTTTGAAGATGGTAGATGATTTATGACTGTAACATCACAGAAAACCTCCATATGCCCCCTTTTCAGTCATTTGATTTTCCTGAGATGCAAGTTATTTGGTTTTTCACTTCTTTAGTTGTTACATTTATATCCAATTGTTCATCTAGAAAAAAACTTGCTGGATAAATATCTGGATTGGAATTTCAGGTCATATCAAAAGCATAAATCATTCTTCATTTTGAAAGGAACAGGACTTTTTCTCTCTTTGACAAGAAAATGTTCTTATATTCTAGGGCAGACCGATCAATTCTCTGACTTTCTTTGAATGTTTAATCAATAGATTCCCATAAGCAGTTCACTAATACTGGGGGGGGGGGGGGTTTGGGAACATTGAAAAATGGGAAGTAAGCCAACAGCCTTTCTTTTGATTAAGTATCAAGAAAAAAAATCCCTTTATTATTTTAAAAGTTATTGTCAGTCCTAACATTCAAAATATAATTATTTCCCTGCAGGATTACAAATTGCTAATGGAGTAGCACGGAAGATATCTAAGTAGTAAAGACCTTTCAAAAGAATTTCATAAATGCTTCCAAAGGCATTGTTTCAATAAAGATGATTAGGTGTTTTTTTTTTTAATTTCACTATTTGAATTTCAAAATGCAATTAGTGAGGAAGCTTAATGCTGAATAGGACAAAGAAGCACCTCCACAAAAGACGTTTGAATACTTCCAATAAAGATAGTCCTCAGCTTACGGCCGCAATTGAGGACAACATTTTTGTTGCTAAGTGAGACAATTGTTAAGTGAACTTTGCCCCATTTTACGACCTTTCTTGCCACAGTTGATAAGTGAATCACAGCAGTTGTTAAGTTAGTAACGGGGTTGTTAAGTGAATCTGGCTTTCCCCATTGATTTTGCTTGTGAGAAAGTCGCAAAAAGAGGTCACATCACCCCAGGACACTGCAACCGTCATAAATATGAGTCAGCTGCTGAGTGCTTGAATTTTGATCACATGACCATGGGGATGCTGAAATGGTCATAAGTGTGAAAAACGGTCATAAGTCACTTTTTTCAATGCCGTTGTAAGTCCAGTCACTAAATGAATTGTTGTAAGTCAAGGATTCCCTGTATGATAAATGTTTATCCTAAAAATGGACGTGATAGTAGTGTTCCAATACCTCAGGGGCTACCACAAAGAAGAGGGAGTCAAGCTATTCTCCAAAGCACCTGAAGGCAGGACAAGAAGAAATAGATGGAAACTAATCAAGGAGAGAAGCAACCTAGAACTAAGGAGAAACTTCCTGACAGTTAGAACAATTAACCAGTGGAACAACCTGCCTCCAGAAGCGGTGAATGCTCCAACACTGGAAGTTTTTAAGAAGAAACTGGACAGCCATTTGTCTGAAATGGTATAGGGTTACCTGCCTGAGCAGGAGGTTGGACTTGATCACCTCCAAGGTTCCTTCCAACTTTATTATTATTATTATTATTAAATGCAATTTTAAACATTTATCAGGATTAGTTCAACTAACTTAGATGAAACTTATTTACAATCTGTCTTTGTTGACCCGGAATTAGGAGACAGCATAGGAAGTATCAATTGTGAATATGTGCAGATGGCCCTGCTGTCTTTGGACACTTGCAGAGTCATGGATGCAGGGTCATGAAAGGACAGCATGGAAAACACCCAATGTCCTAACCCACCTGGGAACGTACGATGTCTTTAGGGAAACACCCAAAAGGGAACATGTTTAGCTACTTTCTCCCTTCTTATCTACAGTGTGCCAACCTTACCGGGTGAAATCTTTATCTTATGTGTGTCAGCTTTGCTGGGTGGATTGCTTATGTAATCAGAAAGAATAAATACAGGGATTTCTTGTCATTCAGGGCTTCTCTCTTTTATAGGAGCCCATCTTTGTTCAGCTGAATAAAAACGTAAAGCTGAAAGGCAACTTCTGGTTTCCTGTACTTTTTTTATCAAGCAAAATCTCAGAGCCTGCACAACATCTTGATGACGGAATGTCTTCCAGTTGATTCACAATCTAAGATCCACCTAAATCTCACATCCAAAATATGCAGTTGATAACTAGAATTTTGCCTTTTTCTGGTTCAGCTGTTTCAGTAGAAACAATAAAATAGCAACTGCTCTTGTTTTTTATGTTTGAAGAGGGATTTTTTTTAACTAAGCAATAGTGACATTTTATATGGTGTGATTATTGTTGTTGTTCTAGTTATTACTCTGCGCTGTTTAGGAATGTATTTACTATTTTCAATACTTTCAGAATCCACTCAAAATTCCCATATAAAAATGTTGCTTTTGGTGATGCATATGTATATGCACAAAGCACAAGGCACATAGAAACTAATGAAGCTTTCATACCTTCATTTGTGCAACAGTATCCAAACTGCTTGCTCCGTACAATTTTCTTTGTTGTGTACATCAAGGAAGAGGAAAACATTCAAATAAATTGGCAGAATAACAATCAAAAGTGCCTGCTCTAGTTTGGGAATTAATTTGAGGAATGCTACTAGCTAAACCAGGTCATGAAAGGCAAAGAAATATGTAGGGCAGAAGGAACTGAAACGATTACTAGGAAATTGGAATTGGACAGGCCTAATCATGTCAAAACTAAAGTGGTGTTTCACAACCAGCAGTGTTGTACTGCATTTTCATTGTTCTTTGAGTTAGCGCCATTGGAAGAGAGGTGTTGTGATTCCTTGTCAGTTGAGTCTGAGGAATCAGAGGAGGAAGAGGAGGGGTCTGGAGTGACATCAGAGTTAGAGGAAGGCTCTGAGGAGCTCCAAGACTTACAGTCTGATGAGGAGCCTGGCCCCTCTACTCGTGCTCAGGCTGAGACACAGCTGTGCTGGGAGTCTGAGTTGGACAGTGATGAATCATAGCTGTGAGATAGCCAGGATGCACAAAAATGCCAGCAAGAAAAGAGAGTAGGACAGAAGAATGCAATGGGGTGGCTCCAAAGGCAAAGGAGAAGGCATTAGGAAGCCACGCCTTGGCTGCATAATAAAAGGGAAAGTGTGACAGGTGCTGGTTCCCAAAGGCAACCATTCGTGTTGAGGATTGAGTTTCTGTGAACTGTGTTTGCTTGCCTTGGACATTGACTCAGATCTGTGAATAATAAAAGGGGATTGGTTTTTTTTTCTGCGGTTCCAGCCTGCTTGTTGGAAGAGGGGTTCTCCTTTGAACTTAAGAAGGACTCACATAGGCTGGGATAGAACAAGAAGGTGACCATATTTAAAATGTCAACCAACAGGAGGTAGATGAAGCTTAAATTCAATTTGGAAGATTGGAGGAAGTGAAGCAGGATTGTGTCAAAAGAGTCTACTCGTATCCTAAAATATTTAGGGCTCCTCACTCTTCCTATATCTGTCCTAATTCCAGGGTATATGTTCATGGGATTGTGCAGGAGTTAGACACTCTTAAGGTCTTCATTGTAGGGGGTGTGGTGGCTTAGAGGTGAAGGCACTGGGCTTGTTGACGAGTAGGTTGGCAGTTTGAGACCTAAACACTGCATGATGGGAAGGAACGGTTGTTGGAATTGGGTATGTCTAGTTTAATGAAGAGAAGGACGAGGGGTGATATGATAGCAGTGTTCCAATATCTCAGGGGCTGCCACAAAGAAGAGGGAGTCAAGCTACTCTCCAAAGCACCTGAAGGCAGGACAAGAAGCAACAGATGGAAACTAACCAAGGAGAGAAGCAACCTAGAACTAAGGAGAAACTTCCTGACAGTTAGAACAATTAATCAGTGGGACAACCTGCCTCCAGAAGTTATGAATGCTCCAAAACTGGAAGTTTTTAAGAAGAGACTGGACAACCATTTGTCTGAAATGGTATAGGGCTGTAGTGGCGAACCTATGGCACGTGTGCCACAGGTGGCACTTAGAGCCCTCTCTGTGGGCACGCGTGCCGTCGCCCCAGTCCTAGGCCTTCAGATGGGTTTTATAAAACCTTTTCACTTTAGGCCTCTGCCGCCAGGTGAAAAAAAAAGGTTCAATCAATTTCAACTTGTGGGGAAAAAAGATCTCGCAAAGTTGGAATTGATTGATTGAATTTTTTAGTCCCACCCAGTCTGCCATTACTACCACAGCCATGCCCACCCAATAGGCCATGCCCACACAGCACCTGATGATACATAAATGGGTTTTGGGTTGCAATTTGGGCACTCAGTCTCTAAAAGGTTCACCATCACTGGTATAGGGTTTCCTGCTTGAGCATGGGGTTGGACTAGAAGACCTCCAAGGTCCCTTCCAATTCTATTGTTGTTGTTGTTGTTATATAAACAGAGATGAGCATTGTCCCCTAGAGTCAGACACAACCTTAACCTGTACTCTTCCAATCTTTCCTGAATGTTTGTCTTTATAATGATCGTGGGTTTATGCAGGGGTTAGGCATTGTTTTTATTGTCAGTTATTCACTGTAGATGGAAGGAAAGAAGGAAAAAGATGATAAATGGAGCTAAAGGCACAGGTAAGGCAAGGTGATTCTCCTGCAACTGGAATTCTGACTTGAGAGAAGAAAACAAGGACAAAATAAAGACAAACAAAAAGAGTAAAAATGTACACAAAAGAAGAATATACATACACATAAAATGCCCCCCCGATTGAATACTAATATATTTCAACAATAATTCCCTCTTCCCTTTCAGGACATGTCTACATAAACTTCTATATATTTGCTAAATTAGTATATGACATTAAAAATATTAGAAATATTAAAATATATCATCAATCACCAGTTTGACCTACCAATCTATCTACTGTACTATAGGGAAAAAAAGTTAACAGATAATCCCAACAACAATATTAAGCTTCAGAACCATCTGTTAGCAATCTATTATTTTATTTATCTCACAGAAAGTCCACAAATGGCTCTTAATCTTCCATGAAACTACTGTAGCAGTAGCTGTAACTACTGAATTTGCTTGTTTGGGAGGAAATCTAAGTCAACTCTGCCTTGATTGTACCTACTCAAGCTAGTATGAATGTTTTGTTGTTATAAAAAATTATCAGAATTCATCTATTTCTTAAGTAATAATAATAATAATAATAATAATAATAATAATAATGTCGGAAGGGACCTTGGAGGTCATCTAGTCCAACCCCCTGCTCAGGCAGGAAACCCTATACCATTTCGGACAAATGGCTGTCCAGTCTCTTCTTAAAAACTTCCAGTGTTGGAGCATTCACCGCTTCTGGAGGCAGGTTGTTCCACTGGTTAGTTGTTCTGTCAGGAAGTTTCTCCTTAGTTCTAGGTTGCGTCTCTCCTTAATCAGTTTCCATCCATTGCAGAGAAAACAAAATGGAAAGGTCCATGCAGGAAGGGATTTAGATGTTGGTTTACTTAAGAAAATGGATCAGAAGCTTTTATATATAGTATAGCAGACCACATTGGTAACAGAAATTTACTTCAACTTAGCTCCTCCTGGCTCCGTTCCTTCTGACTCCTTCAGCTAATTTAAGAGTACAGAGCAGATCTTGTTGAACATGTACTGTGGCTTCATTCTTTAAGGAAGAAGAATGGATGATAGAAGGCAACAGTTCAGGAATTACAACTCTTATCATCATTACTTGAGGCAGTATCTCAGTTTGTTTAAGTAGGAGTGGCCTGGATTCATTTTGCTCTATTATACAAGTTGCAATGTTCTGTAGCTGTAAAACAAATATTTGTGGGCAAATATGAGCACTGAAAGTGAACATCTTGACCTGAATTAGTGACAGGTCAAGATCTTTTTATACTGACTAGCTGGATACTCATAGTAGGAAGAAAAGAATGGCATTTTGTCTCTTATAAATGTTTTCTAGGTGGTGATATACTGTAGAGAGGAAGGATTCTCTTATTTTTACTCTCTTTCATCTGCTATCAAAGTGATCAACCATGAAGAGATTTATCCCTGACAGTTTTGTGTCTCTTAGACACAACTATGTCTTGTAATAATAAAAAAAAACATTATTATGAGCTAGATGAAAAAAAAATTATAGCCTGGAGATCACTTGGTGTTATGGATTCCCTATAGCCATATTCCATTAAATTTTTATTCTCCTAGAATTATAGGGCACACTGGGAAAGGCCAGCTGTTCTCCAAATTCATTTTTCTTTTTTGAAATAACTAAGCTAAGCTGTGGAGAGGGTGGCTGATTTCACGGAATAACTGCAACGGGGTTGTATCAGTTCCTGGTAGGCTTCTAAGCCCAACCTAAACTGGTGATCATTATTTATAAAACCTTTTCTAGTTAATCTCCATGCTACCTTTTGGAGTTTATTCATGAGGTAGAATCTATCATCCAAAGCACACCAACCAGGAAGGAAGAACACAGTGGGTACCAATCCTTCAAGAGATAATAGAACTAATAGAACCTAGAACTAAGAAGAAATTTCCTGATAGTTAAAACAATTGTTCAGTGGAAAAACTTTTCTCCAGAAGTTGTGAGAGTTCCAACACTGGAGGTTTTTAAGAAGAGACTAGACAACAATTTGATTGAAATGGTATAGGGTTTCCTCCCTGAGAAGGGGGTTGGACTAGAAGACCTCCAAGGTCCCTTTGAACTCTGTTATTCAAATAAGGCAAGCACTCAAAGATGGCTATCTCATTCTGCAGTAGTCTGTCCCTGAGGTCAGGATGGTGATTACCATCCTAACATTTATAAAGGTAGTAAACACTTATACTTCCTCAAGTCCTTTGCTATGGAGAAGCTAAGTTAGATGGACTGCACTAGTTGAGATTTCAATTGTGGTTTTAACTGCTAATTGTTCTATATATTGTTATATGTTTCTGTAATGTTGGCCACCTAGGGTGTTAGGAATAGGCAATTTACAATAACTGGAATATGACAATGAAGATGCAATTTCTACATCTAACTCTTTATCTCTCTTCAGCCTTGCTTCCCTTCATTTTTCCTCTTCAGTTTTTCCACTATGGCCAGATGCTTGATTCAATTTGATGATCAGAGTGGCTTCATTTCAAATCACCCATTTGAGTTGCAAAATTTTGCATATATGTGCAAATGCTCATACTGTCAATGAATCAAGATGAAGTCATCCAGCAGAATATGAATCATCAAGCTGATCTGGTTATTATTATAATTAATATATGGCGGTTTTACAGTAGCCTGGAGACCACAATGCTATTGCAGAATACTAGTTTGGCTGCCAAGGTACTAACTCTGTTGTAGGAAATGCTTGTGCACTTCCCAAGGGTGCACCTCAGAAGGGCACGCTGACTTCACAGCAGAAAGAAAGACAAGTGGCTTTTCCTGTAGCATCACCCAAGGCTCCTTTTCTTCCCAGAGCTGCCTTGCAAATGGGCACCACAGCTGGGAAGGTTCAGAGCCGGCAGGAATCTGACTGCCTGCACAGAACACCAGCTTGTGTCCCGATTGAAGTGGTACCTATCTATCTATTTGCATAGAATATACTTTTGAACTGTTAGGTGGACAGAAGATGAGGGGAGTGACAGGAGCTCACCCTACCGTGCAGTGCTAAGACTCAAACCACTGGAGTAGAGATCATCTCCAGCATCATTAAGCCACCATGCCTCTAGCTGATCTGATAATTTAGCAATTCAGTTCAAATGGGCAACTATGGCAACTTTGTGACCTGTGGACTTCAACTCCCAGAATTCCTGAGAAAGCTGGGTCAGGAATTCTGGGAGTTGAAGTCCACAGGTTGTAAAGTTGCCATCGTTTTATCAAATCCAGGAGAGAGCATCATACACTCCTTAACAAGACTCTCTCTCTTTTCCTCCTGTTATGTCATTTACTTTCTTTAAATGATCCTAGACAATCTAGATCTTTATACCAGACATGAAAATAGCTATTCTGAGTTGGCTGTATGTTTTAGAAGAGGAGGACAGAATTTTTATTAAAAGTAAATATGGCATTGTGATACAGTGAAGCTAATTGGTTTCATATACATGTTACTGTAGTGCTGCCAAGTATCGAAGTGTACTTTTTAATGTACAGAATGTTTTTAAATGTTTTACCCTCCCACCCAAACTTAATCTACTCCAATTTACTTTCAGAATTTTTTTTAAAAAAAGTTGATCCAAAGAACAGAACTGCATTTCTTACTCTTGTTCCATTTGCTATGAACAATCACTCAATTAAATACTCCCCTAGTTTTAAACGTTATGTTGTTCTTTGCAAAAGAACGTCCTCTTTTAATTCAGCTATGAAATTAGGTATACTTCACAATTGTATATAAATTAGAAAATCTGTTTTATTTTTATGTTGAAGAAAAAAAGGAGTTGATCAGTACAGAGAAGGTCCTAGATTTAGTTCCAAGCATAGTCCAAAGAGGATAGCTAAAAATATTAAATTAGCCCTTTCTGATCTTGATGTCCTTCAGACATGTGAATTTGAACTCTTAAGAATTCTCAGCAGTGGCTGTACTGGCATCTGGATTAGCCTTTGCTGATAGTGCTGATCAGAATAGGCTAAAATTCAGTGTTTCTCAACCTTGACAATTTCAAGGCATGTGGACTTCAACTCCCAGAATTCCACAGCCAGCAATGCTGGCTGTGGAATTCTGGGAATTGAAGTCCACATGCCTTAAAATTGTCAAGGTTGAGAAACACTGGGCTAGACAGACTAATAGTTACAGAATACAGAATAATAGAGGAAAACTGCCTCGATAATTTATCTATTGCAGTGGAAGGGTCTGAGTAGCTACAAGGATTGAGTATATATCCCTGCAAAGAAGGAGCAGACACTTTGCATTCTGTGAGCCAAATATGATTTCCAGAGCAGAGGTTTTTAATAATTTATTTAACAGAAACAGAACAACAGAGTTGGAAGGGATCTTGGAGATCTTCTAGTCCAAGCCCCTGCTCAAGCAAGTGATCCTATACCATTTTAGACAAATAGCTGTCCAGTCTCTTCTCAGAAAACCTTCAGTGATCGGGCACCCACAACTTCTGGGGGCAAGTCGTTCCACTGATTAATTCTTTTAACCGTCAGGATTTTTCTCCTTAGCTCTAGGTTGGTTCTCTCTTTGATGAGTTTCCATCCATTCTTCTTGTTCTGCCTTCAGGTGCTTTGGAAAATAGGTTGACCCCTTCTTCTTTGTGGCATCCCCTCAAATACTGGAACACTGCTATCATGTCACTCCCTAGTCATCTTAAAATGAAGAAGTTTCTTAATAGAGAAGGTAGGTGTCTCCAGGTTCTAGTGGGCAGCTACATTTTACTCTTAAGTCAAGATGTCTTTAAATAGACATGGAGTGTGTTGGCCCTTTCAAGACAGACTAACATAAACTTTCCTGAAAGCTTATGTTCTAATAAGGTTGTTCCACTAAGATTCCATATGTTCAACCTTAAAGATGCTACCAGACTCCGTATCTACTTAAAGGTAGTCCTCTACTTACGTCCACAATTGGGACTGGAATTTCCATTGTTATGCATTCGGTTGTTAAGTGAGTCACAATTTTACGACCTTTTTTGCTACAGTTGTTAAGTTGTGGTTGTTAAGCAAATCCGTATTCCCCTATTGACTTTGCTTATTGGAAGCCAACTGGAAAGGTCACAAATGGGGATCACATGACCCTGGGATGCTGCCACCATGATAAATACAAGCCTGATTCCCAAGCACTCTAATTTTGAACATGGAACCATGAGGATGCTGTAACAGTTGTAAGGGTGAGGACCAATTATAAATCTTTTTTTTCTCACTGCTTTGCATGGTCACTAAATGAATTATTGTGAGTCAAGGACTACCTGTAATACTATAATCTTATCGGGTCCTTTCCCCTGAGATAATTCTAGGTTTTCAATAATGGCAAATATCTGTAGCTCGAGTGAAGGTTCGTTCTCCAAGCTTGTGGGTTGGTTTCCAAACATTTTATGACCAAGCTAAGTAACATCTTCAGCAGAGTTTAGGGAATATCAGTGTCAATGTGCTTCTGTTTATAAGGGCTTCAGGTGTGGGTGTGTCAAGTGACGTTCTTGTGATGGGTTAGGTGTGAGTCATCAGTGAGAGGCTAGTGATGGGTCTTGTGATGGGGAGGTTAGATCTGGTCAGGGACATTGGGAAGTGAACTGCTGGTGGGAGGGGGGGGTTGCGTGGGTTGGTTGAGGGTCAGTGCTGTCTCTGGTTGGCTGTGTGGTTGATTTGGATTCTGAGGGGTTCATAGGCTGGTTGTAGGTCAATGTGTCTGTTGATGGAATTGCTTGTGGAGTGTCAGGCTTCGATGAACTCATGAGCATGGTGGTGGGATTCAGCCAGTTTGCACCAGTTCAGCAGAACCAGTAGTTAATTTTTTGGTGCCCAGGCCCAGAATGGACTTCTGGAAGCACATCCACACAGAGAACCGGTTGTTCACATATTTGAATCCCACCACTGACCATGACTGATGATTTTTGTGTTGCTCCAATCGAACTGGTGCTGTTTGATGTCAGTTCTAGGTTTCTCCATTTCTTTTACAAAAGATAGACTGGTCTTTAGGGCCTATCACACAGGAGAAGGACAAAACATCCCCAAAGCAATAAATATGTAATAACACATTTTTAAATCTAGCCCTATCAAGAGACACCCCTTTCATTTGTACTTTAACAAACCCATCCATCATGGCAATGACAGGAAAAGAGCAATAAAGGTGATGCAGGATAAGTGCATTAGACATGCTCACTCTCCATCTCTACATACTTCAGGAAGTCCAGGGGGATTATTTTGCAGATGGCAAATTTGTCTGACATGGATGCAACCTGACAACCCTCAATTATTACATAGGATCATTTCTCGATTTAATGTGGAGGCTACAGACCTGGTAACTTTACTTTGGGTTATAATCCGCTGGCAGCTTCAGGGCAGGAAATGCTTGCAAAATTGCAAAATATATAAGTGCAAGGGCTAGTTTACAGATTAGGAGTCAAGGAAAATCAGGTGCTTAGCTATCTTTGGCAGTCTGGGTGAAAAGGCTAATCAGAACTCTCAGTAATACTAAGGGAATGCTTGCGAAAAGTAATACACAGTAAATTCTTTCATTTTTCTTGAGAAGTGGTGGATTTTTCTTGGAAGAGATGGTGCGAAGTTTTCTATCAAAATATATGTTATTTTTTTTTATAGTTTCCATCTTCCCTTAAAACATTAAACGGAATCCACAGTGGACTAAGAATCAGGGTCTCCACTAGATAATTGATAGTCAAGCTGAAACTAACTTAATCCAGTAAAAATAGCAAAAGGGGAAAATCTGTTACTCAAACTTCCTCTTTCCCCCCCAAATAAGTTACCCAAACCTAATCCACATATCAAAGGATAAGGTCGGTGAACACAAATAGAGTTAATTAAATGAGGTCTCCCAGTGGAACTGCATATCCGCAAGAATAAAAATCATAGTTGACTTACGTACATACACACAGACATATGCCTAAAATCAGCACGTAGACACTTCCCACTCCCAGCACCAGCTCCCCTATGTAATTGTACCCCATTTCTCTGCAGCTGCCCCTAAAGGCAAACTCTTTGCTTTTAGGGATAAATATTTCTTCTTTCCTCAGAGCTGTCTGGATCTCTTTTTTATTTATTCCGGCTTGAGTTAGAATCCCAAATTATTCTTCTAACAAGACCTATAAGCAGGCGGATATCCATCTATCAAGCATGCGATAGCAGTGGGGTCTTACTAGATTACATGTTCCTTAAGGACACTTCCAACACATATTAATCTATGGTTTTATGAATTCAAGATGCCACTTTGGAAATAGGTACTACCTGTAAGTATTGCTGGAGTTTGGCTTGAAATGTTCTGTCTGGTCAAGAGGAAGTCATGAATAGTGACTAGATCCCATCTGTATGCAAGTAGTCCTTGACTTATCACCACAATTGGGACCAGAAACTCCATTGTTAAATGAGGAAGTTGTTAAGTGAATTATGCCTGATTTTGCAAGCTTTTTTGTAAGGGTGTTAAATGACTGACGTGGTCATTAAGCAAATCCTACTTTTCTCATTGACTTTGTGTCAACTCTACAAACAAATTTGTCTGAAACCATTTTCCCTTCATTTTCAGTTGCCACAGAAATTGGGGGGGGGTGAGTATTTTTAGCTTAGTCAAAACAATAAATTGCTCTGTGGGGACCAAGGTCATTGCTGGTTGCATTTTGGCGGCTAAAGCTTCCGTTAGAAAGCCTGCACAAGTAGTTAATTGGGGATTGTGATTTATAACATATTACTGGGGTGGGAAGTTCAACTTTGTAACATTGTAACCTTAGGGGAGGAACTTCAGTCTTGGGTTCACTTTTGATCATACCGATACTATGTAGCCAAATAAATATGTTCTTTAAGGAAACTTTTTTGCCTTGGAGTTCTTTTTACTGGTCTCATCTATCGGAAACATGACATTTTGCTTGTTGGACGCTGGCTAGGAAAGTCACAAATTGAAATCATGTGACAGTACATCATAAATACTCGCTGGTTGCTAAGCACCCAAATTTTGATCACGTGACCAAGGGGATACTCCAATGGCCCTAACTGTGAGACACTTTTTTCAGTACTGTAGTAAATTTGAGTTGTCACTAAATGAACAGTTATATGTCCGGGGGTACCTACAGTCAGGTTAAAATCCTCCATCTCCATCGGTTCCTCCTATGCAAGGCCTAAGAATGGCTAAACCGCAGTCCACATAGGGCAGGGGTCTTCAAACTTGGCCCTTTTATGACCTGTGGACTTCAACTCCCAGAATTCCTCAGCCAAGCATTCTAGGAGTTGAAGTCCACAAGTCATAAAAGGGCCAAGTTTGAAGACACCTGACATAGGGTTTAGACATGTGAGTGATATCACAATGCAAATTTAGTAGTAGCAATTTTAGAAGTAGCAAACGTGCATCACAATTTTACAATATTGCCTTCATCATTTGGGTTTTCATGTTTCCAGCATTCCTCCCCAATAGACCCTCAGCTATAGACTACAGGTAGTCCTTGACTTATAAAAGTTCATTTAGTGACTGTTCAAAGTTTACAACAGCACTTTAAAAATGACTTAGGACTGTTTTTCACACTTACAACCACTGCAGCATTCCCCAGGGTCATATGATCAAAATTCAGGCCCTTGGGAACTGACTCATATTTATGACCATTGCGATGTCCTGAGGTCATGTGATTCCCTTTTGCAACCTCCTGACAAGCAAAGTCATTGGGGAAACCACATTCACTTAACAACCATATAAGTAACTTAACAACTGCAATGATCCACTTAACAACTGTGCCAAGAAAGGTTGTAAAATGGAATAAAACTCACTTACTCACTGCGAGTTGGAACAAATACCCCTAATACCATTTTCTTGAGCACAGGTTCTCCGCAGGGCTGCGTCTTAAGTCCACTGCTGTTCACCCTGTTGACCCATGACTGTTGTGCTAGGTTTGCCACCAACCATATTGTGAAGTTTGCAGATCATACAACAGTAGTGGGCCTTATTCAGGATGACAAGGTGGAAGCTTACCGCAAGGAGGTTGAGGGGTTGGTGAACTGGTGTAAGGAAAACAGCCTAGTTTTAAATACCAGAAAAACCAAAAAGATCATTGTCGATTTCAGAAAAGGAAGGCACAGCCACACTTCTCTGTGCATTAATGATTCACCTGTGGAGATGGTTACCAGCATCAAATTTCTGGGTGTGCAGCTAACGAGCAGGCTGGCTTGGTCACTCAACAGTAAGAAACTGGTGAAGTGGGCACAGCAGCACCTGCATATTCTGCATCGCATGAGAAAAGCACATCTTCCTTCCCTTGTCCTGACCACTTTCTACAGGGGGACAATCGAGAGCATCATGTCATACAGCATCGCAGTCTGGCTTGGAAGCATCACTGCTTCAGACATGAAGGCAGTGTAGAGAATGGTGAGAATGGCCAAAAAGATCATTGGCAGCTCCCTCCCTCCTATCCAGGACATAGCACAAAAGCGTTGCTTGAGCAGGGTCTGCAAGATTGCCTGGGACACTACACATCCTCTTCACGACCTGTTTTCCTCACTACCTTCTGGGAGGAGGCTCTGTGGTATCCGTAGCAGAACATCCAGATTCAGCCATAGTTTCATTCCATACAACATTAACCTTGTGAACTCTCAAGCTTCCTCCTTCCGTTATATATTCAAGATGGACAGTATTTAATATTTATTTTTATCTATATGTAGGGGTGTGGGTCTATACATATGTTGTATATAGTATGTTTAGGTGTGTGCCATCTATGTGTTTCACTTTGAGAGCGGGCAACTAAATTTCATTTTTGATGTGTGCCACGGTATAAAAATGACAATAAAGGTTATCTTATCTTATCTTATCTTATCACATACGTTTCCCTTAAGAACAGAAATTTTGGGCTCAATTGTGGTCATAAGTCAGCACAATAAACAGATTACAGAGCCCTGTTATCATAGAATGTGCATATGCTGTATCATAGATGTTCTGTAGTAACATTTCAACCTATTCAGGGTTTAAAATCATTCACCTGAACCATCTTGGCTCTGAACCAGCCTCTGACAGAGGAGAAAAAGTGATTTGATAGAAGAGAAATTAAGCCAATTAGAACATACAGTAAAGCTTTTTCCACGCATCTACCTGGAAACCAGGTTACAGAGACAGTTAAAGGATTTTGAACCAATCACATTTTAGGGTTAACTCCAAATTTAGTTCTCAGTGGAGTGGATAAATTGGCAGCAATGGGACTAGAGTTAGCAATGATTAGGATAAATCCCATGTATTTAAATGGCTTAAGAAGAGCAAGGCGTGATTCAGAGCTATAATTTATTTGCTGACAGCTGCTACTTTACCATTGATGAATGTAGTTACAATATATAGTGATATGTAGCTGTAGAATATTCATGTATACAATTACACAGATATGTGTGTTTGTGTGTGTGAGAGAGAAAGAGAGAGAGAGAGAGAGAGAGAGAGAGAGAGAGAGAGAGAGAGAGAGAGAGAAATGCTGGTGTATGTCTGTGTGTATACAGACCAATGGAAGGAAGGAAGGAAGGAAGGAAGGAAGGAAGGAAGGAAGGAAGGAAGGAAGGAAGGAAGGAAGGAAGGAAGGAAGGAAGGATATTTTGAAGGGCTTTAGTTGCTTGAGAATAAGAGTGAGAAGTAGGAAAGGTAAGCAGAAGCTACATTTGATGGTATATAATTTCCTTGACTCAAGAAATAGCTTCCTAATATTCTTTATAGTCCTACAAGAATCATATAAGTTTAGGAGACTTCAAGGAAGATGTTAGCATCTTATCCTAAGCTCTCATAGGATTTGCTTAGTTTTGGCTTGACATATTGGCTGAATTCAACCAAAGGTGGCTTCTGTTGATTGAGAGTCATTTTTCACTCTCAGCAACCATGAAGATTGATTTACTCCATGGTGATACGTTCTTAAACCGGTCTCTCAGCTCTTGCAACAGTGCACTCATTGTCTTTTAACAGAGTCCACCCATCTTGCTGCTGGTCCCCCTCTTCTCTTTCCTTCGACCTTTCCCCAACATTAGAACATTTTGATGCTGTTACCTAGTTGGCTAATGAAACATCTGCAAGCAGTGGTGGGATTCAAATATGTGAACAGCCAATTCTCTGTGTGGATGTCGCTTCTGGAAGTCCATTCTGGGCCTGGGCAACAAAAAATTAGCTACCGGTTCTGCCAAAGTGGCTGAATCCCATCACTGTCTGCAAGTAAACTACGAAGCTTGAAGAGCACCAAGGACTCTCCATAAAAAATGGCCAAGGCTTGTTGAAATTATAAAAGTGGGTGGGATCTGTAATCCTTTGGAGCCATCACAAAGAACAAAGTACTTCTGAAATGGAATCCTAGCCTGGCCAAGTAAACTTTGAGTGAAGCTAGACAGGTATACATTGATGTGTATTTATGCCTCTGTAAGGAAATCGTTTCAGAATGTCAATAGGATTGTAAATCCTTGATGTCCAAAATCTCTGTATAAACAAGTTTTACTGAAGTTAATACAACAGTCTTTTTTATGACCTCCTATGGGATGCTACTTATGTTGGCTTTTTTTTTTTTTACAATGGAAATGCTGTATTGTATGGAAAGCATAAAAAAACAAAATAACAGAAGTTCGATGGGCAATTTTTATTTACCAAATGCTAGGAAGAAAACCATGGTATGAAAGCACTTAGTAACCATTTGTTGTACTGAACGCTACTAGACCATTAGATTTTTCTGGGTTTTGGAATATGGAAGGAGAACATTTTCCAACTCTCCCACTGTCTAGGTCAGGGGTGTCAAACTGCCGGCCCACGGGCTGGATGTGTCATGGTAAAACCGCACCCACCCCATTGCTGGCAATGGAAAAAAAGTTGAAATATGTCATGACACATCACATCACATTGCAAGTTTCACACCCCTGATCTATCCTCTGTCTACGCAGACTTTATTTAGAGAACAGAAGGAACAAGGAAGATCTGATTGGTCTACATACACATGGTCCTCTAACCATTCATTTAGCAACAGAACTGTGGTAGCGCAGTGGTTAGAATGCAGTATTACAGACTAACTCTGCTAATTGCCAGCAGTTCGATTCTTGCCATCTCAAGGTTGACTCAGTCTTCCATCCTTCCAAGGTTGGTAAAATGAGGATCCAGATTGTTGGGGGCAATAGGCTGACTCTGTAAACTGCTTAGAAAGAGCTGTAAAACAGTATATAAGTCTTATATGAAGCGGTATATAAATCTTAAATGCTATTGCTATTTGAAGTCACAATGGCATTGGCAAAAGTGACTTATGACCAATCCTCACACTTACGTTGCAGCATCCCTATAGTCACATGATCAAAATTCAGATACCAGCATGTATTTAAGACTGTTGAAACATCCCAGGTTCATGTGATCACCATTTGTGATCTTCCCAGCTGGCTTCCAATAAGCAAAGTCAATGGGGGGAAGCCAGATTCACTTAACAATCACATCACTCACTTAATGAGTACGGTGATTCCCTTAAGAACTGTGGCACAAAAGCTCATAAATCAGATCTGACCCACTTAACAACTGCCTTGCTTAGCCATCTAAACTCAGGTCCCAATTGTGATCGTAAGTCAAGGACTACTTAAATTTAATACCTGTATTGTCATTATACAAATTAGCATTGTGGGGAATGATGGCTCTTTTATGGTTTGTGGACTTCAACTCCCAGCATTCCTGAGCCAGCCATGAAATCCAGAAGTCATAAAGGGATCATCGCTGCCAAAGTTTTGGATAGCTTGTCATACCAAAGCTCTGGTCTATGGAGATTGTCCGTCATTCAGATCACAGTTGTATCAAAGGTCCTTTCCCAAAAGGCAACTTTTTCCTTGAGGAAAAAGAAGAAAATATTTCATTTCTCATCCAAGAAGCTTCATCAGTTGTGATGGTGGAGGGATGGAAGGATAGGTACTGAGAATTGACAAATTAGCATTGATTTCTTAGAAAAAACCTGGGAAAATCTGTTTATAGGATGTGTGCCTACATAAACATAAACTTTAAACCTATCTGCACAGACCTTAATGGAATCCAGTGACTCTCAAAGAAAAGATAGGTATGCTGGTCCTATATTTCTTCTTGTTGTTCTTAATTCTACTCCCCACCATATGGAGAAGAAAAAGGGAGAGGGTGAAGGTTTGTTCTCTGAGCTTATGAGGCTAGGTAACATCTCCAGTGATGTTTGGGAGATGTCTATGTCCATGCTCTTCTGTTTATAAGGGCTTCAGGTGTGGGTGTATCAAGTGAGGGTGAGGGTCTTGTTATGGGTCAGGTGTGAGCCATCAGTGAGAGCATCATGATGGGTCTTGTGATGGGGAGGTTACTTCAAGTCAGGAACATTGGGAGGTGAACTACTGGTGGGGGGCTTGTGTGGGTTGGTTGAGGGTCAGTGCGGTTGATTTGGATTCTGAGGGGTTCATAGGCTGGTTGTAGGTCAATGTATCTGTTGATGGAATTGCTTGTGGAGTGTCAGGCTTCGGTGAACTCATGAGCGTGGTGGGTAGTACCATGTCCAGTGGTGGGATTCAGCCAGTTTGCACCGGTTCAGCAGAACTGGTAGTTAATTTTTTGTTGCCCAGGCCCAGAATGGACTTCTGGAAGCAGCATCCACACTGGTTGTTCACATATTTGATGATTTTTGTGTTGCTCCAATCGAACTGTTTGGTGTCAGTTCTAGGTTTCTCCTGTTGAGAGGGGAGGGGATTTGCGTGAGTTGGTTGTGGGTTGGTGCTGTCTCCTGTTGACTGTGTGATTAATTTGGATTCTGAGAGGCTCATAGGCTGGTTGTATATCAATGTGTCTGTTGATGGAATTGCTTGTGGATGGACTCATGAGCATGGCGGGTGGTAGCGTGGCAGATGATTTTAGTGTTTAGATTTTAGAAAAGCACCAACACTGACATACCCTAAACTCCACTGAAGATGTTACCTAGCCTGGTAGCAAAACATTCAGAAACCAACCTACAAGCTCGGAGAACGAACCTTCACCCTCATCCTATACCCGAGCTACAGATATTTGTCACTATTGCAAAAGAACAATTGTCATCAGGTCATCCAAGTCAACTGTTAATCTACATTGTCTTCTCTTAATCACCCCAGTCTTCTTTTTCGAGAAGAACTCATGACAGATGTAGCTTTGGTATTACAAGCCTTCTAAAACATTGGCCACAGTTCCAACCCTAATCGACAAAATAAAAAGCAGCCACTCATTCATCATTTTACAGAAAGCACTTATCAGGCTCCATAAAACTGATCACAAGTTGGGACTGTAGTCAACAACAGCAAACAAGAGGGGCGAGAATATTTTGTGTCTCTAATCCAAATTAGCTTGGAGAAATGGCAAGGTTACGGAGCTAAGAGTAAATTCTTCCTCTGTGCAATGCATTGAAATTACACTGGGTTGCAGCTCCCATACCTCTCTGCCGGTCAAAATTAATCTCAGTGCTTCACAAAGGAATATTTCTGACTGCTAGTAGAGAGGCCACAAACTAACAGCAGGTGTTTCTATATAGATGGCACTCACAGCCAGCCAAGTTGCCACTAGGGACCCAGGAATGTGCTTCAGAACAAAAACCAGGATAAATCTCATGATCAACTGCAGAGAAGAAAGAACAGTCAAAGGCAAATGGTGCTGAAATAGGTCATTATCTCTATTATGTGTCTACAGCATTTTCAGCTTAGACTCAGATGGCCTGAACAGAATAAGGCAGGCATTTCTCCATGCAGTAACCAGATAACAGAATAACAGAGTTGGAAGGGACTTTGGAGGTCTTCTAGTCCAACCCCCTGCTCAGGCAGGAAACCCTATGCCATTTCAGACAAATGGCTGTCCAGCCTCTTCTTAAGAACTTCCAGTGTTGGAGCACCCACAGCTTATGGAGGCAAGTCATTTCACTGATTAATTGTTCTAACTGTCAGGAAATTTCTCCTTAGTTCTAGGTTGCTTCTCTCTTTGGTTAATTTCCATCTGTTGCTTCTTGTCCTGCCTTCAGGTGCTTTGGAAAATAGCTTGGCTTCCTCTTCTTTGTGGCAACCCCTGAGATATTGGAACACTGCTATCATGTCACCCCTCATCCTTCTCTTCATTAAACTAGACATACCCAATTCCAGCAACTGTTCTTTATATGTTTTAGCCTCCTGATCATCTTTGTTGCTCTACTCTATACATCTTTTTTACACGGGGCGACCACAGCTGCATGCAATATTCCAAATGTGGTCTTACCAAGGTATTATAGAGTGGTATTAACACTTCACATGATCTTGATTCTATCCCTCTGTTAATACAGCCTAGGACTGTGTTGGCTTTTCTGACAGTTGGTCAATATAAATCCTTCCATTCCCCACCATCTAGTCAGAGCTGAAGAAGGTTCTTGGATGAGAAGCGAAACGTCTTCAAAGAAAAACAAGAAAGCCCAGTTGCCTCCTGAAAAAGCACCTTTGGGACAACCATGACTTGGATGACTGAAAATCTCCACAGTCATTATTGGAAGGTTTTTAAGAAGAGATTGGACAGCCACTTGTCTGAAATGGTATAGGGTTTCCTGCCTGAGCTGGACTAGAAGACCTCCAAGGTAGCTTCCAACTCTTATTCTGTTTAAGTGAGCAATGGAAACTTTGACCAACAATGCCCAAACCAAACTGTTTATAATATAGTGTCTGGGAAAAGCATTAATTACATTTAGCTCAGTTTTAATATTAATATAAAACCTGTATGTTTTTAAAGGTATGATAAATGGTAAGATAGTTCACACCTTTATATAGAAATATGTCTTCTGTTGCATGTAATCCAACTTAATGATTTAAAGAGTAATCCACTTTTAATCTTTTGCCTCCTTCCATTTTCTAAATCCATATTTCACTTCAAAAACCAATATTCAAAGAGAGAAGCTGTTTTCCCCCCCAAAGGGTGACAAGTAACTTTATATTATATTCTTATGTTCATTTAAACTCTTGAAAGTGAACCTAAGATAATTTCATAGACTGAAGATTATGAATGCTAAACAGACTAATTCATTAGGAGGCTTATTCTGAATATTAAATAGATGTATTAGTTACAGCTGAGAACAATTTCAAAACTTTGTCTCCCTATGCAAGACTGGAGGAATGAAACTGTCCTTAAGAGTTCAATGTGCCAAAATTCAATCAGATACTCCTATAATCCTCTCTTGACTCCACCACTCAGGCCTTGCCACTCCTTCTTCTACGTCTGCTTTCTTTCTTTTTTTTTAGTTGTGTTGCATGTGCATCTAAGTGGAGTTTTAGCTATTCCATTGCAAGCGTCACCTTGATCTTTTTTTTACCATTTCCTATGGAGACTCCTGAATAGTAAAATTAATTATCGACGTTAATGAACTTTGGTGCTGGAGAAGACTCCTGCGAGTCTCCTGGACCGCAAGGCGATCAAACCAATCAATCCTAGAGGAGATCAAAGCTGACTGCTCTTTAGAAGGCCAGATCCTGAAGTTGAAACTCAAGTACTTTGGCCATTTAATGAGAAGGAAGGACTCACTGGAGAAGGGCCTAATGCTGGGAAAGATGGAGGGCAATAGAAGAAGGGGACGACAGAGAATGAGGTGGCTGGATGGAGTCACTGAAGCAGTAGGCGTGAGCTTAAATGGACTCCAGAAGATGGTAAAGGACAGGAAGGCCTGGAGGAACGTTGTCCATGGGGTCACGATGGGTCGGACACGACTTTGCAACTAACAACAACAACTGGAATGTCACCCTCCTGAGTTAAGAGGTCTGGGAGAATAACCGCTGGTCCCTAACCAGTAATCAGATTGGCAATTAGCACATGCTCTAGGATAAGAAAATTGCACAAAATGTGTGCTACACAGGACACCAATCTTCTGTGGCTTTTTTCTTTTTAGGAAATATATACTGGTGGTCCTTGCTTTACAACCAATGGTTTCACAGTTCGAAGTTATGATGACCCTCCCCTGGGTCATCTGACCTACAATCATGGCTGTTTGCAGCATCCCACAGTCATGTTTTTGTCTAAAAATGGCATATCCAGTTTTTGACAAAACCAGCCCCATAGCAAACAATTAGTTCGCAGAATAGAATAGAATAGAATAGAATAGAATAGAATAGAATAGAATAGAATAGAGTAGAGTAGAGTAGAGTAGAGTAGAGTAGGGTAGGGTAGGGTAGGGTAGGGTAGGGTAGGGTAGGGTAGGGTAGGGTAGGGTAGGGTAGAGTAGAATAGAATAGAATAGAATAGAATAGAATAGAATAGAATAGAATAGAATAGAATAGAATAGAATAGAATAGAATAGCTGGAAGGGATCTTGGAGGTCTTCTAGTCCAGCCCCCTGCTCAAGCAGGAGATCGTATACCATCTCAGTTAGATGATTGTCCAGTCTCTTTTTAAAAACTTCCAGCAATGGAGCGCCCACAATTTCTGGAGGCAAGCTGTTCCATTGGTTAATTGTCCTCACTGTCAGGAAGTTTCTCCTTAATTCCAGGTTGCTTCTCTCCTTGATCTGCTTCCAGCCATTGTTTCTTGTCCTTCCCTTTGGCGCTCTGGTGAACAACCTGTCTCCCTGTGCCTTGACCAGCACAAAAAAGATCATAAAATCAGGTTGATCACATGGTTGATCCACTTTACAGCCATCAAAACTTACGACCATAATGGGAAATTAGTCTGGTGAGATTCTTGTAAACAGACAAGTAGCAATGAATATATTTCTCTTATAGGTGACCATGTTGTTCCACTTCCTTGTGTTTCCTTGGTCCCTCAAAATGATAGCATTTAATAGCGGGGACCTGGTGTGCACCCAGTGGAACATACCAGGAACATACCAAATAGCCTGAAACAAACCTGTGGAAAAGAGGTTTCTCTTGCCTCTTGAAAAGACATCTTTGGAACAACCATTATAGTTATAGACATTTAGCTATGCACTTTGGCATGAACACCCTTCGAGTGGTGCGGGAATATGAACATTGCAGACTACAGAAACAGGCAGAAAACACACACTCATTTGCACTACTCAGGTGACCCTGAGGACACAGATAAACCTCCAGATGGCCTCAATGACTCTCTAAAAGAATGCAAATGACCAGCTGTCTGCAAGAAGTATACATCCTTCCATTCCCCACCATCCAGTAAGAGCTGAAGAAGCTTCTTTTTTATATATATAAAGAATTTTATTGAGTTTTATAAGGTTGGGGAAGGGGTAGGACAAGGATGGGGATTAGGGTTTGGGGAAGGGTTAGGATTGGGATTGGGGTTGGGACAGGATTGGGAACAACATTGGGATTGCCCCCCAGTAACATTTTCAAGCTTTAGCAAACACTATTGTCTGGGTACATAAGTTCAATTAATACTAATTAATATAGTAGCAAATAGCTGTAGTAAATATGATAAACAATAATCATAAACAATATCAGTTGGTCAATACATATCATTCCTCTTACTAATATATGTTCAAAGTATCATATCACAATCAATTCTCACTAGTTCGTTTTTCTAGGCGTTGGTAAAAATTATCCCATGTTTTAAAGTAAACTGAGTCTTCTTTCTCTTTAATCTCTAAAGTCAATCTGTCCATTTCTGCACATTCTAGAATTTTCTTAATTAAGATCTCTTCAGATGGTAAGTTTTTTTTTTTTCCAGTATTGGGCGAATGCTCTTCTAGCTGCTGTCAATATATGCAATATTAAATACTTATTCTCCTTCTCATACTTGGCTCCTAGTATTCCTAACAGAAACACTTCTGGTTTAAATTCTATATGTATTTTAGTCATCTTTTCCAACCATATATGAATCTTGAGCCAGAATTTTTCAGAGCTGAAGAAGCTTCTTTTTTTTTAATTTTTTTTAATTATTATTTTTAACCAACAAAACAAAACAAATCAAAACATAACACACATACACACACAGTATATACTACTCCCCCTTTTTTTAACAGTGATTACGTAATGGTAATCTTCTATTATTTACATTTCCCCCATTATTCTTCTTTAGAATATTTGTCCTTATTGCCCCGTTGTTTCTTATTTACATTTTTCTTCCTTCATATTCTACTTCTTACTAAGAATAGTTCATATTATTATTATTATAAATTCTTATACACATATTTTCACTTTTGACCTTTCCATATTTATTCTCCTCTATTATTTCTAGTCTCCAACCAGTCATACCACTTGTTCCATGTTATATAGTACTCTGTGTCTTCCTTTTTTTTTTATCTCTTTTGTTAATTTGTCCATCTCACCACAGTCCAGGATTTTTCTTATCACTTCGCTGAAGAAGCTTCTTTTTTCAAAGAAAAAAAGGAAAAGAAGAAAGTCCAGTTGCCTCCTGAAAAAGCATCTTTGGGGCAACCATGACCTGGATGACCAAGAACAAACAAAGTAATTGCTACCTTGAATAGTTTACATTTGCCATCAATTGCATTCATTTTGCGTAAAAATTGGGTCAGATTGCATGCTTAGACTTTTGTTCTTACAGCGTTGCCCAAGGTTATTTTGCTGGTTTCTTACTGTTTAAAAAAAAAAAAAAGATCTTAGCATTGTTTCCACTTTAATCAACTCAGATTCATAAAATGATTGTGCAAGACCACATTGGTTTAAAGATGATGGAAAAAAAGGATATGGGGAATTATTAACTATTCTATGCAGTCACCACTCTTAGTTGCAGTCACAGGCAAGATGAGAAAGGTTGAACAGGAATGAGACCCCAGGATTTGTAACAACATTGCAAATTCTGTGAACAAAAAACATCTCCCTTCCCACCTGGGAATAGATAATTTTCTTCTAGAACCAAATGTACGTCAAGTGTCTGTCTTTAGCCCTGTATTGCTGTTGGTAGTCTTTAATATCTTTTAAACAAAAGGCTATAATGACCTGTTCCCCACACACAAAAAAGGCTCAATTAATCCCCCTGCCATCAGAAATACCAAGGAAATTTCAAAAGAAATTCTATTCTGATCTGCAAATTAAGCCCTGTGGAATATCTTACCACCATTTGGCTGGCTTTTTATTGTCTTATTTGGTAGAGTTATATTCTGCCTTTTCTGCAAGAGTTCAGGATGACTCAAATGGAGATTATTTTTATTTTATGAGCCAAGAAATCGCTTGGCTTAAAGTCACCCAGCTGAAGACTTTGAGCTAAGCTATGTTGGACTTGATTTGGGATTTCCAGTCCCAGCCCAACATCTTATCCAGGTAGTTCTCTATTTACAACCACAATTGAGCCTAAAATTTCCTTAGCTAAACAAAATTGTCAAGTGAATTTTTCCCATTTTGCAACCTTTCTTGCCACAGGTGTTAAGTAAATCACCGCAGTTGTTAAGTTAGTAAAGTTGAATCTGGCTTCCCCATTGACTTTGCTTCTCAAAAGGTTGCAAAAGGTGATCATATGTCCCAGGGACACTGCACCCATCATAAACACAGGCAAGTTGCCAAGCATCCAAATTTTGATCATGTGACCACAGGATACTGCAACAGTCATAACTCAGAAAAATGGTTGTAAGTCACTTTTTTCAGTGCTGTTGTAACTTTGAATGGTCACTAAACAAACTGTTTAGTTGAAAGAAAAAAAATCAGGTCCAGTTCCAAGCCAGGAATAAATATAATGGAGGGCAAGATGCTGGAAATAAAATGGAGGCTGCTTAGGAAAGAAGGCTTACTGATGAGCAGAACCAGCAAGAGCATGCAGTTCTGGGACAGCTGACAAAATGAAGTTGAGAGTAGGTGGGTTTTTATACTTTCTGATTGAGAAGCTCCAGGGGTTTGTGCAATGAAGTAAGCCTTGTGTCAATGGTGGTGGGTTAGTCCTATTATGTCCTAAAGGTCATGTCCTGTCCTTAGAAACTCTTAATCCCATCAGCTGTGGGGGCTGAAGGTGTTTTGTTTATGAATAGATTGGCCCAGTCTTTCTGAATATCCATTCAAAATCTCCTAAAGACTGGGCATTTTGCTTGAGGCTTTTTTCCCTACAGCAGGAACACTGGGCTGCTTTTTGCCTTTGTTAAGATTCTTTCTATCCTGCCTCTTTTTAATATTCCCCAAAATATTTCACTCTCTAGGAGAGGGGAAGTTGACTTCCTATAGTTCAAAGCTGAGGTCTACCTGTACAATATGTTGGGCCTTAAAATGCTTCCTACTATGACAGCAGTTTGTTTGTTTTTTAAACAGAGAGGAAGGACTTGCTCAGAATACTCAGATTGAGCATTTTTCCCCCTCTCTATATATCTTACCATCAACTTCTAGCATCTGTATCAGGGGTGTCAAGCTCAATTTCATTGAGGGCCACATCAGCATTGCCGTTGCCCTTGGGAAGCCGGGTGGGTGTGGCAAGGGTGGGTGCGGCCTACTGGGTAGGCATGGATGGAGTGGGTGTGGCCTACTGGGTGGGTGTGGCCAGCTCTACATCATTCGCGTCAAGGGTGCCTGGGCAGGCGTGGGAAAGATCTGAGGGTCTCTGGCAGAAGGGGGTGGGACCAGGACAAGCACCAAGGCATGGTCCAATTCTTCATTCCTCACAAAGGGTGACACCTCCCCAGCATGCACCCAGGGGGCAGGGCCGACACAGCAGAGGCTGGTTCCTCGCTGTTTCCAGACAGCCTTGTGGAGCTAAGTCTGAATGTGTTTCAGCATAGATGGCCACCACAAAATTGTACATTGGCTCCTGGGTGGCCTGGGCCAGGGCCAAGGCAGTGGGGGCCGTTCCCTCACTGTTTCCAGGATGGCTTCGTGGGCTACATGAAACCACTTCGTAGGCCACATCCGGCCCCCGGGCCTTGTGTTTGACATGTCTGATCTATATTGTGGATCAACTATCTTACCTAAATATAGACCAGCACTAGATCTTCTACCAACATAAGTGACTCTGGAAAGCTTCTAACAATTGGTAGAAGAATGATGATGATGATGATGATGATGATGATGATGTTATCCTTTCAATCATGCCTAACTCTTGGTGATTTTGTGGGCCAGGTCTCTTGACATCTTCCAATCTTGCACTATTGCTTTGAGTTGTTCTATGCTCCGGCTGGCATCAGCTTTGATGGTGTCCAGGCACTGTGTTCTTTGGCAGCCTGGTTTCCTTTTACTCCTAATTTTTCCAAACATAATTGTTTTCTCCAATGAATTCCCCCACATGACATGGCCAAAGTAAGAGAGATGCAGTTTTGTTGGTTTTTTGCCTTCCAGTAACATGTCTGGTGTTATGCACTCCAATGGCTGCTCCTTCTCCAAAACCACAACTCAAACAGGCGATTTTCTTCTTGTCTTGCTTTTTTAAGGTCCAACCTTCACAACCATAGGTAGTGTTGAAAGAAAAATCTTCATCAGGGTCCAATCTAAGCTGGGAATAAACAAAATAGAGACTGCTTTAGAAAGAAGGTTGCAGTTTATTAAAGAGGAGAGCCAGACAGAAAGTTGGCTCTGGGAAAACTGACCACATGTACCAGGGAGTGGTGGGTTTTTATACCTTCTGGGGCTCTTGAGGTTGTTTCCTGTTCCTGTTTGAGGCTTTGTATTTCCTGTGGCATATACTTTGACCTGAGTCTGAGCGTGCCCTTTTGGTATTGGTGGGTTAATCCTATTACGTTCCCTGTCCTTAGAGTTTGGGTGGGGGTATGTAGATTTTAGGGTTCTTTGTCTTCCTAATCTCATCAGCTTCTAACTTTCTGGCCCCAACCTTCCTGAATGAGTATTACATCTGCATTTCTAAAAGTTGGTTTCTGCTGAGTTTTCTGGTTGGGGGGAGGGAGAGGTTTCTGTCTTTTAAAGATCTTCTCCATTATTCCTTTGGAGAAATATATTCTGCCTTGTTAATATTTCCCAAAATATTTATTTCTCTGGATTCTTCCCACAATAGCCATGGGGAACATAATGGAGTGGACTAACCTCCATTTGGCGGAAACTTAGGGGGGGGGGGGTGAATGAGCCAATATTTAATTGGAAATTATTGATATTGGAATTATTCAATTTCAAGAGCCACTTCAGCGTGGAATTTCAGAACTGATTCAAAGACTTGAATAATCAATCTGATTTATTATTTGCCATCAAGTTCTTTTCAATGTCCAGCACCCACATATTTATTCACCTTTTCAATTCAGATCATTGAATCAATTTGATTTGAAGCTTCAGTCTGAAGAAGATGTGATGAATGTATGCACACAAATTATCATCAAATTAATTCAAAGGTAGTTGATTCAATCCATCAACAAAGATTTGGTTTTATGGGGTAATTTGGTCAAATCAAAGTGAAACTTCTCATAGGAGAATAAAACTGGGAATTAGTCCATTCTATATATCCTGCTACTTTGCACTCTTCTTTCAAAATGTATAGTACAAGGTTTAAACCCTAATATTTTGAATTTAGGTCATGGCAACTGTAAGTGAGATTTTTCCCTTTTAAAAAACTGCCTTCCTTAAACTGGATCTGCGATGCCTTTTTCTTAACGATAAATGCTGGTGTTTCTAGCTGACGGCACTTCTTTGAATATTAAAAATGTGCCAGCAAATTTTATCTCTTTCTTGATGCTCAATTAACTGAAAAAAGAAACACTAGTTTTTACACATTCTTAGAGATCAGTTTTAAATGACTTCCAGAATGAAGTTCATGAACACTCTAATTATTGCTCATCGTGTATCCTTCCAGATTAAAAGGTTCCTAACATCAAGCTACAGGAATGAAAAGGAATGTAAAGAGCTGAAAGCTCATCTCTTTGCTGTGAGGCACAATATTTAAGTGCCTAAATTACTCTAAACCAACCTTTCTTTGAGATCTATAATGGCATTTGGAAATGACCTTAAGAGAAGGGGGGGGAGGAGGAGAAAAGATGCTGCCTAGAAAATTATGAGATAAGAGATCAGATAACCCACAGCTGCATAATGGACAGAGAAAGAGACTACAGAAAGGAACAGTGGTGGGATTCAGCCAGTTCGCACCATTTCGGCAGAACCGGTAGCAAATTTTTTGTTGCCCAGGCCCAGAATGGACTTCCAGAAGCAGCATCCACACAGAGAACCAGCTGTTAACCTATTTGAATCCTACCACTGGAAAGGAACCTCCTAACTTTTCAAGCTGTAAAAGAGACGGCGGGAGATTTGTCTTTGCAAGATTCTGTTAACATAGCCTTACAATAAAGTAGAATTAATTCATAAGGTCCTATTTCCTGTCTGTCTGGGAAGGCTGACAATATCATACACAAACATAAGAAATATCACAGGTTTTATTTTCTGTTACTATGGAAAAGTGGCAAAAGCACAGAGCACAAGCTGTATGGATGCACCTTTTACTAATTTATTTTTTTTTATTTTTCTTGTTCATACGTTCTTTATAAGTGCAATAAAAAGAAACATTTTTTTAAAAAAAATATCTAAATATTGAGGAGAACTGCATTGATAATTTATCTATTGCAGTGGAAGGATTGAATATATATCCCTGCAAAGAAGGAGCAGATAGCTTGCATTCTGTGAGCCAAATATGATTTCTAAAGCAGGGGTTTTTAATATTTATTTATTTAACAGAAACAGAACAACAGAACGGACCTTAAAGGTCTTCTAGTCCATCCCTCTGCTCAGGCAAGAGACCCTATACAGTGGTGGGATTCAGCCGGTTCGCACCGGTTCAGCAGAACCGGTAGCTAATTTTTTGTTGCTCAGGCTCAGAATGGACTTCCAGAAGTAGCATCCACACAAAGAACCAGTTGTTCACATATTTGAATCCCACCACTGACCCTATAACATTTCAGACAAATGTTTGTCCAGTCTCTTCTTAAAAATCTCCAGTGATGGAACACCCACAACTTCTGAAGTCAACCCCTTCCATTGATTACTCACTGTCAGGAAATTTCTCCTGAGTTCTAGGTTGCTTCTCTCCTTGGTTAGTTTCCATCCATTGCTACTTGTTCTGCCTTCTGGTGCTTTGGAGAATAGGTTGACCTCCTGTTCTTTTTGGCAGCCCCTTAGATATTGGAACACTACTATCACCTCATCTCTATCATTAAACTGTACATTTATGTATTAAATATATATGCCAGCTATCTCATTAGCAAATGATTTTGGATAGCTTACAACATGGTAATTATCTGATGGTACCCATTTCATAGGCAAGAATTTTGGATTGTGAACAAAATGTCCTGGGATATCACAAGTTGCTGGGACTCCAAAGAAGAATGGGACTCCAGGATGTCATGGAGTTTAGGTTCTGTCTGATATGCAAGAGACTACATTTCTTTCAAGATCTGCATATCATGAAATATATCAGTCTATTTTCTCCTCTATAATAAACATTAAATCAAGGTGGGCAAATTCCTCTAGTTATTCTACTTAATTGCCATTTATCTTTCACTTGCAATAATTCCAATCATTTCCGTGTCAAACACAAGAAAGTGAAACTATACATTTTCTCCCCTCCCTCCACAATGATCACATTCATTCAGAACTTTGCATATTTTTCCCCATAAAAAAACATCTCTGGTTCTTGCATTATCACCATTCACTAGAACATTAACCTGTAAATTCTAACTTACATACACACAACCTAGGTGACACCCATCAGGATCTCTGATCTACGTTTCAACTCTGTTATTCATAATTAAGTTTACAGTTTTATTTTGCTGGATATATTCATCGGATCACCTTCATTTTCACCCTCTATTTATTTATTTTATTTTTAATGTTGAATGCTATTCAATCGATTAAATAACATTCAATTTATTTATTATATTTTTGCAATTTCTTGTAATTTTTACAGAGACAAATATCTATTTTTTTTCATTTCATTTGTTAATTCATACTGTTTATCACAGATATTCTTGTTTAAAAACACTACAATCATAAAACGGTGCAGTATTCTAATATAATGCACTTATGATTCTCAACAATGAGCCGAGGTGGCGCAGCAGTTAGAGTGCAGTACTGCAGGGCACTTTAGCTGACTGTGTTCAGCAGGTCAGCGGTTCAAATCTCACCGGCTCAAGGTTGACTCAGCCTTCCATCCTTCCGGGGTAGGTAAAATGAGGACCCAGATTGTTGGGGGCAATGTAAATATATATATACATTGCTTACTGGTGTACACCGCTTAGAGAGTGCTTGCACTTAAAGCGGTATATAAGTCTCATAAATAAATAAACAAGAAAAATTCACACACAGAATTTTTAATTAAATTAAATCCATAATTTAGTAATTTAGTGCATTAGTGGTTATGACACCAAGCTAGAAACCAGGAGACTGTGAGTTCTAGTCCAACATTAGGCAATGAAACTGGCTGGGTGACTTTGGGACAATCACCAGGAGATGGTGAGTTCTAGTCCCACTTTAGGCATGAAAGCCAACTGGATGAATTTGGGTCAACAACCAGGAGACTGTGACTTCTAGATCTACCTAAGGCTTGAAAGCCAGATGGCTGACTTTGGACCAATAATCTGGAGTCTATGAGTCTTAATCCCATTTTAGACATGAAACTTCATAGTTCATTGTTGGAGGCAAATATGCTAACTCTGTAAACTGCTTAGAGAGGGCTGTAAAGCACTATGAAGCAGTATATAAGTCTAAGTGCTATTGCTAAGTTCTAAGTACTAACCAAATTTCTTTATACAACTGAATTAACTTTACTACTTTTAATTTTCTCTGCACTTTACCCTCAGGTGCATATTTCTGTACATACTTTTTGATTTAAGAACTGCTTTTTGGACTCTCAAAATGCTAATGTTGCATACAGTAACCAAATTTTCATTGGTGAATTCATCAAAATTAGCAACCTGCATATTGAAACAAATGAATGTTTTTTCCTTCTGCTTGCCTTTTAATTTGTATAATTCTTCTGTCTGCCGTTTAGGTTTCAGCTGCTGCCTTTTAATATAGGGTTTTAAATAATTTGTTTTCTCTGTATTCCATCTCAGAAACTGATCTGATGAAGGAAATTACAGAAATATTTAACATATTTTAAAGAATTAATGAATTATTTACATTAATTCTTTATGAATTAATTCTTATCTTCCTACCATATTCATTACTCATACAGCATGTTACTGTAGTGTTAAACACTATCTGAAATAAAAGTGAAGAAATAGGGTGTAAATATATGCAGCCAAAAGCCAAAATAACCAGAAGCTTATATATTTTTTTTAAGAAGTACATTTTGCACAGTTCTACTATTGATGAAATAATGCAAACAGATGTCGGAAGAGACACTGTTTAGGGACCCTTTTATGAAAAGAAGCCAGCAAGAAAATAAAAGAAGGATAAAACTGCTCTACTGTACATTTTTATATAATTGGGAGACTTCGCAGCCAGATTTATGCATTCTTTGAAATACTTTAGGTGGGTTGCCAAATAAAGAATAATGAAATGGGCAGAATTATTTGGTCTATTATTATTGAACACCGGTTGATGACTTCCATTTAGGGGACTTGTCTACTTGTACTTTGGCTTATGCTAATCTACATTTTGCTACCTTAAAAAACCCCAGAAGATGATAACCTAATTTCACTTCTTCTTCTGTTCAATCACATCTAATTCTTGGACACTGCTTGGATAAATCCCTGCAATTTTCTTGGCAAGTTATTTTAGAAACGGTTTGCCATTGCCTCCTTCCTTCTTAAATCTGAGAGGGAGCGATTGGCTCAAGGTCACCTGATAGCAGTGTTCCAATATGTGACGGGCTGCCGCAAAGAAGAGTAGCTCAACCTATTCTCCAAAGCACCTGAAGGCAGGACAAGAGACAATGGATGGAAACTAATCAAGGAGAGAAGCAACCTGGAACTAAGGAGAATTTCTTGATGGTGAGCACAATTAACCAGTGGAACAACCTGCCTCCAGAAATCTCCAACACTGGAGAGTTTGGACAACCATTTGTCTGAAATAGTATAGCGCCATGGTCGCAAACCTATGGCAAACAGATGGCACGCAGAGCACATGCACGTGTACCATCACCTCAGTCCTAGGCCTTCAGATGGGCTTTATAAAACCTTTTCTTTTTTGGCCTCCGCTGCCATGTGCAAAAAAAAAAGGTTCAATCAATCAATCAATTTCAACTTCTCACGGGGGAAAAAAGGATCTCGCAAAGTTGGAATTGATTGATTGAACTTGTTAGTCACACCCTGTCTGCCATGCCCACCCAATGGGCCACACCCACCCAATGGGCCACACCAACCCGGCACCCAATAATACATAAGTGGGTTTTGGGTTGCAGTTTGGGCACTCAGTCTCTAAAAGGTTCACCATCACTGGTATAGTGTTTGTCTGCTTGAGCAGGCAGTTGGACTAGAAGACCTCCAAAGTCCCTTCCAATTCAGCTGGCTTTGTGGTCAAGGTAAGGCTAGAATGCTTGGTTTCCTGGCTTTTAGCCTGGTTCCTTAACTACTGTGCCATATTGGCTCTCCATCTCACATAGATAATTTAAATCAGTTAATAGATAAACCTTACTTAAGTCGCAGGGATGGGACATTTCACAGTGGTAGAGCTAGATAGTCTTGGTCTTGTTGTTAGTTTCGAAGTCATGTCTGACACATCGCAACCCCATGGACAACATTCCTCCAGGCCTTGCTGTCCTCTACCATCTTCTGGAGTTCATTAAGTTTTGGTCACCATGATGTAAAAAAGGTGTTGAGACTCTAGAAAGAATGCAGAGAAGAGCAGTGCTTTTTTTTCTTTAAAAAAAAAAGATGCTGGAACTCACACATGTCATACAATCTGCCTTGCCTACCCTACAAGGTTCCATCCAAAAATGGTGCCGGAACTCCGTTCTGGGCGTTCTATGAGAAAAAAAGCCCTGGAGAAGAGTAACAAAGATGATTAGGAGACTGGAGGCTAAAACATATAAAGAACACTTGCTGGAATTGGGTATGTCTAGTCTAATGAAGAGAAGGACGAGGGGGGACATGATAGCAGTGTTCCAGTTATCTAAGGGGCTGCCACAAAGAAGAGGGAATCAAGTTATTGTCCAAAGCACCTGAAAGCAGGACAAAAAGTAATGAATGGAAACTAATCAAGGAGAGAACCAACCTAGATCCAAGGAAAAATTTCCTGACAGTTAGAACAATTAATCAGTGGAACGACCTGCCTCCAGAAGCTGAGAATGCTCCAACACCAGACTGGACAGCCATTTGTCTGAAATGGTATAGGGTTTCCTGCCTGAGTAGGGAGTTGGACTAGATGACCTCCAAAGTCCCTTCCAACTTTATTATTATTATTATTATTATTATTATTATTATTATTATTATTATTATTATTGATCATCGCACAGTCAGCCATATGTTCAGACTGGATTTGACATTTTTGTCTACCTGTCGAGTCCTTTCCAAGGACCTGGGATAGGCAGATGTGGATATTTGATGGTATTACAGATATCATCACAGGATGGAAGCAGTTCCTAGTAAGGCCATTTTTGCAATTATTATTATTATTACTAGTAGTAGTAGTAGTAGTAGTAGCACAAACTATTGGAGAAATGGTGACCATCCAGCACCTGATGGTTAAGTCAGCTACATTATTCTTTTTACAGCCTGTCATCATTTTTTTAACCAGTATTCAAAATCTCATGAAATTCTTTTTGACACAAAAGGAATTATTACTGGCAAGAAGATATATTAGTAGGAAACTATGATCATTAAATTCAGATGATGATGATAATGATAACATTCCATTAAGTTGTTGCCAACTCCTAGCAACTACATGGAAGATTTATTGAATTCAGGCTTCATTCAAAAGTTAGTTGAAGAAAGATTTATTAAATGTCTTGTTATGATGCAAATATTTCAAACAAAGGAATGAATTATTTCACTTAATGGTTCTGGTTCATCTTTCTTTGTGTGACTCACAGCCACAATGAACCATGAGATTCTCTAATGCGGGGTTTCTTAACCTTAGCAATTTTAAGATGTGTGGACTTCAACTCCCAGAATTCTCCAGGCAGCAGACAGGAGAATTCTGGGAGTTGAAGTCCATAAATCTTAAAATTGCTAAGGTTAAGAAACACTGCTCTAAATAAAGATAGCTAAATAGATACCTATCGATTGATGGATCTATCTATCTAGATTCTACATAGATAGATAGATAGATAGATAGATAGATAGATAGATAGATAGATAGATAGATAGATAGATAGATAGATAGATAGATAGACAGACAGACAGACAGACAGATATGGAGGGATGGAGGGATGGATAAAAAGACGGACGGATGCAAAAACAGACAACAGACAGATATGCTTTATAGCTTGCTAGTCAGTTTGTTGATACAGTCTTCTCTAAGGAAAAATAAGGAAATGTAATCTACCAAGAAAATGCATAATACTTAATCAAACACCATGGACTTAATTTAATCTGCCACTTACATTCTAAGGTGTAATATCCAATGCTGCAATTTCAAAAGCAGCTGTATTCTGCTCTAAAACATGATGAATGACCTTTGAGCAGTCGGTGTCTCTCTCTCCAAGTTACCTGTTTCAAAGGAGGCAGGTGGGTTTTTATTTTTTTTATCCAACACCAACCTTATTGGTGAAAGGTTTGATAAATAGCCGATAATATACAATTCCCCCAAAAATCCAGTTTCTTCAAAAGGACTCGGTGATTCTCGGTGGAAACATATAGCTATGCCAGTGCTATACTATGTCTGTCTATCAGGATGTAAGTTTTGCTATATTCGGTGTGATGTTCTCTCGTGTTATTCTACCGAGAAATACAGTACAATTGATGTTATATATAGCTTCTTTGGTTTGCATTCTTTGCTTGGCTGGGACTGTGAAGAGAGTTGGATTCAGAAGGAATTGGATTCGGGGGGCCTAAATGGTTTCTTCCAACTGTAGGACTTTTGAAACAAATGACTCCCTTGAGAGAGGGAAAAAAGTGGTCATTGAAATATCTCCATTAAAGACAATTTATGTCTAGCACCGCAGTATTTTCCAGCCTGTCCTTAACAAAGAGTTTCCCTCCTACCTTATCCTCCCCAGTCCATTTCATCCCCCCAAATGTCTTCATGCTGGTATATCCACTTCGCTAATATGCCAGATATCATTCAAATCTCTTCTATGGTGAGAGTTCTCTTGGGGAATTTGGACAGAGAAGAGTGGGAGCAAGCTTTCACAATGCTTTCTCCAGATGTGCGAGCAACACAACTGTTCTTACCTATTTCAGAGCAATCCGAGAGAGAGATAGGACAATGGTATGATTGTTGGAAAGGTCAGATCCATTGGTGAGTTATACAACAGCCCAGATATAATAGCTCTTTATTCCCCACGGTTGTTATATATGTCTCCAAATGTCAGCATTTCTTGTCCTTTGGAACAGTAAATGCTTTGACATTATATATTGTCATTTACTGCGTCTAACATTAATGGCCTTAAGAAGAAGGAAGAGGTCCGATATATTCTTTTTGTTTCTGTTATATGAGGAGGAGAAGGAGAAAGGAGAAAGAAGGAGAAGGAAAAAGAGAAAGTATATGAGGAGGAGGAGGAGAAGATAGGGAGGGAGAAGGAGAAGGAGAAAAGAGGAGAGAGGAGGAGAAAAGAGAAAGGGGGAGGAGAAGAAGGAGACTTTTAAAAAGAGAGTGGACAGCCATTTGTCTGAAATGGTATAGGGCAGGGGTAGGCAACCTTATCTCTTTTGTGGACTTCAACTCCCGGAATTCCTGAGCCAGCTGTGCTGGCTCAGGAATTCTGGGAGTTGAAGTCCACGAGTCATAAAAGAGCCAAGGTTGCCTATTCCTGGTATAGGGTTTCCTGCTTGAACAGGGGGTTGGAATAGAAGACCTCCAAGTTCCCTTCCAACTCTGATGTTCTATATTCTATCTACTACTTTCACATTGGTTGCATTTCCAATATATTTTCCAACAAATATATTTCTCTTACACACCACTGACAATTGTTAACTACCAACTGTACATCATCTTATAAAAATTCTCACTCAAATTATAATTCCGTGTAAATTGCAGTCCTTTATTGCACATATAGCCCCATTGGTCAAGCGTTATATTATATCCCAAAAATTGTGCCCAGCTAATCATACATCTTCCATATTCTTTTTCAGAAAAAAAAAGATGTTGAGACTCTAGAAAGAGTACAGAGAAGAGCAACAAAGATGATTAGAGGTCTGGAGGCTAAAGCAGATAAGGAATGGTTGCTGGAATTGGGTATGTCTAGTTTAGTGAAGAGAAGGACGAAGGAGGACATGATAGCAGCGTTCCAATATCTCAGGTGCAGCCACAAAGAAGAGGGAGTCAAGCTATTCTCCAAAGCGCCGGAAGGCAGGGCAAAAAGCAACGGATGGAAACTAATCAAGGAAAGAACTGAGGAGAAACTTCCTGACAGTTAGAACAATTAACCAGTGGAACAACCTGCCTCTAGAAGCAGTGAATGCTCCAACACTGGAAGTCTTTAAGAATAGACTGGACAGCCATTTGTCTGAAATGGTATAGGGTTCCCTGCCTGAGCAAGTGGTTGGACTCGATGATCTCCAAGATCCCTTCCAACTTTATTATTATTATTATTATTATTATTATTATCATCATCATCATTATTATTATTATTAATAATAATAATAATAATAAAAGTGTATACATTTTAGCAATAACATGCTCATTTATTACTACACAAAACCTACTCACAATCAGCAAGAGTCTTTTTCATAGTGAACAACTATGCTGTTGTTTGCTGACAATAAGGAACAGGATTCAGCACCTTTCAACCTACACTTCACGAACTGAATATTTTGGACTGGACTAAATGGAACAGCAATTTGCACTAAGGCTGACACATTTTGCATCACTTCAAAATATCCAATATAAAATATGGCTTGAAATACAACTCATGTCACTTTCTGTTACATCAAAGGCAGAGTAGCTACTTCTTATAACAAGCAGACACTGCAATGCTGAGAAAATAATTCATTTGCACACAGGAGAAACCAGGAAACACAAGATAGCTCAATGGGGTGTAGGATATTGATTCATCCTTAGTTCCAATAACGGATCTGTTCTCTTGCGCAAATCTAAACTTGGCCCTCCAAAAACTCCAGCCATTAAACTAACAGGTTATTAGAGGATGAATAAAAATAGCCTTAATTCCATGATGCTAGATCTGGAGACTGAGTAAAGAGAGAAACAGATTTGTAATGGCTTGCCTGAGCTGATCTTATTATAAATCAGTTATAATTAAAGGACTTTATATTGCATTTATCTCATCACTTATACTTATAAATGTTGGTTCATTTCACAATATGTTTTTTTTTTTTTTTGTCTTCCATTCAGTGTGACAGATTCTCACAGACTGCCAGGACAAGTCCCTGCAGTTTTCTTGGCAAGGTTTTTCAGAAGTGATTTGCCATTGCCTCCTTTCTAGGGCTGAGAGAGAATGGCTGGCCCAAATTCACTCAGTTGGTTTTGTGCCTAAGGAACAACTAGAACTCATAGTCTCTGGGTTTCTAGCCTCATGCCTTAACTGCTCTACGATATATATCGCAAACCCCAAATTAGTCTTAGTTTACCCTATTACAGATCAAGCAGAAATCTATTTTATTTTTCCATGTTTTCATAATGAAAAAGAGGTCATTACTTTGCATGTAATTAGCTAAACTATCCTGGATTTATTTTATTTTATTTTTTTGTCTTTTTGTTTGTTCTCTTTCTTTTGCTTTCTTTTTTGCTACCTTTGTACAAATGGCATTAATTTAAATTAATCTTGATTGATCTCAAAAAAGCAAAGTAGGGTCAATATGGCTTAGAATTGGATGGGAAATCCCCAGCAGGTCATTTGCTAGCTAGGGAAGATAGAAAAACATCTCAGAAAAAGACAATAAAAAATCCTAATTCTTTATCATTGCCAAGAAAATGGTATGGAGGTATCTCTGAAATAATCACGGAGACTTTATCTTTTTTATTTACTTTGAACTAAGCTCAGAAAACTTTCAGAAGGAAATGTGAAAACTGATCTAAGTCACTTTTTCTAGGGCCGTTGTAACTTCAAACAGTCACTAAACAAATGGTTGTAAGTTCAGGATTACCTGCAATTTCAGTCTCCCTGTTTCTTCTACTTCTTCCATTTCCCTTTCACCTAGATTCCTAAAACATATAATCAAAGAGCTGGAAGAGACCTCATGCTCAAGGCCTTATACCATACCAGTCAAACTGTTGTCCAGTCTATTTTTGAAAACCTGCTTCCACATTGTCTCTTTTCCTTCAATTGAATAATAGAATAACAGAATAAAAAAGTTGGAAGGGACCTTGGAGGTCTTCTAGTCCAACCCCCTGCTCAAGCAGGAAACCTTATACCATTTCAGACAAATGGTTATCCAATCTTTTCTTAAAGACTTCCAGTGTTGGAGCATTCAAAACTTTTGGAGGCAGGTAGTTCCACTGATTAATTGTTCAGTCAGTCTATTAATTGAGTCAGTCTATCTAACACATAGAAGAGGGGGTCAACCTATTCTCCAAAGCACCCGAAGGCAGGACAAGAAGCAATGGATGGAAACCTAATCAAGGAGAGAAGCAACCTGGAACTCAGGAAATTTGTCCTGCCACTTGTCCTGCCTTCAGGTGCTTTGGAGAATAGCTTGACTCCCTCTTCTATGTGTTAGATCAGTGTTTCTCAACCTTGACAATTTTAAGGCATGTGGACTTCAACTCCCAGAATTCTGCGGGCTGTGGAATTCTGGGAGTTGAAGTCCACATGCCTTAAAATTGTCAAGGTTGAGAAACACTGTGTTAGATAGACTGACTCAATCAGTCGCTTTCAGTCTTCCTACTTTAAAGATTCTTTAACAATCTTTAATCTTTAAAACTGGCTTAATCTTCTCAATTGCCAAAATATCTTCTCTTCCTCCACGCAGGGGTTCTCAACCTTGGCAACTTTAAGACTTGTGGACTCCAACTCCCAGAATTCATCAGCAAAGCTGGCTGAGGAATTCTGGGAGTTGGTCCACAAGTCTTAAAGTTGCCAAGGTTGAGAACCCCGGCTCCAGAGTCATCTTTAAAAAAAAAAAAAGACCTTCCAATTGATTTTGCAATTTGGACCCCCAAATACTTACACTCCAACCTGTATCTCCAAGATGTGAGTTTCATTATCAACTGCATAATAAAGAGTCAACTGGCTATAACAGCACTATTATTGAATTACAAAAATATACTTTCCTTTATGTCTTTCTTGTTCTTCAAGAAGCATCCTTATTTGGATACTTCTTATCTAACCTTGGGCGAGTTTTTGTCAATACCAATACCCATTGCATTCTATCATGTCAGGAATCATCGGTTCCTTTAAACTGATCTTCTTCATCCTGTAAAATCTGCAATGCTTAAATCTTATGTTTCTACTTGATGACCAAAGGGGTTTGATTCATTTCTTTCCCCCCCTCCATTTTTTTAAACTAATTCCCGGCAAGATCAATGAAGGACTGAAATTCACTACTGCATGTCTCTTTCTACCTTCATAATCAGCAAAAAGGTTGGAGTCCACTTGTATTCTAAGTCTGCAAACAACACAGGTCATCATTGCAGAAAAAGATACAATGTACAAAGCTTTTATAATACTGCAAATTAAACAGACTTAACTTCTAGGCAGAACTCTATATAGCAGATTATCACAACATGACTACTTTGATTTGGTCTCAGCATGACGTCGGAATCTTGCCATTATGATTGGTACACAACTGTTATGGCAAGACAGAAGTGTACAGCCTTAGCTTTCATATTTAAAAAAAAAATTGAATGAGGCTCCTGGAGCCCATCAAATATTTTCCTAAGTATCTCATGTTTAATGTAATTGAATGAAAAAAATGCCTAAGTTTATTTACCCATGTAGTAGGACTGTATTACTATCATCCTTCTCATATTTCCTATTATCTTCTCCAGTTGGTATGTTATGATTTATTACTTTGTTGTTTGTATCTTATGATTTATTATTGTGTCTTATGATTTATAATTTATGATTTATCATTTTGTTGTTTGTATGTACACTGAGAGCTTATGTATGTACACCAAGAACTTATGTCTGCATGTACAATGTATATTTGCATGTGCATTGAGAGCTTATGCACCAGAGACAAATTCCTTGTGTGTCCAATCATGCTTGTGCAATAAAAAATTGTATTGTATTGTACTGTATTCTATTCTATTCTATTCTATTCTATTCTATTCTATTCTATTCTATTCTATTCAAGAGAGATGATGGCAAGGAAATAAAGGCAACAGGGAGAAAGCAGAGTTGCTTAACTCATACTTTGCATCAGTCTTCACACAAAAAGAAACTATAGCCCAACATACAAAAAAAAAAAACACTGCAAAAGACAAATTAGAAACAAAAATTAAAGTAAGCAAGAAAATGGTAAGAAAACACCTATCTGACCTTGACAAATATAAATGACTGGGGCCTGACAGATTACATCCCAGAGTTCTGAAAAGAGCTGGCAGATGTTATTGCAAGAACCATTGCCGCATCTTTCAAAAATCATGGAGCACCGGGGAAGTACCTGAAGATTGGAAAAGAGCTGATGTGGTTCATCTTCAAGAAAGGAAAAAAAAAATGGACCCGGGAAACTACAGACCAATCAGTTTAACATCAATACCTGGGAAGATCCTAGAAAAGATAATAAAAAACAGATCTGTGAACATCTAAAAGCAAGCCAAGTTATCAACAGATCATGACAAACCAATCTTATTTCATTCTTCAACAAAGTGACTAAACTAATAGACCAGTGAAATACTGTGGACATACTTAGATGTAAGGCATTTGATAAAGTAGATCACAACCTACTCCTTGGTAAGCTAGAAAAAGATGGAATAGAGAACATCATCACCAGATGGATATGTAGATGGCTGGCAAACTGTAGTTAATGAGTAGTCCTCAATAGCACTACATCCACATGGAGAGAAGTAAGTAGTGGGGTACCACAAGGTTCTGTCTTAGGCCTAGTACTTTTCAATATCTTCATCAATGACTTAGATGAGGGAATTGAAGGAGAACTCATCAAATTTGCAGATGTCATCAAACTGACAGGAGTAGCCAACACCCCAGAAGACAAACTCAGGATTCAAAAAGATCTTGACAAAATTGAACAATGGGCCCTATCCAACAAAATGAGTTTCAATGTGGAAAAAAGCAAAGTTTTACATTTAGGCAGGAAAAATCAAAGGTACAAGTACAGATTGGGTGAGACCTGGCTTAAAAACAGTAACTGTGAGAGGGACCTTGGAATCCTAGTCGACAATCGGTTAACCATGAGCCAGCAATGTGCAGCAGCAGCCAAAAAAGCTAATACAATCCTGAGTTGTATAAACGGAGGCACAGAATCAAGATCACACGAGGTATTAGTACCGCTTGATAAAACCCTAGTAAGACCACACCTGGAATACTGCATATTTTGGTCATCATATCACAAAAAAGATGTTGAGAATTTGTAAAAAAATCAGAGAAGAGCAACTAAGATGATCAAAAGCCTGGAGACTAAAACATACGAAGAATGACTGCAGGACTTGGGTTTGGCTAGTCTAAAGAAAAGAAGAAATAGGGGAGACATGATAGCAGTATTCCAGTATTTGAGAGGCTGCCACAAAGAAGAGGGGGTCAAACTATTCTCCAAAGCACCAGAGAGCAGGACAAGAAACAATGTTTGGAAACTGATCAAAGAGAGAAGCAACCTGGAATTAAGGAGAAACTTCCTGATAGTGAGGACAATTAACCAGTGGAACAGCTTGCCCCCAGAAATCATGGATACTCCATCATTGGAGATTTTTAAAAAGAAGCTAGACTGTCACTTGTCTGCGATGGTATAGGTTCTCCTGCTTGAGCAGGTAGCTGGACTAGAAGACTTCCAAGCTCCCTTCCAGCTCTGTTCTGTTCTGTTCTGTTCTGTTGTTCTGTTATGTTATGTTCTACCCTACCCTACCCTACCCTACCCTACTCTAGTCTACTCTGTGCTGTTCTGTTCTCTCAGCACAAGCTTCTTTCTCTCTATGTTTGGGTTTTCCCTCAAGGCTTTTTTTTTTTTTTTGCAAAGTCTGAATCAGCAGACAGAAAACATTTAACTAGGTGGGGGCATCTCTTGATGTATGCCTTGAAGAATCACTTCATGTTTACCTACTTCATAGTCCCACCAACTTGTCAAGTTTTACATATTTACTGACCTTGCTGAAATATGAAATGTACAACTTTCCTTTATAACTTACCTCAAATCAGCCATTTCATTGGCTCCATCTCCATTTGTGGTCTCCAGGCCCACTGACAAAACCATGTCTTCAGGCCCTTGCAATAGTGATTTTCAGCTTACTTTATACAAGGGTATTTAGTGAACATTCTATATTTTGAGGAAATTTAGACATCTCCTTCTGTTTGCAGCTTCTCAGTTTGCCTGCATATGCTGATCACAAGAGTCTCTTGATGGCATCTTCCATGAACTCAAATGTCTGTACCCAGTGACTCCATTATTGTACAGTTAGTCATCAACTTACAACCATTCTTTTAGTGACCATTCAAAGTCACAACAGCACTGAAAAAAGTGACTGTCATCAAGGGATGAATTGCTCATCTTGTACAGTCCTCGACTTACAACCACAATCGAGTGGAAAATTTCCATTGTTAAGCAAGGCGGCTGTTAAGTAAGATGTGTATCACTTTACGGCCTTTGGGCCACCCTTGTTAAGTCAATCATTGCAGTTATTAAATGAATCATGCGATCGTTAAGTGAATCTAGCTCCCCCCGTTGACTTTGCTTGTCAGAAGGCAGCTGGGAAAGTTAGAAATGGTGATCACATGACCACAGGACAGTACAACTGTCATAAGTACATGCCAGCTGCCAAGCCTTTGAATTTTGATCATGTGACCATGAGGATGCTGCAATGGTCATAGTGGTAAGTGTGAAAACATCATTTTTTTCAGTGCTGTTGTAACTTTGAACGGTCTCTAAATGAATGCTTGTAAGTCAACTACCTATACAATAGTGGAGGCCCTTCAACTCAAGTACAGACACTTCAATTCAAGGAAGATACCATTAAGAGACACTTGAAATCAGCATACATGGGCAAACTGAGATGCTGCAAACAGAAGATGTCTAAATTTCCTCAAAATGTAGTATGTTCACTAACACCCTAAGATAAAGTAAGGCTGAAAAACATTATTGCAAGGAATGTTGAAGACATTCTAAAGCTCCCCATGCATAGGCTCAAACTGGTTTCTTTTATGTGAAATGAAATTGATGGAAAATTGGAAGAGATTTCAGTACAGTATTAATTTCAGGCATATTCCTGCATGGTGCCTTTGGAAATATCTCGGTTTTAAATGGGAAACACGGTTGGCCCATTACAGAGCAGTGACTTTTCATTTCAAGCCGAAATAATTAAAAGCATCATGCAACCAGCTTAGGGTTAATAGAGAAATCTTTCCCAGTGTGACAGTTTGGAGAAGGAAAAAAAGGCTCATTTGATAAGAATTAATATACATCCTTTTGAAGATTTAAAAGCCATTAATTCACAGTTACCTGCAGTTTAACTTTAACTAGCAAGCAAATGAGGTAGGATTTCCCAGCGAACATTGTATTATACACTATGGATTAGTGTTTCAATATAACCAAGATTCTTGCCTTCATACAAATTGATGTGTATGCTTATAAGCCTCATAGCACCCTTTGAACAGAAGAAGCCCTCCTCCAAGGAACAAAAATAAGATTCTTTGACATAAAATTTGGGGTGAAAAATATTAATTCCAAGTTATATTAAAATATTCTGTATGTATAATCTCGTGATTTTTTTCTCCTTCCAAGTAACGTAATTTGGTTATTTGGGTTTTCTCCCATGTAAAATTGGAAGTATCTTGGCAACGTTTCAATGAAGTCCCATTCGTCATCTTCAGGCTGGTGTTTTCGGCTTCATGCTTCTAGAAGACGAAGACAAAAACACCAGCCTGAAGATGACGAATGGGACTTCGTCGAAATGTTGCCAAGATTCTTCCAATTTTACGTGGGAGAAAACCCGAATAACCAAAGACCCATATCTATCTATCTGTCTGTCTGTCTGTCTGTCTGTCTGTCTGTCTGTCTGTCTATCTATCTATCTATCTATCTATCTATCTATCTATCTATCTATCTATCTATCTATCTCACTACCTCACTTTCTATTTATCTATCTGTCAGTACTGTGCAAAAGTCTTAGGCCACTATTAGATTTGTTATTGTAGCAATGGTATAATTACTATAAATAATTACGTCTCAGTCTGCTTATTATAATACAATCAGAAAATAAAGGCAATTTCTATGCAGTATATATGTTTATGTAAACTGCACTATGGGTATACAGGTAGTTCTCGACTTATGACCACAACTGAGCCCAAAATTTATGTTGCTAAGGGAGACATTTGTTAAGTGAGTTTTATGATCTTTCTTGCCACAGTTGTTATGCGAAGCATTGTGGTTGTTAAGTTAGCAACCCAATTGTGAAGTGAATCTGGCTTCCCCATTGGCTTTGTTTGTCAGAAGGTCGCAAAAGGGGATCCCATGACCCCGGGACACTGCAACCGTCATAAATATGAGTCAGTTGCCCAGTGTCTAAATTTTGATCATGTGACCATGGGGAGGCTGCAACGGTTGTAAGTGTGAAAAATGATCCTAAGTCACTTTTTAAAGTGAGAAAAATGGTCACTTTTTCCAGTGCCGTTGTAACTTCAAATAATCACTAAATGAACTCTTGTAAGTCAAGGATTACAGTAAGTCATGAATACATACTATATATGTGTGTGTATGTGTATATGTAAGTATGTATATCTACATCTACATCTGTATCTATATCTGTATCTTTATATCTGTCTTGACCCTGTCTATATCTATATCTGTATCCGTATCCGTATCCGTATCTGTATCTGTATCTGTATCTATATATATCTACATCTACATCTATATCTGTCTGTCTGTCTATCTATCTCTAGCTATAGATACAGTATATATCTTCTATCCATCTGTCTGTCTGTCTGTCTGTCTGTCTGTCTACCTACCTACCTACCTACCTACCTACCTATATCTATCTAGCTATAGCTATAACTATAGCTACAGTATCTCTTCTATCTATCTATCTATCTATCTATCTATCTATCTATCTATCTATCTATCTATCTATCTATCTATCTATCTATCTATCTATCTATCTCTGTCTATGGCTACAGTATATCTCTATCTCTATCTCTGTCATCTATATCTATATCTATATCATCTATATCTATATCTATCATCATTTATATATTGCTACAACAAATCTAATGGTAGTCTAAGATTTTTCCACAGTAGTATATATAATATGCTATGGTATGGTATGATGTTATGATGTGATAAATACAATACAATATAAATCTCACATAATAAATTACCTACCTTCATAGGAGAAATTACATAGGAGAAGCAAATGTTTGAGTGAGCATGTTTTAAAAATAGACAATAATATGTCTAACATGTATGTATACAATGCCATGAACTGTAAATGGATGAAATAGACAGGTTTGGATAGTTGGAATCAATTGTATCATTCTATAATTAAAGAACATTGATTGCATTATACGCAGGGCAACCCAGGAATGATAATGCTTAAGGCAATTTCAGTCTGGCTTCTAAAATATATATCCCGGGCCATCTTGGGCATTCTTTTCAGACCTATGTTCAACACATGGCTAACTGACTTTTGCATCACTGGACAGTGTGCAACTGTGCAAAAACTTTCGAGTCCAGCAAAATGTATCTGGAGATTTTAGGGTGATGTCCAGACCTACATTTTTTTTTTTTTTTTTTTTTTTGCATTAGGAATTTCTTTTTGAAACAGAATGGATCCAGTGAGTGCAGGATTTTCTTTTCATTATTAGGCAAGTGAGAAGTTTGTATTTTAGCTGGGCTAATGATTTTAAAGAATTATTTTCTGTGAAGGAAAAACGCATGGAAGGGAAATGATAGGGAAGACCTTAGCAGTCCAATCTGACCTGGAAGCTCATATTTTTGAGAAAGATTGAAGCTTTCAAGCCTACTACGTTTATTATACATTTCAGTTTTGGGGGCAGCTTAATTTGTGGCCCAACACCTCTACCAAGAATAATGTTTAGAGCCTTCTCTTAAACCATTTATACCATAGGATGTTTGTCTCTGAAGGCTCTGTTACTGAGAACTAGAGCAGTATATCTAAGCTTAGCAGAGATATTCATATTTCATAAATATAAATATCCCTGCTTTATGCCAGCAGTATATCTGCAAATCCCATATGGGATAGAAACAGGATGGATTTTAGTTGCTGGAATTTGTATTTACAAAAAAATGGGGGCTTTACTAAATCAAATGCTTCTATATCTGTCTGTTTTGCTAGCATATTAAAATCTGATTAACATCTAAACTATATTTCTGCATGCTTGTTCTCATTCCACTTATGAATACCACCAGTACAATTATGACTTTAACATCAACTAAAATTTTCTCCGCGTCCTTTTTCTTAACACTTTTCAGTAATACAGGTAGTCCTCAGCTTATGACCACAACTGAGCCCCAAATTTATGTTGCTAAGTGAGACATTTGTTAAGTGAGTTTTGCCCTAATTTACGAACTCTCTGGCCACAGTTGTTAAGTGAATCATTGCAATTATTAAGTTAATAATGCGGGTTGTTAAGTGAATCTGGCTTCCCCATTGACTTTGCGTGTCAGAAGGTGATCACATTCTTAATGTGTGCCAGTGTGTACACAGAAAAAGTGGCAATAAAGGTTATTTATCTTATCTTACATGACCCTGGGACACAGCAACCATAATAAATATGAACCAGTTGCCAAGCATGTGAATTTTGATCATAAGACCATGTGAATGCTGCAATGGTCGTAAGTGTGAAAAATGGTCATAAGTCACTTTTTTCAGTGTCGTAGCTTTAAACCATCACTAAACGGACTATTGTAAGTTGAGGACCACCTGACTAATCTGTGGAGCATTTTTAATCAGATCCAAAGCATCCAACTATTTACAATGCTAGGTGCATCTAGTAAAGCTATTACCTTTGCAAACAATTAGGGCATTTCTCTTTGGTCAGCTCAAATATGTCCTTTCCTGACCACACAAGCAATACAATACTTCTGGTTTCCAAGAAAAAAAATGACATTTTTACTTAATGATTGGGGTATTCACTTAATATCCACTATATTAAGATGGTAAGGTAAGGTAAGGTAAGGTAAGGTAAGGTAAGGTAAGGTAAGATAGGATAAGATAAGATAAGATAAGATAAGATAAGATAAGATAAGATAAGATAAGATAAGATAAGATAACCTTTATTGTCATTTTTTTTTTTACTGTGAGCACAACGGCACACATCAAAAATGAAATTTAGTTGCCCGCTCTCAAAAGTGAAACACATACATGACACACACATAAACATACTATGAACAACATATGCATAGACCCACATCCCTACATATACGTAGCAAATAAATATTAAATACTGTCCATCTTGAATATATAACGGGAGGGGGAAGCTTGAGAGTTCACAAGGTTAATGCTGTATGGAATGAAACTATGGCTGAATCTGGATGTTCTGCTACGGATACCATGAAGCCCCCTCCCAGAAGGTAGCAAGGAAAACAGATTGTGAAGAGGATGTGTAGTGTCCCAGACAATCTTATGCACCCTGCTCAAGCAGCGCTTCTGTGCTATGTCCTGGATAGGAGGGAGGGAGCTGCCAATGATCTTTTCGGGCATCCTCACCACTCTCTGCACCGCCTTCCTGTCCGAAGCAGGGATGCTTCCAAACCAGACTGTGATGCTGAATGACAGGATGCTTTCGATCATCCCCCTGTAGAAAGTGGTCAGGACAGGGGAAGGAAGATGTGCTTTTCTCATGCGACGTAGAAAATTCAGGGGCTGCTATTTGCTTAATGACTGCAGCAATTCACTTAACAACTGCTGCAAAAGAGATAATAAAATGTATTTTGGAGTGGTTTACACAATACATTAACTCATAAATAAAGCAAAATGGTCTTGGTTTTCATCATACTAAAGACATAGGAGGTTAACCAAGTGTTGAGAGATTGTATGGCATAGTGGTTAAAAGCACCAGGTGAGAAACCAAAAAACTGTGTTCTAATCTGTCCTTAGGCTCAAAGCCAGTCACACGCTCTCAGCCCTAGGAAAAAGATAAGGGCAAACCACTTACAAAATCTTGCCAAGAAAAGTACAAAGACTCCAGAAGTAAAGATTGATCAAAGGAACAAAAAAAAGTACAAGTGTTATGTTACAGCTCTTGTTGCCCTGGTTCCACATTCAGTTGTGCAAAACTAAATAGATTGATAGATAGATAACCTTTATTGTCATTTTTTACTGTGGGCACAATGGCACACATTAAAATGTAATTTAGTTGCTTGCTCTCAAAGTGTACACATACAGAACAGACATTTAAACATACTATGTGCAACTTATGTATAGACCTACACCCTTACATATAAGCAACATATAAATATTAATCACTGTCCATCTTGAATACATAACGGAAGGAGGAAGCTTTAGAGTTCACAAGGTTAATGCTGTGTGGAATGAAACTCTGGCTGAATTTGGATGTTCTGCTTTGGATACCATGGAGCCTTCTCCCAGAAGGTAACAAGGAAAACAGGTCGTGAAGAGGGTGTGTAGTGTCCCAGACAATCTGGGACAGCCTTCGATCTGTGTACATCTGAAAATGTTCCTTTTTTTTCCTGCTCGGATTTGCAAAAAACTATATCTGTCGGGATGCTCTCTGAATTAATAAAGCAAGCGTGGTGAAGAGGGTTTTTTTTTTCCTCATACGTCTCTCAACAGACTCAAGGTTCCTGACACAGAAAATATGTCAGCAAAAGAGCTTAATTGAGTGGTCTTTCGGAAAGTGTGCTTTCGGAAACTGTTTGACAAGCAACAGGAGATGAGAAAAGAAGGAAGAAAAAAAGTACAAGGAACTGAAAGCAGACATCCGACAGCATCCATTTATTAGCAAAAAGCTGACATGAGGGATTTTTTTGTGTGGCCAGGGATTCTGGAGACCTAAACGGACTTGAATATGTTATTGCCAACACACTGTGTTACATCAAAGGGTGTATCTAATCACTGCATTCTTCTACTAATCTACTTTGAAGTTCCCAGTTACAGATAGTCCTCGATTTATAACAGTTTATATAGTGATCATTCAAAGTTACAATGGCACTGAAAAAAGTGATGTATGACTATTTTTTTGACACTTATGACCATTATAGTATCCCCATGGTCACTTGATCGAAATTCAGACACTTGGCAACTGACTCCTATTTATGACTGTTGCAGTGTCCCAGGGTCATGTAAGATAACATAAGATAACCTTTATTGTCAATTTTTCTGTGTACACACTGACACACATTAAACATTTTGCAACCTTCTGACAAGCAACGTCAATGGGGAAGCCAGATTGAGTTAACAACCGTGTTACTAACTAAACAGCTGCTGTGATTTACTTAAAAACTGTGGCAAGAAAAGTCATAGCAAAACTCACTTAACAAATGTCTCACTTAGCAACAGAAATTTGGGGCTCAGTTGTGGTCCTAAGTCAAGGACCACCTGTACATGTTTTTCACTTGTGACTGTCTTGAAATATCTGAGGGCCCCACAGAGTCACAGAGCCCCTGGTTGAGAACACTGGTGCTTGACAAAACACACACACACACAATTTAAAAGATGCACCTATTCAGAGAATTATGAACCCCTCTCAACACCCCACTCATCTGCTCACCAAACACCTTACTGCTTAGTCTTACTTTTCTTGTATTTAGAATAGAATAGAATAGAATAGAATAGAATAGAATAGAATAGAATAGAATAGAATAGAATAGAATAGAATAGAATAGAATATGGAATGGAATGGAGTGGAGTGGAGTAGAGTAGAGTAGAGTAGAGTAGAGTAGAGTAGAGTAGAGTAGAGTAGAGTAGAGTAGAGTAGAGTAGAGTAGAATATGGAATGGAATGGAATGGAATGGAGTAGAGTAGAGTAGAGTAGAGTAGAGTAGAGTAGAATAGAATATGGAATAGAATAGAATAGAATAGAATAGAATAGAATAGAATAGAATAGAATAGAATAGAATAGAATAGAATAGAATAGAATAGAATATAGAATGGAATGGAATGGAATGGAGTAGAGTAGAGTAGAGTAGAGTAGAGTAGAGTAGAGTAGAGTAGAATAGAATAGAATAGAATAGAATAGAATAGAATAGAATAGAATAGAATGGGACCCCAGAGGTCTTCCACTCCAGCCCCCTGCTCAAGCAGGAGAACCTATACCGTTGCAGACATTTTTTTCACCCTGACTGAATTAGAAATGAAAGCTTCTTGTTCCCCTTTGGAAATCTCGTACAATTCTTTTCTGGGCAGCAAACAGCGGTGGGATTCAACCAGTTCGCACCAGTTCAGCAGAACCAGTAGCTAATTTTTTGTTGCCCAGGCCCAGAACGGACTTCCGGAAGCGGCATCCACACAGAGAACTGGTTGTTCATATATTTGAATCCCACTATTGGAAGCAAGTACTTGTGGTTTACACCCTGGTGAAATTTAAACTTTGGACCGGTATTGTGTCCAAAGTCTGGGCTTATAATAATGGGAGAGGGAGGTGGGATTTAAGAAAACAGGGTGTTTTCTTGGAACCATATACTTCCTGGTTTGGTTGCACATGCTAGCCTAATACATCTAATTAATGGTTTTAAAAACCGTGCCCTTTATGTAGAGTAATAGTAATAGTAGTAAAGTTGGAAGGGACCTTGGAGGTCATCTAGTCCAACCCCCTGCTCAGGCAGGAAACCCTACACCATTTCGGACAAATGGCTGTCCAGTCTCTTCTTAAAAACTTCCAGTGTTGGAGCATTTACTGCTTCTGGAGGCAGGCTGTTCCACTGATTAATTGTTCTCACTGTCAGGAAGTTTCTCCTTAGTTCTAGGTTGCTTCTCTCCTTGATTAGTTTCCACCGTTGCTTCTTGTCCTGCCTTCAGGTGCTTTGGAAAATAGCTTAATTCCCTCTTCTTTATGGCAGCCCCTGAGATATTGGAATACTGCTATCATGTCCCCCTTGTCCTTCTCTTCGTTAAACTAGACATACCCAATTCTAGCAACCGTTCCTTATATGTTTTAGCCTCCAGTCCCCTAATCATCTTTGTTGCTCTTCTCTGTACTCTTTCTAGAGTCTCAACATCTTTTTTACATCGTGGTGACCAAAACTGGATGCAGTAAAAAACAGTAGCCTGTTGTTTTTTTTCCTGTACCAGTATTTTAGTCCTGATAGGCTAAATAGCAGGCATATGCTGGGATTCAAGAAAAATGTGGTGATTAAGCTGAAGAAATTCAGGGAGATGCACTCAAGGTGTAGCTACTGGAGTGGACATTTGAAGCCATGCAAAAGTTGATGAGTGCTGAGGAAAAGAAGCCAGTGACCCTTTAAAAAACGTAATTTCCCCAGAGGCTATCACCATTCCTTTTGGCTTTTGATATATGCATCCTTTTTTGTATGGAACATAAAACAGATGCAACTTAACCTTGCCTCCTCTGTTGAAGATCATCTTCACTGGCAATAATTTTGTGGGAGATGAAATGCAATTTTATAACTCAGCAGCTCATCTGCAAGTCCCAGACTTTCATGGTTAAATGCTTGTTTTTAAAGGATGGCATAACCAATTTTGCAAAACCGTTTGATGTGGTCTGAAGAAGTTGAATTCCAGATGCTGTTTGAAGCATGAACATCAGGAAAGAAGCCATCTTTGACTGTTACAGATCTTTATTCTACAGGGTTTTTTTTTTCTTTCTGTTTGCAAGTTGTTTAGGAATTTGCCTAATCTATGTTTTATTTTGACAGTTTATCTAGCTAGTCCTGAGGAAGTTGCATCTTTCTATGATTCAGTTGCCACAATATTTGAAAGTGGGATCACAATACCTAAATTCTGGTGTGATAACTCAGTTTGGCCTCAGTTATTCCTCCTACACTCTGCTTTTTATATTCTCAAATATATGTCACATTTATTGAACAGTTTCCACTGAATTAGATCAGCAAAGGCATGGTGGCATAGTGGCTAGAATGCAGTATTGCAGTCTAACTCTGTCCACAGCCAGGTATTTGATCCTGATGGGACTCAAGGTTGATTCAAACTTCCATCCTTCCAAGGTTGTTAAATGAGGACCCAGACTGTTGGAGGTAATATGCTGACTCTGTAAATCACTGTCAATCGGTAAATAAGTCTAAGTGCTATTGCTATTCCTCAATCTAGGATTTCCTAATCCAGCAACCTAGGTGGACTTCATAACTCTCAGAAATCCACAAAACAAATAGTAAAGGCTGACCCTTCCAGTGTCATAATTAGCATATAACATTTAGTTTTATATATTGCCCCACAGCTTGTTACAGCCCTCTCTAAGCAGTTTAGAGAGTCAGCATATTGTTCCCAATAATCTGGGTCCTCATTTTACTGACTTCAGAAGGATGAAAGCTGAGACAAATTTGAGCCATGTCAGGATCGAATTCCAGACTGTGGGCACAATTTGCCTGCAATACTGCACTTTAACCACTGCACGACCTTGATTGTCTTTCTTGCACCAGTTCCTCTCTGTTTTCCACTCCTCCGTTCCATGACCTTCATCCCATTTCTCCATTTTTTTTATGCTTAGAGGCTTACTGAGTTTGCATATAGATGTGGTTGAGGACCCATAATAAGTTACCCATGGTAAGTTAAATTTCTTAATTTAATTAAAGTTAATTTAATTAATCTTAAATAATTAATCAAACTTAATTAAAACAATTTAATTAAACTTAATTTAAAGACACATCGAAAATTCAATTCTTGCTGTATGGAAAGGGGATTGATTTATTTAAATTTCCCTCTAGCCTGTCCTGTATATTTACAAAAAGGAGTATTTAAAAAAAAACATGAAAATAGTACAGTACAAAAATGTATAAACTCACATAGCTTAATTGGGCTTTAATGTCTCATTCATTTCAAAAGGAAGACCAATTAGAAAGGAAAATGTCCATATCCAAAAACCAATATCCAAAAACCAAATATCCAAAACCAATCCAAAATTACCAATCTTTACTTGAAAACTTTTGTGATTTATTTATTTATTTTTAAAAAATGATTAGCTATATAACTTTACTTGCAATGTCATTTACTCTGAATAACTTATCACTTTTAGAGCAAGGTATGCATGATATACTGTAGACCTAATGTCATTGTTTCAACTTCTCTGATGTCATAACAAAAATGCACAATTTTGACCCACTCCAATGAATGATGTCATAGAAGGGAAAACAGAGCAAGGATTCGTCTAGGTGTCTATAAAATAGAAGTTTGAAGCCCAAATAGTAGATTCCATCTGCCTATTTACATATGAGCTCTTTCCATGTAAAATGTCCGCTCTTTCCTCTCTGCCACCCTTGTACAGCCAATTTGAGCTGCAATAAAGGAATGCAGTCAATGAATGCTGAAAGGTTAACAATATTGTGAGGCGCACATTAAAATCAAATGACCTGAATGATTGCTTCTCCTGATCAGCATGCAAGAGAGATTTTTGCATGAGTCAGCAGAGGTGGGAAATACAGCATCATTATATTGTTCAGAAAGAATAGACAGAATGGATATTCACCAGGCAGGCAGTTTAGAGAGGTTTTCTTTGTAGGCTCATTGGTATGGAACCAATGTCCTAAGGAGATTAATTGGATGATGCTACCAGAGAAGTAAATGAAGCAAGATAACAGAGTCTGGCACAAGACTGTGGGGTGAAGGGGGGTGGGGAGAGAGAGAAAGGAAAGGAAAGGAAGAATAGTACACTATAATGCTATGCCAATATTTTCTAGAACCAAGAAAAGTTCAAAACTTGAAAACAGACCAGAAAGTTGTTCCTTCCCATTAAGATGACTTGGAGATCCGACTCTTTCTAACTAGTCTTGACCTAGGAGTTGTAGTGAGCCAAGACTACTAGTCTATAACACTGTGAGGTGTTATAGGGAACAGAAGAACAGAAGTACAGAGTTGGAAGGGATCTTAGAATTCTTCTAGTCTCACGCAGAAGATCCTATACCAGGGGTAGGCAACCTTGGCTCTTTTATGATTCGTGGACTTCAACTCCCAGAATTCCTGAGCCAGCCATGCTGAGGGGAAAGGGGGAGGTTTCCATGCTGAGCCATGCTGGCTCAGGAATTCTGGGAGTTGAAGTCCACGAGTCACAAAAGAGCCAAGGTTACCTATCCCTGTCCTATACCATTCCAGACAAGTACCTATCCAGTCTCTTCTTAAAAGTCTCCAGTGATGGAGCACCGTCAACTTCTGAAGGAACTGGTTAATTTTTCTCACTGTTTGGAAATTTCTCCTTACTTCTAGGTTGCTTCTCTCATTGATTAGTTTCTAATCATCTAAGAAGAGATTAGTTTTTATTTCAGAGAGAAAGAAAAGAAAACATTCAGTACCTGAAAGAAAGGCAAACCGAAGACCTTTTTCTCCACTGTTCCAAAGTAAAGGACGCAAAAAAGAATTCTGAGTTATAGAAAACAGATTGCAGCTGAATATAAAACAGAACTGGCTAACAATAAGAGCAGTTCTATAGTAGAGCCATTACTCAAAGAGTTAGTAGGCTTTTCTTCAAAAACCATTTTAAGCAAAAGCTAGATATTCCTCTGCAGAGATGCTTCAGCGTAGATTCTTTTGAAGGTTCAACTTGTGGTCTTTCCCAAAACTACTATTTTACGAAAAAAGTGTAGTATAGTGGACCAAATGTTTTTGCCCGTTTGTTTTATACCTGGATTCATTGAAAATCAGAAAGTATAAATCTTTGTTCTCCAGTTATGGAATTTATCAAGGTAATGTCCGCCACAGGACTAATGAAAGCAGTTCATTTAGTTTTAAAGATCCATTTGTAGTAAATAAGGAAAAATGCTACTGCAAAACTCATGACAAGACCGGCTTGACATTTCAAAAGTGTTCTTCAAAATGTCAGTTTTCACCTCTTGAACTTCAAAGTAGGGAAATAAATCCATACTGCTGATATATCGACAAGTAGCCAAACCAAAAGTGTCAGGGATGTCAAAAAATAAAAGGGATCTGAATAAGTATTGTAGACTACTCAATTAAAAAAAAAGAACAAAAGGAAGATGGACATGAAAGTACTAAAAAGACTTGCTATGGGAGAACGATCTGTCCCTGCCAGAGAATGAACAAAGAAATTCAAGGTTATTCTTCAGCAAACATCTACTTAGACTTTTGAAATAACTCTGAAATCCAGTTCTCAGAATATTATCAGGCATGAGACTTTGACATGTTTTCATATTTTTGCCCAAAGCTTCAGTGTTTTCTTAATTAGAAAATACTGTTGTGAGTTCATTGTTGTATTGTCAACATTATCATTGGCTAGGTTCTCGTGATGTGCTAACCAAGGTCATGATTTTCATCTGTTACCTAGGAAACATGAGTGGCACCCATGCCAGCCCAGTAAAAACTCTGTAACTCTGTAAAAACTGAGTTGGGAAGAGCCATGGCATAAACCTCTGCCTCTATATATCAGGTCACCTCATGTGGGGACTCTAATCAGCAATCTTGCTTATTAATCCATTTCTCTAAACAAAGAATTAACAGATTTAACAATAGCACAGTGATGGCGAATCTATGGGACTGGTGCCAGAGGCGGCACTCAGAGCCCTCTCTGTGGGCACGCGCGTTGTCCCCCCAGTTCTAGGCCTTCAGCTGGGTTTTATAAAACCTTTTCACTTTAGGCCTCCGCCACCATGTGCAAAAAAAAAAAAAAGGTTGAATCAGTCAATTTCAACTTCTCGCAGAAAAAAAAGTTCTTGCAAAGTTGGAATTGATTGATTGAACTTTTTAGTCCCACCCAGTCTGCCATTACTACTGCAGGCATGCCCACCCAATGGGCCACATCCACCCAATGGGCCATGCCCACCCAATGGGCCATGCCCACCCAATGGGCCATGCCCACCCAATGGGTCACACCCACCTGGCACTCAACGATGCATAAGTGGGTTTTGGATTGCAGTTTGGGCACTCAGTCTTTAAAAGGTTTGCCATACCTGCAATAGCAACATGCACAGGAATGCACAGGCCAGACTGAATTTCCTCATGATTAGCCCAATCCTAAATACGTATTGTAGGAATCACCTAGAAACTTCATGTCCAAGTTGCCCTAAGTATGTATTGGTCAATTTAAATGTTTTTTTTTCCTTTTTGAAAGCTATTCTCACAATCCCAAGAGAGGGGGGGAAGACTTGCTTATTACAATGTTCATTGCCTTCAGATGGAATAAATAATCAATAAATTAAAAAGAGATTGGACAGCCATTTATCTAGAATGGTATAGGGCAGGGGTAGGCAACCTTGGCTCTTTTATGACTTGTGGACTTCAACTCCCAGAATTCCTGAGTCAGCATGGCTGGTTCAGGAATTCTGGGTATTGAAGTCCACAAGTCATAAAAGAACCAAGGTTGCCTACCCCTGGTATAGGGTCTCCTGCCTGAGCAGGAGGTTGGACTAGAACAGGGGTCCCCAACCCCTGTGGACTGGTACCAGAGCGCAGCATGCCAGCAACTGGTCCACACAAGCAAGCAAAGCCCCATCCGCGGGATGCAGGCAGCACACAAAACCACACACTCTCCGGTTCGTGGAAAAACCTTTCTCCATGGAACTGGTCCCTGATGCCCAAAAGGTTGGGGACTTCTGGACTAGAAGATCACCAAGGTGCCTTTCAGTTCTGTGATTCTGTGAGCTTCTCCAATTCTTTGTCTTCCATTCTATTCTCTCCTGTATTGCCACATTAATTATGCACACTGTCTTCTTTTCAACCACACTTACATCTGGTGTTTCATGAGCCAAACTTTATCAGTTTGTATTTGGAAATCCTGCAAAGCTCATTTTCAACTCTATGTCCCCACCAATTTTTCATTACTGGCACATCATAATTTTTACAGATGCTCCAATAAATCATTTGGGTGATTGTGTTAGAGTGTTGTTTATGATCAGTTTGTGTAATCTTATTGCATGAGCTGAGTACATTATCTACTATTTCTTCTGCCTCTTTACACAGTCAGCAGTTTGAATCATTTATTATCATCATTATTATGATTTTTTTTAAAAAGAAAACTTTAGATGAGGATCCACCTTTGTAGAATTCTTGTGAGTTCAGAACAAGATTTATTCATACTTATAATTACATTGGTGGGGACTTCCGGTGGATTTTGCGTGCGTGATGGCGGCTACTTTGTAGCCGTCCTCCTGGGTAAGTGTAAGAACCGCTATGAACAGCAGATATCAGCTGTTCAGCGGTTCAAAATCCCCCTCCCGGGCAAAGGGGGGGGGGAGAGAGTGTCTGAATAGTGGTAGAGCCTCTTTCGCACCCCCCAAGTTTTTTTTTTGGGGGGGTGAAAGGAGTGCTCCCACGGAGTTCAGACTTGTCTCCGCTTCCCAGCTGTTTTTGTCCTCAGGGACAAAACGAGCCGCCGCAAACACCTCCGTGCTTAAAGAGAACTGGTGAGTTTTTTTTTTTTAAATGGACAGAGCTGAGTAGAGGATTTAGTTTTTGCTTTCTTTGACTTATTTGGATTTTAAGTTTTAAGATTTGTTTCTATTTTTATTCTCTCTTTTTATTTTTTTTCTTTGTTGAAAGGGAAAGTAAAATGGCGATCGGCAAACTCCTCGGTGTTTTTTTTTTCTGGAAGTTAGAATGCTGACCGGCAGGCTTTTTGGTGTTTTTCTTTCTTTCCTTTCCCTTTCTCTTTTTATTTCCTTATGATTGGAATGGTTGTTTTTGGTATCTCTAAGTATTTTTTTTGGAACGGACTTTTTTTATTTAATTATTATTATTTTTTTTTCTTCTCCCTTTTTTTTTCCTTTGAACTCCCTTTTTTTTTATTGTAATGACCCTTTTTTGAAGGACTTTTTTTCTGTTTAATTTTTTGCAATTTTTAAGAAGGAGTAAAACTTTTTTTTAATTCTTTTTCTCTTCCTTTTTTTCCCTTTTTTCTTTTTATTATAATGACCTTCTTTGGAGGGAGTTATGATTTTTGAAGGAATTTTTATAATTTCTTAAGAAGGACTAAAGGTTTTTCTTTAAGATGGCTCCAAAGCGTCCAGGGATTTCTACAGTTTCTAAATCAACAGTTTCACCCTCTTCTGGGGGTCAGCTAATAACTATGAAGGACTTGCAAGACATGATGGGAGATGTTATAATTCAAATTAGGGCAGAAATGAAAAAGATTTTAGAGGAAAACAATAAGATCTTGAGACAAGATTTTGTTTTGGCTTTAGAAGGTGTTGCTTCTGTTCTTGAAAAGGTGAACTCCCATGTGGAAGAGGTAGCTGAAAAAGTGGACATAATGGAGGGGAAAATTGAAAGTATGGAAAAAGAAATGGAAAATGAGATTCTTATGCTTCAATATGGACAAATGGAATATGCCTTAAGAATTAGAGGCCTGGGAGAGTCTTTGCAAGGAGATCTGAAGGAGATGGTTGCAAAGGACTTTGCATTGATTTTGAATAAAGAAAAAGAGGGAATACTTAATGAAATTGAAAAATTATTTAGGGTTAACTCTGTGGTGGCAGCACAGAAGAATCTGCCAAGAGATGTGGTAATTTACTTTGGTAAAAGATCTTTACGCAATGAAATTGTGCAAGCCTATTATAAGAAGAGATTTCAAATTGCTTCACAAGATGTTATAATTTTTAAAGAGATCCCATCTAAAATTTTAAGAAGAAGAAAGGAGTTTGCTTTTTTAGCAAATGAACTTAAAAAGAGAAAAATTTCATTCAGATGGGATGTTCCGATTGGAATGGTGGTGAATTACCTGGGGACATGTTATAGACTTAATACTGTTTTTCAAGCAAAAGATTTTTATACTTCGGTCCTGGGGGTATGTGCATCGCCATCAATTAAGTTTAAAGCTTTGGAAGAAAAGAATGTAGAATCACAGTTTGAAGAGCCTATATTTATGAAAACTGGAGAATCTTTGTGTGAGAGGCCTCAACAAGTCCAGGTTGAGGAGCAGAAGACAACTTGTGCAGTATATAATCCCAAAGAAAAGCAGCAACAGAAGAAGGTTAAGGAAGTTTCATATTTAGTGGTTTCTGAATCTCTGGGAGATGTTAGACCTACAAAGTCTTTGGAGCAATCTTTAAGGGTGGAATTGTTGCCTGAAATGGAAACTGGGAAATCTCAGTCTGAGGGGCATCAACAAGAGAGGAACGGGCAGAGGATAACTTGTACAACTTACAATTGTAAAGATCAATACAAGGAGGAATTTAAGGAACCCTTATTGGCTTCGGAGTCGATGGGAGATTCAGGAATTTTGGAGCAGTCTCCTAAGGCAGAACTTGCAGCATTTCTTACGAGTTTGATACAAGAATGGAGAAGGGAAATGGAAGAATGGAAGAATGGAGAATGGAAAAAACTGGAATGTGAATAATTAATAATACTAATATAATTGAGATTGATAAGGATGTAGTTTTTTACGGATGGAATTAGTTATTGGTGAAGATTGAAATGTTTAATGTGTTTATTAACTTTGTTGTTTTAAGTTTTGAACCTTTAATGATAATATTGTTTAAATTTGTGTTTTGAAGGGATTATAATTTGCTTATTTTAGTGAGTGGATTCTAATGTTTTAAATTTTAAAAATTTGTGGTTTTGGAGGGAGTTTATATAGAGTGATGATTGTATTTAGATTTGTTTAGGATTTAAAAGTGTTTTTAGTTTTTAAATATTATTATTAATATTTTTAAGACAAAATAATTTGTTTAATTAAATGTGCTTAGATTTGTTTAGGACTTATAGGTTTTTTAAGTTTTTGTTTTTTCTTTTTGGATAGGAGAGAAGATTATGAAGATTGAAGGAAATATGTACTTACTTTAAGTTCTTTAAGAGTATTTAGCTTTAATGGTATAACAAAGATTTGTATGTTTATTTTTTCGTTTTAGGATAAAGAAAGAGGGAGAAATTAGATTTTATATTATAGATATAGATATTCAAAGAAAGTAATGTTTAAATTTGTGTTTTTGGAGGGAGCTTATATAGAATGATGATTGTATTTAAATTTGTTTAGGTTTTAAAAGTGTTTTAAGTTTTTTTTTTTTTTTAATTAAGCCTGTACTCAGCTCTGGGAAGTCCAGGGGAGGGTTTGGGAGGTTGGGAAGGGGGGGGGGGTGAGGTAGGGGGGGGTATGGGAAGGGGATTTGTTTTTGTAAAATGTAAAAATTTTCAATAAAAAAAAAAAAATAATAATAATTACATTGGTGGTAGAAGCGATTAACCTGTAAAACACAGAAAAATGTTCAAGATGTTCTAACTGTTAACTCTGTCCTATCTCATTAGTTTGTTTTCTAATCCAAGCAACATGGGAAAGAAACATGTTATTGATAGAAGAGAATATTTAGCTCAGGTTTGAACTATGGGCTCCTTGGTGCTCTCTGAGCTTGGTGGTTTTGCAAAAGTTTCATTACCAAATTAGGTAACATCATCAGTGCACTGATAATGAAACTTCTGCAAGAAAATTACCAGCCTCAGAGTGCACCAAAAATTCCACAATAAACACATTATTATGCCTCCATGTTGAAAACATTTCAGGAGAAAAGAGCTAGTTTGCTACTGTGCAGCTTGTAAAAAAAATTGTCATCTCCTTACCTTTATTTATCCTTTTATCATAATTATTTTCTTCCAGATGATAAATATATAAATCTGTATTCACATACCTGTCACATTCCACTTACAATAAACAGGAGTAAAGGGGGGGGGGAAGCTACTAAGAATATACTGAAGTTTAACTTTTCCTCTTTAAAACAAAACAAAGCATTATTTTAATGGAACTTTTATTAACAGGAGCTGCATTATTATTCTTGTTGGCATTATTATTTCATTGCTAGGTTGCGCCAGAATGAAAAAAAAAAAAGAATTAGTACTTGAAATGTTATGATCTACTGGAGCGTGGTCCTTCGTCAAATGCATGCTTTTATAATGAAATTAAAACTACATAAATTCCTTTGCTTTAAATAAAAGATGTTTTCCCTTTGTACATTGTCATCCCCTGAACTCTTCTGAATCCATATTTTATTAATAAACTAGGTGGGTGTTTAAAATTTTAGTGCAACTGAAAATTCATGCTTTTTTAAAAAGGGGGGGCGCGATTCTATAATAATGATAGTCATTAATAAGTCATCCACAGTAGAAAGATCTCTTAGAACTCGGTCGGGAATCTGAAATCCTTCAAATTCCTATCGGCACTGAAAATGTGATTAATAATTTATTCTTCCTTTTGATATCAACAGTGGAAGTAATAACGATGCAAAATAAGAGATCTAGAAAACCAGCTGAGAAGATTATATTGTACAGTGAATAAAAGATTGGTTTTCCTCATATCTGTAATTCGGTTCCAAAACTCCAGTAACAATCAGCAGAAGTGTTATTACTATTTATTTATTTAGTGTGTTGTTTTAGAGCAATGTGGAGATAGTCATTGCTATTGCTTAATTATTCTATTTATTAGAGAAAATTGCTTACATAACGTAGAATCAGAGAAACAGAATGAGAGATGGAAAATATCTGTATGGAGGCAATAAATCTAAAATATATATATCTGTTGGTTCTCAAGCTCTGATTACAGTGACTTGTAGTTAGAAATGTGTGTGTTTATGTGTATTTGTATATGTTCAAACATGTGTATGTAAAAATGCTGTGTTAATTTTTTGCTAACTATTTTTCTAACAATTAATATTTAAATTATGTTGGGGAAGAAATTGCTTTAAAGAAATTAAAAGCAGAACTGGGTGAAATTGAGTCGGATGTCATCCTTAACCGAAGTGCAGGATTTTAGCACCAAATATACCGAGTTGTTACGAGAACAAAAAACTTTCCAGATCAAATTCTTCAGTAGTTTGAAGCAGTTTGCAATTCGTCTGTTGGTCATCACTGGGGCTTGAAAATATAACGAGCCGAGGTGGCACAGCAGTTAGAGTGCAGTACTGCAGGCCACTTTAGCTGACTGTGTTCAGCAGGTCAGCGGTTCAAATCTCACCGGCTCAAGGTTGACTCAGCCTTCCATCCTTCCGAGGTAGGTAAAATGAGGACCCAGATTGTTGGGGGCAATGTAAAATATATATATACATTGCTTACTGGTGTACATTGCTTAGAGAGTGCTTGCACTTAAAGCGGTATATAAGTCTCATAAATAAATAAATATACAAAAATCATGCAGTTTTACTGTCCTTAATATCTTCCTCAACTTGATTTAAAATCAGATGTATAACATATGTCAAGACAAGGGAAAGTTTGGTGTTGAGGCATAACTGAGGTGTATATAAGAGCCATGATGGTTAGAATGCAGTATTGCAGGCTAATTCTGCCGAATGCAAGGAGTTCGATTCTGACTGGCTCAAAGTTGACTCCGCCTTCCATCCTTCCGAGGTCGGTAAACTGAGGACCTAGATTGATGGGGGCAATATGCTAACTCTGTAAACAGCCTAGAGAGGGCTGTAAAGCTCTATAAAGGGGTATATATGGTAAGTCTAAGTGCTATTGCTCTATGCTTGCCTAGAGTCACCCCAAACGCTGTCCAGAGATGGGCAGTATATAAATTTAATAAATAAATAAGTAAATAGTCATCTGTAAGTTGGTTCCAGGACACAACCTCAAAAGATCAAAAGTGGGCCTTCAATGCCAGATATTCAGTAGTATTGTTGATCAGGATTCTGAAAAATTCTGATGATTGGACAAAAAGTTTTTTTTATGCTAAAATGACAGAAATAAAGTTCAGGTCTTAGCAGGCCTTTGAAGTTGTGGAAAGTTCCATAAGAAACCACATGCCTATGAGTTGAGCCCGTGATCAGAACCACATGAGCATTTTTCTATCTTTTATACCTTATCTACTATGTACTGAGTTAGTCTTATGTAACCAAGTAAAAGTGCAAAACATATACAGTATATATACACACATATATACTGTATATAAAGAAAAAGAAAGAAGATTTCTTTCTCCCATATTTGGGCCGACAGGGTGCATCAAAAAACACTCAAGGTAAATCTCCTCTCCCTGTCTCTTCCCTCCCTGATACAGTTGACAAAGCGAGAAAGAGTCTGTGGCCTAGAGGTTAATACAGCTGCCTAACATGCACACAGCCCAGGTTCGAATCTCAGAAGGGTATGTCTGGCTGAAGAGAGTTAAGAAGCTCAAAATAGCTATTCTAGTTCTCTCTTTATACTTTGTTAGCAATCTAAAAAAATGTGTATACATATATATACATATATGCTTCATACATATATGAAGTATATATACATATATGCTTCAAAGTGCATTTGCTGTTCTTCCACTCTTACGGGAGGAACCATCCTTGCTCAGCTGAATAAACGTGTTATCTAGAGAGAGAAAATCTGGACTCCATTTCTTTGTTCACACAAAGCCACAAATGATCCCTTCCTAAAACAGTTTAAGGGCCCAAAAAAATCATAAAGGTATTTGTTATGTCCCGAGCCTTGCAAACGGCTCGGGCGTTTGCAGGCAGTCCCGGGCAGGTGCAAAGCTGCCCGGGACCAGACAGGCTGTCGCCAGCGCCGTGCGCATGCGCGGGTGCTGGCGCGGGAAAAGTAACACAATTACCCGGGAGTTGCCTATATAAGAGGCTACGAGGCGTTTGGGCGTGCCAGAAGCCATCTACCTGTAAGCTGAACGCTGAATAAAGGAAACTGAGAACTCCAGCTGCTTCTTGTGTCTGCTTTCCCGCCACGGACCCAACACTGGCGACGAGGATGGGATTCCTTGCACTACCTAGAAAGGAAGAAGTGTAAGCTTACCCAAGGAGTCCTGAGCGGCGGAAAAGAACGGCGTCGACTCGGCAGCTGCCCGCCAATCCAGTGCGCATTCGGGGGTAGGCTGGCTGATAGACCCGTCTCCTGAAGATCTGAAGATGGCGAAAATCGGAAGGCTTTCGGAATTCGACGTCTCACATCCAGAGCGGTGGGAGTCCTACGTATCCAGGATGGAGAATTACTTCAAGGCAAACCAAGTGAGGGAAGAGAGCTTGAAGGCTGCCACCCTGCTTTGCGTTTGCGGTCAAGACGCCTTCGAAATCGCAGAAAACCTTGCAGTACCTGCTCCAGTAGAGTCTGTAAGCTACGCAGATCTGAAGAAGCTGCTGAAGGAGCACTTCCACCCCAAGGTGTCCGTCATCGCATGGCGCCACACCTTCAAGCAGAGGGATCAACGGCCCGGTGAGTCAGCCAAAGAATACATCGCCGCATTACGGAAGGCCGCCAAGCACTGCGAGTTCAAGGACCTCGAAGAACAACTGAGGGACCGATTCGTGTGCGGGTTAAGGCATCGAGAGCTACAACAGAGACTTTTCGCTAAGGAAGAATTATCCTTCCAAGATGCCTTAAGGGAAGTCACCGCAGAAGAAGCAGCAGGCGGCGCTGTCAAGAACATGCGGCCGATCAGAAACAGTCCAGAGGGTGCATCCGTGCACCAGGAAGACGTCCAACGGAACTCCGAGGAGGATCCGGACGAGGAAGTTGACCGTCTACACCCTGCGAAGGAAGAAAATCAGAAGGGAAGCTCTCCAGCTCCACTCAAGTGCATCGGCTGTGGAGGTCGCCACAGGAGAACCGACTGCAAGTTCCGCTCCGCTACCTGCCGGGCATGCGGCAAACAAGGACACATTGCAGCTGTGTGTCTGGGCCGACGAAAGGTACAACCTCAGGAAGAACTGCGCCTGAAAGGTACCAGATTCCCCAGCCAGAATAGGGTAGGGTTTTGCGCTTCGCGAAGAAGCATCTTTAGGACAGGCACACACAAGCCCATTAAGAAAAAGTTGTCACTCAAGGTGAAGCTACAAGGGGTTCCATTATCTATGGAACTAGACACAGGGTCTGCCCTTTCCATCATTTCCTTGCATACATTTAGGAAGATTTGTTCCAGTAGTGGGACTAAGGCCAAGTTAAGGCCTTCTGATATTGTATTAACAGATTTTCAAAACTCAAGAGTGTGTGTTAAGGGGGAGGCCACCCTTAATGTGCAATACAAGAGTTTTGAAGGTCCACTAGACTTATTAGTAGTAGGGGGTGAACGAACGAGTCTCATAGGACTCGATTGGTTTGAGGCCCTGGGGATACACGTCACAGGACTCAACAGCTTACAAACACTCGACCTACAGGAAGTCTGCAAAGAATTTGCAGATGTTTTCAGCCCCCAGCTGGGCACATTCAAAGGACCACCTGTGTCCTTAAAGCTAGACCCCACTGTCACTCCCATTAGAATTAAAGCAAGAAGGGTCCCTTTTGCTTTAAAAAGTAAGATTGACACTGAATTAGACAAACTAATCCAACAGGGAATCCTAGAACCTGTTGATTCCAGCCTTGGGAGACCCCCATTGTCACGCCTCTAAAGGCAAATGGGGACATTCGCATTTGTGCTGATTACAAATGCACACTCAATAAGGCATTGCAGCAACATGCCTATCCTGTTCCTGTGGTCAGTCACATCCTGGCCTCTCTCAAGGGGGGGCGAGTTTTTGCAAAGCTTGACCTTGCTCAAGCATATCAACAGCTGCCTGTTGATGATGATGCTGCCATAGCTCAGACCATTGTGACCCACAGAGGAGCCTTCAAGGTAAAAAGGCTACAGTTTGGAGTGAATGTCGCTCCTGGGATTTTCCAAAGCGTAATGGAAAACATACTACGAGGTATACCAGGGGTTTGCCCCTACTTTGATGATGTCTTGATTGCAGGAGACTCCACACACATTCTAGCAGAAAGGCTTAGGGCTGTCCTGTTAAGATTCAGGAAATCAGGCCTCAAGCTCAAAAAAGACAAATGCAAGATTGGGGTGCCTTCTACTGAATTTCTGGGGTTCAAAATTGATGCTGCTGGGATTCACCCTGCTGAATCCAAACTAACTGCTATTTTAGAAGCCCCCAGGCCTAAGTCAAGGCAGAACTTCAGGCCTTCCTAGGCCTCCTGAATTTCTACAATTCTTTTCTTCCACATAAAGCTAGTGTAGCTGAGCCTCTTCACAGGCTACTAGACAAACAAGCTGTGTGGCAGTGGTCACAAGCACATGAGGCTTGCTTTAAAGAAGTCAAGGCCTTGCTCACTTCTAACAGTGTTCTTGCACATTTCAACGAGTCTCTCCCTGTGTGCATCGCTTGTGATGCGTCCCCCTACGGGGTTGGAGCTGTCCTGAGCCACCTCAGGTCTGATGGAACTCAGGTTCCTATTGCATACTACTCCAGAACACTGTCTTCTGCCGAGCGCAACTACGCTCAGATAGACAGGGAGGCTCTGGCTGTTGTTGCTGGAATTAAAAAATTCCACGATTTTCTATATGGCATGCATTTCACGGTCTTCACTGACCATAAGCCTCTGCTGGGACTGTTTACCACACGTAAGCAGACTCCCCACATCATTTCCCCTAGAATGCTTAGGTGGTCTATTTTTTTGTCTGCATATGATTTTTCCTTACTCCACAAGCCTGGGAAAGACATGGGCCATGCTGATGGCCTCAGTAGGCTGCCTCTGCCAGTAGTGGAAGCTGACCCTGCGCCAGCTGTCAACATTCTATCAATCCAAGCCTTGCCCGAGCTCCCTCTTAGTGCCAGGGATGTTGCCGCTGAAACAGGTACAGATCACACACTTTCACGTGTCCGTTCCTGGGTTTTGTCTGGTTGGCCTGAGCACTGCCCTAGTCCTGAGTTTCAGAGTTTCTGGTCTAAAAGGAACGAGCTGTCCCTTTCTCAGGGTTGTCTGCTTTGGGGGAACAGAGTTGTCATTCCCACCTCAATGAGGACTAGGGTCTTAGAATCCCTCCACGAGGGTCATCCTGGCGTTGTTCGTATGAAGGCTCTTGCACGCAGCCACTTGTGGTGGCCTGGTTTAGATAAAGATATTGAGGCTAAGGTGCATGCATGCCACCTGTGCCAACGGTCTCGGCCAGAGATGCCCCAAGCTCCTGTGCATAGATGGGAGGAAACACAGTCCCCATGGTCTAGGGTGCACATTGACTACGCTGGGCCCTTTCAGGGCCAGTTCTTCTTGGTCCTTGTTGACAGCCATTCAAAATGGCTTGAGGTTGTGCCTGTCTCATCCACCACCACTGCAAAGACTATTCAGGTACTGAGGGGGATTTTTGCTGCACACGGGCTGCCAGATGTCATTGTGTCCGACAACGGCCCTCAATTCACCTCCTCCGAATTCCAAGCTTTCTTACAGGCAAACCTGATTCGTCATGCCACATCTGCGCCTTTTCACCCGTCCACCAACGGTATGGCTGAACGCATGGTGCGCATCGCAAAGGACGCCTTGAAGAGACTCACCTACGGGGACTGGCATCACAGGTTGGCTGACTTTCTCCTTTCTTATCGCACCACACCGTCCACTTCTACAGGGAGAAGTCCAGCTGAACTTCGTTGGGGGCGTCAACTTACTACTAAACTTGACCGGTTGCATCCGGACAGACTGCCTTTATCTACCTCACATCCTAGGGCACCTAGACAACTACTTGTGGGTGCCCCGGTTTGGGCTCGCAATTACGGGCCTGGTCATACATGGGTCCCCGCTTCTATTTCCAGGGTCACAGGTCCTCTCTCCTACGAGGTAGCCCTGGACAACGGTCGTGTCCTGCGTCGGCACATCGACCAACTCCGCCCTCGGCGGGACTTTTCAGATGAGACTCCTGGGTCTTTTCCAGGGGGGAGGGGGACCCTTTGGAGCAAAGGGAAGGGCACGAGTTGCTGCCCATCTCCACTGATGGAGCTACAAACGGCCCATCCCAGGGTTCCGCGAGAGCTCCGAACAAGAATTCTACGAGCCTACCTAATTACCAGGCATCCACACCTACTCCAGCCAGGGAGTCACCCCGGGGGCATACTCACTTTCCATACACATCACACAGCACTCCAGTCATGGAGGAAACCCGGGAGCATCCCAACAAATCATTCCCTGCAAGAAAGCTGGCACACAATCCCCAAGGTTGGCCTGACCTTACCCCAAATCCTACAGAGGGTCAAACATACAGGGAGGGGGTCGAGGAACCAAGTCCTGACTACAACACCTCTAGCCCAAATCAGGGAGTAACTGAGTTTTGGGAAAGTATAGAAACCCACACACGCCCGGACACAGAACAGGGTTCAGGGAATGGACAGCCTCCTGACAGGTCTTGGACTGACCTAGGAGGTTCTACAGAGACGCCCAGCAGTGGCTATCACTTCAAGGGACCCGAGGGTCTACAGCGAGGTAGGTCAACCAGGTCGCATAGTAACAGAAGCCCTGGCCTGACGAGCCCGGTGGGCAAGCAAGCAGGCCAGGCATCGGGGCACAGTCCTTGGAAGGCACCAAGGCAAAATAAGGAGAACAGGCTCACATCTCCCTTCAGTCAGGGAACTTCTGCTAGGAACCCAGAGCTGAGAAGGTCACAGAGGGCAAAGAAATCTCCTAAGTACCTAGAGGATTACATAACATTGCTGGCCAGGCAAAGGCCAGTGAACAGTGGGAGCACTGGGGAGCAGAACGTTGTATAGAATAAATGTTGTATGTTGGTAGTAGTTTTAGCCCAGGGGAAAGGGGTGTTGTGTTTGCAGGCAGTCCCGGGCAGGTGCAAAGCTGCCCGGGACCAGACAGGCTGTCGCCAGCGCCGTGCGCATGCACGGGTGCTGGCGCGGGAAAAGTAACACAATTACCCGGGAGTTGCCTATATAAGAGGCTACGAGGCGTTTGGGCGTGCCAGAAGCCATCTACCTGTAAGCTGAACACTGAATAAAGGAAACTGAAAACTCCAGCTGCTTCTCGTGTCTGCTTTCCCGCCACGGACTCAACAGTATTTTTGATTGTTTATGGACAATTACATTGGTGTCAACTGAGTGACCGTTTAAATAGATCTTCTTTGAGGATTTCTTCCCAGCCTGGTTCTTTCAGTCTTCCAAAACTGCACCCATCCACTTTAACTGAGTCCATCTACCTTGTTGCAGGTTGTCCTTTTCTCTAACAGAATAACAGTGTTGGAAGGGACCTTGGAGGTCTTCTAGTCCAGCCCCCAAGCAGGAAACCTTATACCATTTCAGACAAATGGTTATCCAATCTCTTCTTAAAAACTTCCAGTGCTGGAGCACCGACAGCTTCTGGAGGCAACTCATTAATTGCTCTCACTGTCAGGAATTTCCCTGTATTATCATTGTCACATAATGTATCCAGAATATGACCATTTGAGCCTGGTCATCTGTGCCTTGAATAAGAATTCTGCCTTGATTGATTTGTTCTAAAGCTCCATTTTTTTCTGTTTTCTTGGCTATCTGCAGTTTTCCATAGCCTTCTACAAGTCTGTTTGATTTGATTGCTTTCTTTTGTTTTACAGGTTTTGGTTTGTGTACTACATCGGTTCCCACCTTTTCAGACCAATCACTTCTCAAATTAATTAACAATGCCAACATTTTGTATTTTCAATGTCAGTCACAGGGAGATTTATTTTACTTGCCACTTACATACTCCAGAAGATTTATCTGAATAGATCATATCCCACAGCAAGCTCTAAAATACCTTGATGTCTTATTAATAAGTTAATGAATTCCACAGTTACTCCGCTAATGTTAATGCATTTAAGTTTTGTCACTGACTGATAGACAAAGATGTCTACAAAGATACTTTAATAGCTGCTTTCATGAACAAATGAACACCTAGAGCTAAATTATGATAGAGCAAGTATTAATAAAGGGCACAGATAAGCTGGCATTAGAAAATTGTTAGTGACAATAACAAATGCATCCTGGATTCTGCTCCTGTGTCATTCGGCAACAAGGGACTTAGAAAAAATGTATATTGTTTTAAACATTCTATTTTGCTCTGGTAAATTCCAATGGGTATGAATAACAATAAATCTGTTAAATAAGATGTCAGCCTTGAACTGAGGAAACCCTGAGTCATGACTTCATCGACCTTAGAACTTACTTATAGATTTTGACACTGTCTTTTTTTCTTCAAAGTAAATATAAAGGTTCGTCCTGTCTAATTGTGTCTGACTAGCATTGTCTGAAGATGCTTCTGTGGTCATGTCACCAGCATAATGATACATCGAGACACACAGAACACTGTTACATATAACCTAGAACAGTGTTTCTCAAACTTGGCGACTTTACGATGTGTGGACTTCAACTCCCAGAATTCTCCAGCTAGTGTTGCTAGCTGGAGAATTCTGGGAGTTGAAGTCCAGACATCGTAAAGTTCCAAGGTTGAGAAACACTGACCTAGAACTAAGGAGAAATTTCCTGACAGTTAGAACAATTAATCAGTGGAATGACTTGCCTCTAGAAGTTGTGGGTGCTCCAACACTGGAGATTTTAAGAAAAGATTGGACAACTCCTTGTCTAAAATGATATAGACACCTGTCATGAGTTCATCGAAGCCTGGCACTCCAGAAGCAATTCCATCAACAGACATATGTCATGGTTCTGACAGATGAAACTCTTCAAAAGAACTTCGAGGCATTGTTTACCTTAAAGAATCTTTATTTTGAGTAGCATAACATTGGCACTGCATAACCGAAGCTAAAACCTGAATTCCCCTCTCCTGAGCACATAGTATCAAAGCACAATTTCCTCCTCCAATTAACAGTCATAAATCACATTCCCCAATTAGCTTGAAGGGCGGGCTTCCTCTCCAGTTTTCTAGCCCACCAATTCCTTATCAGCTCTGGTTATAATTTACCTTGTTTCTCATGCTGGGTCCAGCATTGTTATGTCTAGCTGGACTCTGATCCACATCCCCCCTCCCAGCATCATCTAACTCTAAAAGCAAAAGGTAAAAGATGGCTACATTTCCATCTGTTGTCAATGCAAAAACATCCGATGTTAGCAGCGTTGACAACATGTTGATCTACAACCAGCCTGTGAACCCCTCAGAATCCAAATCAACCGCACAGCCAACAGGAGACAGCACCAACCCATAACCAACCCATGTAAGCCCTCTCTCCCCCTCCTCCACAGTTCACCTTGTAATCACAAGACCCTGATAATTCACACCCTCCAAAAACCCTGACTTGAAGTAACCTCCCCATCACAAGACCCATCACAAGCCTCTCTCTGATGACTCACCTGACCCATCACAAGACTCTCACTTGACACACACACACACCTGAAGCCCTTATAAACAGAAGAACACAGACAGAGACATCCCCCAATCTCCACTGGAGATGTTACCTAGCCTGGTAACGAAACGTTCGGAAACCAACCCACAAGCTCAGAGAACGAACCTTCACCCTCATCCTATACTCAAGCTACAGCTATTCGCCACTATTGCAAATAAATAAAATAAATTTTCAAGAACAATTTTCCCAAGAACAATCTAATAACTCCTGATCTTCCCAACTAACACAGCTCTATAAACACCACATGACACTAAGCTGTATCTATTACAGGTAGTCCTCAACTTATGACCACAATTGAGCCCAAAATTTCTGTTGCTAGGTGAGATGGCAAGGCAGTTTTTAAGTTAGTCTTGCCCCCCATTTTATGACCTTTTTTGCCACAGTTGTTAAGCAAATCACTGCAGTCGTTAAGTTAGTAATACGGTTGTTAAGTGAATCTGGTTTCCCCCATTGACTTTGCATGTCAGAAAGTCTCAAAAGGGGATCATGTGACCTTGGGATACTGCAACGGTCATAAATATGAACCAGTTACCAAACAGCCAAAATTTGATCACGTGATCATGGGTATGCTGCAACGGTAGTAAGCATGAAAAACAGTCATAAGTCACTTTTTTCAGTGTTATTGTAACTTTGAACAGTCACTAAATGAACTGTTGTAAGTTGAAGACTACCTGTATTGCATTCTTCCATCATTGTTTCTCTGAGTCACCAAGAAAAATCTTATAGGTTATTTGAGCTGTAATTAAAGTGGTATATTTATTGGGATTGAGGAAAGCATTGATTCAGAGAATCCATTCCGAGCACATCTGAATAAATTTTCAGATCGAATTACTGAACTCCATAAGGAAGTTGAATTGAGCTGAATGAGGAAAAGTCCTTTTCTTTCTGAATTAGTTTGAAAAATCAGATAAAGAGCTGAACTAATCTAATTCAGCTTTTTTAGATTGAAACATTGAATTGAATCAGATTTATTCAAATTCTCAGTCAAATTGTATCAACCATCCGGACTGACTTGATGATGCAAAGCAGATGTTGGCTGATCCACACTCTGCAAACTCATTTATTTTCAATTTGTCTCACATGAATTTATCCCTCACATCTCTAAATCAATACACAATTTTAAAATTGCATCCATTTTACTCTCTGTTTCTTTCAAGAAATAGGCTTTCTACCACTCAATTTCATGCTATATTTTACCTTAAAATATGCATATGATAAAAGTTCTAATGAAATATTACAGCCATAGACAGATTAGCTTCTGAAGTGTTCTGCTATGTGCTCTCTGAAGAAAGGAATTTTCCCCATTTCTTTAGTTTCTCCTTCAGCTGGATTCCCCCTTCCATTTTGAAGAACAAACAAGAGTTAAATTAGGCATTCTTTCTTTTTAGCCAGATACAGGAGAAATTGTTCATTAACGCTTCCTTTTCATTCTTAGATATTTTGCCAGAGAAAGAGAGAGAGATTAGAAATATGGGAGCCCTCCAGTGGACAAAAATGTTCTTTCGGGATAATGTGATCTGAACTGACCATTTCCTAAAAAATCCCAAAGACACAGAAAGGTTTGGTCCACTAAACTCTGGATTAGGAAAAGAATACTTGGCTGAAATAAAATGGAAGTATATATGGGATTGCCAAACTATAAACAATATGATTATTTTCCCATTTCAATCAGGATAGAGATAGATAGATAGATAGATAGATAGATAGATAGATAGATAGATAGATAGATAGATAGATAGATAGATAGATAGATAGGTGGAAGGAGAGAGAGAGAGAGAGGGAGGGAGAGAGAGAGAGGCATAGACATAGACATAGACATATATATTCTTTTTATGACCTTGCAATTTGGGGTAGATTTAGGCATCTGAATGGAACTGAGCATTTACTAGTTGGATGCCCTTCCTGACACCGTACAGAGTTCTCAGCAGATATTTTTTCTTTGTACCCTGAGAGAGAAACATCTGTTTCTACCTAGAATTGAACTTTCAACTTTTTGAGTAGGAAGCGAGTGTCTTCACCACTAGGCCACCACACTGCTCAAACAATATGTAACATTAACAGGTGAGATCTTCCTTTCACCCATGAACACCCAAGCAGGCTAATTAATGGACTTACCGTTAGTAATGATGTCATCGCAAGAGGGCAAGGAATCATTCCCTGAACTTGGGACAGAGTTTTATTTTAAAATCAACGGTCATTCCAATAAATTGCTAGATAAAAATGAATTCTTATTTCATTGAAGTCAGGTATCCTTCTAGCAGGCCAATTTTAAAATGGAAAGGGGGGGGGAGAGGAAGCAATAATAAAGTAATACTCGAGGGGACCATTTCCAGGAGAAAGTACCTCAGGGTTTTTTTCCAAAATGAAAAGGCAGTAATCCAAGCCTCCTGAAAAAGATAAGAGCATATTAATGTATCTTCTCCACAGTTTATTGAGCCAGATATTGTCATCTAAATTGGCCATTATGGCCAGCAACCAGCAATGCCATAATAACACTGGGATGAGGGGTCCTTAGTGCTTTCTGAGATTGCAGACATTTCATTACCCAAACTAGGTAACATTATTGGTGCTAGTCACTTTCTGAAGTATTTGACACCAATATGTGATACCCCCCCAAAAAAAAATATTTGTAGATCAGGGTTGAAATGAGGGGTCCTAAACTAGCACAACCAAGTTCAGAGAGCACCAAGGACCCATCATTTTAACCCTGAGATACAAATATTCTTCTTTACTGGTAACATTCGGATGGTTTGGTCCAATACAGAGAATCAATAAGGATCAAAGACAGAACAAATTATAGAAAGGGAGGAAACTACTTGACAAGGGATTTGATTCAATATCACAGGATAGTAAGATTTGAGCAGCTGGATACTATAGTCTAACATGTGCTATCTTTTGACAGAACATGTATTTGTGAAACATTCCTGTTAACTTGTCAATTATATACCGTATATGCCGGCGTATAAGGCGACTTCCACAAGCATTAAAATTGGCGCCAAAGACGGGGGTCGTCTTTTATGCCGAGTCGTCTTATACGCCGGAAATACTGGTAGTTTCCAGCGTATAAGACAACGTTCTAGGAATGCGGCTCGGCGACAACAATGGGGGTCGTCTTATATGCCGGGTTGCCTTGTACACCGGCATATACGGTACCTCAGCAAGAGCTCAGTACTTATAGACACTACTTGAGGGAATCATGCACTGGGTCTCTAACCAAAGTTTATCTTATTTCTTTCAAGGCACAAAATATATATAGTCACTAGAATTGTTAAGTTTATACTCCATGTCTGTCTAACAAAGAACACATTTTAGAGAACACATTGGGATTGCCTGTAAAGATAATGAATTCAACCAAAAACACATTGGTTTTGAACGTTAACATTCATTTTATTTTATTATTTATTATACAAATGTATATAATCAACCAATTCAGACATAGGCAAGTCCAGGCGACTGACAACATTATAAAAGCCTTGCATTCCATTTTATCTTATACTGTTTTATTTTACTCATTTATCTTTATCTTACCTTACTTATTCTATCTCACCAGGGTCTATTTTACCTCATTTCACAGTATCTCACTAGCCTCATTATATTGTGTTTTACAGTTTGAGCATCTCAAAACATGCTCATGATTTTATATGCTCGACTGATTAATCAATAATGTATTATTATATTGAGCGCCTTGGACTGAGAAGAGGAGAAACACCAAGAAAGTTTTGATTGGATGGAACTGATGAGATCTACAAAAAGACAGAAGCTTAAAGAACAAAAGCAATAATGAAGTTGAGCATAGATTCAGAAGAAACAATCCAGACTAGAGGTAGATAAGCTGTGGCGTTCCAGATTTTGCTGAACTATGAGTCCAATTTCTATAGAAAGCATGGCCAATGATGAGGAATGCTGCAAGCTTTATTTTAGCAACATCAGAAGTATCACAAGTTCCCTTTCCCTCCAGCCTCTTATTGATTTATCCCAAATGTCTGAATGCCTTCTTTGTGACGGCTCAGTTCATCTTCTCTATCAAACTTTCTCAAAGGCCATAAACTCTATTTCGGAAGCTGTTAGATGGCCTGTCATTTAGTCATGCTTAACCATATTTAATTGGGCACATCACTGCTTTTGACTGTGTTCATTTTTGTCTTTTGTTTTTGCACTCGTGTCAGAAGTACTGAGGATCTTCTGGATCTAAAGGATTAGCCAGTGACATCACCATTGCCCTGGGGATGCCCACTTGCGGGCTCCTTTCATGTTCCTGGAGGAGCTGGAGTGAAGGATGAGAGCTCAACCCCACCTCATGGCAGGTCTCAGGTCTCCAACACAGGCTTGCTAACCTCCTGCCCAGTGTCCCAACCACTCAAGTCACATTGCTCCTGAACAGCTAAGAGAGAGAATAATTGTGTTTACATTAGGTAGTCTCCTTCAAGTTACAAAGCAGATTTGAATTATTTCTCCCCAGTGCTAGTGAGATGAAGATGAACATATCATTTAATCAATCACAACTTCTCCTTGGTTGGGATAGAATCACAAGGATGTTTTGTAGCAATCTTTCTTGCATTGCATTGGAACTCAATTTTCCGTCATTTTTCACTTTTGACCCTGGTAGTTAAGGCAACATTTGGCGACTGTAATTTTTCATGTTGCTTCTGAGAAGCTGTTTTCTATCTCAGCTTTCTCCAGTTCAGTACCCCCCATTTCTCTTCATACAACTTCTCCTATTATCAATCATTGGCTATAGGTCATGGCTAATGGGAATTGTAGTCCTAGATATCTGAAGACCATCATGTAGTACAAACATTGTTTATTTTTGGGCTATCAATCTGTAAGAGATTTCAAAATTCCAGGTTGTTTCTCATTTTATTTAGCACCTATTCCAGTGATTCTTAACCTATGGCCAATGGATCACTAATGGGTTCATGGATAGGCTTCAGATTAGCCCTAAACTAATTCCTTAATCTTTTTTATTTTCTTTAATTTTCTTCCTCTTACTTTAAAAAAAAATGTTTCCATAGGGGAAAAAGAGAAAGGTTATTATTAAAATATTGTTTCACTTAAATCAAATATAAGGTGGCATTGGCTGCTATATTAAATGGCTGGAGTAATTTGCAATTGTCATCATTGCCATGTAATTGCATTTAGAATAGTTTCCAGTTGTTAGAAATCAACTAAGGTACACGGCTAGATTTTACATGCTGCCCTGGAAAGGTGATTTCTCCTTCATTAGGAACTTATTGAAATGTTAAATATTTCATGAATGAACAATAGTAATTATGGCTTCTATGATGTTTGAGGCTGTGTAAGTGCAATAGAGTGTTTCACCATTTACTAGACTTCATCATTGCCATCAACAGTGTGATGACTTCACAGTATTTGTGTGGCTGTTTTAAGTCAGATCAGTGATGTGCAGATTCGGATTCAAAAATTGGCAGAATCAGGACTTTTGCAAATTAGTATGTTTTTTTAGGGGGAAAGTATAGTTTTTCAAGGAAAAAATAAATTTAAAAGTTAATAATAATAATAATAAAAAAGTTGGAAGGGACCTTGGAGGTCATCTAGTCCAACTCCCTGCTCAGGCAGGAAACTCTATACCATTTTGGACAAATGGTGTCCAGTCTCTTCTTTAAAACTTTCAGTATTGGAGCATTCACCACTTCCGGAGGCAGGTTGTTCCACTGGTTAATTGTTCTAACTGTCAGGAAGTTTCTCCTTAGTTCTAGGTTGCTCCTCTCCTTGATGAGTTTCCAGCTGTTGCTTCTTGTCCTGCCTTCAGGCGCTTTGGAGAATAGCTTGACTCCCTCTTCTTTGTGGCAACCCCTGAGGTATTGGAACACTGCTATCATGTCCCCCCTCGTCCTTCTCTTCATTAAACTAGACACACCCAATTCCAGCAGCAGTTCCTTATATGTTTTAGCTTCCAGTCCCCTAATCATCTTTGTTGCTCTTCTCTGTACTCTTTCTAGAGTCTCAACATCTTTTTTACATCGTGGTGACCAAAACTGGATGCAGTGTTCCAAGTGTGGCCTTACCAAGGCATTGTAAAGTGGTATTAACACTTCATGTGATCTTGATTCTATCCCTCTGTTAATGCTTAAAGTTGAAATCAGAAAAACATTTTTTTTAAAAAAAGTTTATAAATATTGTACATTAGATCAGGGGTCTCCAACCTTGACAACTTTAAGACTTGTGGACTTCAACTCAAGTTGAAATCCACAAGTCTTAAAGTTGCCAAGGTTGGGGACCTCTGCATTAGATAACATAGGGAAAATTAGAAACTAATATCTGTAATGTCTTCTCCTCCTCCTCTTCCTCCTCCTCCTCCTTCTCCATGTTTTCCATCAATTTAGTATGAGCATTTTCCAATTTTAAACTGAAGTAACCTAACAAATGCATATTTTCCTCTATCACATGGAAGTTTATTACAAAAAGTCTGAAATTTCCAAGAGGAGTCTGAGCTCTGAAAACTTTTTCGAGCCAAGGTGTCATTTTTTTAAAAAAAGCTGTGGAGAGACAATGATCAAGGAAGCGTATATAGAAAAGACCACTCAATCTGATTTTGACACACAAAGAGTCTGTTCCAAAACTGAGAGGTGAATGACACGAATAAACCACACAAAGAAAATTAAAGTCAGAAACCGTTCACGAAAGAACATTTCTTATATTAAATATGGAATTGTATTTCAAATGTAATAGCTTAGGCTCATAATTACCAGTGATTACTGAAATATTACACTAATGGCATGCAAATTAGAGGCACTCTCTTATTAGATATGATCATTATAGAAAAAAAAATGTATTCTATTAAATTGCTGTCAAATTTTAAAAGTGCCTAAATAGCACTGTACGCATCCCAATCCTTCAATATCCGATATTAATTTTAATTTATTGATGCAGGTTACTGTATATGGATTTTAAACTAAGGTCCAGGTTGACTCTTGACCCACTGAATCTAAAGCAAAACCTCCATCAATACTCCACTGTCTTTATAGAAGAAATATTTGAAACTGTCCAACTGCATTCATGTGGCATCATATAGTCTTACTGAATGTTCAAATTGTTATCTTTGCTGTTCAGCTAACCATGCAGAAAGAAAAAGGATTGTAGTTGCCCAATCTTTAAATACTCACACTGATTCTAAAAGTATAAATGCTATTTTAGCAAATCGGAGGACTGGGAACAGCTCCCATGAAATAACAGAAACTGAACCAAAGAAAGATATATTTAATCAACATTATAGTGATGCAGATTAAGAATAAATAATGAAGACACAGGCTTGTATTCACCAAAAGGAAAGAAACTATGCAAAGGGATATACATGCAAGAAAGAATGTTCAATGAAATGTTTACAGCAGGGGAGTCCAGCTTTAAGCATGGAATTCTGGGCTTTGAAATCCACAGTTGGTAAAGTTGCCAAGGTAGGACATCCCTGGTTTACAGTATGGATTTTGGTGGTGGGAGGTAAACTACAAATTGAAGAGACTTGAAGAAACAATGAATGGTTGCTAGAAAGAAAGCAGGAGTCAATCATACCTTCTTTCATAGTTCACACATTTACATGATTGGCTAAATGGAAGCAGGTAGGTTAGCTTAGAGAGACACACAGGTCTCGGAATGACAAAATATAAGATATTGTTTTATTCAACTTTACATTTTTCCAATCTTCAATTGGAAGAAGCAGTTTAAATTGGATTGCTGGAGCTAAGCTTCAGACTGAGTAGCGATGCCTTAGATTTTAAATTGGTCTTCCATACATGCATGTCTACATCGATAAATGCAGTCAGACACATTTCAAATCAGTCCTTACAATTTTCAGAGCCCGGTGCAATCTGAAATGGCACCTCAATTGGATCTTGGATTCTGGATCTGCAACCCACAGAGATTTAGGTGTTCTAGTGAACCATCACTTAAGTATGAGCCAGCAATGTGCTGCAGCAGCCAAAAAAACCCAATGCAATCTTATAGAGGGATAGCATCAAGATCATGAGAAGTGATAGTGCCTGCTTTATAATTTGATTGCTGCATACAGTTCTGGCCACTATAATACAAAAAAAAAAAAAAAAGATGCTGAGACCTTAGAAAGTGTGCAGAGAAGAACAACAAAGATCATGGCAATAGCACTGAGACTTATATACTGCTTGATACTGCTTTACATCACTGGGCAAAGTCAGCATATTGCCCCCAACAATCTGGGTCCCCATTTTACTGATTTTGGGAGGATGGAAGGCTGAGTCAACCTTGAGCCACTCAGAATCAAAATCCTGGAGTGAGCAGAGAGTTAGCCTGTAGTATTGCATTTTAACCACTGCGCCACCATGCCTCTTAATAAAGAGTTGGGAGGGTAAATCATATAATGAACAGTTGAGGGACATAGTTATGTCTAGCACATCGAAGAGAAGGATTAAGGGGGACATGATAACTGTCTTCTAGTACAGAAGTCCCCAACCTTTTTGGGCACCAGGGACCAGTTCCGTGGAAAGAGGTTTATCCACAGACCGGAGAGTGCATGGTTTTTTGTGCTGCTTGCATCTTGCAGATGGGGCTTTGCTTGTTTGTGCGGACCCATTGTTGGCACGCAATGGCCCAGTACTGATCCACGGGGGTTGGTGACCCCTGTTCTAGTACTTGAGGAGCTGTCACAGAGAAGAGAGGATCAACTTGTTCTCCAAAGCACCAGAGGGTAAGACAAAAAGTAATGAGCGGAAGCTTGTTAAAAAAACGATCCAACCTAGAAATATGGAGAAATTTTCTGACAATGAGAACCATTTATACACCCACATACAATGACATCCACAAATCTGGAGCATTCTGACATCGCAATGCAAACACCGCCCTTCATATACATATAGGCAATGTCACAAACGCATGTACAAAACAGATTGAATTTGCATCACAATGTTGTGATGCACATTTTGTCCTCTGTTTCTTTTTTTTTCCTTCTCCCTGGACACCCATGCCTGCATAGCAATCTAGAATAAGCAGCCTCTTAAGGTGACAGTTTAAAATTAAGCACTAAATTCTTACAAGAGCATACCCCAAATGCACAAAAGAAAAGGTAAAATACAATTTGCTCTAAAATACATTGTCAGCAAAAAAAAAAAAAAAAAATCCTCAGAATTTTTAATATAGCTTCTGTATCTAAAGTTCCAGCCATAGGTAAATTGACGCATAAACCAGGAAAAAAAAAGATGATAAAGAACTGAATAGTGTAGGATGCTTGGTGATTTTAGAAAACAAATGAAGGATTGAATGTGAGGAAAATAAATTCCATTGCAGTTGGTGCTCTTGACAAGCTCAGCTGAAAGGAAGGTGCCAATCATGTGTGGAATAATTTTAAAAAAATCATTTCTTTGCTTTCATATATTTGTAAAATTAGACAATGGGGTTATACTTCAGGTATAATACTTCTCAAAACAAAGCTTGTTCTTCTGCTTCAAACAGTTTTGTAGAAGAAAGGAAAAAAACTGACCTCCTCTGACCTCAGATAACACCAATTTTGACTTCCATTCAGGCAACTTTTTTGGGGGGACCAGTAGCTTACTAGAAACTTCAGTTTCAAATTATAATTAAAAGACTACAGCAATGATGGAGCACAACATATGTCCTTCCAGATGTGGACACACTACAAATCCAAGAAGTTCTAGCCAATACTGAAGGATGTTGCTTAGACGATACTTCAGCAACATCTGGAAGGTCACAGTTTCCCCACATTGGGAATATATACATTTTTCACTGGAGGAAAATTGTGAACTTTTTAGTCTGGAGCAACAGATGGTGTTACCTATGAGTTAAGAGAATAATCCAATGGCAATGGCTTAAATATAATTTTACAGACAAATACGTGAGCGTTGGCAAGTCACTATCTTTCAGTCTCTTATCTGCAATGTTGAGTTAATCAAAGACACATGACAAGTGGCAGAAGAGTTCATCTTAAATTAAACTATTGTGGATACAGAGGTCCTGATTTGAGGCCATCTAAAAATATTTTGAACGAAAGAGAGAAGCACAATAAGACTATCTCCATTCCTAAGATCAATTACATCCTGTATGGGGAAGAAATATAAGAGAAGTCCAAGAACTTATTTTCAACCATATTCAAGATACATCCTAGCCAAACATTTGCTAAGAGCATTATAATTACAAAACATTGGAAGAAAACGTTGGAAGATTCCTTAACATGCATATTAAGCATGGATTCCCATAACTTTATTGTCTTGGGGAGGAGGAGCAAAACAGCATGGTGGTCATAGCATTATGATTGAAGCATGGTTGTTGTTGTTGTTGTTTTACATGTGTTGATACCAATAGAATAAAATATTTGTAGCTCAGGATTGAACTGTGAGGTCCTGGTGCTCTCTGAGCTTGGTGGTTTTCTTGTAGACATTTCATTACCCAACTAAATAACATCCATAGTGCTAGCATGTGCCAAGATTCTATACAAGTTTCATTATATCACTGGGACTGCCATCTTCCTTCTTGAAGCAGTTACTGACTATAACCACATAAAAAAATAAAACATCATTGTGTACAGTAAAACTAAGAATTACATTGAAGGCTCTAGAATCAGTTCTGAAGGGTTATCCAGAATGGGAACCATCCTTTCTTCTGAAAAGAGTTTTCAGAAAAGGTCCCATTTTCTATTTCACCTCCTGATGTCATGATATCAACAGACAGAGATGAATAAAGCAGAATTCTGAAGCTATCAGCTCTGCAAATGAGCATGGCTACAGCCATTTTCCTTCTCATTCTGGGTTGCCACTTGATAGGTGGGGACCCTAAGCAGACATTATCTGGACTGTAGTATTTTAGGACAGTTTCATGATATACATGAAGCTGCAAAATTAAGGAGAAGTAAGTAATATTTTGGTATATATGATAATTAAAGAAAAAGAGATAAAATGAGGTTTCTATCAATAGAACAGCTCATTGTCTTTATCAGAATTCAGTTGAAAGATTCAGCAGGCATCAGAATATTTAAATTAAAAGTAGAATTAAAAACATATCCAAAGGTCTAGCTTTCTTTAGAAGTCTGGGAAAAGAGGAAGGAAAAAGAAAAAGATGACCACCAGTACCAAGAATAATGGCTATATCATTGGAAAACCTGAAGGATTAAGTTAAAAACAAATCATCCTGGAGATCCATGTGGTTAAGAGTTGTTAAGAATCAGTCTTGACTTTATGGCACATAATCTGACAATCCATCATCTAGACTGTAGTTAGTAGACTGCAGTAAACAAGGCTAGGACAGTCTAAGATTTCTGGAGCAATTTTTGAAAGAAAGTGAACTGAAGATCAGTGCTATATACATAATCTACCAAGCACAAAAAATAGTATAGGGCAGTGGTGGCGAACCTATGGCACTCATGCCAGAGGCAGCACTCGGAGCCCTCTCTGTGGGCACGCGCGCCATGGCCCGGAGATGGCAACCGTCCTCTTCAACCAGCCACCTGCTAACTTGCTGAGGTCCCAGGTGGCCGGATGCATCCCAGCACCCATGCGCTTGCTGGCCTCTGGGTGTGGGGGCTGATGGTGTCAGGCAGCAGCTTGCCCTGTGACATGGCACCCCCACCCTACCTCGCCTCACCCCGCAGAACCAGCCTCCTGCCCACTGCCCCACCTGCTAGAGACCCCTGGATCCCCCCCAACCCTGCCTGGCCCCCACAGGCGTCCCTTCCCAGAAGCAACATCGAGCTGGCCATGCCCACCCTGGCCACGCCCACCCATCTGCCATGATCACTGTAGCCACGCCCACCCGGCGGGCCACACCCATCTGGCGGCCATGCCCACCCAGCACCCGGCAATACATAAGTGGGTTTTGGGTTAAAGTTTGGGCACTCGGTCTCTAAAAGGTTCACCATCACTGGTATAGAGTGTCCTACTTGAGCAGGGAGTTGGACTAGAAGACCTCCAAGGTCCCTTCCAACTTTATTATTCTGAAAGCTTACAAACAGGAGATCTAAACCACAATATTAATCCATAACACCAAAGATTAACTGTTTACAATAGAGAACAGAAACAGAGATGTGTTGTCCAACAGTTGACTGAACTCTTGCACAAGAGAGACCACAGATTTCCTGATATTAAAGAACTGCACAGCCCAAAAGTCCAAGCTTAATTACCAGTTAATTTCAGTTGCATCCTTGGAGTTTTTCATTAATGACTAGAGCTTCCTAGGTCTTCCATTTGCGTCTGAAATATTGCGGCTAGGAATGGATCATTATGGTTTTAAGGCAGGGGTCTTCAAACTTGATCCTTTTATGACTTGTGGACTTCAACTCCCAGAATTGCTCAGCCAGCGTCCACAAGTCATAAAAGGACCAAGTTTGAAGATCCCTGTTTTAAGGATTGGGTTGTTTTGGCCCAAATGCTTCCTGTGGTGGGGCTGTCTAGCAATCTGACTCGCTTCATCCTATGCTTTTGAGTCAGAGAAATATTTGAGGTCTTAAGTTATCAGGGGCGTCAAACTGGCGGCCTCCAGACTGGATGCATCACACACAGGGCACGCCCATCCCAGCTCGGCAAAAGCAAAAAACATCATGATACGTCACGATATGTCACGTTACGCTATCAAGTTTGACACCTCTGAGTTAGATGTATTAGGGATATACCCCTAATCCCTGGATTGGTTTCTCCTCAAGCAAATAGAAAAACAGATCATCATATTATTTGAAATGCAGTGCAGGGACTGGCTGAAGAGGACAAGGCGCATTTCATCCCCTAAGGCAGTGTTTCTCAACCTTGACAATTTTAAGGCATGTGGACTTCAACTCCCAGAATTCCACAGCCAGCAACGCTGGCTGTGGAATTCTGGGAGTTGAAGTCCACATGCCTTAAAATGGTCAAGGTTGAGAAACACTGCCCTAAGGTCTACTTTCCGGTGGATGAAGTAGCAGATGCTAAAGACAAGTGAACAATTATGCAAGTATGATGAGCTCTGTTCTGCTAAGCTGATCATTTTGTTCAAAATTATTTTCTGACGGCTTTCTTTTCATCTCACTACAATATAAGTCATTTTTAACTTCCAGGGAAAGACCCAATAGTTTTGTTCAATCAATGCTCAGTTTCACTTATCATTTGCTCTCTTAATATTTCCATTATTCATGTCGTAAGGTTTAAAACAATTTCCTTTCCTTTTCCTTGGAATGATGTAAGTATGATCCAGTAGAAATTATGTCAGAGGTATGTAGTTCAAGGTCAGTCCCAGCACACCCAGATTCTCCAGTGACTAACGAGATCCCATAATACATAATATCTCAAGATGTCCGTAAGCATAATTTGATCGTCTCAAAATAATATGATGTTGCACACTGTTGATCGCAATGCAGTTTCAGAAGTTCCTCTTTGGGTCATAAGCAAAGGGAACAGATGAAGAAACTGGAGTCAAGGAAGAGTGCATGCTCTAATTTTAAAAAAAACGGGCAAGTTCAGGGTTTCTGCAAATTAGTATGACTTTTTTTTAGTGGGAAAGTATGATTTTTGAAGGAAAAAAGGACAGATTAAAAGTTGAAAGTAGAAACAATTTTTATTTTTTTTAATAAATATTGTACATTAGTTATCTCCCTCCCCTTCCTCCTCCTCCTCCTCCTTCTTCTTCAATATTTCAAATGCCAACTCCAGATGTATCAAAAGAATTATTTTCTCCCATACTATATATCTCTGAGAAATGGAACTTTATTGAATAGTACAGCAGATATGGAATTTGTTGCAATTATTGGCTAGAGTTCTCCTTAAAAAAAAAAAACCACCAGAGTTTAAAACATACAAAGCAAAACAACAATACAGCAGAAATATCCATTTCACTGCTTGATTGATTGATATAGTTACCCATCTCACATACATAACACTGGGCTGCTCACAACAGTCAAAAACAATAAACAAACTACACATAAAAACCAAAGCATACTAAAGCTATTATAAAAACCATATTAAAATACACAAAAACATAATCATGATCAGCTACAGAATACCATCCATCCATATATCACATTCAGTCGAATAGACCTTACATCGGATCCCCAAGTACAGTAACAAAGCCACATCTTCAGATCCTTTCAAAAGGCCAGTAGGGTCAAGACTAATTTTGGGGGAGATATTCCAAAGTGTGGGCACCATGGCAGAAAAGGCACTCCTTCTAAATCCCATCAGATGCCACTATTTAGTGAGCAGGATCCATATTATGCCCCTCCTGCTGAATCTGACGGGATGAAGAGGTGTAACAAAGATAAGTACCCCTTCAAATATTCTTGTCCCATACAAGATAGGGCTTTCTAGATCATTACCAGCACCTAGAATGAAACCCAGAAGCATACTGATAGCCAGTATAGCTCACAGAACAGATGCGTCATCTGCACTGATAAAGGAGCACAGATATTATCAGTGTGATTATGTCAACAGCAAAATTTACAAATGTAACAAAAGAACTTGGTCACATTTAAAGAAACTGAATCATACTGGTTGTACAGAATGTAGCCCCAGGACCAGTGGTGGGATTCAGCCAGTTCGCATCAGTTTGGCAGAACCGGTAGCTAATTTTTTGTTGCCCAGGCCCAGAATGGACTTCCAGAAGTGGCATCCACACAGAGAACCTGTTGTTCACATATTTGAATCCCACCACTGCCCAGGATTATAAGCCATTGTGAAGGACCACAGACTGTAAGAATTTCTAGAGACTTTAAATAATTTCAAGATGGCCTTTTTTTCTTGTTAATTTCAAAAAAAATGTTTATCTTTTAAAGCTTTCAGGAGCACAAGTGTCTGTAATAAGTACAAGGCTATGCACTGCTTCAGATTCAAAAGCAAAAGGATGCTTGAGAGTAAAAGGAGAAAATTGAAAACCCTTATACCAAACACTTATCTTCCAGGGGTTGAACAAGAGGGCAACACTGGATCAAAGAGGAACTTGATTTAGTAGTAAAAAATTATTTTTTAAAAAATAGAAAGAACAGAAAGAGTATAAGACATAAAAACGCGATCTTGGAGGTAATAAAAAATGCTGCAGGGGGGGCTTCCGGTACGGAGCGACAGTGATGGCGGCTATCTTCTAGCCGTCCAGCTGGGAAAGTGTCAGAGCCGCGGAGCGCAGCGCGCACCAGCTGGCCCGTGGCTCGGAATTCCCTTCCCGGGCAAAGGGAAGGGACAGAGAGTGCAAGAGTAGAGGTAGAACCCCTGAACCCTCTCTGGATTTAATTCTAGAGGGGGTGAAAGGAGTGTTCCCTCGGAGCTCTTGCTGTCTCCGCCTCCCAGCTGTTTTTGCTTCCTAGGAAGCAAAAGAAACTGCCGCTTCTATCTCCGTGCTTATAGAGAGTTGGTGAGTAATTCTTAAAAAACGGACAGAGCAGTTTAAAGGATTTTTTCTTATATAATTTAGGTGTTTATTTTTTTTTATTTAGTTCTGATTATTTCTCCTTTTTTTTATTACTGTGGAGAAGGAATTAAGATGGCGTTTTGAAAGTGACGGAGTTTTTTTTCCCTTGTCTTTTGTTTCACTTTCTCCTTTTAAGGACTGGACTTTACTTTTGCTTTTGGTATTGAATTCTCTTTTTTGATTTTTTTTTCTTGGTCTTTTTTCTCTGGATTTTTAAGGATTATAGTGTTTTTGCTGCCTCTTTTAAAAGCAAAATTTTCTCTCTTTCCCCCTCATCTCTTTTTTTGGAGGGGAAAGGGAAGTGAGAACTGTGTCATTTAAAATGGCTTCAAAGAGACAGCCGCCTTCTACAACATCCAAGGTGATTTCCTCCCCTATAACTTCTACTGCACAACCACAACAACAACTTAAACACGCACCACCGGCACAGCCACCACCCTCCCCTCCTTTGCCTGGACTTTCAGCACAAGAGGCTAGAGGTATAATGGGAGAGGCTGTAGCTCAAATGAGAGAGGAAATGAAGCAATTTACTACAGAGCTTAAATCAGAAATTAAATCTGACTTCAAAGAAGAGATAAGTGGGATAAAGGATCAATTGGAAAATAACAACAATATTTTGCGACAAGATATACTTGCAGCAGTCTCAGGTTTGGCTACAGTGGTGGTTAAGCTGGATGCAAGACTCGAGGAAGTTGAAGATAAAGTTGACTCCTTTGATGATAAAATTCAAGATGTGGAAAGGAAGGTGGAGACTTCACAAGAAGATATTCTGATGTTTCAGTATAGGCAGATGGAGTATGCCTTGAGGATTAGAGGCCTCAAGGAAGATATGAAGCAAGATCTGATGGAGGTGGTCCTTACTGATTTGGCTGTGGTTTTGGATATGGACAAAGGAGAATTACGCAGAGAAGTCGAAAAAGTGTATAGGTTTAACTCTTGGATTGCTAAGCAGAAGAATTTGCCTAGAGATGTGGTGATTTATTTTACGAAGAAGTCTCTGCGTAATGAGATCATACAAGCCTTTTGTAATAAAAGATTTCAGATAGCTGCCCAAGATGTCATCATACTAAAGGAAATCCCATCAAAAATTTTAAGAAGCAGGAAAGATTTTGCTTTCTTAGCTAATGAGCTTAAAGCTAGATTGATGCCATTTAGATGGGAAATCCCGATGGGTATTGTTTTGAGCCATGCGGGGACACGTTATAGATTGAATACGGTTGATAAAGCTAGAGAATTCTATACTTCAGTCCTAGGTGCAGGCTCAACTTTACCTGTTCAGAAATCCCTGAGTGGCAAAGAGGCGGAGCAGCAGTCTGAGGCATTAGGTTTGGTTTCTGCTGGGATGCTGCAAGCTGAATGGCAACGCCAGACGGAGGTTAAAGAGCAGAGAATGACTCGTGCAGCTTATAAACGTAAAGAGAAGGAGCAACGTAAGAAAGAGGCCAAAGAGATTTCTCCTGGAAATGTATCACCGCCGGTGGGAGGAGCAAGACCCAAGAGTTATGCAACACATGTTGCAATTTCAGATCTCCAAGGTGTCTTCTCCAGGCTGCGGGCCAAGGGAGATGGCAAAGTTTTTGACCTGGAATGTTAATGGATTGAATTCTCCTCAGAAAAGGAAAAAAATCTTTTATTATTTGAAGCAACGTAATAATGATGTTATTTGCTTACAGGAAACTCATATTTTACTTAAGGATCAGAAATATTTAGTTAATGCCCGTTTGGGATCTCACTTCGTATCTTCTGCTCCCGGGAAGAAGGGGGGAGTTGTTATCTATGTTAAGCAAAATCTACCAGTTTGTCTGGTGGAGTCTGACCCCCAAGGGAGATATGTGATGGTTGAATTGGGCTTATATGGTAAGAAAGTACTTATAGTGGGACTATATGCATCAAATCAGCAACAGGAACAATTTTACAGACTCTTACATGAAAAAATAAATCTGCTGGACTACAGATCCGTGGTACTAATGGGGGATTGGAACGGTGTCTTAGATGTACAAAGGGACAAAAAAGGTTCCTCTCCTCTTCTTAAGCAGGCAAAATTACCTAAAGCCTTTTTTGATATGAAAGAGGACTGGGAATTACGGGACTATTGGCGGGAATGCAATCAAGAGGAGAAAGACTTTACCTTCTTTTCAGATAGACACCAATCCTTCTCAAGAATTGACTTCTTCTTGATTACAACGGACTTATATAATAGAGTAAAGAATGTCAAGATTTTCCCTAGGTCTTTGACGGATCATAGTCCAGTCTGGATGGAGTTGACTCAAGAAAAAGAGGAGAGAAGATCCTGGAGGGTGAATGAGAATTTATTTAGACAAGAAAAAAATGTTCAGAAACTAAAGGAGTGTTTAAAGGATTATTTTGCTTTGAATATGTATAAGGGGACTTCAATGTCAATGGTATGGGATGCAGGGAAAGCATTTATGCGTGGGATTTTGATAAAAATGAATAACTGTCATAAGCAAAAACAGATTCAGAAACGTAAAGAATTGGAAGATGAAATTAAATTAAAAGAAAAGTCTTTGATTTTAAATCCTTCTGATGAAAGTATTAAAGAATCCTTAAAGTTGTTAAGAACACAATTTAATATGTTGTTAGCAGATCAAGCTGCAACCAATTTATTGTTTATGAAACAAAACACATTCTGTAATGCTAACAAGCCAGGGAGATGGTTGGCTTATCAATTGAGAAAGAAACAGAGACAGAGAACAATAGATAAAATAAATTACAAGGGTAAATTAGTTTCTCAGAAGGAAATGATTAAGAAATCTTTTTTGGATTATTATCAAAAATTATATAAATCTACTAATGTGCAAATTTTAGAGATAAATAAATACCTAAGCGAGGTTAGTTTCCCTAAATTGACAGAGGATCAGAAACATGAAGTTAATGGTTTAATTACTAAGGAGGAAATTTCGTTAGCAATTCAACAATTGAAACCAGGGAAAGCACCGGGTACAGATGGGTTAACAGCTGTTTACTATAAAGCCTTATTGGAGGAGATGAGTCAACCATTAGGTGATCTTTTTAATGGTATTTTACAGGGTCAAGAGATTCCTCCCTCATGGCGTACTGCTTTTATATCATTGATTCCAAAGGAAGATCAAGATCTTACTTTACCAAAGAATTATAGGCCTATATCTCTTTTAAATGTGGATTATAAGATATTTGTAAAAATCTTAGTAAATAGGCTTATGAGGGTTGTGCACCACCTTGTGCATAAAGATCAATCTGGGTTCATAACTGGAAGGTACATGAAAAATAATGTCAGACAAATTATTAATTTATTAGAATATTTAGATAAAAACAACCAAGTTCCTGCAGGGCTGATATTTTTAGATGCTGAAAAAGCCTTTGATCAATTGAATTGGCATTTTATGTTAAGAGTAATGGAAGAGATGAATTTTGGTGAAAAGATATTGCAAGCTCTTATGGTAATATATCAAAAACAAACAGCACAACTTATCGTTAATGGAGGCTTGTCAGAGATTTTTACAATAGAGAAAGGTACTAGACAGGGTTGCCCACTATCACCGTTGCTGTTTGTCTTAACACTGGAAATATTGTTGATCAAAATTCGAGAGTCGCAGGAAATTAAAGGAATAGAAGTTAATAAAAAAGAGTATAAGTTAAGAGCTTTTGCGGATGACTTGGTCATTACTTTGTCGCAACCTACTTATTCTGTAGTAAAATTATTACAGCTGATTCATAATTATGGTTTGGTTTCGGGTTTTAAGATTAATGTTAATAAGACTAAAATTCTACCTAAAAATATGACTAGTCGGGAGAAGCAGACTTTGGTTAATTTGACGGGTTTTGAAATTGTTAATAAGGTAAAATATTTGGGGGTGATGCTATCTGTTTCTAATGCAAAATTATTTAAAAATAATTATGAAAGGTTGTGGGTTAGGGTACAGAGAGACTTGAAGAATTGGGAAAAGTTGCAATTATCCCTCATGGGAAGAATTGCAGTGATAAAAATGAATATTCTACCCAAGTTTCTCTTTTTGTTCCAAATGATACCGATTTTGAAGAATGAGATCAATTTAACTGAGTGGCAGAAAGGCCTTAATAAATTTATTTGGGCAGGGAAAAAGCCAAGGGTTAAGTTTAAAATTATGCAAGATTTCCGTGAGAGGGGAGGACTCAAGGTGCCGAATTTGAAATTATATTATGATGCGGTGGTTTTAACATTAGTTAGTGACTGGGTAAATTTGACAAATTCTGATATACTCCACTTAGAGGGATGGAATCTACTTTTTGGGTGGCATGCCTATTTAATATTTAATAAAAAAATGGATTGGGCTTTTAAATCTCATATCTTAAGAACTTCTTTACTTAGGGTTTGGAGAAAATATTATAAAAGTGATTTCAAAGTACCATTATGGGCTATACCTTGGCATGCAATAGAAGGAATAAAAAGAGGGGTTAAAATGGATATGGTGTCTTATAGACAGTTACTTAAATGGGATGGACAAAACTGGCAGTTAAAATCACGGGAAGAGTTAGCACAAGAAAATATTATTTATTCTTGGTTCCAATATAGACAATTATCAGATAGATGGAAGATGGACTGTAAGGTGGGTTTTCTCAGAGAAGATGAAAATCTTATTAAGCAAGTGAAGGATCAAAGACAAACCCACATTAAGAGGATTTATGGGGTTTTAGTTGAATTGGATTCAGAAACGGAACTAATTAAAGATTGTATGATTAGATGGGCGCAGAATTTTGGCGAGCCAGTTCCATTGGACACCTGGGAAACTATTTGGGTGAGAAATGTCAAATTTACACAAGCACAGAACTTAAGGGAGAATTTTTATAAAATGTTTTATAGATGGCACCTTGATCCACAAAAAATGTCTTTTATGTACCCTGACTTACAACCTAAATGTTGGAGATGTGGTTGTATGGATGCTACTTATTATCATATTTGGTGGTCGTGCAGAGAGATAAAAGCATTCTGGATTAAGATATGGTGGAATATCCAGAGAATTTTTAAAAGGAGGGTAAAATTTACTCCACAATTATTTTTGTTAGGTATAGTTATTGATTGTGATACAAAGGAGGTTATATTGATGTTAAATTTGATTACAGCTGCGAGGCTGTTAGTAGGACAATATTGGAAGAAGGAATCTTTGCCTACATTGTAGGAATGGTTTCTTAAAGTGTCTCATTTGGCGGAAATGGCAAAGATTTCGGCTTTCTTAAAGGGACAAACGCAAGAGAAATTTCTTGCTGTTTGGGATAAATGGATAAAATTCATACAATTTAAATTTGATATAAAAAAATACTATATAGTTTTTTCATAATCTTTAACTCTCTCTATATATATATTTTCTATTTTATATTCTCTTTTTTTATAAATATAAATTTTTTTAACTTTTTTTTAATTAAGCCTATATTCTGCTCTGGGAGGCCCTGGGGGGGGGAAGGGGGGGTTTGGGTAGGGGTGGGGGAAGGGGGGTTTTGTTGGGTAATGTTTGTTTTTTATTTGTATATGTTGTTTTTTGTTTTTGTATTGTCTTTTATTTTCTGTAAAATTTATAAAACTTTTTAATAATAAAAAAAAATGCTGCAGAATGCAGTGAAGTTATCAAGACCCCTAGATATCCTCTGTTTTGGAAGCAAATATAGTTATAGATAATTTTTAGTTTATTTACTTGAAACTAGCTTTATTTCCCTTTAAATTAAGGATAACTAGTTATTTTGCACCTGCTGGCTCCACTTTTTAAGACCGATGGATGGATTGATCGATTAATTTAGACATCCAAGGATTTCAGAAAACATGGTGGTAAAATGGTGACATCACCCTTGTATCCAGACAAGATTTTTTTGCCCCTTCATCCACAATGTCTAGGCTTTCTGGGGTACAGGAAAATAAGATTATTAAATGTCATGGAGTCTGAGTAGGCTTATTTGGTGATGATTTTATATTTAAAAAGTGCCTTTTGTATTTTCGTTGTATCTTATACTATAAACTAATCAAATTCATAACTGAGCAATATTTAAAAAGTGCCATAATTTGGCAGTTTGTATGCAATTTCAACAGTGTGACTTTATCAGGCTGAAGAAAATGCCCCAAGAAACAGGAAAGAATAAGACCTATTGGTTTCAAGTTGATAATTCCTTCTTTATAGTTAATGTTTGAAGCAATGGTTGCAACAGTTAAACATTGGATTCATATATATCCAATGCTGGAGAAGACTCCTGTGAGTCCCTTGGACTACAAGGCAATCAAACCGGTCAGGTCTAGAGGAGATCAACCTCGACTGCTCTTTAGAAGGCCAGATCCTGAAGTTGAAACTCAAATATTTTGGCCACCTAATGAGAAGGAAGGACTCACTGGAGAAGGGCCTAATGCTGGGAAAGATTGAGGGCAAGAGAAGAATGGGACGACAGAGAATGAGATAGCTGGATGGAGTCACTGAAGCAGTAGGTGTGAACTTAAATGGACTCCAGAAGATGGTAGAGGACAGGAAGACCTGGAGGAACGTTCTCCATGGGGTCGCAATGGGTCAGACACAACTTCGCAACTAACAACAACAACAATATCCAATCCGTTTCTTTTCTTTTTGCGCCTTCTTCGTTTCTTTCTTTTGCTTTAGGTTTGTCTTTATCTTAGGTAAAACTCTTAAATAATATAAAGTTTAAAAATTAGATTCAGTGATTTACTCCCTATTATTTTCCTTAGTTCAAAGACAAATTCGAAAAGCCAGTGGGTCTGAGCTCAGCTGGGCAGGAATCCGAATAAAATATCTTCGGCAAAGACGCCCACTGAAAACCCTGATCAAAATTTCTAGAAGTCTCCCTTCAAGAATGCTTAACCTGTATCCAGCTCATTTTTAATCTTCTTATTTTTAGTTCTATACTCAGTGGATTGAGCTTCTGTTATTCAAGGTTTGCTATGAGAGTTGATGAATTTAATATGATATGGTGATCTCTATTCAGCTTCTTGTTCTGTCTAGGACAGACATGTCAAAAACAAGGCCCGGGGGGCTGGATGTGGCCCGCAAAGTGGTTTCATGTGGCCCACAAAGCCATCCTGGAAAGAGTGAGGGAATGGCCCCCCGCTGCCTTGGCCCTGGCCCAGGCTGGCCGGGAGCCAATGTACAATTTTGTGGTGGCCATTTATGCTGAAACATATTCAGTCTTAGCTCCACAAGGCCGTCTAGAAACAGTGAGGAACCAGCCCCTGCTGTGTCAGCCCTGCCCCCTGGGTGCATGCTGGGGAGGTGTCACCCTTTGTGAAGAATGAAGAAATGGACCATGCCTTGGCGCTTGCCCCGGTCCCACCCCCTTCTGCCAGAGACCCTCAGATCTGTCCCACTCCTGCCCAGGCCCCCACAGGCACCCTTGACGCGAACGATGTAGAGCTGGCCATGCCCACCCAGTAGGCCACACCCACTCCATCCACACCCACCCAGTAGGCCGCACCCACTTGGCCCCCCCGAGGGCAACCGCAATGCTGATGTGGCCCTCAATGAAATTGAGTTTGACACCCCTGGTCTAGGAGGAAAAACAGAAGGGAATATTGAGCAAATAAACAAAACACATGAGATAATATTGCTTTCAAATACAGCCAGGAAAAAGCTGGCCTATAAACACTCTTCTCAAAATGGCCTGAATAGTGTCAGTATTTTTGTATTTTGTAATTTTATTTGATATTAAACAACTCATGGGTCATTGGGTCATCATTTCAAAGATAATTTATTACCTAAAGTGAAAACCAGAATGATCAAGGGCAGGCAAAAAAGCAGGAGGGAAATGACTGTTGGTTTCCCCATTGATTTTCCTCGTAGTTGTTGACAGGGAGTGTTGGAAATGATGATCACATGATCATGGCTGAGCAAAGCATCAAAGTGGTACTAAAGAAATACAACTTTATCAAATTTTAATCCCGCTGGAGTCATGTCTATGGAGATTCTCAGTCATCCAGGTCATAGTTATCCCAAAGATGCTTTTTTACGAGGCAACTGAAATTTCTTATTTTTCTTGGAAGAGGTTTCACTTCTCATCCAAGAAACTTCTTCAGCTCTGACTGGAAGGTGGGGAATGGAAAGATTTATATCATATAAATCCTTCCATTCCCCACCATCCAGTCGGAGCTGAAGAAGCATCTTGGATGAGAAGCAAAACGTCTTCGAAGGGAAAAAAAAAAAGTCCAATTGCCTCGTGAAAAAGCATCTTTGGGTCACTGGAGTCATGGGTGCCAAATTTTGGACACATTCTTTAACTTAGCACCTTTGAAGTATGTTGATTCAAAAATTATTGATCTATCATGCACCATTTATGGAGATTCTCAGTCATCCAGGTCATGGTTGTCCCAAAGCTGCTTTTTTGTTTTTCAAGAGGCAACTGGACATTCTTGTTTTTTTCTTTGAAGACGTTTCACTTCTCATCCAAGAAGCTTCTTCAGCTCTGACTGGATGGTGGGAATGGAAGGATTTATACTCCTTGCAGACAGCCGGTCATTTGCATTCTTTCAGAGAGTCGTTGAGGCCACCTGGAGGTTTACCTGTGTCCTCAAGGTCACCTGAGTCATGCAAATGTGTGTGGAGCCTTCTTGGCTGCAGGATGTTTTCTGTCCTGAGTCCCTTCACTGCTGAGGACAGGCACAGGCTGTTGGGGATGAGTCTGTGTTGTCTGAATCTCACACTAAAGCCCAAATGAATCTGCAATGTTTTCTAGAAATCCATTCATACTCTCGCACCATTCAAAAGGTGTTCATCCCAAAGTGCATAGCTAAATGTCTATCCTTCCACTCCCCACTGTCTAGTCAGAGCTGAAGAAGCTTCTTGGAAGAGAAATGAAACATCTTCATAGAAAAAACAAGAAAGTCTTATTTTCTCCTGAAAAAAAAAAAAAAAGCAGCTTTGGCTATATCATACAAGGTTACAAACAGAAAACTGGAAAATTTTCGATCTGCTTATATTGAAGTGAAATATATGATGATGTTATTCATTCAGTCATCTCCAACACCAAGGGCCAGGTCTCTCCACATCTTCCAATCTTGCACTTCTTCTTTGAGTTGTTCTCTGCTCTGGCTGGTGTCGGCTTTGAAGGTGTCCAGCCATCATGTCCTTTGGCAGCCTGGTTTATTTTTATCTCTAACTCTTCCAAGCATAATTGTTTTCTCCAGTGAATTCTTCTGCACAACATAGCCATAATAAGTGAGATATAGTTTTATGATTTTGGCTTCCAGTGACATGTCTGGTGTTAGGCGCTCCACTATCAAATGCAATACAAGTGTTCCACCCCCAAACCAGAATCCTGCAAGGTAGATTGGACTAAGAAGGTGATAGGCCCATAGTCCTCCAGTGTGCTTTCATGGCAAAGAGTGTATAAACCTGGGTCTCTCTTCTCATACTCCAACATCTTAACCAATACACAACAGTGGCTCTCAGAATATCTCTGAATGGCAATGTGGTATCTAGTCAAACATCCAAAGGATGATGTAGCCCACTGGTAAAGAAGCAGTCTAAATACAGAAGCAAGGACCAGAGGAGGAACATATCATTTTTTTTTCTGCTTTGGGGTACTCATGCTTTGCAAAATGGAATTAGATAGAAGAGAATTGTAGGATGGGATGATCAGCTAAGAAACACTCAAGTTCTTGATTGCATCCATATGGTTCTATTATTCAAAGACAGAGTACCACGATTAGTGCTACACAAATATTCAAACTCAGTTGCAAGAAAGGTGATTCAGAGCTGTAAGGTAGCTGGGGAGGGCAGATTTTTTTTTAGAGAATTTACAGAATTGCAAACCAGTACTATGTAATTCAGTGTATTCCAAAGCATCTGTTTGGAGCTTTCATCCAATGTCGCTTCCAAAGAGGAAGAAAGAAAATGGTGTCATTGGCTGCTGAGGTGGGCTGGGTCACGCAAAACCTGGCACTCCTGCTGCTGTCGGAGGGGAATGGGCCGCAAGCACCTCCGGCCATTGAAGCCCCCTGGCGGGAGCCCACAGTCAACATTTGCTCCAGGGAGCATGATTCTTCTGTCACCTGTGGTGCCATATGTGGTGCTGCACCTTGGCACTTACTTTGGTGGACTTCAACTCCCAGAATTCCCCAGACAACTTGGCTGGTTGGGGAATTCTGGGAGTTAAAGTCCACCCATCTTAGAGCTGCCAAGGTTGCTTCAGAGTCTCTCAGGGCAGCCTGGGTTTACTGTCATTTTAATTTTTTTAAGAAGAGATTGGACAACCATTTGTCTGAAATGGTATAGGGTTTCCTGCCTAAGCAGGGGGTTGGACTAGAAGACCTCCAAGGTCCCTTCCACCTATTCTATTCTATTCTATTCTATTCTGAAGCACTGAACAGTGGTATACTTTCATATTATTTTATGCTTTTTTTCAATTACTCAGAGAATACCAACCTTCATACTTCACAGGCCATTGTTCTATGTTGGTTGGTTGTCCTTCATAACATTTTCTTCCCTTCAATCATGTCCAGTTCCTGGAGACTGCCTGGACAGGTCCCTGCAGTTCTCTTGGCAAGATTATTTTCAGAAGTGGTTTGCCATTGCCTCTTTCCTAGGGCTGAGAGAAAGTGGCGGGCCCAAGATTACCCAGCTCCAAAGGCAGAACTAAAACTTATGGTTTCCCAGTTTTCAACCAGATGCCTTAACTACTGCACCAAATTGACCCTCAATATTCCAGCTAAGGATATGCAGATCAGTATAAACTTGGCCCATGTCAATACAGTAACTATTCCCAACCTTTTTCACCAGACAGTAAATTTTAGAATTTGATTAATTTTGACTATTTTTTTTTCTAGCGAATACATTTAGTTTACACCAAGCCCCAGTTGCATAGTGGTTAACGTTCAGTGTTGCATGCAAACTCTGCCCACAACCTGGAGTTTGATCCTGACAGGCTCAAGGTTGACTCAGCCTTCCATCCCTCTGAGCTCATTAAAATGAGCACTCAGATTCTTGGAGTTAATATGCTGGCTTTATCAACTGCTCAGAGAGTGCTTTAAAGCACTATGGAGCAGTATATAAATCTACGTGCTATTGCTATTTATCCATCCAGCTCAACACTCTATTTATTTTATTTCTATCTCACATTCCAGTATTAATTTCTCATGTTTTCCAGAAGTCTGGTTATTTTTAAAGACGTGCACATCTCACTTGTACTACCAATCAAGCTGTACCACTTCCTTTTCTTTAACCAACATATGGGTTTTTGTTTTTTTTTTAGAAATCTCTTCAAGCATGGTAATTAATAGGCCTGACATATCGGAACAGAAAGTTTAATCAAGTATTTCTGCCCCTGAGCAATCAACTTTTTAGTTATCAATAATAAGAACACCATAATTAAGAGTACATTATGAACATGCTCTAAAATGGTTGTCGGTGTAAGCCTGTGTAGAGAGGGAAAAAGATGACTTTTACAGAAATATACAAGACCCTGAGGGGAAAAAAAAGAATATTTGGATACAGGTCAGAAAGTTATCTTCTTGCTTCACTAGGATATAAAAATTGTCAGCAGTAGACCACAGTCAGACTTGCAAGTTTCTGTTGTTATGGCCAATTTCAATGAAAGTAGTTTTAGCTTTCCTGCAGTTTTTATTTCATGATCTGATTTACTGATCAGCGTCTCTTCCAGCATTCCTTCTCTTCTCCCAGAATACTCTCTGCTAGCTTACCTGGCCTTGCTTTTGATTATCATAGCAGGAGTCACCTTGTGTTATGGGATGCCTCTGAGGTTATATAAAGGTTATTCTTAAGGACAAAGCTGTCCATTATCTCATGCTAGATTGCTCCCTTTTTTAATTAACCAGTTTTTAATTAACAATTAACCAGTGAACCAGCTTGCCCTCAGAAGTTGTGGAGGCTTCATCGCTGGAGGTTTTTAAGAAGACGCTGGACAGTCGCTTGTCTGAAATGGTATAGGGCATGGGTCTTCAAACTTGCCCCTTCTATGACTTGTGGACTTCAATTCCCAGAAGGCTGCACAATGGCCTCTTTTATCCCTCTTTCAAACCAGTGATCCTCTCTATCCAGTCAAACTGCTGGCCTGCGGGCCGGATGCATCATAGCAAAACCACGCCCACCCCTTTGCCGGCAATGGAAAAAAAGTCACGGTACGTCACAACACATCACATGATGTTGCAAGTTTGACACCCCTGATCCAGAATGTGGAGTTTGCTGTCTTCAAAAGAGTGGCCTTTGTCTTTCAAATGTAATAGCTGCTGAATCTTATTCTGATGGGTTTGCTCTCCTAGGCTGTGCCTGCAAAATACAATTTAAAACCAGAGAGTCCTAATCCTCCTCTTTCCTTTGCATCCTAAGGAAGTTTATATTTAATTCCTCTTTTCTTGCTCTGCCATTTCAATCTAGATATATCTTTTTGTCATCGTTTAAAAGGTGCATCGTTTCTCAAAACAGAAATTGTCGGAAATAAAAAAAAAACCCGCATCATCCTAGGTAATAGATTCATTTTTTTATTGCATACATTCTTCCAAGCATTGATCATTGCAATTTTTCCCCTCTTAATAAATCCTTCTTAATTTAACTCCATACTTTGAAATAATAACATACAATTCATCTTAGTCATATTACTATTTAAAAATGTCACTTTTTTTCTCAACCTTAAACCCAGAGAGTGTAGATAATTAGTTTTGGTCTTCCATCCTCATTTGTTTTCAACATAGTTGTTTTCATCTTATTAATTTTAAAGACAGGCAGAATACCACATTCCCTTAGTATTTTCCTCCTATCAATATATCTATTCCTTCTATAGGATTTTCCACAATTGACAGTGAATAATTTGTAGATGCCTTTAATTTAGATATTTAATTTTTACTCTGGCAATTATTTTATCTTGTCTTCTAAAGGTAAAGAGTTCCCTGTCAGTAATGACCTACTCTAGGGTGCAGTGCTGATCCCATTTCTTGGCTGAGGAAGCCATCATTGTCCAAGGACATTTCCTGCTGTCATTTGGCCTGCATGGTTATGCCTCAAGGGCACACAGAATGCTGTTACTTCCCACTGAAGTGGTACTTATTAATCTACTCACATTTGCATGCTTTTGAACTGCTAAGCAGGCAGGAGCTGGAGCAAGGAACGGGAGCTCACCTTACACAGCACTCAGATCTCAAACCTGGGCTGGCAGTTTTCCAGCTGACAAGCTCAGCATCTTTAACCACTGAGCCATCATGGCTCCTCTTGTCTTATATCTCTGTTTAAATCTTCAAGAGCTACGGCACCTTATTTACAGTATGACAGCCAAAACAAGAAGGCAGAGCATCATCTTGTTCAACCTCAGCTGGAATGTGTGTGTCAGATGACTCAAATGTTTTATTTGCCACTCTGCCTAGGTCCATAGTTGACCAGGAAAACACCGTGAGCATTGATTTAAACTGGTTACCAATAATGTTATGAGTAGGCAAATTTGCAGATACGGAATCTGTGAATAATGAGGATTTACTATATTTATGATGTGTCAGATTTATATCTCTTTTTTTTCCTGAGCTCAACTCTTTCAACATTTTATCTCCAGGAAAACCTTGCGAAGTAGATAAAATTGAGAGGCAGTAATTGGCCCAAATTTACCCAGTGAATTCTATGTTTAAAGGTGGACTAGATCATTGATATTCAATCCTAGTCCGAGAGAAAAATAAATAAGTAGATGAAAAATAAATTCAGTTGACCAATAATAGCAGTGAGGCATCCTTTTCTAGTTCCTTTCTGTATTTCACACGGTTTAATCAATTCACCGTTTACAATCATTGTGCCACTTGCAAAGTATATTATCAATTTCACCCGTGGGATAAAATTCTTTCCAAAGTGCATGCGTTCCAAAACCTTGAACAAAATGTCCAGTTCAAATTGTCAATACTTTGATGCTCTCCGTGAGCTGAGATTAATAATGCTTTCTTTAAATATATGCAGTAGTAGCCTGTTTATTAATGCCAAAGAAAAACAAAATAATGGAACAGGGGTCTTCAAACTCGGCCCTTTTATGACTCATGGACTTCAACTCCCAGAATTCTTCAGCAAGGCATGCTGGCTGAGGAATTCTGGGAGTTGAAGTCCATGAGTCATAAAAGGGCTGAGTTTGAAGACCCCTGTAATAGAATATATTATTATTTAGAAACACTAAAAAAGAGCATTTGTAGAGTTACATCAATGGCCTGAAAGCTATATAAGAATTTCCATTTCTATCAGAGGAATTCATATAAACTGCATAATTCACTGTGTCCAGAAAATTGCATGTAAGGTATGTTTTATTCCTGATACAGAAAAGCATGCTGTTTCCTAATAGCTGCAAAAAATCCCAATTTTAGAGTACATTATGGTGAACAAAAGATAGATTAAGCTCTTCAAAACAAATATTTCCTTCAGTTCGTAAAAGATTTCACCAATTTGATGTTTGATACCTAAAACACCTTTTAAATGAAGGTTGGCAATGATAATGAAGATATGATTGTAAAGTTATGAAGTGGCTTTCTGGCCTTATTATTTAATTACATTTTTAACTTCATACCTATCAGTGGTCAACTGAATTTATTTTTCATCTATTTTTTTATTTTTCTCTCGGACTAGGATGGAATATCAATGATCTAGTTCACCTTTAAACATAGAATTCACTGGGTAAATTTGGCCCAATTACTGCCTCTCAATTTTATCTACTTCACAAGGTTTTCCTGGAGATAAAATGTTGAAAGAGTTGAGCTCAGGAAAAAAAAGAGATATAAATCTGACACATCATAAATATAGTCAATCCTCATTATTCACAGATTCCGTATCTGCAAATTCGCCTACTCGTAACATTTATTGGTAACCAGTTTAAATCAATGCTCACGGTGTTTTCATGGTCATTTATGGACCTGTGCAGAGTGGCAAAAAAAAATTGTTTCATCTGACACACATATTCCAGTTGAAGTTGAACAAGATGACACTCTGCCTTCTTGTTTCGGCTCTCATACTGTAAATAAGTGCTGTGGTGACTTAGTGGTTAAGACACTGGACTTGTCAGTTGGAAAGCCAGCTGCCCAGGTTCAAGACCCGTATTCCACATGATGGGATGAGCTCCCGTCCTTGACCCTAGCACAGTGATGGTGAATCTATGGCACGTGTGCCAGAGGCAGAACTCAGAGTCTTCTCTGTGGGCATGCGCACCATCGCCCCAGCCGTGCCTCCCCCCACAGCCCCCTCCTCACCAGCAGCCCCCCCCCCAGAGGAGAATCACCCTCGAGCAACCAAGGACAGTAGGGAGAAGACACTGCACTCGCACCCTGTTGCGCACAGATGATGCTGCGGGGCATGGGCGGAGGGTGTGGCTGCCATGGTGCTGCTGGGCTGCCTGGACAATTGCAGCGGGCCATGGAGGTAGGGGGGCTGCGGGCAGGTGGGGGGCAGGGAAGGGATGGTTTTGGGACACTCGGTCTCTAAAAGGTTCACCATCACTGCCCTAGCAGTTTGAAAGCATTCAAATGCAAGTAGATATATAGTACCACTTCGGTGGGAAGGTAACAGTATTCCGTGATGTCATGCTGGCCACATGACTGCATCAATATCTTTGGACAGTGCTGGCTCAATATCCTTAAAACGGAGATGAGCACCACCCCCTAAAGTCAGCAACGACTAGCAGAGTAAAATCTACAGGGACTCCTTTACCTTATTGTAAACAAGTATCCTATTCACAGTTTATTTAATGGCATTTTTTATCTGAAATATATATTAACTAATGTGCTTTTAAACAGAAACACAAATAAAACAAGATTATGTATTGATATGTCTATGGAGATTCATCCAAGTCATACTTATCCCAAAGATACACTTTCATGAGGCAACTGGACTTTCTTGTTTTTCTTTGAAGATGTTTCGCTTCTCATCCAAGAAGCTGTTTCAGCTCTTCCCCACCATCTAGTCCAGTGGTTCTCAACCTTTTTAATGCCGCGACCCCCAACTGGTCGTAAGTCGAGGACTACACAACCGGTCGTAAGTCAAGGACTACTCAACTGGTGCAACACCGTTTGCAGAATGGGATTTTTGGTGGGCTCAGCAGGGCAGAGACAGCCTGGACATTCCTATTGGCTTTTGAAAGCCAATAGAATTAGACTCTATTCAAGAGAGTCTATTCTATTGGCTTTCAAAAGCCAATAGAATAAAAGGGAGTAGCACAGCTAAAGAAAAGGGGGAAAAAATGGTGGACTGCATTGTTTGGCGACCCCCGTGAAATGGTCGTTCGACCCCAAATGGGGTCCCGACCCACAGGTTGAGAACCACTGATCTAGTCCAAGCTGAAGAAGCTTCTTGGATGAGAAGCGAAATGTCTTCAAAGGAAAACAAGAAAGTCCAGTTGCCTCGTGAGAATGCTTATGTATTGATAGTTTGACAACAATGTGAACGATGTGGTTAAAATGTAGTCTGGATTCCCCGGAGGAGGGGGGCTGCATTGCAGAGGAGCAAGAGACAGCAAAATGTAGATCATTTGTTTGGGAGGGAGAGGGTCAAGACAGATCTTCCCTAGGGATTCTCAGAGTATATCTTTAGTGATGCAAGTAGTTAGTTGAATTTGCAATATTCCTGTCTATAGATATTGAACAATAAAGGACAGTCTAGAATAGGGGTCTGCAACTTTGATAACTTTAAAACTTGTGGACTTCAGCTCCCAGAATTTTGCTTATTGTTATCTTTGACCTTGAGTAAACTGTGAATTACCGTTTCTGTTGAGTCCGTGGCGGGAAACAGACACGAGAAGCAGCTGGAGTTCTCAGTTTCTTTTATTCAGCGTTCAGCTTACAGGAAGATGGCTTCAGCCTCGCCCAAACGCCTCGCAGCCTCTTATATAGGCAACTCCCGGGTAAATGGGTTACTTTTCCCGCGCCAGCACCCGCGCATGCGCACGGCGCTGGCGACAGCCTGTCTGGTCCCGGGCAGCCTTGCACCTGCCCGGGACTGCCTGCAAACGCCCGAGCCGTTTGCAAGACTCGGGACATAACACCCCTTTCCCCCGGGCTAAAACTACTACCAACATACAACATTTATTTTATACGACAATTTGCTTCCCAGTGCTCCCACTGTTTACTGGCTTTTGCCTTGCCAGCAATGTTATGTAATCTTCTAGGTACTTAGGAGATTTCTTTGCTCTCTGTGACCTTCTTAGCTCTGGGTTACTGGCATAAGTCCCCTGACTGGAGGGAGGCGTGAGCCTGTTCTCTCTACTGTGCCCTGGTGTCTTCCAAGGACTGTGCCCCGATGCCTGGCCTGCTTGCTTGCCCACCGGGCTCGTCAGGCCAGGGCTTCTGTTGCTTTGTGACCTGGTTGTCCTACCTAGCTGTAGACCCTCAGGCCCCTTGAAGTGATAGCCACTGCTGGGCGTCTCTGTAGAACCTCCTAGGTCAGTCCAAGACCTGTCAGGAGGCTGTCCATTCCCTGAACCCCATTCTGTGCTCGGGCTCGTGTGGGTTTCTGTACTTTCCCAAAACTCAGGTGTTCCCTGATTTGTGCTAGGGGTGTTGTAGTCGGGACTTGGCTCCTCGACTAGCTCTGTGTATGTTTGACCCCCTGTAGGATTTGGGGTAAGGTCAGGCCAACCTTGGGAATTTTGTGCCAGCTCTCTTGCGGGGAATGATTTGTTGGGATGCCCCCGGGTATCCTCCGTTACTGGAGTGCTGTGTGATGTGTGTGGAGAGTGAGTATGCCCCCGGGGTGACTCCCTGGCTGGAGTAGGCGTGAGTGCCTGTTGTGTGGGTAAGCTCCATGACTTCCTTTTCGGAGCAATTGCGGAATCTTGGGATGTGCCGTTTGTGGCTCCCTCAGTGGAGATGGGCAGTATCTCTTGCCCTTCCCTTTGCTCCAAAGGGTCCCCCTCCCCCCCTGGAAAAGACCCAGGAGTCTCAGCAGAAAAGTCCCGCCTAGAGCGGAGTTGGTCGATGTGCCGACGCAGGACACGACCGTTGTCCAGGGCAACCTCGTAGGAGAGAGGACCTGTGATCCTGGACACAGAAGCGGGGACCCATGTATGACCAGGCCCGTAATTGCGAGCCCAAACCGGGGCACCCACAAGTAGTTGTCTAGGTGCCCTAGGATGTGAGGTAGATGAAGGCAGTCTGTCCGGATGCAACCGGTCAAGTCTAGTAGTAAGTTGGCGCCCCCAACGAAGTTCAGCTGGACTTCTCCCTGTAGAAGTGGACGGTGTGGTGCGATAAGAAAGGAGAAAGTCAGCCAACCTGTGATGCCAGTCCCCGTAGGTGAGTCTCTTCAAGGCGTCCTTTGCGATGCGCACCATGCGTTCAGCCATGCCGTTGGTGGACGGGTGAAAAGGCGCAGACGTGACATGACGAATCAGGTTTGCCTGTAAGAAAGCTTGGAATTCGGAGGAGGTGAATTGAGGGCCGTTGTCGGACACAATGACATCTGGCAGCCCGTGTGCAGCAAAAATCCCCCTCAGTACCTGAATAGTCTTTGCAGTGGTGGTGGATGAGACAGGCACAACCTCAAGCCATTTTGAATGGCTGTCAACAAGGACCAAGAAGAACTGGCCCTGAAAGGGCCCAGCGTAGTCAATGTGCACCCTAGACCATGGGGACTGTGTTTCCTCCCATCTATGCACAGGAGCTTGGGGCATCTCTGGGCGAGATCGTTGGCACAGGTGGCATGCGTGTACCTTAGCCTCAATACCTTTATCTAAACCAGGCCACCACAAGTGGCTTCGTGCAAGAGCCTTCATACAAACAATGCCAGGATGACCCTCGTGGAGGGATTCTAAGACCCTAGTCCTCATTGAGGTGGGAATGACAACTCTGTTTCCCCAAAGCAGACAACCCTGAGAAAGGGACAGTTCGTTCCTTTTGGACCAGAAACTCTGAAACTCAGGACTAGGGCAGTGCTCAGGCCACCCGGACAGGACCCAGGAGCGGACACGTGAAAGTGTGTGATCTGTACCTGTTTCAGCGGTAACATCCCTGGCACTAAGAGGGAGCTCGGGCAAGGCTTGGATTGATAGAATGTTGACAGCTGGCGCGGGGTCAGCTTCTACTACTGGCAGAGGCAACCTACTGAGGCCATCAGCATGGCCCATTTCTTTCCCAGGCTTGTGGATTAATGAAAAATCATATGCAGACAAAAAAATAGACCACCTAAGCATTCTAGGGGAAATGATGTGGGGAGTCTGCTTACGTGTGGTAAACAGTCCCAGCAGAGGCTTATGGTCAGTGAAGACCGTGAAATGCCTGCCATAGAGAAAATCGTGGAATTTTTTAATTCCAGCAACAACAGCCAGAGCCTCCCTGTCTATCTGAGCGTAGTTGCGCTCGGCAGAAGACAGTGTTCTGGAGTAGTATGCAATAGGAACCTGAGTTCCATCAGACCTGAGGTGACTCAGGACAGCTCCAACCCCGTAGGGGGACGCATCACAAGCGATGCACACAGGAAGAGACTCGTTGAAATGTGCAAGAACACTGTTAGAAGTGAGCAAGGCCTTGACTTCTTTAAAGCAAGCCTCATGTGCTTGTGACCACAGCCACACAGCTTGTTTGTCTAGTAGCCTGTGAAGAGGCTCAGCTACACTAGCTTTATGTGGAAGAAAAGAATTGTAGAAATTCAGGAGGCCTAGAAGGCCTGAAGTTCGGCCTTAGACTTTGGCCTGGGTGCTTCTAAAATAGCAGTTAGTTTGGATTCAGCAGGATGAATCCCAGCAGCATCAATTTTGAATCCCAGAAATTCAGTAGAAGGCACCCCAATCTTGCATTTGTCTTTTCTGAGCTTGAGGCCTGATTTCCTGAATCTTAACAGGACAGCCCTAAGCCTTTCAGCTAGAATGTGTGTGGAGTCTCCTGCAATCAAGACATCGTCAAAGTAGGGGCAGACCCCTGGTATACCTCGTAGTGTGTTTTCCATTACGCTTTGGAAAATCCCAGGAGCGACATTCACTCCAAACTGTAGCCTTTTTACTTTAAAGGCTCCCCTGTGGGTCACAATGGTCTGAGCTATAGCAGCATCATCATCAACAGGCAGCTGTTGATATGCTTGAGCTAGGTCAAGCTTTGCAAAAACACGCCCCCCCTTGAGAGAGGCCAGGATGTGACTGACCACAGGAACAGGATAGGCATGTTGCTGCAATGCCTTATTGAGTGTGCATTTGTAATCAGCACAAATGCGAATGTCCCCATTTGCCTTTAGAGGCGTGACAATGGGGGTCTCCCACGGGCTGGAATCAACAGGTTCTAGGATTCCCTGTTGGATTAGTTTGTCTAATTCAGTGTCAATCTTACTTTTTAAAGCAAAAGGGACCCTTCTTGCTTTAATCCTAATGGGAGTGACAGTGGGGTCTAGCTTTAAGGACACAGGTGGTCCTTTGAATGTGCCCAGCTGGGGGCTGAAAACATCTGCAAATTCTTTGCAGACTTCCTGTAGGTCGAGTGTTTGTAAGCTGTTGAGTCCTGTGACGTGTATCCCCAGGGCCTCAAACCAATCGAGTCCTATGAGACTCGTTCGTTCACCCCCTACTACTAATAAGTCTAGTGGACCTTCAAAACTCTTGTATTGCACGTTAAGGGTGGCCTCCCCCTTAACACACACTCTTGAGTTCTGAAAATCTGTTAATACAATATCAGAAGGCCTTAACTTGGCCTTAGTCCCACTACTGGAACAAATCTTCCTAAATGTATGCAATGAAATGATGGAAAGGGCAGACCCTGTGTCTAGTTCCATAGATAATGGAACCCCTTGTAGCTTCACGTTGAGTGACAGCTTTTTCTTCATGGGCTTGTGTGTGCCTGTCCTACAGATGCTTCTTCGCGAAGCGCAAAAACCTACCCTATTCTGGCTGGGGAGTCTGGTACCCTTCAGGCGTTCTTCTTGGGGTTGTGCCTTTCGTCGGCCCAGACACACAGCTGCAATGTGCCCTTGTTTGCCGCATGCCCGGCAGGTAGCGGAGCGGAACTTGCAGTCGGTTCTCCTGTGGCGACCTCCACAGCCGATGCACTTGAGCGGAGCCGAAGAGCTTCCCTTCTGGTTTTCTTCCTTCGCGGGGTGTAGACGGTCGACTTCCTCGTCCGGATCCTCCTCGGAGTTTCGTCGGACGTCTTCCTGGTGCACGGACGCACCCTCTGCACTGCTTCTGATCGGCCGCATGTTCTTGACGGCGCCGCCTGCTGCTTCTTCTGCGGTGACTTCCCTTAAGGCGTCTTGGAAGGATAATTCTTCCTTAGCGAAAAGTCTCTGTTGTAGCTCTCGATGCCTTAACCCGCACACGAATCGGTCCCTCAGTCGTTCCTCGAGGTCCTTGAACTCGCAGGGCTTGGCGGCCTTCCGTAACGCGGCGATGTATTCCTTGGCTGACTCACCGGACCATTGATCCCTCTGTTCGAAGGTGTGGCGCCATGAGATAACGGACACCTTGGGGTGGAAGTGCTCCTTCAGCAGCTTCTTCAGGTCTGCGTAGCTTACAGACTCTACTGGGACAGGTGCTGCAAGGTTTTCTGCGATTTCGAAGGCGTCTTGGCCGCAAATGCAAAGCAGGGTGGCAGCCTTCAAGCTATCTTCCATCACTTGGTTTGCCTTGAAGTAGTTCTCCATTCTGGATACGTAGGACTCCCACCGCTCTGGATGTGAGACGTCGAATTCCGAAAGCCTTCCGATTTTCACCATCTTCGGATCTTCAGGAGACGGGTCTATCAGCCAGCCTACCCCCGAATGCGCACCGGATTGGCAGGCAGCTGCCAAGTCGATGCCGTTCCTCTTCCGCCGCTCAGGACTCCTTGGGTAAGCTTACACTTCTTCCTTTCCAGGTAGTGCAAGGCATCCCATCCTCGTCGCCAGTGTTGAGTCCGTGGCGGGAAACAGACACGAGAAGCAGCTGGAGTTCTCAGTTTCTTTTATTCAGCGTTCAGCTTACAGGAAGATGGCTTCAGCCTCGCCCAAACGCCTCGCAGCCTCTTATATAGGCAACTCCCGGGTAAATGGGTTACTTTCCCGCGCCAGCACCCGCGCGTGCGCACGGCGCTGGCGACAGCCTGTCTGGTCCCGGGCAGCCTTGCACCTGCCCGGGACTGCCTGCAAACGCCCGAGCCGTTTGCAAGGCTCGGGACATAACAGTTTCCATAAAGTGTGAATCAGTATTTGAAACCAGAAGCAGAATAGATATTTTTGTTCTATGACAGGGGTCTTCAAAGTTGGCCCTTTTATGACTTGTGGACTTCAAGTCCCAGAATTCGTCAGCCAGTGTGCCTGGCTGAGGAATTCTGGGACTTGAAGTCCACAAGTCATAAAAGGGCCAAGTCTGAAGACCCCTGCCCTATGAGGTCCAGAGGTGGATGGGGTCATAATGGATTCTGTAATGGACCATCCTTCACCCCATTTTTTAAACCAAATTTTCAAAGGCTCAAGAAAGAGTACAGAGAAGAGCAACAAAGATGATTAGGGGACTGGAGGCTAAAGCATATAAGGAAAGGCTGCTGGAATTTGGTATGTCTAGTTTAATGAAGAGAAGGACGAGGGGGGACATGATAGCAGTCTTCTAATATCTCAGGGGATGTCACAAAGAAGAGGGAGTCAAGCTATTTTCCAAGGTGCCTGAAGGCAGGACAAGAAGCAACGGATGGAAACTAATCAAGGAGAGAAGCGACAAGAAGCAATGGATGGAAACTAATCAAGGAGAGAAGCAACCTAGAACTAAGGAGAAACTTCCTGACAGTTAGAACAATTAACCAGTGGAACAACCTGCCTCCAGAAGAGGTGAATGCTCCAACACTGGAAGTTTTTAAGAAGAGACTGGACAGCCATTTGTCTGAAATTGTATAGGGTTTCCTGCCTGAGCAGGGGGTTGGACTAGATGACCTCCAAGGTCCCTTCCAACTTTTTTATTATTATTATTATTATTATTATTATTATTATTATTATTATTATTATTATTATTATTATTATGGCAGGAGGAGAAATGGGTATCATGGTTACTCATTGTACTCACCCAATGATTTCTCAAATATAATCTATTATAGTCCATTTTGTTTTATCCATAATCCATCAGATATTCTCATGGACTTCCAAGGTCAATGTTAGTAATAATTGATGCTAGAAGCAGAAAGGAGTCAAAGGAAGTATAGATGAATTTTATCCAAATTCTTAGTTATTCTAAGTTTATCCAAGAGATTGGACAACCATTTGCTTGAAATGGCATAAGGCTTCCTGCTTGAGTAGGGGGTTGAACTAGATGCTAGAAGACCTCCAAGGTCTTTTCCAACTCTGTTGTTCTCTGATTCTTTGACTCCACCCAGCCCAAAATGCAAGAGGAAGGGGGGGTTGATTCACCCCATCATATTTTGACCTACCCTCTCATCTTCTTTTCACTTATCTGACTGTGGAGTGTTATTTCCATGAAAACCTCTGTGCAGCTAGAAGCTAAGAAGCAAATTTCACATGATGTTAAATATCTCTTTAAGGTTAAGATGCAACTGAAAATTATATTAGATGGAGAGGGGGCTGATAATTAACAGAAACGAAATAATCATGTAAGAGAGCTGTACTCTTGTCTTCTCTTTTGTTCCTGAGGGTAAGGATTCTTCTGAACTAATGTTTTCTTTGCTAGATTTTAGCCTCCATTCAGCTTATTCAGCAAACACATGAACAGTAGGAGAAAAATGATTACTTTTATACAGCAGTTTCATTGCACATTTATTCAGAAGTAAATCCTATTGCATTTGATAAGCTTAGTCTTAGGGATATGCATATGCAGACTATATATAATGCAATTCTGTTCTTTTGTGTGTGTCATGTATGTGTTTCACTTTGAGAGCAGGCAACTAAATTTCATTTTTGATGTGTGCCATCATGCCCACAGTATAAAAATGACAATAAAGGTTATCTTATCTTGTACATATTTGTCGATGTTCTTATTTCTGAGTATCAAATACAGTAGAGCATATGAGGGTCTTGAATTCCTGTGCTAGATTTACTTCTTTTTATTGTAGAGAAAGAAAACAACTATTTGCAATGCAAAATGTCTGAAAGACTCTAGCAGTTGTTACAATATATGAAAGCCATCAAAAGCTATCAATGAACAAAATGGGGGGGGAAAAGCAATAAGAAAATATGTCTGAGAGACACTTAACAAAAGGAGACACACAGCCATGTAAACACAAGTAAGTCTGGCTCCAGATATTTGATTGTCCCTGAAAGATAAAATTATGAATGTTTAAGTCTCTTCCTCTAAATCAGTGGTTCTCAACCTGTGGGTTGGGATCCTATTTGGGGTCAAACGACCATTTCACGGGGGTTGCCAAACAACGCAGTCCGCCATTTTTTTTCCCCTTTTCCTTGGCTGTGCTACTCCCTTTTATTCTATTGGCTTTTGAAAGCCAATAGAATAGACTCTCCTGAATAGACTCTAATTCTATTGGCTTTCAAAAGCCAATAGGAATTGTCCAGGCTGTCTCTGCCCTGCTGAGCCCACCAAAAGTTCCATTCTGCAAACAGTGCTGCACCAGTTGAGTAGTCCTCGACTTACGACCGGTTGGGGGTTGCAGCATTAAAAAGGTTGAGAACCACTGCTCTAAATAGAAGAAGAAATATATATGCTACACCACTAATAGAAATAAATTTCTGTTCGTGAAGCTATAGCCATTTCATTATTGAAAATGAGTCACACCGAATGCCTTTCCCAGTGTTTTGGGAGCTAAGGGGAATTAAATAGAAATATATCTTTAGTGATATTCTAACGTATGGCTCTGTTTTGAAAGTCTAAGATTGTGCTATTCAAACTGTTTTCAAGAGCACAGAGATATGTCTTGGAAGCCAAGCTTTTAAATGGCTTTTGCCCCATTCTTTTATAAAAAAGATTTTCTGTGTAACATAAAAAGCAATATGTGTGCACTCTGATAAATGAATCAAAACCGTACATCAGCACCAACGTTCAGCCTCAAAGCCAATATTTAAAAGTTGCTCTTATCCATCTTTTAAAGTCATGAGAGGTATCTCAGTAACACTAAATTTAGGGAGTTGCATTCTGCTTATCAACCTAAGAAAGAGGGGACATTTTTTTGACAGGAATTGCACTTTGAAAAGATCCTTGAATTTTAATTCAGTTGCCGTCCACGCTTTCAAATCCAGTTTTGCACACTTCATCTGCAGTATTGCTAAAATGTTAATATACCTGGTTGGGGAGGGGAATAAAACAGCTTGTGCCAATATGTTTGCTAGTCTGTTGGCTTTCTAACTGAGCTCGGCGAACAAATATTGTTATTAAATATTGATCTTTTTAAATTACTGGCTGTGTCTCACCCTTCGTTTTGTGGAAATCATTTGCTTCGCATGCTCCGAATGATTGTAGTTCTCACCCAAAATCTTAGAGCTCGTAGATAGATGGGGCTTATGTTCTAATTCAGCATTTCTTATTGCTGCTCCAAAAACGCTCTACATAATTTGTGGCTAACAACAGCCAACAAATCTTTTTGCTGCCTAAGATAAAAAGGATCTCCTCCTTCATTTCAGTTCTTAGACACAACATGCCACAGTAGCCATAAGTAAATTCAGCATAATGTTCTCTTATGGGTAACTTAGCCTAAAAGGTTTACAGGTAGTTCTCAACTTATAACCATATTCAGCCCGGAATTAAGTCGTGCTGTTCATTAAGCGGGTCAACATGTGACTGCACCCTATTTTATGCATTCTTCTCCTGCAGTCATTAATTGGATCACTGAAGTAGTTAAATAAACACAGCAGTCGTTAGGTAAATCCTTTGTCTTCAGTGCATGTTTTTTGTCGAGAACCAGAAGTAAACACCAGTTTCCAGCAAAAAATATATATCATAAATTGCAATCATGTGACTGTGGGAAATTGCAAATGGCTGTAAGTACCAAGAACCCAAAATACAATCACATGGGGTGGAGGGTATCCATTTGAACTTTGAATCTGGGTCATAATTAACCCTGGAGATGTTCATCATAACTTTGACCGGTTTTGGGTGAGAGCAGAAATTGGGTATGTCTGGTTTAATGAAGAGAAGGACGAGAGGTGACATGATAGCAGTGTTCCAATATCTCAGGGGCTGACACAAAGAAGAGGGAGTCAAGCTATTTTCCAAAGTGCCTGAAGGCAGGACAAGAAGCAACGGATGGAAACTAATCAAGGAGAGAAGCAACTTAGAACTAAGGAGAAATTTCCTGACAGTGAGAACAATTAATCAGTGGAACAACCTGCCTCCAGAAGTTGTGAATGCTCCAATACTGGAAGTTTTTAAGAAGAGACTGGACAGCCATTTGTCTGAAATGATATAGGACAGGGGTGTCAAACTGCTGGCCCACGGGCCGGATACATCATGAAGAAACCGCCCCCACCCCATTTCCGGCAATGGAGAAAAAGTTCCGATATGTCACGTGACATCACATGACATCGCGAGTTTGATATGTCTGATATAGGATTTCCTGCCTGAGCAGGGGGTTGGACCTCCAAGGTCCCTTCTATCATCATCATCATCATCATTATTATGTTTGTTTATTTTTAATATGCATTGCAGGATCCAATCTGGGTCAGTCACCCAAACCAGACGTTTTTGTCTTCTAATCTCTGGCTAGAGAGAAGTCCTCTGAAGATGGTCTCAGCACAGGTCTGAAAGCTCGGAATACAAAACTCTCTGGTCCCAGTGACCAACCCAGATTGGATCCTGCAACATATCCTAGGACACGTATATTTGCCTCAATTCATTAATATGCATTTGCCATAGAGTTTCTGTTAGGCTAAGTTAGGCAGCCCCATTGCTTTTGAGTCCTATATGGGCCCATCAGTTTTTATGTCTAGGAAGATTCTTAATCATCCAGGTCACGGTTGTGGCAAAGGTGCTTTTTCAAAAGGCAACTGGACTTTGAAGATGTTTCGCTTCTCATCCAAGAAATGTTTCTTCAGTTCTGAAGAAGCTTCTTGGGTGAGAAGTGAAATGTCTTCAAAGTCCAGTTGCTTTTTTGAAAAGCACCTTTGGGATCCTCAGTTTTTGTATCTGCAACTCCAGACCCCATTGCCAGAATTCAATGGCGTCCTAGGTTAATTTGAATACTCTTTAAGAGATTCTCTAACGCAGGGGTCTTCAAACTTGGCTCTTTTATGACTTGTGGACTTCAAGTCCCAGAATTCCTCAGCCAGGCAAGTTTGAAGAAGACCCCTGCTCTAACGAAAGGAGGGGCAGAGAATGGTCACCTCCTCCCACAACAAGGATATCACCTTATCATTGCCAGTTCTAGGAAGTTGAGAAGAAAAGGAATGAGGAGGAAAAGGAGAAGGAGGCACCAAAAAAAAGATAACTTCAAAGCTGGAAAATTATGCTGAACAAAGTCACTATGCTGTGCCTGAAACCTGACCTACAAAACTTGTGATCTCTCTGTTGGTGCTAATGTAACTCATTAGTCACATAACATGTTTTTTTTTTTAGTCATTAACAAGTATGATGATGCAGGGATTTTTCTGCCACTCCATTCAATTAGATGAAAGAGAATTTGCTCCTGACATTCCTTTCCAAGGAGAAGAGCATTTCAGTGAAATTTTCCTGAGTGGTTTGGAGTGTTCTTCTGCTGACTTAGTTACAAGGTAGGAAAAAAAAAGGAGTTTGCAATAAATGTGGTGTCTTTCACAATCACTGCTCCGGTGAGCTGTAACCTCCCTGGTTTCTCAGGAGAAGACACTATGGGGAAGGTCTTCCCTCAAGGCTTTTACAAATTAGAAACCATCAACCCCGGGAAGTTTCAGGGTAGTGGGGAAAAAAACTCAGTGGAAGCATCATATGTCATCACCTCTCACAGTGAAAATAACCACTATGAGGAATTCAGAAAAATAAGATTTTGGCATGGGAGTGTGGGAAGTCAGCCGCCCCACCCCGGAGAAGGAAATATTAAAGAGGCAGAAAAGCATGCCCAGTTTTCTTAATAGCCCCAAGTCTCCCTCCCCCAAGCAGAAACCAGCTCTGTAGAAATGTAGATTCAGATTCAAGAAGATTGAAGCTAGAAGATTAAGAAGACAAAGACACCTAAAATCTACATATCCTACCCAAACTCTGAGACAGGACATAATAGGATTAACCCACAGATGCCAAAGGACACACTCAGATTCAGGTCAGAATACATGACGCAGGAAATACAAAGCCTCAAACAGGAACAGGAAACAACTCCAAACAAAATCCCCAGAGGGTATAAAAACCCACTTCCTACATGTGCTCTCTCTCTTTTCTTCCAGAGCCATCTTCCTGTTTGGCTCTCCTCTTCAATAAACTGCAACCTTCTTTCTAAAGCAGTCACCATATTGTTTATTCTCAGCTTGGACTGAACCATGATGAAGACTTTTCCTTCAACAGGAGTATTGACAGCTTTGTGGGACATTATGGAGAGCTTTTTTTTCATATAAGAGAACCAGTTTGGTGTAGTGGCTAAGGTACTAGCCTAGAAACCAGGAGACTGTGAGTTCTACTCCCACCTTTGGCAAGAAAGCCAATTACCAAGAGATAGTGAGTTCTAGTCCTGCCTTGACATGAAAGCTGGTGGGTGACTTTGGGCTAGCCACCAGGAGACTATGGGTTCTAGTCCCGCCTTAAGCATGAAAGCCGGCTGAGTGATTTTGGGCCAGTTATTCTCTCAGGCAATTCACCTCATGGGGTTGTAGGAGAAATAGGAGAAAGATTTTATTTATTTATCAGATTTTTATCCTGCCTTTATTATTTTAATAAATAACTCCAGGCAGCAAAAATACATAATACTTCTTCCTCCTCCTATTTCCCCCACAACAAGCTAAGCTGGGCTGAGAGAGAATGACTGGCCCAAAGTCACCCAGCTGGCTTTCATGCCAAAGGTGGGAGTACAACTCACAGTCTCCTTGTTTCTAGGGTAGTATCTTAGCCACTGGGCCAAACTGGCTCTCCTATATGGAAAAAAAAAAGCTCTCCATAATGTTCCACAAAGCATTCATGTCTCTCTGTGAGTGAAATGGGCAGTTTCTAAATTTGGTAGATAAATGAAATAGACTTTCAAGCATGAGACATAAACCTTCTGTCTGTACCATTGCTGCAAAAATTAAAGCAAGTCAATGTTTAAGCTTGCCTTTGATATAATCAGAAGCATTGGGGAGGGAGGTGGAAATGGAGAATGATGGTATCACTGTTACAAGGTCCACTCCCTTTGTATTGTATTGTGATATCCGGCACACGTACAGAAAGGCTGGGGCTTCAGTCTGATGGAAGCAGTCAGGGTGCCTTTAAATATAATGCAGTATCTACATTTGATAGTGATGCTCACATATTAACTGCATAATATCTGAGAAAAAGAGAGTGGTAGATTGATGGATCAGAGCCCATGTTGGTAATTACTTGAGCAGCCTTGTATAAATGCATTGGCTGCTTGTTTGCAAAATGACAGCTTAAAATAACCCTGATGGAATTTTAACTGTCAATCTTGATGGAAAGGCATTCATTTTCATTGACCTGAAAACCTATCAGTAAAGTTAAAGGAACAGCTCTGTAAGCAGGTGAAAGATATTAGTTTTTTATTAAGAGAGAGAGAGAGAGAGAGAGAGAGAGAGAGAGAGAGAGAGAGAGAGAGAGAGAGAGAGAGAGAGAGAGAGAGAGGAAGGAAGGAAAGAAAGAAAGAAAAGAAAAGAAAAGAAAAGGCTAATTTGTATAAAATTACTTATAGCTGCTTCCTACGTGTGAAGAAATACTGCTGGGTTGCATTTAGACAGAAATGTGTGTCCCTCTATTAGTCATAATAATCAGAATATGTGCCCATCTTTCCTCACTAATGCTAATTATTCCACAAGGAACTGAAAATTGGATGCTAAGTAGAATGTGTTGACGAAAGCACTATTACATGCAGGTGGAATGGATCTTAATGGATTCTGGTCCATGGCGATCAGATGTTTTTATTCAAATAATATTCACTGGACAATATAGTAGGCTTCAGACTGAACGAGGCCAAGGTTCTTTTCAGATCTGACAGTGATTATGAACTCCCTCTGCTACTGCAGCTTCACCCATCAGCAAAATTCAACATCCATTTTAAGATGTCCCAAAAGTGCTTTTTCAAAAGACAACTGGACTTTCTTTGTTTTTCCTTGAAGATGTTTCATTTCTCATCCAAGAAGCTTCTTCGTTTCACTGATGTGAAATATCTTCAAGGAAAAACGAAGAAAGTCCAGTTGTCTTTTGAAAAAGCATCTTTGGGACAACCATGACCTGGATGACTGGGAATCTCCACAGATATCAATTTTGAGAGTTCCTGCTCAAACCCCAAAGTTGAAGAGGGTCAACAGAAAACTCCCCCCATCCCAAAGCTTAAATTTCTCTAGCAAAGTAGAAATTCAGTGGCTCAGTGGCCTAATAATGCTGGAGAAGGTCTGTGCTGTGCTTCAGCAGTTTGAGTCCTACCACCGTATGATGGAATGAGCGTCTATCACTCTGCCAATCTAGCAGCTTGAAAGCATGTTACATGCAAGCAGATAAATAGGTATCACTTCAGGGAGAGAAAAAAAGGCACTTTGAGTGGCATTATAGATTCAACCGGTGGTAGATCTGCCCAAATGCAAGGTGGCATTAGTGATGGGTAATGCCCCAGATAGTGATGCAGAACACCATCAAGTTAGTTTGCTTCCTGTGGTGCACTGTGCCTGAGCATAAACTAAACAGATTAGAAATTGTCAGCAGCCAAATTTTGTATTAACACTGTACTCTCCTGGCTAATGTAACATCACCATAAGCTAAATAAAAATCTCTAGCAAAATATTTGCTTGTAAGATTTTATGGTTCTTTAAGTTGCTTTCATATTTCATCTATGCCAGAATTCAAAATTGATCTCAATTGTGTTAAACCAACCTTCGGCAACATCTGGAGGGATGAGTGCTTTGGACCACAGGGCCCATAATTCCCATTCAAAAAGGCCATGTTTGGTTGAAGGTAGCAGGCTGTAAAAAGGTATACAGGTATTCCTCAAGTTATGACAATTCAATTAGTGGCTATTCAAAATTATAACTCCCCCCAAAAAGTATTTACAACCTGATCCAAAGTTACACGTGTTGCAGCAGTCATTCGCCCTGACAACCAACCACAGAGACTTCAGCTCTTCTGCCACATGGGTCAGTCTCTTCTGGAGCTCTGGAGATCTTCAGAAAGGAAATAAGCAATGGGAAATAGGGTGGGGAGAGCAAGTGGAATCCAGGAGGCTAACAAAGTAGGCCCAGTACTTGTGGAGATCCAGTGGGGCAGGATGGGGGGGGAAGCAACTCTGGGGACCCCAAGCAAGCATGAGGTATCTCAGTGGGTTGGGGGAGACCTTGGGTGGCTTGTTCCAGCACTAGGCCCCACATGGTTTTCCCCACCCTGAGATACCTCGTGTGCATTTAATGACCTGTGCATTTGATTAGTGAATAAAGCAGGAAGGAATCATGTTCATTTAACATAATCCAATCTAACAAATCCTCGGGTTATGAATGTAATTGGCAGGCTCTATTACCTTTGTAACTCGAGGATTACCTGTATTACATTTCACTAGCAATCTTTAGGAACATCTACTCACTACAGTTAGATTTATCATATGTAAGTTAATGTAAGAGTTAACATATGTAAAATTGTCGTAGAAGAATGGAAGACAGCCTTTTGGTCCAGGCCACCTACACAGGTTTAGTTAAGAGATGTGACTTCATAAGCCAAACTATATAGCTTTGTGCTGAAATTAGCTGCATGGGAATATGTATCTAATCAAGCAAACTACTACAAGTAGGCTGATTGTGGATCTGCAAACATCCTGCCAAAAATTTGCTAAATTAATTGAAATACATCTCTCAAATTTCCTCTGGAGCATCTTTACATTTTCTGAGTCTTGCTGAGATGAAATTATGGATGTGTAGATCTTCCCATGAGAAATGTACTAATTATGGAAGTAGTAAAGTAAGTGAAATGAGGCTTTAAGTACCCTACTGTTGACCCTCTGAAGCCTTCTTTAAATTTAAATCCTGCAATTTCCTCACAGGATGACACCAATTTTCAAGCTTTATTTTCACATTCTTAATCTAAAGTCACTTTAAAATTTCTCTCAAGATAAAGCTTAGTGTCTGTCCTAACTCTAAAATCTCTCTCTATATTTTTTTTCTAGCAGAGTAACTGCTTTGTTGGGTCCACAAATCATTCTAGAGTGCAAAAAAGGGCTTTAGAGTAGTTCAAATGTGTGGGTAAAAAAGCACCTTTGGGACAATTCTTCTAGGAAGAAATTTCCAGTAACGAAGAATGTTTAGCTATTCCAGAATTATGAACAGAAGGTAACTAATATCATTTGGTTCAGAAGTTTTGTTTTTTTTTTTAATTAGTTTTATTCATTTGTAACATAAAATGTGAAAATACAACAGCAAATCGTAGGGGACAACAGTAGAAAAAGGGAAAATAAAAAGTGTGAAGAAACGGAGGGGAAGAAACAAAAGGCATAGGAGTAGGATTCATATATTAATGCAGAAAATTCTTAAAGTAAACATAAAGATTAAACCGGAAATTTTCCTTCTGGGCCTAATGGAAAGAGAATTGGGGAAAAAAATTGGAACTCTGATTTTATATATGGTGACCGCAGCAAGATTGCTCTATGCACAAAAGTGGAAGGATGCCTCGATTCCCACCATGGATGAATGGTTACAAAAGCTGATGGAATTAGCAGAGATGGCCAAATTGACTGTGCTGATAAAAGAAAAGAACATAAGTACTTTTGTTTCTAATTGGAAACCGTTTCTGGACTTTGTGCTTGAGGTGGAAAAAAAATGATACCATGATTTTGGGTTTTACCGATTAGACTGATTTGCTGATACAGAAATGGCTAGTGCATACTACGAAACGTAAAAAGTTGAGATTTGATTTTAATTTTTGATTTTACTGCAACAGAGAGAGTCGGAAGTCAATGCCTTTTGTTGGTTCAGAAGATTTGTTGTGTGCTTTGATTTTGTTTCGTTTTCCTCAAGAGGAAAGCGAAAGTAGATCTGCCTCAGTTTTCCTTCTTGAAATAAACAAGGCCTCCACTCTGCTATGTGATCTACCTTTGCTTTCCCCTTGAGGATAACAAAACAAAATCAAAACAAACAACAGCACTTCTGAAATAGCTAAACATTCTTCTTTACTGGAAACGCCTTCCTAGAAGAATTGCCCCAAAGGTACTTTTTCAAAAGGCAACTGAACTTTCTTTCTTTTTGCTCAATGATGTTTCACTTTTCATCAAGAAGCTTCTTCAGTTCGGAGGTCAGAAAGTCCAGTTGCCTTTTGAAAAAGTACCTTTGGGACAACCATGACCTGGATAATTGTGAATCTCCATATAGAAGTCTTCTCAGAAGCTGATAGATCAACTATTCTTCTTCCCTATCCCAATTATCTTCTGTTTTTATTCCAGATCTGTCCTAAATCAAGAAATGTTTACATGTCCAAGTAAGGTCAGAAGTTCTGGTTGGATTGCTATCTATCTCATCAGATAAAGGTGTCACAAAACATTTTCTTTCAGCTGGGTAATAACACAGCAACCAGTAGCAATTTCCACCAAAGGTGACAATAATTATAGGCCAAGAGCTCTTGATATGTTTTGACTCTTGTGCTAGTTAAGTAAAATAAAGATTACAAAAATCTAGCTCTCTCTAATAAATTGGGAGATGAATAAAACTGAAAGATAGCACAAATGCTTTTGTGAAAACATGCTCAGATTCAGTCTCCAGTGGCATCTTTATACAGTATTGGAACAAGCATCCTTTTTTTATATAATTAGTATTGTTGATCAGAGGAAAAACACTGAGGAAAGCCACAGAGGAACACTTAGTTCATGGTTAATATCGTGTTTTCAATTCATATTCTGGAAGCAGTGACAGATTATTATTTCTGGTCCTCAGGTTATTTTACATAATTGGGCAGAAATCGTGTATCTTTCAGAACATATGTACCTTGGATAAATTGTCATGTGTTCTTTGTGCAAAACGCAAAGAAATTTGCTGCATTTCAGGAAACCCAAAAGCTTGAGGAGATTCTAGTCAGTCAAAAGTATTTGCAGAATTGTTGCCAGGGAAAACTGAAGGTTATCTGATCAGATCCTGACCTCAGTATTCAAGTCAACACCAGAGTGTCCAAGCATGGTAACTTTAAGACTAGTAGACCTCAATTCCCAGAATTCCCCAATCAGCCAAGCTGGTTGAGGAATTCTGGGAGTTAAAGTCCACAAGTCTTAAAGTTGCCAGGCTTGGATACCACTGGTCTAGAATATTGAATATAAGCACCGAAAAAATCCAAAACTACTGGAGGTCCTTCTGAAATCATTTCAAATCCTTAGCTGTCTTCCGTGATACTGGCCATGTTTTAGAAATGATTGATCCTTGTATGTGACAACTATGGGCTTTTAACTTAATCCTGCAACTAAGGCAATAAAGTATTGAAGTTTGGTTGGGAAGCAATGGATGGAAACTAATCTAAGAGAGAAACGATCTAGAATTAAGGAGAAATGTCCTGACAGTTAGAACAATTAGTGGAACAACCTGCCTCCAGAAGTTGTGAATGCTCCAACACTGGAAGTTTTTAAGAAGACACTGGACAGCCATTTGTCTGAAATGGTACAGGTTCTCCTGCTTGAGCAGGGGGCTGGACTAGAACACCTCCAAGGTCCCTTCCAGTTCTATCCCATGAAAATATAGAAAAGGAAAAAGAAATATATCTTTTTTAGTTCATTTTTTTTTAATTTAACTTATTGGCCAGTAACATGAAATGAGTCTTGAGTTATTGAATAGAAAGTATCTGCTTAATATTACAGTTTTACTCACCAATGCCCTGAGTAAGTTCTTACCGGACCATCTTGTTACAACTGGGACCAGTCAGACTGATGTGTTTGAGAACTCATAAGCACACCAGGAAAAATCAAAGCTAGGCAGTAGCCTTCTAAAGGCTAATAACCAATGTTTAAACTACTTAACATTGACAAATTAATTGACATTAAAAACACTGCTAATTGTCAAACGTGCTTTATTTTCAATAAATGCTTTAAGCTTTCGTTTGAAGCAGAAAAAACTAGAGACGACAATCACGTGTAATGATAGTGAATTAGATAACCAAAGTCAAATTATTTGTGATAGGATATAATTTAGAAGTGAGCAATAGGTAAGAAAGAATGCAGATCAGATGATCCAGTGATGCCATTCCTATAATGTGGATCCCCATATGATTCCTTTAGGATAAGTTAAGAATTTTGTTCAACCCAGGTGTTTGATACTAAAGTATTTGAGATTAAGATGAGAAATTTATCAACGAAAGCAGAATACCTGACTCCAAAAAGTCCAGTTCTATCCTATTTCTTGCCTTTTTTTCTCCAATTTGATTCTTTGTTTTTAATTGCTACATGTCAATAAGTGCAGCATGATTTTCTCCATGCTTGCAACAGCTATTCTTATTAAATGTTGGCATAGTAAATTGGTAAGTACGTACTCATTTCTGAAAAATTATCAACAGTTGCAAAGTTGTTCAAAAATAGAAAGGGAACATATTTGTTTTTATCCACTCCCATGTTACATTTTAGAACTGGTCAAGATATGACCAGTTTAACTTTTAACTTTCTAGGCCAGGGGTGTCAAACTGCCAGCCCACGGGCCGGACACATCATCAGGAAGCCATGCTCACTCCATTGCCGGCAATGGCGAAAAAGCTCCGATACGTTGCGCAACATCACATGACATCACGAGTTTGACATGTCTGTTCTAGGCACGAGGCTGTATTTGGAAGAGCTATGCTATTGAAGAGCAACCATCCCAGATGGGAACAGAGTTCAAGCAAGGAAACAGCCTAGACTCACTACATAAACAGAGGGAGGTCTTGAATGCCTTAGAATCTTATCTGGTCTTTCCCAGACAAAAGCTGCCAGTCTAGGGAGATTCCTGTATTATAGGCAGAGAACAATAAAATAGCTAGTTTGAACTCTACATGTACAGTATGGATCTGGTTGTTTGTGCCTGACATATCCAGAACATCCTGGTTTATCTAATTGGATCTTCCTAAGAATTTTAATCCTCCTTTGTTCCCACCCCCCCTGCCAGCAACAGCCCCATGACTTGTTAGCCATTGCAACTATTAACAAGTAAGAATTTGTTATAACTTACAGGATACCATATTGCAAAAAGTATTGTGGAGAGTATTTCCTAATTTTTTTGAAGCTGCCGTAGGGCATTTTTACATTAAGCTGTTTCTTTCCTATTCTGCTCCCAGGTTGTTTTTTTTTTAAAAAAAAAAAAAACTTCAGAAATTTCAGCCCAGATGACCACTTGGATTGACAGTTGGATTGGGCTCGTGCTTGGTCTTAACCAACACAAACCTGATTGATTGTTTTCCTGTTTGTTGTCCATCTCATACATAGTAGGATGTCAAAAGTTGGATGAATGTGATGTGAATGGATCTCCCTTATGCCTGCCTTTTAGGTTGCTTACTGGAAATCATGAGGATTGCATGTAGTAAAAACTTTTACAGAGACTTGGAAATCACCAACCATTGAGCCACGGTACTTGTGCAACAACTGCTAGATTTTTAAAGATTTTAGTTTACATGTTTTAATTGTTAACTGTGAGTGAAAGAGAGCCATGGTGGGGCAGTGGTTAGAATGCAGTATTGCAGGCTGACTGCTTACTGTCAGGAGTTTGATCCTGACCGGCTCAAGATTGACTCAATCTTCCATCTTTTCAGGTCAGTAAAATGAGGACCCATAATGCTGGGATCAATAGACTGACTCTGTAAATCACTTAGAGAGGGCTATAAAGCACTATGAAGTGGTATATAAGTCTAAGTGCTATTGCTAAGTGTGTGTTTGTGTTTGTGTGTGTGTGTGTGTGTGTGTGTTTGAAAAGGGAACAAGGACCTGAATATCTGAGCAGCCCAAGAGGAAATGGCTGGATAGGGCAATGGTCAACTAAAAGGAGAGGGATAGAAAGCTATACAGTGACTGCTAACTAAGTGAGAATGGAGTGCTTGAAATGATCTGTTCCAAACTGGCACAATTTTGGATTGTAGCTGAAGAATGCAGTCTTTTTGCAATGGACTAGAAGTGGCATAAGCATGATGTCCTTGCCTCTGAAAGAGGTGGTTGACCTTCCTTCTGGAAAAAAAAATGATTGTGACCCCTTACTCACAATTTGCTAAGTGGGACATGCTATTTTTTCATGTTCAGCCTCTTTTAAATTCTCCAGCAGGTATGAGAATGAATAGCTTTCCACGTTCTGTTCCCTTAATTGAGTTTTTTTCTTTTCTTTGTTCCTATTTATGGGCGCTGGTAAATTAAGAGCTTTGACAACTGGTAAAGCCCTGGCAGTTAGCAAATTGCTCTAAATAGGAAGAAATGAAAGCAACATTTAAGGTATCAGATACAATAGCCTCGCTGTCTTCCAGTTGATATTTCTAGGGAACAGAAATATCAGGGACGACTTTCAGCCTTCTGAAATGGTATGGTTTCAGATCAAGGTATGGAAGAAAGCAGTCTACAGATGACTACCAAAGGTTTTTTTTTTTTTTTTAAGAAAAATACACTGTAAGATAAGAAGATAAGATGATAGGGCAAGACAAGACAAGTTTCTCCGAAGTACCTGGACAAGAAGCAATGGATGGAAATTAATCAAGGAGAGAATCAAACTACAATTAAGGAGAAATTTCCTGACAGTTAGAACAATTAATCAGTGGAACAACTTCCCTCCAGAAGTTGTGAATACTCCCACACTGGAAGTTTTTAAGAAGAGACTGGACAACCATTTGTCTGAAATGGTAAAAGATTTCCTACATGAGTAGGGGGTTGGACTAGAAGACCTCCAAAGTCCCTTTCAATTCTGTTATTCTGTATTTATTGTCACTTTTTCTGTGTACACACTGGCCCACATTAAAAAACAAAATTCTGATGCACACATTTGTTTTGCTGTTGTTCCTTGTCTTATAAACATCCAAGGATCTAGTAGTAGGCATCTTAGATCTATTTAAAGGATGCTAAAAAAATAAAAGGAGGATGAAGGTCAGAGGAAAAAATAGCAACAAGCAGAGCTTTTGATTAAAACCAATGGAATCTTCATAAATTTGTTTTCGCTTTTCCTCACGAGGAAATAGCACGTAATTTAGTGAGCAGTCAATACCAGTCATGGTCATAAATATTCAACTTTTCTTTAATCACTGGAGTTGGTGGATTGAAAATTTGTGACATACAATATAAGAACAACAATTCTTAGTGTGAGCACGTTCTTCCCATTATTGTTAATAAGTGCTACATGTAACAAGGTACACTAGAAGCAGGTTTGCTTTGGAGCTAGATTAGCACATGGGCATGGATGCTATTATGGTCTACTGGATCAATAATCCATTAGAAACTAAATATATGCTAGTGACTAGAAGGCACAGGAGAATTGTAAATGGTCTACTGAGATGACTTAACTACTAATTGAAATGCAGATGAGATCAATGGTAAACAAAGATAGCCTCCTCTTTAAGGAACATGGTGATACAACATGCAACAGAAAGCATTTTGAGACCGTACTCAGTGTGTGGTCCTCAATGGAATCACATCTACATGGAGGGAAGTGTGTAGAGGGGTGCCCCAGGGCTTTGTTCTGGGCCCAGTGCTCTTCAACATCTTCATCAGCGATTTGGACGAGAGGATAGATGGGGAACTCATCAAATTTGCAGACGACACCAAGCTGGCAGGAATAGCCAACACTCCAGAAGACAGGCTTAAAATACAGGAGGATCTGGACAGACTTGAACACTGAGCGCTATCTAACAAAATGAAATTCAATGGTGAAAAAAGTAAGGTTCTACATTTAGGCAAGAAAAATCAAATATTCAGGTATAGTATAGGGGGTACCTTGCTCAATAGTAGTAACTGTGAGAGGGACCTCAGAGTCCTAGTGGATGATCACTTAAATATGAGCCAGCAGTGTGCTGCAGCTGCCAAAAAGGCCAACACAGTGCTGGGCTGCATTAACAGAGGGATAGAATCAAGTTCACATGAAGTATTAATACCACTTTACAATGCCTTGGTAAGGCCACACTTGGAATACTGCATCCAGTTTTTGTCACCACGATGTAAAAAAGATGTTGAGACTCTATAAAGAGTACAGAGAAGAGCAACAAAGATGATTAGGGGACTGGAGGCTAAAGCATATAAGGAACGGCTGCTGGAATTGGGTATGTCTAATTTAATGAAGAAAAGGACGAGGGGGGACATGATAGCAGTGTTCCAGTATCTCAGGGACTGCCACAAAGAAGAGGGAGTGAAGCTATTTTCCAAGGCGCCTGAAGGCAGGACAAGAAGCAATGGATGGAAACTGATCAAGGAGAGAAGCAACCTAGAACTAAGGAGAAACTTCCTGACAGTTAGAACAATGAATCAGTGGAACAACCTGCCTCCAGAAGCGGTGAATGCTCCAACACTGGAAGTTTTTAAGAAGAGACTGGACGGCCATTTGTCTGAAATGGTATAGGGTTTGGACCCGATGACCTCCAAGGTCCCTTCCAACATTATTATTATTATTATTATTATTATTATTATTATTATTATTATTATTATTATTATTATATAATTTTCTAGTTTTACAATCATAGATACTTAATAAACAATGTGTTATCTGGGTCTATTAGTAATTCATTAATTAACTTCTTCAATCTAGGTCCAATATTACACCATCCAATGCTTCCTCTCTTCTTCCAGTAGTACACATTTTCCCACACTATGCAAATACAATTCTTATTGTTCTTAATACATATACAGTTGAATATCAACATCTTTGTTACATTTTTCCAATAATATCAATAATATCAGTTTAGAATATTTTTTCTAACCAAAACATATCTTAATTGCATTTGCACTTAATATCCATTTGTTCAATCATTATCCTGTTTTTCCCGCTTTTTTTTTAATTTAATTTTATTTATTTTATATATGACTTTTTTTTGATAGAACCACAAAAATCATACAAGTGGTCCTCAACTTACAAGCATAACTGAGCCCACAATTACAATTGAAAGTCATGATGGTCATTAAGTGGGTCAACCCAAGACGGCACCTGATTTTACTGCCTTAAATGAATCTCCATGGTTGTTAAGTGAACCCATTGTTTCTTATAGGTCATTTTTCATTGAAACCAGAAGTAAACGGCTTCTGGCAAAAACATTTTTTTAAGATAACCCAAACTTTGGATGTGGCAGTAAGTTTTGTAGAAAGACCCCATTTTGTTTGATGCCTTGATAATTCCTACATGTGCCCAAGGTTTTATAATTGTTATTAATTTTGTAATTAGTAATATTCTTTATTTGGATTTTTTCAACTTCTTTCCTGGATCAGAATGGTGTATAAACCCAAATAAATAAATAAGTAAGACAGCCTCCCTTCAAAGAAATGAATTTTGCACATACTCAGAGGCCTTTTTAGAAATATGGGGTCCACTTGTCTTCATAGTTTTTCTTCTAAAGGGAATTTGCTGAGGTCAAAGCTTCCCTTAAAATTCCAAGCAACTCTCTGTGTTCTCTCTCTCTCTGTGTATAAGTATGTGTCTGTTTTAAGACAAGGCAAAAACTTAAAAAAGAAATGTGCTTCATTTCTTCTTACTTACTCACCTAGAGAAAGTGAGCTTATATTTTGAGCCACGGGGAAAATGCCAAAAAAGAATGTGTAATTACAGCTCTTAAGAGAAAACTCGCTTTAATGAGGCAGTCAGATACAAAGCTGTTATTAATATTTCAGTGAAAACTTATCTGATACAACCTTCACAATGTAACCATAAATACTGAGGCGAGGTTATCTCCAAGATCACCTCATCACAGCAGGGATGGTGAGAAGACCTTCAAAACACTTTAGTAACTGAGACAGCTGCTGGCATATTGCGGGAGGCTGAAGTGACAGTCCAATTTTAGCAAAACTATAACATTTCAAGCGGCGTATTGTGACAGATGATAGTTAATTATCACTTGCAACATCTAACTTCAACTGTACAATGATGTACTATTCCACGGGAAGTTGATATCCCTAAATGTTGCATCGCGGTTAATGCTTGTGTGTCCTTGCACGCCTGTGCACTTCTGTCACAAATCCAGCTCGCAAATGGAAGGAGGTTTAAAGGAAAGGGATTTGATATGAACGTAGAATACATCTTTTGATCTTCTTTCTTGGTGTATTCAATGGGAAAGACAACAAGCTCTAGAAAAATTAGTATTTTCTTAACAACTTTTTTACAGCAGTTGAGGAATGTATATAGTAAGCCGAAAGAGTATCAAAATGCTTATGAGGTACACTTTTGAAAGTAAACTGCAAGTTGGATAATGTAGGTTTGGCCCTCAGTGTCAGACTGATGTGATTTTCCCACACCTGTAAATTTATTTAGTTACTTATTTATCGTCATCATCAGCCATTCAGCTTTGTCCAACCCTCAGCCAGCATTCTCCAACATCCCTCTGTCTCACACTGATGCCTTCAGATCCACCATGGTCATCCCAGTGTCATCCTTTATAGTGTCCAGTCATTGGGTACGAGGGTGGCCCCTTCTCCTTTCTCCACTGGTCACTCCCTGCATGATTGACTTTTTTAGCTGACCTATTTATATACTTCGTTAAATAAATTTACATAGTTGCCTAACTCATCCATGGGCGGTTTGATGATTTAGCAATTAACACCTTGGGCTTGTCTGCTGGAAAGCTGATAAACCAGGTTTGAGACCTGAGCACTACATGACAGGATGAGCTCTCGTTACTTGTCCCAGCTCTTGCTCACCTAGCAGTAACTTTGAATGGTCACTAAACAAATGGTTGTAAATCAAGGACTAGCTGTACATATCAGTATCACATGCTCTCCCATTTTTTTAATCTGTTTTATGTATATCTTATCTTTCCATCAAGAGCTGAACGGAACACATGTGGCCCTTCATTTTTCCTCACAAGAACTTTGTGAGGTGGGCAGGCTGTGAGAGAGTGATCATTTATTTATTAAATTTTTATATGGCTCACCTTACTCAGAAAGGCCATCATCCTAAAGCAGGGGTTCTCAACCTTAGCAACTTTAAAACTTGTGGACTTCAACTCCCAGAATTCCTCAGCCAGCCAGGGCTGGCTGAGGAATTCTGGGAGTTGAAGTCCACAAGTCTTAAAGTTGCCAAGGTTGAGAACCCCTGTCCTAAAGTCACCCCTTGATCTTCTTTAGCTGAAGGCGGTCTTGAACCCTGTGCTTCACATCTCCAAATATCAGGTATAATAGTAAAAGAAAGCAACAAAACTACCTATGATTGTTTCTTATTTTCAAAGCAGAAAGTCATTTCCCCCCGTCTTTTGAATGTTTTCTTCCTGTAAACTTTCCAAAAGGAAAGTTATAATTTCATATTTCAGCAAGATCAGCAAATATGTAAAACTTGACAAGTCGGTGGGACTATGAAGTAGGTAAACATGAAGTGATTCTGTCAAGGCATATGTCAAGAGATGCCCCCACCTAGTTAAAATGTTTTCTGTCTGCTGATTCACACACACAAAAAAAAAACCTCGAGAAAAAACCCAAACATATTGTGAAAGGAGCTTGTGCTGAGTGGAGTTGCTCATCCTTGAAGAATTGCCTCAGTCTCAATCTCAGGAGAGGCAGTTTGATCTAGTGGTTATGGCACCAGATTTGAAAGCAAGAGACCATGAGTTCAAATCCCACCTTAATCATGAAAGCAAGCTGGGTGAACTTGGGCCAATCACTCTTTCTCTCAGCCCAACTCATAGGATTGTTGTTGTGAGAAAAACAGGAGGACAAAGGTGTGTTGGAAATATTCTCTGCCTTGAGTTATTTGTAAAAAATAATAAAGGTGGGAAACAAATAAATAAATCCAACTCAAGGCAATGCTTTTACTCTCAAAGCTCCAAGCGCTAAAGTGGTTTGATGTAAGCAAGATGGCTGATTATATATATATATATTGGTCTTGGTATATTCGGGTCTTTTCCCGTGTAAGATTGAGAGTATCTTGGCGATGTTTCGACGAGATCCCACTCGTCATCTTCAGGCTGGGGTCTTCGGCTTCGTGCTTGTGCAAGCAAAGTGTGATCGGAGCTGCCGTCTCTCTATATATATTGGGGGGTGTGTGGAGTGCTGGCTTAGTTGTTGTAGGTGGATTGGTTGGCTGTGTAGGAGCTATTGTTTGTGGATTGTTTGGCTGTTTCATAATATCCTGAGTAGTTGAGGTGCTGGCTGTGTGCCCATTAGTCTTTTGTGTTGTAACGACCTGGGTAATGGGTTGTGTGATGACATCCTGAGATCTAGTGTAGTGATATCCTGAGTTCTGTGTTGCACCATCCTGGGTAGTTGGCTGTGTGGTAACATCCTGAGTTTTGGCGTTGTAGCCTTCTGAGTTCTGTGATGTGATATCCAGGGCTGAAGGCTGTGAAGGCTTTGGTTTGGCTCTGAGTTTGCAGTCTAGCTCTGTGTTCATGGTGTGTGTCCATTTCCTATATATATATATTGGTAGTTAATAATCTTGTGGAAAACAAAAGACTCTTACGAATTCCAGAGGGCTTTTAGCAGAGAGATTTATTGCACAGGTTCAGAAGCTATAGCAACAATTAATTCTGAACCCCGAGGGCAGGTTCAGACTTCAGTTTTATACTTTCCTTTTTCTCAGGAACAAAGGAATACACATTGTAATACATTAGGTTAGTTTCTCACGGGTATACAATGGAGAGTTTGCTACATACATTGTATCCAAGAGCAATGCACATTTGGTTAGTCCAGTGCTTCTCAATTATTTTCTGTCATGCCCCCCTAGGAAGAAGAAAACATTTCGCGCCCCCCGCGCAACTGTAAAAATTTTTTTTCTGTACAGAGGACTAATTTCCGGGTCTAAAAGTCAAACGGGCGGGTTTGGCCAATCAGGATAGAGCATCATGTCTCTCCAATAGGTCCTTTGCATGTGTCACGTGTGTTGGCGGTCATGTTGTCCTCCGCGTCGGGCTGCCGCTTGCGAGTGAGTCGGATGATCCGATCTAGAAATCCAATATGACAGTATTTGCCGAGGTCAAACGAGCCCCCCTTTACAGAGCCTCGCGCCCCCCCTGGGGGGTGCGCCCCACTATTTGAGAAGCACTGGGTTAGTCACATACTGCTAACACAGCACTATTCCAGTAATTATGCAGACACATCATTATTCTAGTGATTTTTAACTTTTCCACATTAATAACCATGGCCAGAGAGATAGAAAGAAAGAGGGAGGGAGGGAAGAGAGAGAGAGAGAGAGAGAGAGAGAGAGAGAGAGAGAGAGAGAGAGAGAGAGAGAGAGAAGAAGAAGAAGAAGAAGAAGAAGAAGAAGAAGAAGAAGAAGAAGAAGAAAGAAGAAGAAGAAGAAAGAAAGAAAGAAAGAAAGAAAGAAAGAAAGAAAGAAAGAAAGAAAGAAATGAAGGAGAAGAAAATGGCTAGCATGAAAATGTGGAATTAGGGTATTTTCAGTCTGCTAAGGAGATGCAGATGTCAGAGTGATTCAAGACAACTCAAGATTTCAAATAGCAATAGCACTTAGACTTATATACCGCTTCACAGTGCTTTACAGCCCTCTCTAAGTGGTTTACAGAATCATCCTATTGCCCCCAACAATCTGGGGGTCCTCATTTTACCAACCTCAAAAGATTGGAAGGCTGACTTAATCCTGAGCCAGGACTGAGCTGCTAGCAGTTGAGAGAGGTAGCCTGCAATACTGCATTCTAACCACTGTGCCACCCCGGCGGCTAAAGAATATCACAAGATGATAAAAGTTTGATGAACTGTGTAAAATTATGGGGTTTAGATCTCTGGGGGGGGGGGAGAACAAGTTTAAGTGGTTTTGCAAAAACTCTAGCATTTTTAATTGGGAGGGTAGGAAATCAACACTCGCATACAGAATTGCAGGAGTTATTTCTTTCTTTGTTTGTATCCCGCCTCTATTTTTTTAAAAAGACTCAAGACAGTGAACATATTCCCCATACACACACATGCCTCCTCCTGTTTTCCCCACCTCCCCTGGGAGGTGGATTCAGCTGAGAGAAATGCCCCAAGTCACCCAGCAGGCTTCCATGGCTAAGGCACAACTTGAACACACAGCCCTCTGTTTTCTAGGCTGCTGCCTTAACCACTGGACCAAACTAGCTCTGGCACCCCAGTGCATGCAAACATTGCCACCATCTGCTCTAAAAGATACCTGCCATGGATTTAAAAAGGGATTAGAATAGAGCAATTCATTCAAATGGATCCAGTTAGAGCAGGGGTAGTCAACCTTGGCTCTTTTATGACTCGTGGACTTCAACTCCCAGAATTCCCGAGCCAGCTAAAAAGAGCCAAGGTTGACTACCCCTGAGTTAGAGCATAAATAAGGAGAAAACTTAGTTTTCATCTATCAAACTGAGTCCAGCATCTATCCTCTGCTCAGAAATGGATGCAAGAAGCGTCTATTCCAGACCGATATATCCACGATACATTTATATATTTAGGGAAATAATGTCTTACGGGTTGTTGATTATGGAAAATTGCCATTCTTTATGCAGACAGCTATAGTTATCCACTACCTTCAGTTTTGTGTATCTGCGGTTGATAAATGTAAACTAGGCTTCATTATTTGCGGTAAAGCTTTTCACATATCTGCATTCTGGGGCACATCATTCTTTCCTGTATTTATTTTACACCTGTGAAAAATGGCAGATGGGCTTTAGCATGTGAGTAAATTTACTCTTTTCAAGGTCTCCTTATCCCGTTTTGTTAACTACACTATTAGGCTGGAAAGAACTTCTATAAATATGAGGACCACCTCATGTTAAAAGAAAATTGTGAATGTTTGTATAGTATGGAAAATTTCCAGCAATACTATACTATAACACTAGAAGCAGAATAGATTTCAACTGATTTACATCTTCTGGGCTCTTTGACATCTTCTCAAATGCAGTGAAAGGCACTGCCAGAACTCTTTGCTCAAATACTTCATCTGCACACTCTCATATTTAACCAAGATAAATAATCAAGATACTAGGATGTTGGAGAATTTTCTTAAGCACACCACTCTCATTCAAGCATTGTAAACTAATTTATGGATGGAAAACAGTTCCTTTCTGGAATGATTTTGCAATGCAGCGTTTAGTTCAAAACATGAATTCATATTTTTGGTTAATTATTCTACTTCCATAACTGCAGTACTCTTAATGATATACAAATCCATTAATATGTATTATAAAAGAGGCAGTGCAATAGAAAAACAGCACCACAAGCAAGATAAAAATAATTGCAGCAATAAGATGAGCAACATATACAGCATAAAAATCAGAATAATAAAAGAACCCATAAAACTGGGATGATCCAAAAATATTAAAATGTTTTATAAATGGATGGCAATTTGTAAATAAAGGACCATAATGGAAATTCTAATTGACCTTCTCTAAATGCATATAAAATATATATTAGCAAAATATATATATTAGAGGGAATGCATGCAAAACCAGTATCAAAATATTCCAGGACATTCCAACACTTTAATTGTGGTGTGTTTGTACAGTGTTTTGGTTTTTAAAAAAGCATAAAAAGAGATGCTGGATTTTATTTTCACGGTGACCAAACAGATAATTTTGGGGTGTTCATGAGCAGGGGATCAAGGCATGACCTTCTTCCATAGTTGTTCCAATAATAATAATAATAATAATAATAATAATACCATCAATTCAAACATCCACATCTGCCTATCCCAGGTCCTTGCTAAGGACTCGATAGGTAGACAAAAATGCCAAATCCAGTCTGAATATCTGGCTGACTGTGCGATTATGATGATTAATACTAATACTACTACTAATAATAATAGGCTATTAGAATAAACATGAATTACATACAGAAGCAGTAATCAGTACAAAAGAATTACAAAGAGAGAGATCCAATCTAGAATTAAAGAGAAATTTCCTGACAGTGAGAACAATTAATCAGTGGAAAGACTTGCCTCCAGAAGTTGTGGATGCTCAAAAGTTGTGGATGCTCCACTGGAGGTTTTTAAGAAGAGACTGGACATCCATTTGTCCAGAATGGCATAGAGTCTCCTGCTTGACCAGAGAGTTGGACTAGAAGACCTCCAAGGTCCCTTCCAGCTCTATTTTGATTGATTGATTGATTGATTGATTATCCTGTTACTTTGTTATTTTAGTGCATTGATCACATAGGCAGAATAAATAAGAAAAAATTGTCCAAGAGATATATCAAGAAAGAATGAATAGGTTAAAAAGAATGGAAAGAGTGAGAAGATCTTAATTGAATAAAGTTCCTTAAAAAGAGATGCGAAGTTTAAAGAACAAAAGGAATGCATGAATTGATACATGGATGTGGTATTGATGCAAACTGGATTTCTTTTTTCTCATCTTCCACCTTGAATCTCTTTCTCTGGATATGTCATACATTTTTTTTGGCACTCTGCATGATGTTGCTGATCTTGAAAAGGAATAACACGATGACTACGAGAGTATGTTGAAAAATAATAATCCCAGATTATGAAAGGTGTCAAAAGGGAACCTGTGAGTATGTGTGTGTAAAATGCACCAAGTCATTTTGCTGATCTCTATAACATGTTCTCAAATGCTTGGCAATGACTACTAGTAAAAAGCAATTTGATGTTAAGGCATCACACTGGCTGCAGAAATAAAAAAGGAGATGAAAACAGCAATATGAGAAGAGACACAGAAATCCATCTTAGATTACTGTTACTTTTGAGTCTGTGGAATGAATTGCTTCTACATTTATCCAAGATAGGTAAGGTGTATCACCCATTCCACCAAACAGACTCTTTAAAAAATATTGTTGGGGATGCAGTAAGGGGAATTTTGCTGCAGATTTTCTCCTAAATATTTTCCTGTTGGCACACCATTCATTAGGGTGCTAAAGTTTCCATTCCATGGATGATGAATGGATGGATATGATAGATAGATAGATAGATAGATAGATAGATAGATAGATAGATAGATAGATAGATAGATGATTGATAGAAAGATACAAAGATAAATTACATGTAAGAAGAAACAATACTTACACGTAATCTATTGTATAAGTATAAGTTAAAGAAGAAAGCAGTTACCATTCCCAAAAATTATAAATAACAATTACTGATTTTCTGTGCTTTGCCGTTTAGAAAGGGTAGACTCACATATTATCTTTAATATGTCATTATGTTATAATTAATATAAGAACAACTCAACTAAATACAGAAAATGAATAAAAGTACCCTTTACTCATGATCATTTATTTAGATATCATTCAAAGTTACAACACCTACTCCAAAAAGTTATTTACAATTGGTCCCCACACTTACAACTTTCACAGCAGGGTCATATGATCAAAATTTGGGTGCTTGGCAACCAGAACAGAATAACAGAGTTGGAAGGGACCTTGGAGGTCTTCTAGTCTAATTCCCTGTTCAAGCAGGAAACCCTATGCCATTTCAGACAAATGATTGTCCAGTCTCTTTTTGAAAGTCTCCAGTGATGGAACACCCACAACTTCTGGAGGCAAGCCGTGCACTGATTAGTTGTTCTGGAAAAAGAAAGAGAAGAAGAAAAAGGAAAGAAGAGGGTGACTAACAGCAACAGGTATACCTGAAGACCTGAAAAGTCAGATTGGGGAAAGATTGTCCTGGAGAAAATCTATGTATGTGGTTAAGAGTCAGTCTATTTTGCTAAGAGTTCACCTTGGCTTGATGGCACATAATCAAGCAATTATCTCTTTTGAAGCCACGGTGGCGCAGTGGTAAGAATGCAGTATTGCAGGCTAATTCTGCCGACTGCCAGCAGTTCGATCCTCATCAGGCTCAAGGTTGACTCAGCCTTCCATCTTTCCGAGGTCGGTAAAAGGAGGGCCCAGATTGTTGGGGGCAATAGGCTGATTCTGTAAACTACTTAGAGAGTAAAGCCCTGTGGAGCAGTATAAAGGTCTAAATGCTATTGCTATAAATCCTTCAGTGCAGCATGTTATGTATTTGGACTTTTCTGTTGGTTAATTACTTTAATATCTTTTTTTGAAAAAAAATATATCCTGATGCCAAGTAGCATAAGAGTAACCCGCATTTTGCTCCCCTTTCAAATCTAAAGACTGCCTTACCTTCCCAAACAAAACCTTGAGCTTCTCCATCAGCTCCCCGACTACAGAAGAGTTTTACGCTACTTCCTCCATTTGTTTGCAGAGCTGACAAACACCACCCTTTATGCTTCTGTACATTCAGCTTTGCTTCAATGTATTTTCCTCCACGGACTCACAGATCTCGTGATATATATTCACTTCTCAGCATGGGGTGACTGAAGCTCTCATTAATATTAATTGGTGTTGTGTATTATTTAGGTTTATATAGGAAATGACTTTCAGGCAACGACAGCTGTGGGGGTCTTTTGCAAATCTGCTAGGGCACACAACAGAGGTGGGTTGTCACAAGCTATAAACACCCCCAGCACTCTGTTTGTCACCCCCCCCCCGACCCCCCAGCCCCAACCCAAGCATTCCAATATTGCATTGCTGAAATTAGGAGCAATTTTTCACAGCAGGAGTTTCATTTCCTTCACATTTCTGATCAGGATGAGAGTAAAATGGTGGCACTGGGAAATAAGCCATTCCCATTTTCACCCTTAACTTTAACACATATATCCTTTAAATCAAGCTGGAAAATGGCTGCTTAAAGCGGGTGGCAAAATGGCTAAATTTCAGCTGCATACTTTTGGCGTTTCTGCTGAGGGGTTTCTACAAGGCCTTTAGGATGGAAGAAAGCTTTTTTGGACATTCCATGTTGAAGTTGAACCATGAACTAGACCTGGTTTCACCTGATATTGGAACATAAACTAACTAAACAGGCTGGGTTTATACAACCTCTAGAGTACAAAATACAAAACAACATCTAACCAATATTAACCCTCACCTAGCTTTAAACATACTTTTGTCTTTCATTCACCTGATAGCAATAGCATTTAGACTTATATACCGCTTCACAGCACTATGCAGCCCTCTCTAAGTGGTTTACAGAATCAGCCTATTGCCACCAACAATCTGGGTCCTCATTTTACCGACCTCAGAAGGATGGAAGGGCTGAGTCAACCTTGAGCCGGTGAGGATCGAACCCCTGGCAGTCGGCAGAATTAGCCTGCAATTCGGCATTCTAACCACCATGCCACCATGGCTCTTATGATTATGTGTCTTATGTGATTATTCTGTGGTTTATTGTCTTGTAATGCTGTAGGTGCTCTTTTTAATAAATTGGGATATATCCTTATTCAGACAGAGAATCAAGGATGCCAACATTGTCAGGAAAATATGAAACACTATCAGATTTGAACTGCAGAAATATGGTATATACTAGATGAAAGCAAAATTTTGCAGTTAGTTTTCCAGATTCTTGTAGCCCAGCCCATCCTATCTCATAGGAGTAATTTATGTCAGTGCTCTGTCATCATATCTACAGGTTCCCTGGTTTGTAGAGGAACTTTCTTATACCAGATTCTCAGTCTATCCCATGACAGTTTTCTGGATTATTATCATAATCTGATCTTTGTAACTGGAGATGCTTTAAGAGAGCCCAGGGATCTTAGAGCAGGTGACATTGCTCCATTGTAAAATCTTTGCAGATGAAAAGAGTCCCTGATTCAAATTGAGTTTCCCCCTTGGTGTTACTAAAACTTTTCAAGGAAAGGCTGTAGCTCAACAATAGGTTTACTCCATAATGTGATGTACTTTTATGTGCCCTTCAGTTGTATTCCCAGGACAATGTGCAAAAAAGAATGAAACAACCCAAGTCTAAATAAACCAAACAGAATAAACTGAAAGCCATAAAAGCATAAGAGGAGCATTACATTGCATTAAAATAGCATTTTAAAAAATCTTAGGAACAAAGGGTTTTTTAAGGGTTCTTTTCCCTAACACCAGTATAGTACAGCATTGGCTTGGGGCCCTTGAAGCCACCAGTCTTCTGGTAGGTAATGGGATCTCATCATCCCAGTTGTATGCTTAGTAACAAGGACGTTGTTATAACTTGGAGATGGGATCAGTCTAGGACCCACTGAACTCAATTTCACACTCAGGGACACAAATCCCTGGATGTGGGAAAGTGGGAAAAACACGTTCCTGATGGTTAAACTCAACAGAGGTTTGTCCTCAGGAAATGAAAGAAAATGATGGTCAGGGAAGAAGGAAGGAAGGAAGGAAGGAAGGAAGGAAGGAAGGAAGGAAGGAAGGAAGGAAGGAAGGAAGGAAGGAAGGAAGGAAGGAAGGACAAATATTTGACACAGTTTATGTCTTTAAGTCTGAGTGTACAAATGACAACCAGCTTTCTACACTGGAGAGAATAACAGAATTACACAGCTGGAAGAGACCTTGGAGGTCTTCTAGTCCAACCCCCTACTTAGGCAGGGAACCCTATACCAGGGGTCTTCAAACTTGGCCCTTTTATGACTTGTGGACTTCAACTTTCAGAATTCCTCAGCCTGGCACGCTGGCTGAGGAATTCTGGGATTTGAAGTCCACAAGTCATAAAAGGGCCAAGTTTGAAGACCCCTGCCCTATACCATTTCAGAAAAATGGTTGTCCAATCTCTTCCAGAAGTTGTGGGTGCTCCAATACTGGAGGTTTTAAAAAGAGACAGGACAGCCATTTGTCTGAAATGGTATAGGGTTTCCTGCCTGAGCAGAGGGTTGGACTAGATGACTTCCAAGGTCCCTTCCTATTTTATTACTATTACTAAATGGTTGTCCAATTTCTTCTTAAAAACCTCCAGTGTCGGAGCACCCACAACTTCTGGTTGTGGGTTGAAAAATCGAAAGAGGTTGAAAAGGAGGACAGACCTGTATTGTAAACATGGCTCAAGGAATTGTTGAGATTGTAATGTACTACATATGGAGAGAAAGGGAAAATATCTGCCAGAGCGTAAGAAAAAGTCAAGATAGAATTGCAAACACACAGTTGAAATCCTGTCCCTTTTTTACACAGGACTGGGAAAGATTGGAGAACCACTGCCAGTAATACAGTCACAGTGCCAACTCTACAAACATTAATAGTATAGTAACTTCCTGCTCCTTACATTCTGCAGGCAATGCATGATTTCTGTCCCTGAGCTATTTACTATCTTTCTGTCATCAAGACAACAGCTGTAAAAAGCTGAAAGAGCTACAGCCTACAGTCAAAGCAAAGAATAGACAGGACAGCAGGCCATCTGTCCTAGCAACATATTTTCCCATTCTCTAATATCTGGAATGATCTTATAATGAAACCCTGTTCTGTATTTCTGAGTAATTTCATAGGTTACCTACACTACTGGACTATTATTACAGTGATTATAGCCATAGGAATTTTTTTAAAAAAATTATACTACAGATCCCTTGGGCAAGAAAGGATCTACTATAAGAACAGGCAAGAGGCAGCTGCTGATGAGAAATAGACTAAGTTAGGCCAATGCGGTTTATTCAACAAACCATAGATTAGCAAAACTGATTAATTACTGTTGATCTCTTTAAAAAGGAATAAATACAGGCTGTCCTCGACTTAGGATCACAATGGAGCCCAAAATTTCTGTTGCTAAGCAAGACAGTTGTTAAGTGAGTTTTGCCCCATTTTACGACCTTTCTTGCCACAATTGTTAAGTGGATCACTGCAGTTGATAAGTTAGTAACCTGGTTGTTAAGCGAATGCAGCTTGTCAGAAGACTGCAAAAGGGGATCCCCTGACCTTGGGGTGCTGCAAAGGTTGCAACTGTGAAAAACGGTCACATTTTTCAGTGCCGTTGTAACTCTGAACGGTCACTAAATGAACCGTTGTAAGTCGAGGACTCCCTGTACTGTATATAGAACAACCTTCATAGGATCCTCTCCACGTGCTTAGGATAACTACAAGGAATATAATATCTGTTATACAGGTAATCCTTGGCTTACAACCACAACTGAGCCCATTGCTAAGCAAGACAGTTGTTAAGTGTTCTCCCCTCCCCCATTTTCTGTAATTACTGGATGAATGTTCCAGTGATCTTACAGTGACATGGGAACATATGTAAGAACCCTGCAGATAAAGTTAGTTACACTGTATGATTCTGTTAAAAGATAAAGTGTCTTTCAAATCAAGCTTGACGCCTGATGATTTCATGGCTACTCTTTGCACCGCAACACCAAAAGTGAATTTGTCCCCAGGAAAGAAGCATGAAATGAGATGGGAGAGAGGGGGGGGGAAAGAGAGAATGCCGTTATTTTTATTTTTAACTTTCCTTTTTTTCCCCTTTACATCCCTCACTCCTTGAAGTAAAATGCTATGTTCAGTCTCCTATTCTTATATTCTTACACATTCTAAAGTAGCTCCTCTTCAGCTGTGGCTGTGATCCTGTAAACTTAAGTGCATGCGCCAATGCATGATAAAAAAAAAAATCCCTTTTCCATCAGAGTTCTTGGCAGCTTTAGGATCTAATTTCTCTTATTTTATCAGTTGCTGTGGCAACAGATCGGCCCCATTGACATTTTTATTTTGTATCATGTCTATTAAGAGAAGTTTAAATCTAAGGCAAGTGCAATCCACAGCATGAAATGGAAGAACAGCTGATTGGAAGAGTGTCAATTGACATATCAGACAGTAGCAGACAAAGCGACGCAGACCCTGTCTGACCAACATAGGGAAAAAAGGAGAACAACTGAATGCTGTCAACAAAATCTGCAGGAGAAGCCAGCTGTTCACTCTCATCAAGAAAATATTCCAGGGCTGAGGATTACATTCATGAATGGGGGGGGGGTGTGCAGGGAGAAAGTGGATTTGAATTGGAAGCATTTTGGCTCCATGTTCTGGCTGGAAATGTGCATCCTTGGACACACTTAAACACATGACTTAAAACACAATCGCCCCAAAGGAATTGCCACACGATCTTCAGATATGCTGCCAAAACTGATTGCGTCACTTCAGCGTTATCAGGACGGAGTTACCTTCACTTTATATGTAAGTTATGAAGCATTGGGGAATGTCTTGTCTTTAACTAATAGATCACTTGCTTTGCACCACAAAAAAAAAAAAAAAAAAAAAAAGCCCCACGTTCAATCCTCAGCTTGTTCAAGTTGGACTGGGTGAAAACAAAAAACACCCTCCAGGTTAACATTTTGCAGAACTGTCTTCGGTCAGTGTAGACAACTGGGCAAGATTGCTGATTTTTGTGAGGTTTCCTGTCTGGATTTTATCCGTTTGGGGAAAATGGTGAGGAGGAAAAATATCCCCACGAAAGTATGGTGTTTGCAGATGGAGGAGGAAATAAAGGCAGGACACAATTAATACAATGAAAGGCATCTACATGAGAACTCATCAGAAAGCAGCCCTAAGGATTCTGCTGGTAGTTAGGCTATAGTATGTGCTAATTGGGTGACCTAGTTCATGGAGACTTCGTCTTCTCCATCCGAATTAGCCCTCATCGCAGTGATGCAATGAAGACTGAGCCAAGTCAAGGGTCTATAGCCAGTGGGGGGGGGGAGACATGAAAGAAGCTCCCTGAAGAGTGCATTACTTTTGGCAATTGTGCAACTGTGTTGTCACGGCAAATCCTTTCAATCCAGAATCATCCTTCAGTTAGCTTTGTAGGTGTTTCTAAATTCAGACAGTCAATGGGTGCCCAAATGACAACCCATAAAGCAGCAAGGATGGGAACAGAGGCAAACTACTTGGTAATGCCATCATGTAATTTGTTGTTGTTGTTAATTGCAAAGTCGTGTCCGACCCATCGCGACTCCATGGACAACGTTCCTCCAGGTCTTCCTGTCCTCTACCATCTTCTGGAGTCCATTTAAATTCACACCTACTGCTTCAGTGACTCCATCCATCCATCTCATTCTCTGTCGTCCCCTTCTTCTATTGCCCTCAATCTTTCCCAGCATTAGGCCCTTCTCCAGTGAGTCCTTCCTTCTCATTAGGTGGCCAAAGTATTTGAGTTTCAACTTTAGGATCTGGCCTTCTAAAGAGCAGTCGGGGTTGATCTCTTCTAGGACTGACCGGTTTGAACGCCTTGCAGTCCAAGGGACTCGCAGGAGTCTTCTCCAGCACCATAGTTCAAAGGCCTCAATTCTTTTGCGCTCAGCCATTCTTATGGTCCAACTTTCACAGCCATACATTGCAACTGGGAAAACCATGGCCTGGACTATACGCATTTTTGTTGGCTTATCATGTAATAGCAATAGCTATAGCAACAGCACTTAGACTTATATACCACTTCACAGCAGTTTACAGAATCGGCATATTATCCCCAACAATCTGGGTCTTCATTTTACCAACCTCGGAAGGATGGAAGGCTGGGTCAACCTTGAGCCAGTGAGAATTGAACTGCCAAACTGCAGACAGCCGTCAGTCAGCAGAATTAGCCTGCAGTACTGCATTCTAACCACTGCACCACCACGGCAATAAGCCTGGGAGGCGCTTATTGCAAAATCATCCATGTTCAAAATAGCCATTCTCTTTTTTTCTCTTTATTTTTTTTAAAAAAACTACTGTTGGTAATTTTTGGGGTTGTTGTTTTTTTTTCCTTTGCTCTAATGTCACAGATAAAGAAGCGGATGTAAATCATAGAACAGCAGCCAGCGTGGGGCAGCCAGAGTTGCAAATGCAGCAAAATTGCCCAAACACCAAAGCTGGAGGTCCCAAATCTCCTTTTCCAGCAGTGTGCCTCCATAACATGGTCTGTTCTCCTGCTTTTAAGCATCAGCTTGATAATTATCTTATTTGTTTATTGGTTTGTTTAAAAGATTTATGGGGTGCCCATCTCATAAAACATACCTTTAGGCAACTGACAACAATAATAAAACTAAAAAGGGAGAAAACCATGCTCCTTACCCCATCATGTCCATTAATCTGTGCAATCCTTGAATTCCAACATTGTCCCAGAGCCTGGGAGTGGATGGGGGGGGGGTTATTGGGAGTTAACCCTTTATAGCTTTCTGGAAGATGAAAAGTGTGGAAACTTGCTGGATCATAGGTAGGTGTGTTTCACAGGGCAGAGGCTGCACAAAAAGGCTATATTTCTAGATCCCACTAGACCAGTGTTTCCCAAACTTGACAATTTTAAGGCATGTGGACTTCAACTCCCAGAATTCCACAGCCAGCAATGCTGGCTGTGGAATTCTGGGAGTTGAAGTCCACATGCCTTAAAATTGTCAAGTTTGGGAAACACTGCACTAGACGGCAACATTTAAGGGGAGGGACCTGCTTCTTGCCAACATTACCCAATCTCTGATGTCCTCAGGGAGAGGTGGTTCTGCAAATAACCTGACCCTGTGTCATGTATGACTTTAAAGGTAATAATCAGTACCTTCAATTGCACTTAAAAAAACTGGGACCTAGTAGAGTGCACACAACAGAGATCTAACATTTACTTACTTATTTATCACATAACTTGGATACTACCTACTTCACTAGATTCTAGATGTCTCACCACAATGACTCATCAATAAAATACTGGTTACTTAATAACTACAAACATATCTTACAGTGCCCCAAGAATCCTAGAAACCTTCATTCCTTCAACCTGATCTCCTGCTTCACCAGCTTCTGGAATGCCAGTCAGGTGAGACAGTCTGCTTTCCCACAGACTCTCCAAAGAGAGGATATGACTGATAGTCCTTCCTTCATAGCACTCACAAGTTGACAAGGTTTTACTTGGGCAAGATGGTTCCGTAAGTCCAGAAGTTTTGAGGCATATAAAACTTTATAGCTAATAACCAGCACTTTGGAAATCGATGATGATGATGATGATGATAAAAATGATGATGATGATGTTATCCATTCAATCATGACTGACTCTTGATGGTTCTATGGGCCAGATCTCTCCACCACTTCCAATCTTGCATGACTTCTTTGAGTTTTTCTGCTGCCAGCTTTGATGGTATCTAGCCACCATGTTCTTTGGCAGCCTGTGGACTTCAACTCCCAGAATTCCTGAGCCACAGGAATAATGTAGCCAGGGTTGCCCACCCTTGAACACTGCACATTGCAACAATCCTGGCTAAAGCTATTTTTGCTTTGTTTTCAGTTGCCACAGTACTAGGAGGGGGGATGAGTGGTTTTAAGGTTAGACTAAACAATAAATTGTCCCAAAGGAACCAAGGTCATTGCTGCCTGACGTTTGGCAGGCTGAGCCTTCTGTTAGAAGGTCCGCCAAAGTATTCTATTGAGGAACATGGATAATGACATACTAATGGGGTGGGAAATTCAACTTTGTAACATTGTAATGCTTGGGAAGGAACTCCAGACTTGATTTCACTTTTGACTGTGCAGATACTTTGTAGCCAATAAATATGTTTTTTAAGGAAACCTCTAGCCTTGGAGTTCTGCTTTTAATGATCTATCGGAACCATGACAGTTTTGTGATTTTTGAACAACCAGAACTTTGGAAATCTATGGATAACCAAAATGGACATCCTTGGACTCACACCTTAGGCTGTTCAACAACAATCTGCTACATTTTGAGCTAGCAGCAGTTTCTGAATAACCTTCAAGAACAGCCCCCAATGAAGCTCATTGCAGTAACTTGGTCAGGAGTTGATGAGGTCAGGAATCATCAAATGTTCAGGTTAAGAGACAGGAGTTGTAAGCTCAGCAGCTGGCAAGTCGGGAGCAAAAGGACTGAGCACTGATTTGCTGGCATTCTCAGAGCTCAGCTCCTAATTAATAATTAGCACTTCAGATTTGAAGGGAAAAATGTGATTCAGAGTACCTGGGGACACACACAGCTACTTACACTGGAGATGTCTTTCTCCCAAATTACATAGCAGCTGTATTAGACAGCTGCATGACTCCAGAATAACAGAGTTGGAAGGGACATTGGAAGTACTCTAATCCAACCCTTGGCTCAAGCTGGAGACCCTATACCAGGGATCCCTAACCACCAGGCCATGGGCCATTCAGTACCAGGCCATGTAAATGTCAGGCAAATGCATAAATGAAGCTCCATTTGCATGAAAGGTGGACGTGTGTGACCGCTGCTTGCCCAAATGGAGCTGCATGCATGCACCCGCTGTTTGCGTGGAACCATCCCCTCTCCTCCCATGCCTGCTGGCCCACAAAGCCAGAAAGATGGGGACAGCTACCTATACCATTTCAAACAAATGGCTGTCCAATCTCTTCTTATAAGCCTCCAATGATGGAACACCCATAACTTCTGGAGACAAGTCTTTCCACTGATTAATTGATCTCACTGTCGGGAAATTTCTCCTTAGTTCCAGATTGCTTCTCTCCTTGATTAGTTTCCATCCATTGCTCCTTGTCCTGCCTTCGGGTGCTTTGGAGAATAGCTTGATCCCTTCTTTTCTGCGGCAGCCCTTTAGATATTGGAACACTGCTATCCAGTGGTGGGATTCAAACATGTGAACAGCCAGTTCTCTGTGTGGATGCTGCTTCTGGAAGTCCATTCTGGGCCTGGGCAATAAAAAATTAGCTACTGGTTCTGCTGAAGTGGTGCGAACTGGCTGAATCCCACCACTGCTGCTATCATGTCACCCCCTAGCCTAGACTTTCTTTTCACTAAACTAGACATACTCAATTCCTGCAACCATTCTTCATATGTTTTAACCTCATAGTTACAAATGCATGAAATAAATGTGTCCTTTTTTTTTTGCTGTCCTTCCTCCCATCATCCTTCCTTGGCTAATACCATAATTCTCTCCCCATCCTCTTAGGAATGACTCTGGTTAAACAGCGAGCAAGGTGAACTGATTTAACAAGACAGCCCATTATATGAAAGTAGCGGCTAGTCTGCATTTTTCATCCCTTACATCGATAAATGGGATATAAATCACACAGACAATGGAGAATAAAATTCTATATAATTCTTTTAAGTAAAACAAATTCCTGGTGGAGTTCATTAGTGGTGGACAGGCTCTGCAGCATCAACCAGCTGATTTACTCAGGGTTCTTCCAAGTTGTAGAAACAGCAACAGCAGCTGAGCTGGCAGGGATAAATAACTTTTTTTTTTTTTTGCTGACAATAAATAAGTAATGTTAGTGCTGAACACTAATGGGATTCTTATGAAGTCTGTTTAATATTCATAAGTGACAAGCAACAAATGATATCTCTACTAGTCTATAAAGTTGCATGATTATATTAACGAATAAGATGTTGGACAGTTAAATAAATGAGGGTTAATTGGCAACCTTGGCTCTTAAAAAAAGCTAAGCAGGATCAAACATGGTTAGTATTTGAATGGGAAACCAACAAGAAATCCCAGAACTGTAGGCTCATTTAGAAAAATTTTTTAAAAAAGCATTCTGGAAATAGGAAATGTATTATTGCCATAAACTCAACAATTCATTTGGAAGACATGAGAAAGACATGCACAGGATACAGGAAGCATCTTGAATATGCCTGGATATTTATTATACTAGAATTTGTCAATCTCAGCAAATTTAAGAAGGGTGGACTTCAACTCCCAGAATTCCTGTTGCTGGCTGGGGAATTCTGGGAGTGGAAGTCCACCCATCTTAAACTTGCTGAGGTTGGCCAACACTATATTATACAATTTAAGCTGCAATCTTGAAGTTTAAAAAAGACCAACCTCTTGTTAGAAAAAAAAAACTTTGAGATGATCTGAACAATATTTCCCTGAAAATGGGAGGTAGATCACCCATTTTGTTGCTGACTCAAAATGACCAATGTAAGCACTTGACTCTGTAGTGATCCCGCTCTTTTAAAATGATTAAAGTGAGCCTTGATTTCCTTTGACTGGGAGAACTACGAATCTTTCTAAGGTTCATTCCTTATCATGGAACTAATCCAACGAAGAAAAGACTTATTAAGTCAGCTGGCTGGGAATCAGTTAACAATTCCATACCCTTCAAGCTAGTCCGGCATTAAAACCAGACCCCCTGTCTAGCATCCACTAGAGATTCCAGCTCTGGAGAAAGAGGATTTCTCCAAGGCCTCTCAATTACAGCACCACGTCTGCTGTATTTCATGGTGAAAAGTTTAAAGTGTTCATCATTCAGAATATCTCAGAGACACCTGTGCCTAGCTAAGCTTGCCACTAAGCTACATGACATCCAATTTCTGGAGTCCAGAAATTGGTGGCTTTCAGACATATGGAGAAAAAAAATTTTTGTCCAGAATTCCCTACATGCTTCCAAATCTTTTTCCCAGAACTAAGTAGGATCAAGTAATTGCAGAAAAATCAATAGAGGATTGTTAAGGGAATGTGTAGTATTCTCAATTTGTCAGATACAGCCAGTCTGTTTCTTTTAGCCCCATAAAGGTAGCTGTTGACTTATAATCATTTGTTTAGAGTCCATTCAAAATTACAACAACACTGAAAAAAGTGCTATTTTTTCCTCCACTTACAATTCTCACAGTATCCCCATGGTCACGTGGCAACCAGCATGTATTTAACATTAAAACAGAGCTGAAAGGGACCTTGGAGGTCCTCTAGTCCAACCCCTTGCTCAGACAGGAGATCTTGTATCATTTCAGACAAGTGGTTGTCCAATTTCTTCCTAAAACCTCGGCTGATTGAGCATCCCACAACTTTTGAAGGTAAGCTAGCCCAATGATTAATTATTCTGTCAGGAAATTTCTTCTTATTTCTAGGTTGAATCTCTCCTTGATTAGTTTCCATCCATTGCTTCTTGTTCTGCGTTCAGGTGCTTTGAAGAATAGGTGACCGACTCTCCTCAAATATTGGAAGACTGTTATCATGTCATTCCTAGTCCTTCTTTTCATTTAATCAGCCATAAGGATTCCAAGGTCATGTGATTGATATTTGGGACCTTCCCAGCAACAAGCAAAGTCAGGGGTCTTCAAACTTGGCCCTTTTATGACTTGTGGACTTCAACTCCCAGAATTCCTCAGCCAGGTATGAATATGGTTGTGCTACCTTATTTGATAACAAGTCTTTCAAAATGGCAGTATTGCTTTTATAATTTGGGCATTTTAATGGAGAGCTATGGGAAATATTTCACTAAAAATCTGCATCTCGTAAGCTCTAAAAAGGATTCCAAGCAAAGCAACCTATTTCTCACTCTGTGGTATTTACCTGACAGTGACATAGAATGCAGATATATCATAATTCAGGATAATTGAGAAAACTGCCATATTCACTTTGAGCTAATTTGCATGAGATGTTAAATCATTGCTCAGCACTGCATTCATGAGCCTGAAAAAATTCAAACAAAGCCTGTAGCTCAGGAATGGGCAACTATGGCCCCCTTTGACCAGTGGACTCCAACTCCCAGAATTCCATGGAATTCTGGGAGTTGAAGTCCACAGCTTGTAAAGATGCCATAGTTGCCCATTTCTGCTCTAGTTCTTATGCTGGCCCTCTCACTTCACTAACTCATATGACTAGAAACAATTTTCAACAGAATTGAATTCCAGCACCCACCAAAACCTGTCACTAATCACAAGCCAAGCAAGTGGTCTGAAAACAACTCTACCTAGTTTAAAGCAACTCCAGTTTAATTCTGACATACTGAATTAAACTAGATTTATTCTGAAGCACAGTTTTGGTTTGAACCTGACCATCTGGGAGAGGAGCAAGGGTAAAAATAAGGTCATAGGCAAAGGATGAGATTATGCAAATGATGCCAAATATATTGTATATGTCATTCATATCATGACACCATGACTCCATTGACTCAAACTGCATCGTTAGCTTAATGAAATCATGAGCATGTGCTACCATTATGGCTTTTACTAAATGCCTATAGGTTTGAATGAATCAATGAACAGTGAACCTAATGTCTCTTGAAGATTCTTTTCTGGTTGTGCAGGAGGAGAAAAGCAAGGGGGAAGTTATGGATTTAAGACCTCACTCAGGGTTATTCTATTAATATGATGGTAATTATAGAATAGAATAACAGAGTTGGAAAGGATCTTGGAGGTCATCTAATCCAACCCCCTGCTCAGGCAGGAAACCCTATACCATTTCAGACAAATTGTTGTCCAATCTCTTCTTAAACATGTCCAGTGTTGGAGCATTTACAACTTCTGAAGGCAGGTTGTTCCACTGATTAATTGTTCTAACTGTTAGGAAATTTCTTCTTAGTTCTAGGTTGCTTCTCTCCTTGATTAGTTTCCATCTGTTGCTTCTTGTCCTGCCTTCAGATGCTTTGGAGAATAGCTTGACTCCCTCTTCTTTATGGCAGCCCCTGAGATATTGGAACTCTGTTATCATGTCCCCCCTCGTCCTTCTCTTCATTAAACTAGACATACCCAATTCCAGCAACTGTTCTTTATATGTTTTAGCCTCCAGTCCCTGATCATTATGGTTTGACCTTGTATAGATCTCCTTGTATAGATTAGATCTAAAACAGAAAGGCATAGACATTGTCACAAAGTGTTGGGAGGTGTTTTTTTTTAATGGCAAAAATACTCTTTGGTAGAAAGTTGCTGTTTCAGATAATTTTATTACATTTTGCAAAGCATACGTATAAAAAGCAACACAAACTAACAATCAAGAGAAACAATAAAGAGTAAAAAGAGAATAGGGATAGAAGTGTGAAAAGGTAAAAAAAAACAAAGGAAAACACAAATATATACAAAGAATGACTTCTTTCAAGGATATAAAGGATGCTTTCTTTCAACTCTTAGTTTAAGACTATAATAAAACGGCCGTTTCCAGCCCTTGTCTCCCCCCTCAAAAAAAAAAACTTTTGGTAGAAAATTGTTATAAAGCAGATTTACACTAAGTGATTGAACACATGTTTACGAACCCCATTTCAGGACATTCAGATTTTACCTCTTTAGGCCCCCAAACTTAGAAATGGTCTTTTGTAAAACTCAACTCCGAAGGAATGTCTGCATTCTGTTTTCTTAGCAGCCTCATAGAAGTCATTTGCCTTATTCTGGGAAGGTTTTACAGTTGTTAATCTAGCTAAAAGCCCTGGGGTTCCCAGATAGCTCTCCCACCTCAAATCTAAGTAGTAACCAGAACTGATCTTGTTTAGCTTCTGACATCAGCCAAGCTTGGCAAAGTGCCACCCCTTTCAGTTTGGAAACAATGGGAGAAAAAGAGCTTTAAATGAAATGTGCAAATAAATTCAAATGTGCTGCCTTAATAAGTTACAGATTATTGCATATTTGGCCAATTCAAGAGTACACACCCATTTCTAATCATAAGGGAAATGATCACAATGTTGCCCGTGGTAAGGATTGACCGCTTTCCTATCATAAAAGTTTTGTCTTCGAGTTTCAGAGATTTTTGCTTAATCTAATTTGGCTTCTCCTGCATTACTAAGAATTATCTGCTTCTGGGTAGCCTTCACTCCTCTAATTACCTGGCTGTTGGTATGAAGAAGGAAAGCAAAGACCCTCAAAACTGCAGACTGACAAAAATGTGCTGATCTTCAGCAAAATCTTTTGACCTTTTCAGCCCATATCATGGGAAGAAAAACTAAGAAGAATTAATAATGTGCCACAATTGCAGAAACCTTTCCATAGAGGGTGGAATTAATTAGGGCTTTGCTCCCATGAAATTACCTTTTTTTATTAGTTTTTCCAGCAGTAACCACCTTCCAGTAATTTCCCTGGGGGAGGTTCTTACATGGCATGGAAGGGTTGTTCTTGTCAACAGACAAAGAGAATCTGGTCTTCCAATATGAAAAATCTCCAACAGCCAAGGAGAGAAAGAGAGAGAGAGAGAGAGAGAGAGAGAGAGAGAGAGAGAGAGAGAGAGAGAGAGAGAGAGAGAGAGAGACAGACAGACAGACAGACAGACAGAGACAGAGACACAGAGAGAAAGAGAGAAAGAAAGAGACAGAGACAGAGAGGAAATTATGTTCACCTACAAAGATGGACAAATTAACAAAAGAGATAAAAGAAAAGGAAGACACACAGTATTATATAACATGGAACAAGTTGTACGTCTGGTTGGAGACTAGAAATAATAGAGGAGAATAAATATGGAAAGGTCAAAAGTGAAAATATGTGTATAATAATGTATAATAATAATATGAATTATTCTTAGTAAGAAGTAGAACATGAAGGAAGAAAAATGTAAATAAGAAATAATGGGGCTATAAGGACAAATATTCTAAAGAAGAATAAGGGGGGAAATGTAAATAATAGATTATCGTTACGCAATTGCTGCAAAAAAAGGAGGAGTATATATATTGTGTATATGTGTGTTATGTTTTGCTTTGTTTTGTTTTGTCTTGTTGGTTAAAAATAAAATAAAAAAAATAAAAAAGAAACATCCATTTTCCATGTTATATCCCAACCATCTTTTTTGTTTCTCCATAGAACACTTTTTCCTTTCCATTTGCTCCATTATTTGTAGTTATTTTATTTGTTTGTTTGTTTTTATAAATAATTCAAGGTGGTGAACATATCCAGCACACCTTCCTCCTCCTATTTTCCCCACAACCACCACCACCACCATGTGAGGTAGGTTGGGCTAAGAGAGAATGGCTGGCTTAAAATTACCTAGAGCTGGCTTTCATGCCTAAGGCAGAATTTGAACTCGCCATCTCCTTTTTTCTAGCCTGGTGCCTTAACCACTAGACCAAACTGACCCTCAGATATAGAAATATAACTATTGTAGGATTAAAAAGACTTTCATGACAGATAATGGTGGAAATGAATTCAGTTGAACAAATCCATGATAGATCTTTGGCAGGATGAATGCCTACCCAGGATAAAATCCTGCCGGTGTTTTTCAGAAAATATCTGCAGTGGGCTTAAAGAATTACTTTCTAGATGTTATGTGGAAGATTAAAGCTTGACAGACTAATAACCGGCAAGATGTCTTTGAAGCTGAGGTAATTTTTCCTGGTACAGCTAGGATTGGCCATGCAATCTTGGTCAATGGCCAATCCTAGCTACTCCCATTCCTAGACCAATGGCTACTCCCATTCCTAGACCAACAATCCCTACTCATGGTCACTCATGGGGCTGCCCTTGAAAAACATCTGTAAGCTCCAGTTGGTGCAAAATGCAGCAGCCAGCATGGTTTTGTGCAGACCTTGGTGTGCACGTGTTACCTCTCCTATGGTTGCTGATTTGCTTCCGGGTGCAATTCAAGGTGCTGGTTGTCCCCTTTAAAGCCCTTCCAAGCTTGGGACTTGTTTATCTGGGGGACCATCTCTTGCCAGTCACATCTACCCGAACCTGTAGAGCGGGGAGGCAAGAAACATTGTGAGTCTTGTCCCCTAAGGAGATACATCTGTCAGGACCCAGAAGAAGGGCCTTCTCCATGGTGGCTCCCTCCAGAAATTAGATTGGCCCCCACTCTGACACTTTTCGGAAGGCCCTGAAGATGTGGTCCTGCGGGCCTGAGGAACTCAGAGCAAGATGGAGCCCATTAAATGGCTGATATGAATGTCTGTTGTCACCAGGGGTGGGAGTTTATTATTTTTTATTTTTATTTTTTTTTATTTCTTTTATATTGTGTTTTTATTTCCTATAGGCTCCTTGAGTCTCCATGAGTGAGTAGGCAGCAATATAAATTTTCCAAATAAATAAATAAGTGCTGGGGGAAAAGATTTCCTTCTTCAGTGACTCAGCATTACCTTAACTATGCCAGTAGTAAACAAAAACAGTTTTGGGGTGCCTCATGAAGTTAGTATTATAGCTTCAATCTACTTTCCAACCAGTTTCCAACCTTTGTTTCTCGTCCTTCCTGTTATTCACCAAAGCACCAGAGGGAAGGACAAGAAACAATGGTTGCAAACTGATCAAAGAGAGAAGCAACCTGGAATTAAGGAGAAACTTCCTGACAGTGAGGACAATTAAGCAGTGGAACAGCTTGCCTCTAGAAATCATGGGTGCTCCATCACTGGAGATTTTTAAGACGAGACTAGACAGTTACTTATTTGAGATGGTATAGGTTCTCCTGTTTGAGCAGGGGGCTGGACTAGAAGACCTCCAAGGTCCCTTCCAGCTCTATTCTACTTCTACTTCCTGGGTGAGATGAAATTTAACTCCAGAAGTAGACAGCCATATGAATGGAATTGCCCTAATTCATTAATCCTTACAGCACCCCAAATTCCATGTTTAATATAAATAAATAGCTTCAATGTGTCACAAATTACTGCCCACACAATGTTGCTTTCTCCCATAGATTTTTAGTTGCCTCTTTTCAAACCTTTTCTATCTCATTTATAAACAAGTTTGCAAAGGTTGTTAAGTTCTTATTTTTTTTTAAAAAAAATCAAATTATTTTATTCCTTTCATTCAAGTTATAACTAGATGTGACCGCCCACCCCACCTCTCATTTTTTTTCTCCTTATGCCAGTGTTTCTCAACCTTGTCAACTTTAAGAGGTCTGGACCAACTCCATGCTGGTTGGGGATTTCTGGAAGTTGAAGTCCAGACTCTTAAAGTTGACAAGGTTGAGAAACACTGCTTAATGCAAAAGTTTGTTTCCAACAGTTTTAGTTGCAGATGTAGATGAAATCAAGAAGAAAGGGCAACCGTCTCACTTCACGTTATAAATAGATGTTTTTATAAATTATAAAACTAGACAAAAAGGATCCAATTCTTCAATCCGGAAAGACGCCAGCGTAAGGAATTGTTTCTTTAACAGCTAGATAGCTAAATGGAGATAGAGAGAGAAGAAAGAGAGAGAGAGAGGGGGGGGGGAGGGAGGGAGGGCTGGATGGAGGGATGGATATAGATTTCCATGCTTGTATCTCTGCTCTGTTTACTATATCCCAACATTTTTTCCCAACAATATTTATTATTATTAATTATTATTATTATTACATTAAATTTATTTGCCACCTATCTCATGGTTCAAGGTGACTGTGCAGCTTACAGTATGATAGGATATACAAATATCAAAACAATTATAAAACACATAAAAATTACAAAAAAAAAATCAAACAAACGAAACACCTTGGTTTGGAGGGGAAAGGTGGTCTTATCTTCCGCTCTACTCCAATATTTATATAGTACAACTGAAATATAAGACATGAGGGATGCAAAAAATGTAACCAGAAAGCATTTCAGGATTAAACCAACACAGAACAGATTAATAAGCCATCTCGGGCTTATTTAAACCCTTCTGGTTTGTCCCTGTTTTTTATACTTTATTTCTAACAGGATTAAAATAGAGATCTCTTACATCATAGTCAGAGGTTCGGTTCAGCCTCCGGTGTAATATAAAACGGAACTCTGACTTGTTTCAAAATGGAAGGAAACCGTATACCACACTCACTGTGTGTGTGTGTGTGTGTGTGTGTGAGGCACCTAAAGTACAATTCCTGACAAACTGTAATATAGCAGAGTAGTATGGAAAGCCACATAAAAGTTTCGTATTTGTAAGGATTGCTGGTTAGATGACTTCCATATGCTTATAATTCAATTTGAGGTGGAGATTTAAGCATGAGTTAGATCTTCCTGATTCAGGCTGAGGCATACTACTCTAAAACACAACTGGAGGAAGCCACTAATGAAATAAACAGTTTGGTATAAAAAGTAGGGGGGAAATTGCAGAATTTTACTGCAAATGTTTTGTGTTGGATAGCCAGCCTAGGAAATCTCTAGAGAGTCCCACAAATATCGGAGAGTCCAGCAAAAAAAAAAACCCAGCTTTCAATAATAATGAGGGGGCCTTAGTGCTCTCTGAGCTTGGTTGTTTTCTCACAGACGTTTTATTACCCAACTAGGTAACATCATCAGTGCTAATAAGGAATGGGTTTTGCTCTCAGTTTATATTCTAATGGCTTGGCAAGCCAGTGTTGGTAGGGGTCGTCTTAACAGATTCTTTGGTTGGGCTGTTTATTATTAGCTCGTTTGACTGATCCTTGACTGGGGCATTGTTTATTTCTTGACTGTTGATCTGATGTTAATCTTGGAGTTAATCTATGTTATCTGGGTGCTGATTGCTAGTGGGGATGTTTTGGGGGTTTTTTTGTTTCCTTTTGATCATTGGTTTTTTTTGTTTGAAACATCTGCAAGAAAACAAACAACCTCAGAGAGCATGAAGGAGCCCTCATTTCAATCCTAAACTGCAAATATTCTCCTTTTTTGGTACTAATAATGTTTGGATTGCTCTCAAAGTCATTGGTAAACTTTCTATGATCACTTTTGGTGCTAATTTAAGCAAGCAATCACCATATCCTGTATTGGTGAGTTATACATGTATTAAGTGAGGGAAAAAAAAAACTTGTTTTGCCTGCATTCAACTTGTTGCGAAAGACAATCCTATCTTGAGGCAAACTTCAGCCAGAAAATTTTGAGGTTGCTTAGTAGGAAATATAGAATTCCTTGTCCCAAGGATCATAACCTGGCATTAAAGTCTCCCTCACAATTGTCCCTGGAATCTTAATTTTGCCCTTGTATGTAATACTATGAATTTCGTTCATGTTTGTATCTTTCTCTGCTTACTATATCCCAACAACTTTTTCTTATAATATTCATTATTGTTATTATTATTATTTTTAAATGCTTAAAAATATTTAAATTTATTTGCTGCCCATCTCACAATTCAAGGTGACTGTGCTTATGGTGTTGTTGAAGGAAAAATCTTCATCAAGGTCCAGTCCAAGCTGGGAATAATCAAAATGGAGACTGCTTTAGAAAGAAGGTTGCAGTTTATTGAAGAGGAGAGCCAGACGGAAAGATAGCTCTATGAAAGCTGACTACATGCAGTAGGGAGTGGTAGGTTTTTATATCTTCTGGGGCTCTTGAAGTTGTTTCCTGTTCCTGTTTGAGGCTTTGTATTTCCTGTGTCATGTACTTTGACCTGAGTCTGAGTGTGCCCTTTTGGTACTGGTGGGTTAATCCTATTATGTCTCCTGTCCTTAGAATTTGGGTGGGGATGTGTAGATTTTAGGTATCTTTGTCTTCCTAATAGCTTCTTGGCTCCAAACTTCCTGAATGGATTATTACATCTGCATTTCTAAAAGCTGGCCTCTGCCTAGTTTCTGCTTGGGGGAGAGGGGTTGGGGTGGTTTCTGTCTTTTTAAAGATCTTCTCCATTATTCCTTTGGGGAAATACATTCTGCCTTTTTAATATTTCCCAAAATATTTCTTTCTCTGGACTGTTTTAATTTGTTCCTTTTTATGGTTGTAAGCTGCCTAGAGTAGTCCCACGGTGAGATAGGCAGTAAATAAATTTAATAAACAAGCAAACAAACAAAGTTCTCTGAAGCTCATCGTGGCTTCAGAATAAGAGAATTGGAAGGGACCTTGCAGAAGAGCTTATATGATTTCAGACAAATGGCTGTCCAGTCTCTTCTTAGAAGCCTCCAGAGATGGAGCACCTACGACTTATGGAGGCAAGTCGTTCCACTGATTAATCGTTCTAATTGTCAGGAAATTTCTCCTTAGTTCTAGGTTGCCTCTCTCCTTGATTAGTTTCCATCCATTGATTCTTGTCCTGCCTTCAGGTGCTTTAGAGAATAGGTTGACCCCCCCCTTCTTTGTGGCAACCCCTGAGACATTGGAAGACAGCTATCATGTCATCCCTAGTCCTGCTCTAGAACATACCCAGTTCCTGCAATTGTCCTTCATATGTTTCAGCTTCCAGTCCCCTAATCATCTTTGTTGCTCTTCTCTGCATTCTTTTCACAGTCTCAACATCATTTTTATATTGCAGCAACCAAAACTGGATGCAGTATTGCAAATGTGGTCTTACCAAGGCATTATAAATTTGTCAACTGAGGCTTTCAAACAATTCTTTTTAGTAAGTAGAAGACAGTATAGTCTATAATATCAGTTAAAATATACCAATGGAATGGTGTAACTAGAACAATAAAAGATAAAGACAATTATTCAATTTTGGCATTTTTGGTCCAGTAGGCCATAAACATAATCAAAGACCAGTTTTATCCAAGGCATTTGCATGCTGCTCAATGCAAGTTAGGATCTGTCATCTAGGATTTCTCTTGCGAGCCAACATATCGTGGCTGGCTGAGGAATTCTGGGAGTTGAAGTCCACAAGTCATAAAAGGGCCAAGTTTGAAGACCCCTGCTCTGAAGAAACTCATCCCTCCTCAATGGTGGAACAGGTGGCCCAGCTTCACTGACTTCATTTTCAAAGGTCTCAACCCTTCGGCATGTTATGTGGAGAAGCAATGTTCATAAAAGCCCTTTAATTCCCCTGGGATTGGCTGACAGAAGATGGAAAAAAACAGGTGCCAGCCATTTTTTATTTTATTTTTTTAGATTCCTGTGGAGAAGTAACTTGACAATTTTGTCCCAACTTCTTTTCAGAGGGACCTTTCTTTTCAAGAAAAGCTGACAAGCATTCTTCAAGGTCCCCCCCCCTTTTTTAAAATTTCTCTCCTGTTGCATGATTGTCTGCTTAGAAAATGAAAACATAGCTCTTCTGTTCTTCTTCTGAAAAATAAATCCAGCTAGAAAACTATACACATGCCACCCACCATACTATAATGACCATTTCTGCAAATATTTCAGGCACTAATTGCACAAAACAAAAATCCTGCCCAGTTACCAGGAAAGGAAAGGAAATGTAGATTCTTTTAAAGGAGAAAGAAAATCATGCAATTCTTCCCTTATGGCCCTAACATGGAGGGGGAACATCCATGTTATGTTGTTATGTTATGTTATGTTATGTTATGTCATGTTATCTTATATCATATTATTATATTATATTATATTATATTATATTATATCATATCATATCATATCATTATATCATATCATTATATCATATCATTATATTGTATTGTAATATTATATTATATTATATTATATTATGTTATGTTATGTTATGTTTGTTATGTTATGTTATGTTATGTTATGTTATAAAGTTAACAGACATTAAAACAATAGTGTTTTATGAATATGTTTAATCTGAAATTATCTGATGGCTGTCTATTTCCCATGCAAGGCAGAAAAGCTAACCAGTTAAAATAAAATCCCAAGAATCATTTCAGTATTTTGACTATCCTGATGGACTCCTGTTTGTTGGGCCACTGCCATCTGTGGACAAAAAAAGAGGAGAAAATAACTATGTGGCTATAGAATACAATGGGAAGAAAGATGGTAGAGTCAAATAAATCTGTGCTGTTAGATCTATCAGGATTGGTTAATAGTAATGTGATTGTGTATGATTGTGATTGCATATGAAAGACAAAATAGATAGGTAAATAGGTATATAACAAACAAAGATTGGAAGAAATGGAAGGAGCAGTTAGAGAAAGAATAATTAATGAAGTCCCAATAAAAGAGAATATATAAAATGAGATGAGATAACCTTTATTGTCACTTTTTTCTGTGAACACTGGCACATATTTAAAAATGAAATTCTTTAATTTATAACTCAGACAACCAAGCTCAGAGACATCAAAGAGTTAAACTGTGAGGTCCTTGATGTCTCTGATGTCAACGCTGCTAACATTGGATGTTTTTGCATTGACAACAGATGGAAATGTAGCCATCTTTTACCTTTTGCTTTTAGAGTTAGATTATGCTGGGAGGGGGGATGTGAACGAGAGTTCAGCTAGATATAATAACACTGAGCCTAAAGTGAGAAACAAAGTTATTGTAACCAGAGCTGATAAGGAATTGGTGAGGTGGAGAACTGGAGAGGAAGCCCACAATTCAAGCTAATTGGGAAATGTGATTTATGACTGTTAATTGGAGGAGGGAATTGTGCTTTGATACTATGTGCTCAGGGGAGGGGAATTCAGTTTTTGGCTTTGATTATGCAGTGCTGATGTTATGCTACTCAAAATAAGGATTCTTTAAGGTAAACAATGCCTTGAAAATCTTTTGAAGAGTTTCATCTGTCGGAACCATGACATCTGAGCTTGGTAGTTTTCTTGCAAGCATTTCATTACTCAACCATGTAACATCAGCAATGCTAACCCAAGCTCAGAGAACTTCAAGGACCCCACAATTAATGAAGTGTGTGCTTTTATGATTGTACCCAACTGCATTACTAGGATGAGAATCAGAGAAGGAATGAAAGAGACAACTCTCATATCCAGTAAAACGATAAAGGTATAAAAGTATATATGGAAAACTGAGAATTTAGATCAATGCAATGATTTCATAGAGAGAAGCCTTAAATAGAGGGCATTCAAAGTCACTAATCATCTTCCTAATTATCTTGAATATATAAATAATATAGAGATTCATTCCTTCTATTTACACATTCTTTCTGTTTTTCTTTTTTAATTACCAGAAGGGGTAGTATGGAACTAGAAGATCTATTTCTGGAAAAGCAACAGCCCAATTTCCCACACTAAAAGGAAGTGATAAACCTAAGACTGGTTTCATGCAGCATCAATAAAACTTGTCAATGTGCCTTTGAGGTTTGATAGAGCTGCAACTTTGATCTATAAATAAAGAAAAGGGAAGGAAAGTTTGTGGAAAACTTGGTTGGAACCAAATAAAAAATAGCTTCTTTTTTTTGTAAGAATTCAAAATAAAAGGAGGGGGAAAATGCACAATACAATAGTTCTTCGAACTGGAGCACATAAAAGAACATTGCTTTATGGAAGGAAATCAAAGCAAAGATGCACACTCTCCTCTAAGAAAAAGGCATCAAGGTTACACTGCTTCTGAACCTTCTAAAGATGTAGGTGTTAAACCAAAAATCTATCCACATGTTAGCCAACTTTTTTTGCTCTTTGCAAGATCCTTGATGTGTGTCAAATGTTAAATCTTAAAAAAAAACCTCAATTCAGCTATTTATAAATTCCATGTACTGCCAATTCCCAACAGCTTTGTATGTCTATAGGTAGACCTTGCTTACCAACAGACTCATTTAGTGACAATGTTAAAGAAAGCTTAGCAACCAATCCTCAAGACCTCAAGGCTTAAGACCGCTGTAACGTCTTTGTGGTCATGTGATTTGCATACTTCCCAACTAGTTTGCAACAAGCAAAGTCCAAAAGCTTGGAAGACTAAACTTCTGGTCCCAGTGATCAACCCAGGGTGGATCCTGAAACATTATCCTGGGACTACATATATTAGCCTTCATTTCTTCTGGATCCTGCCATAGGGTCGACAAGCTTTCTTCAATTGTTGAAGTTGTTTTATGGAAGGGCAGGTAGGAAATGGAAAAGTAGGAGAACTGGGTGATGCAGAATAGGATATAGTCTTCATTTGTCTTGTAAATCCTGTTTTCCCTCAATATATCATTCTTTAAATGAAAGTTTTGGGTGAGCTTGAGTAATTATGGGGCTTATCTCGGCTAACACTCTGCCGATGACATTCAAAACAAGAACAAAAAATTCTTAATGATGTTACAGAGTACTCCTAATTTTTGCTGGTGTTCAAATGCAACTATTGTATTTGTTCAAATAAATTCGCTTCCCATCCCTATGGGTGGCATGTGTCTTCCTCAATTTTGAATCCTCTACCAGAGGCCTGGGAGTTTGAGAGGTCTTATGTAGGATCTTAGCTGTTCCTAGCCCTGCTCTCTTCTGGACAGAGAGCTCTGATGGCATTCCTGGGATTTGTTGGAACCATTTTCCCAGCTTAGGAATCATAGTCCCAAGTGTTCCTACAACTCTGGCCTTGACTTTCCACACTCTCTCCAGCTCCTCCTCCAGGCCTGCTCCTTCTCCAGTTTCTCATACTACTACTACTACTACTACTACTACTACTACTACTACTACTATTAATAATAATAATAATAATAATAATAATAATAATAATAATAAAGTTGGAAGGGACCTTGGAGGTCATCGAGTCCAACCCCCTGCTCAGGCAAGAACCCTATACCATTTTGGACAAATGGCTGTCCAGTCTCTTCTTAAAAACTTCCAGTGTTGGAGCATTCACAGCTTCTGGAGGCAGGTTGTTCCATTGGTTAATTGTTCTAACTGTCAGGAAGTTTCTCCTTAGTTCTAAGTTGCTTCTCTCCTTGATCAGTTTCCATCCATTGTTTCTTGTCCTGCCTTCAGGGGCTTTGGAGAATAGCTTGACTCCGTCTTTTTTCTGGCAGTCCCCCCTCGTCCTTCTCTTCATTAAATTTATACGACCCAGCATATAAGATGACCCCTGTCTTTATCGCCAAGCCGCATTCCTAGAACGTCATCTTATAAGCCGGAAACTACCAGTATTTCCGGCGTATAAGACGACTCGGCATATAAGATGACCCCCGTCTTTGGCGCCGAGTTTAGCGCTTCCGGAAGTCGTCTTATACGCCGGCATATACGGTATGTGTTTTAGCCTCCAGTCTCCTAATCATCTTTGTTGCTCTTCTCTGTACTCTTTCTAGAGTCTCAGCATCTTTTTTACATCGTGGTGACCAATACTGGATGCAGTATTCCAAGTGTGGCCTTACCAAGGCATTGTAAAGTGGTATTAATACTTCACGTGATCTTGATTCTATCCCTCTGTTAATGCAGCCCAGCACTGTGTTGGCTTTGTTCCTCCTACAGTGAGAATATTTGTGCATACCAATGGAAAAGAATATTTGTAACTCAGAGTTGAAATGTGAGGTCCTTGGTGCTCTCTGAACTTGGTTGTTTTCTTGCAGATATTTCATTACCTAAAAGAGAAAAGGACTCCAGCACCTCCCCACCAGTAATCAGTACTCAGATCAGCATAGATTAACTCCAAGGTTAACTTCAGACCAACAATCAAATAAGCAAGACCCCAATCAAGAAATTGCCAAAGAGCCATTAGTAAACAGCCCAACCAAAGAATCCCTAAGACGCCCCCACCGACAAAGACACCAGAATATAAACAGACAGCAAATAGCACTCCTTACTAGCACTGATGATGTTACTTGTTAGGGTAATGAAATGTCTGCAAGAAAACAAGCAAGCTCAGAGAGCACCAAGGACTCCTCATTTCATTACCCAACTAGGTAACATCATCAGTGCACAAAATAAGCAACCAAGCTCAGAGACCAACAAGGACCCCACCATTTTTATGTCTCTGTATATCGGTCTGTGCCTGTGTGTGTCATTTTTTGTTCCTTGCAGATTATAAATATTTCTTCTAATCACCAAAGGTTTAAGAACTTTGCATGCATCCACATAATCCCTTGACGAATGACTTAATTGTCTTTTATTCATTTTCAACATAGGAATCATTCTTCTCAAGGACCTTGACTTTCTTTGCCACTGGATATCAGGTTTTTCTCAGCACCTAGAATTCAGCATACGAAGACCCCTCTCCTGTGTATGTTCAATTTATTGAAATGTTATGTTTGCGTAAGCATATTTTTGTAAGAGTACAAAATTTTATTCCTGCAAATGTTGACATAAAGTAATTTGTTCCATGCCTTTTGGGGTTCAAAATGCAATCAGAATTTAATCAGAACATGACCTTTTGGATTTCCATGAATGATGCAACACACCTTTCAGTTCCAGATATCAAAGTGCTTTTTTGAAAAAAAAAATACGTATTTGTAAGAAATTTGGATCCACGGTCTGTTGTGGAAATTGTATGAAATGTATTTATAATCAGAATTAGAATAACAGAGGTGGAAGAGACCTTGTAGGTCACCTAGTCCAACCCCCACCTGATCAAGTAGGAGACCCTACATCATTTCTGATAGATAGAAGTCCAGTCTCTTCTTCAAAGCTTTCACTAGAGCACAGAAAATTCTCCTGAATTTCTCCCACCAGTTCTCATTTGATGAGTTGGAAATTTTGCTTTCATTTTTTTTTTCAAAAGGACAAAGCATTTCTGGGGAAGTTAAAGGTTGAGGATGATATAAAATACCTGGAGCTATTTTAATCAAAGGAGGGTGTATAGAAATGCTCTTCCTTTCATTACGCCATTGAATTCTCAACAATTGTAGCTTCTCTGTCTTCCCACAATTCTGGCAAAGTCCAATGGAAAAAAAAATGGAATAAATTGTTCAGACTGGGATTTTTATCCTGGGAATTATGGGCAGCCAAGAAGGATTCAGGATGCTTGAAACAGATGCCTCAGAAAAACACCAGTAAAGGGGTCCTTTATCACCTTCGAAAATAAACTCAAAAGACACCATGAAGAGAAGTTCAGAAATAATTCTCAAGTACTCAGAGAATAAAGCAGAAACACAGAAGCTGCATTTTAAGAGAAGATAACTTTTGACAAATTCTGAAGCAAATTGCAGCATGGTCTTCCTTCCCACTCTATCACTCTGCGATTTATTATGATGATATCAATAGCATTTAGCAATAGATTTACAGTATATACCTCTCCATAGCACTTTACACCCCTGTCTAAGCAATTTACAGAGTCAGCATATTGTCCCCAACAATCTGGATCCTCATTTTACCAACCTCAGAAGGATGGAAGGCTGAGTCAACTTTGAACTGGTGAGGATCCAATTCCTGGCAGTGAGCAATACTGCAATACTGCAATACTGCATTCTAACCACTGTGCCACCATAGCTCCTATGATGGAGATGATGATGGTGATCAAGTCATTTTTTTTCATTCTTAGCGATAACATAGATCAGTGGTGGCGAACCTATGGCACGGATGCCACAGGCGGCACTCGGAGCCCTCTCTGTGGGCACACATGCTCTTGCCCCACCCTTGCCTCCCCCTCCTCACCAGCAGCCCCCCTGGAGGAGAGTCGCCCCTGAGCGTGGCCCACGCAGAGTAGTGCAGCCAAGGACATGGCAGCCAGACAGCATAGACAAGACTCTGCCCTTATGCCCCATTGCGCACAGTTGATGCTGCGGGGTGCGGGCAGAGATCGTGGCCACCATGGCGCTGCTGGGCGATCTGCGGCGGGCCCTGGAGGCAGTAAATGGCCTGTGGGCAGGTGGGGTGGGGGCGGAGCAGGGGGTGAAGCGGGGCCGGGGCCAGTTTTGGGGCACTTGGTCTCTAAAAGGTTTGCCATCACTGTCATGGATAGATTTTCTCCATGACAGCTTATTCCTAAATTGGTCCTTCAACACTTCCAATGGTGCACTCATTCCCACTGTCACTTCTTCTTTTTCCTTCCATCTTTCCAATCATAAGAGCCTTCTGCAGAGAAGTAACACTTTTCATAATGTGCCTGAAGTACAATAGGATAATTTGAACCTGGTCATTTATGCCTTGAATCAGATTTGTCTTTACCAAGCACAGGAGGAGTGGATCCTTCTCACAGAATCTTTGCTTTTCTAACAAAATATTTGCTACTTGCTTTTCAAGAGGGATCTACAGTAATGGACGCACAATTTCTCTTTTTATTGACAACTTGTAGGAAAAGAACTGGCAGAACCTGAGAGTGGAGTTAATAATAATAATAATAATAATAATAATAATAATAATAATAGTAGTAGTAGTAGTAGTAGTAGTAGTAGTAGTAGTAGTAGTAAAGTTGGAAGGGATCTTGGAGGTCATCTAGTCCAACCCCCTGCTCAGGCAGGAAACCCTATACCATTTCAGACAAATGGCTGTCCAGTCTCTTCTTAAAAACCTCCAGTGTTGGAGTTAAAAGAGGCATCAGCCTAGAATCCCTATGTAGCCACAAATGAACTAATTTCAACTGCCCTTGAATTCCGTTCACACTGATCTAACATCAAGTTGAGAAAATTCCTGTGCATAGGCATGAGTAGCAATAAATCAGTTCATTCAGACCTTCTTGTGTGGACCTCCTCTTTCACACCTGACAATCTGCAGAATCCATTGCTATGATTAAAACGATGAAACCAGCACTATATTATCGTGATGCAAGCTATCATTCTTTTGTACCCAGATGTAATGTCACAACTCTCAGACAAAAGAGCAAAGTATGTAGTGTGTTGATGTCATCATTTGCTTTTCTCTGCCTTCCTCACCCCACCCAACTGCAAATGCCAGTACAAGTAGTCCTCACCTTACAGCAGCACATTTAGCAACCATTCAAAGTTACAACAGCCCTGACAAAAGTGACTTATAACCATTTTTTCACACTTACAACCATTGCAGCATCCCCAGGGTCACATGATAAAAATTCAGAGGCTTGGCAACTGACCCATATGTACAATGGCTGCAGTGTCCCGGGTTCACCTATTGAGGCCTTCTGACATGCAAACTCAACAGGGAAGACAGATTCATTTAACAACCATGTCACTAATGTTAACAACTGCAGTGATTCATTTAACAAATGTGGCAAGAAAAGTCAGAAAATGGGGCAAAACTCAACCTCCATCTCACTTAGCAACAGAAACCATTGAGCTCAACATTGTGGTCATAAGTCGAGGACTACCTGAATCTTCTCGGTGTGGTATTCCCAGTGGTGGGATTCAGCGAGTTGCACCAGTTCAGCAGAACCAGTTGCCCAGGCCCAGAATGGACTTCCGGAAGTGGCATCCATACAGAATGGACTTCCGGAAGTGGCATCCACAGAGAGAACCAGTTGTTCACATATTTGAATCCCACCACTGGGTGTTCCCCCTCCCCCAACCGCCCAGTTTGTCATCAGATATTGATCTTCTTCTTGGAAAGTGGAAACCTGAAGCATCAGCTGGCCTGTCAAAGGAATTGTAAGTTTGTAAGAACGTTGCTTATTTCTTTGCAGCAACTGACTATCAGGAGTTTTGCTGCAGGTTTTCATACCTGTTCAACCACCAATTGACAGATGCCCTCGAAATGTTAATACCCCTATCCAATAGGCTGTTGCTATGATGAATGAAGAAAGACATTTAAGAACCTTTTCACCTAAACATGACTGATTACATAGAGCTGATTAATAACAACTTGAGGACTTGGATACGGTAAGATCATTGGTAATTTTAAACCATCCAGGGGTGACATTGGGATGGAAGCAGGATGGATTTCCCAGGTTTTGACAGAACTCAGAAACACAAGAGCGAATTTTAACCAAAACAGCCACATTCCGTATTCCTCAACTTCTTGTACAGGTAACCCTCGACAACTGACACAATTGAGCCCAAAATTTCTGTTGCTGTGCAAGACTGTGGTTAAGTGAGTTTTGACCCATTTTATGACTTTTCCTGGCATGGTTGTTAAGCAAATCACTGCAGTTGCTAAGTGAATCATCTAAGATCACTAAGATCTCAGTGCTAAGATCACACAAAGTATTAGTATCGCTTTATAAAAGCCTAGCGAGACCACACCTGGATTACTGCAGCCAATTTTGGTCACCATATCACAAAAAAGATGTTGAGAGTTTGGAAAAAAATTCAGAGAACAGCAACTAAGATGATCAAAGGCCTGGAGGCTAAAACATATGAAGAACGGCTGTGGGACTTGGGTTTGGAATAGAATAGAATAGAATAGAATAGAATAGAATAGAATAGAATAGAATAGAATAGAGCTGGAAGGTACCTTGGAGGTCTTCTAGTCCAGCCCCCTGCTCAAGCAGGAGAACCTATACAATCTCAGACAAGTGATTGTCTAGCGTCTTCTTAAAGAAATAGGGGAAATAGGGGTGACATAATAGCAGTATTCCAGTATTTGAGGGGCTGCCACAAAGAAGAGGGGCTCACGTTATTCTGCAAAGCACCAGAGAGCAGGACAAGAAAAAATGGTTGGAAACTGATCAAAGAGAGAAGCAACCTGGAATTAAGGAGAAAGTTCCTAACAGTGAGGACAATTAACCAGTGGAACAGCTTGCCACCAGAAATCGTGGGCGCTCCATCCCTGGAGAATTTTTAGAAGAGGCTAGACAGAAAAAGGCAAAAGAGAAATTCTCTTTTAATAATAGACATTTTATTAGATTACAGAATAAAATTCAGAAATACTAAAGCAAATAATAGGACACAATGGGGAGGGAAAGGGGGAAAAAGTGAGGAGGGGATGGGGGGAAAGAAAAGAAAAGCCATTGACTTCCAATTCCCTCTGTTGGAGTAGAATAAAGCATTAACATTCAAAATAACAGAGAAAATTAAACGAGTTTGGGGCATGAGCAGATTTTAAAATAAATAAAGAGAAAAAAACAGTGCTGATTAAGAATATGTCATCTCAGGACAATGATATGTTGATTTAAAAGTAGGGTTTTAAGGTTGAGAAAAAGGTGAAATACTTGGGGGTTATGTTGACAAATACAGATATAAAATTGTTTCAAAATAACTGCATGCCTCTTTGGAAAGATATTGAAAAAGAGAAATTCTCCACGTCAACAGTTGTAAAAAAAAACTGATTAGACCTCAATTTACAGCCATGGTCTTGTGATCATCAGTCAGATGCTTGGCAACTGGCCCGTATTTACAATAGTTGTGGCACCCCAGGGTCAAGTAGTCACCATTGGGGGCCTTCCCAGCTGATGTCTGATAAGCAAAGTCAGTGACGGAAGCCAGAGTCACATAATCACCAGATGATTCACTTAAAAGCTACAATGATTTGCTCAACAACCAAAAGGTCATAAAACCAGACACAACTCATTTAACTTAATGCCTTGCTTAGCAACCGAAATTCTAGCCCCAATAGTAGTCAGAAATTGAGGACTACCTGTATTATAGATTTTCTCCAATATCATAGAGGACAAGACATTAAAGTGAGCTAAGAAAGAAATTAATGGAATACAGAATACAGAATAACAGTTGGAAGGGACCTTGGAGGTCTTCTAGTCCAACCCCCTGCTCAGGCAGGAAACCCTATACCAGAGGTCCCCAACCTTTTGGGTACTAGGGACCGGTTCCGTGCAGAGAGGTTTTCCCATGAACTGGAGACTGCATGGTTTTGTGTTCTGCCTCCATCCCATGGATGGGGCTTTCCTTGTTTGTGTGGACCGGTTGCTGGCATGCCACGGCCCAGTACCGGGCCACAGACTGGGGATTGGGGTTCCCTGCCCTATACCATTTCAGACAAATGGTTGTCCAGTCTCTTCTTAAAAGCCTCCAGTGTTGGAACATACACAATTTCTGAAGGCAAGTAGTTCCACTGATTAATTGTTTTCACGGTTAGGAAATTTCTCCTTAGTTCTAGTTGATTCGTTTCCATCCGTTGCATCTTGTCCTGCTTTCAGGTGCTTTGGAGAATAGCTTGACTCCCTCTTCTTTGTGGCACCCTCTGAAATATTGGAGCACTGCTATCGTGTCACCCCTCGTCCTTCTCTTTCTTAAACTAGATATATCCAGTTCCAGCAATTAGCTTCCAGTCCCCTAATCATCTTTGATCCTCTTCTCTGCATTTGTAGTGCATTGGACTACTGTATTCCTGAGTACTGTAGATAATTTGCTGGTATACATATCTTGCCAAGATCACTTAACCAATTCACCCTTCCCTACTTCCCTACTTTTGACTGTTGATAACCCCCATAGCCAGGAACATTTTATAGGAGAAATTACATTGGCACAGGCCACTCTTAAGTCTGCTTTTCTTGAAATATTATCAAGGAGGCATGTTGAACTGAAGCAGAAATAGAGCTGGCCTATGGCGGCCCTCGAATCCGTGGGAATTCTAGTTTCTAAATACTGTTTTTGGCTCTCTCTATTTACCTGCATTTAATGTTTATTTAATTTATTTAAGGGAGTTTGCAACCTGAACTGCAGTTCATTCTAAATAGCTTACACTCCAGCAAATAGATCCAGTTCTAAAAACTAAAAAACAAGAATATAGTAAACACAGCCCCAGAAGAATCATAAATAAATAATATAATGCAATAATCAACCAGCAACAATCGTTCATGGCATGTATTGATCCTGCTTCCCCCTTCAATCCATACATTGACACCTTTAAAATTAATTAATTCTTTGCCACCTACCCCCATGCGGTTTAAAATAAATTGATTGCCCCTTTGAGACTTCAGAAATTAAATGGTCTTCCAGACACACTGGCATGTAACCCACCTCTTTAATACTGATTTTTTTTTCCCCATTCATTTAAAAAAAAAAAACCCCCACACATAATACACAATCTAATCAGAGAAGCTTTTCTCCATTCTGCACCTGAAAGGTCAACCTCTCTGAATTCCAGAATTTCATGTATATCAGAAGCATTCAGAATATACATTCTAACATTCAGAATCAGAAGCCAGATGGTGATCAATAATGGTAGGCATCTGTTCCCAATTCAGAACAAGGGACCAAATTTAGTGATTGATTTGATTTCTATAGGTACTCATCTCAACAAGGGATTCTGGACACCGTACGTCATAAAACATAACACAATTAAAACACTGTAAAATAAATGTTTCTTGATTTGACTTGACTTTGAATAGAATAGAGCTGGAAGGGACCCTGGAGGTCATCTAGTCCAGCCCCATGATCAAGCAGGAGAATCTATATCATCTTGGACAGGTGATCCAGCATCATACTGGATAAGATATCGAATCCAACTATAAACTGCTATATAAGCTTACCTTTCACAAAGTTACTTTATTACAGATATACATGAGCTAGGCTGACATGGAACATATATAGCTAAAAAAGGGACATGATGGCTCAGTGGTTAAAGATGCTGAGTTTGTCATTTGGAAAGCTGACAGCCTGGGTTTGAGACTCGAATGTTGCACAACAGGGTGAACTCCTGTTCTTGCCCCAGCTCCCACTAACATAGAATAGAATAGAATAGAATAGAATAGAATAGAATAGAATAGAATAGAATAGAATAGAATAGAATGGAATGGAATGGAATGGAATGGAGCTGGAAGGCACCTTGGAGATCTTCTAGTCCAGGCCTCTGCTCAAGCAGGAGAACCTATCCCATCTCAGACAAGTGATGGTCTAGTCTCTTCTTAAAAATCTCCAGTGATGGAACGCCCACAATCTCTGGTGGTAAGCTGTTCCACTGGTTGATTGTCCTCGCTGTCAGGAAATTTCTCCTTAATTCCAGGTTGCTTCTCTCTTTGATCAGTTTCCAACCATTGTTTCTCGTCCTTCCCTCTGGTGCTCTGGTGAACAACCTGGCCCCCTCTGCCTTGTTGGAAGCCCTTCAGATATTGGAACCCTGCTATCATGTCTCCCCTATTTCTTCTTTTCTTTAGACTAGCCAAACCCAGACTTTATTTGATTTGAATGCTGCCCATCTTTTCTTGAGGCAACTCTGGGAGGCTTCCAAAATATGAAAACCCTAACCATTAAAAAAGATAAAACAATAACACTAATACAGATAGTCCTCAACTTATGACTACAACTGAGCCCAAAATTTCTGTTGTTAAGTGAGATATTTGTTAAGTGAGTTTTGCCACATTTTATGACCTTCCTTGCCACATTTGTTAAGTGAATCACTGCAGTTGTTGATATCATGGTGTTAAATGGATCTGGCTTCCCCACTGACTTTGCTTATCAGAAGGTCACAATTGGTATCACATGATCCTGGGACAATGCAACTGACATAGTTAAGAGTCAGTTGCCAAGTGTCTGAATTTTAATCACAGGACCACGGGGATGCCGCAACGGTTGAAAGCATGAAAAATAATCATAAGTCACTTTTTTCAGTATTGTTGTAACTTCAAATGGTTACTAAACAAATGGTGGGAAGTTGAGGACTATGTGGGCAGAACTCCTCATGTGGACCTCTTATAAAATGGAACATATGGGCATATAGCATGACTTCAGATGGATGACATATGACAGAAAACAACAATACCAGCGGTTGGAACCTTCATCACTTCTCATAATCTGTCCCAAATTTTGTATAGAAGCATCAAACCCAGAAATATTTCAGAACAAAGATTAGTAGGTTCCATAAATCTATACTTGTCATACATGGCTTGCCACATTTAATAATTTGGGGACACCAAAGGTTGCATTAAGTGAGACTACAGTATACAGGACCATTCGTGTGTTGGATTTTTAACTAGGTGAAATCTATTTTAGCACTTGCACTGTTTCTTTATGGTTCCCTCTTGAAAATGAAAGGAATCTATACTGCTGACTTGGAGCAATCATGCTGCAAAATTAAGCTGTGTGTTTGGATAATGGAATAGGGGACACAGGAATATATGGTTGATGGAATCTTATTACTCACTCACGTTCTTCCTTTAATTCTTTGATCTAAAACACTGCAGACAATCAAATTCTCTTAGTCAATCAAAAAACACAAATTTAAAATGGAGACATAAAAAATCATGAAAATAAAATGCAGCATTAGGTCCATAGGTTACCTATCCCTGATATACCGTATATTGCGGCGTATAAGGCGACCCGGCGTATAAGATGAGCCCTGACTTCGGCGCCAAGTCACATGCCTAGAAAGTCATCTTATACGCTGGAAACTACCATTATTTCTGGCGTATAAGATTACTCAGCATATAAGACAACCCCCGACTTCGGCGCTGATTTTAACACTTGCGAAAGTCGTCTTATACACCAGAAAGTACGGTAGATTTGTCTTCTCCTTTCTAGAGCAGTAAGGACTGGAGGCTAAAAATAAAATAAAATAAAGAATGCTTGCTGGAATTGGGTATGTCTTGTTTAATGAAGAGAAGGACAAGGGGGGACATGATAGCAGTGTTCCAATATCTCAGGGGCTGCCACAAAGAAGAGGGACTCAAGCTATTCTCCAAAGCACCTGAAGGCAGGACAAGAAGCAATGGATGGAAACTTACCAAGGAGAGAAGCAACCTAGAACTAAGGAGAAATTTCCTGACAGTTAGAACAATTAATCAGTGGAACAACCTGCCTCCAGAAGTTGTGAATTCTCCAATACTGGAAGTTTTTAAGAAGAGATTGGACAGCCATTTCTCTGAAATGGTGTAGGGTTTCCTGCCTGAGCAGGGGGTTGGACTAGATGACTTCCAAGGTCCCTTCCAACTCTGTTATTCTGTTACTCTTTTCAGATATTCAATTCCCTTAATTTTGTCACCTATTATGCCAGGGAATTGCACAGCAGGTGTCCAAATGATGTCAGAGATGCTGACACAAACTTGTAGTTTTATATAAACAAATATATTTACAGCAAATAAGATAGGCAAAAAGGAGCATCGTCAAGTAAATCAACACAGCCGGAACATCGTCAAGTAAATGACAGGGCAGAGAGAAGAAAAAGGCAGAAAACAAGGGAAACACACTCCACGTCCACAGCAACCAATCACAACGCAGATTGCCTCATGTAGGAGGCACACTCTGGTACCAATCAACCACCACTGTGTGTTCTGGCTCACTGCACAACCCCATTGCTCCAGCTATTAAATTTAAATATCTTAACATATTCTCTAATTTTTAAAAGGGGTTACTTCCCCACCTATATATCTAGTAACAAACTGCCTGTAGATATTTAGTCAACATTTTGTTGTTTCATGGAACTGCATTCACTCAGATTGCTTCTCTCTGTCTCTCTCTTTGTATTTCTAAAAATCTTAAAGTTATCCTAAAATTCCCAGTTGTTTTTCTTATGCGTCTACTGTCATTTTTGGCTACATGACAATTACTGGAGTGAATCATAACGAGAAACTAAACTCCGCCACACGAAGATTCTTAATCAATTAGGACTTGCTGCTGACTTACTTTTTATTATGAAGTTATATAGCTACTGGTAGTCCCTAAGCACTACATTAAGAGTTATTTTCTTTTCTAATTCTCAAGTTATTTGATTGTTTGTCACCCATTTTAGTTAGAACATGTTCACCTCATTTTGCTACTAGTATACTTTTTTAGTAGCTTCATGCATAATCTATATTTCACAAATTAATTTTACCTATAGTGTTCATCCAATAGGGCAGTGGTTCTCAACCTGTGGGTCGGGACCCCATTTGGGGTCGAACGACCATTTCACGGGGGTCGCCAAACAAGGCTGTCCACCATTTTTCCCCCTTTTCTTTGGCCATGCCCCTAGCACCCAGTGATGTATAAGTGGTTGGGGTCACCACAACATGGGGAACTGTATTAGGGGTCACGGCATTAGAAAGGTTGAGAACCACTGCAATAGGGGTTATTGTTATTGTCTTCTGCTCTAGGAAATAGAAAGGGAGATATGAGCTATTGCAATAGGACTACTTCAGAAAAATTATATCATTTTAATAGTCACTGGAAGTCAGGTGGCATATGCATTTAATAAGTTATTATGATTCGTCAGACAAGTCAACCAGATGTTTAGACTTTTATCCATCTGTCAAGGCCTCCCCAAGGACCTGAGATAGACAGAAGTTGTTGTTTGATGGTGTTAAAGATATCATCACAAGACGTAAGCTGTTTCAAGTAAAGCTGCCTTTTACAATTGACTAATGGTGATTTTTGTCAATGCTGATGGTGTTCTAGTTGGGGTCCAGATGTTTTGGGATTGCACCAAGGAGCCTATTACTGTTGGTAATATGCCACAGTTGTTCTATTTATAAGTCTTTGTATTTTGTGATTCTATTCTATTCTATTCTATTCTATTCTATTCTATTTTGTTCTGTTCTGTTCTGTTCCATTCTATTCTATCCAGGTACTGCAATGTCCAGTATTCAGACCTTTTTGTCTTTCTTATCAACAATTGTTAAGTCGGGTATGTTATGTGGCAGGAGCTTGTGTGTCTGAATTCTAAAATCCTAGAGCACATTATCTTCTTCATTTTCTATTACTTTGCAAGATCCAATCTGGGTCAGTCACTTGGATCTTTTGAGCTTTCAGACTTGAGACTCTCTCTCACCAGAATGTGTACCACATTCTGGCACCATATGGCACCACATAAACACTACACATAGAATAGCCTAAGGCAGACATTCTGGTGAGAGAGAAGTTCCCTGAGGATGGGCCCCAGCATGAGTCCAAAAGCTCAGAAGACTCGTAGTCTTGGTGACCAACCCAGATTGGATCCTGCAACAGAATCCTGGGACACATATATTTCCCTTCCTTCAATTACTTTGTCTATTTTTGGTCCCAGCAGTTCTTGCTTGCAGACAAGGGGTGTTTCTTGCAGATCATGCACCATCATTGCTAGTTCATCATGCCGTGGTTTGTCGTCATTCTGTGCAATCCTCTTGCAGTACTATTACAAGTGAGACAGTTATTACTCAGAATATTCATCTGTACAGCCCCTGACATCATGTGAAATATCTTTATTGCAGTAACACATCACATGGATTTTTTTTTCTCTGTCTGAAGGTTGTCTGATTGATATCATCACTTCACAGGTGCTGAGCAACTTAGAAGAGCACAAAATGTGGCAGCACTGATCTTAACCAGTATCTGGAGATGATGGATCGCTATCTCCCCACACCTAGTTACAGGTGCAACAGAATAAAACCATTCTACACATTTGAGTGGGCAAAGCCCATTTCTGTTATCGTCTCGTGAACAAGATATGTCACACTTGGCTAAGAAACTCAAGTCTTATCTCATGGCGCACGAAAATAAGGAATTGAGAGTCATCTCACTTTTTTTTCTTCCAGAAGGTCAACAAGGATTATTCTTCAGTCATGTTTTTATTTGATTAATTGATCTTGTATGCAGGAAATTGCTTGACCCAAAGAAAAAAGTTCTATCTTGACCTCTGCACGTATATTTTCCATAGAGTACAGGTAATCCTCGACTTACGACCACAATGGAACCCAAAATTTCTGTTGCTAAGTGAGGCAGTTGTTAAGTGAGTTTTGCCCCATTTTATGACTTTTCTTGCCACAGTAGTTAAGGATCACTGCAGATGTTTAGTTAGTAACCCTATTGTTAAGTGAATCTGGCTTCTCCATTGAATTAGCTTGTCAGAAGGGTCCCAAAAGGGATCACATGACCTGGGACACAGCAACCGTAATGGATATGAGCCAAACATCTAAATTTTGATCATGTGACCAGGGGGATGGTGCAATGATCACAGGTCTGAAAAACGGTCCTATGTCTCTTTTTTCAATACTGTTGTAACTTCAAATGGTCACTAAACAAACTGTTGTAAGTTGAGGACTACTTGTATTTAGAATGCATTGAATAAACAAAAACCTAATTATATAAGTCCCATCCTTCTTGACATGGCTTGGTTCAGACTAGAAACAGATTTATTTCCACCATGAAAATGAAGCTAAATATAGATAAGAGGGAGAAATACTTTCACTTAATTAAAATTTAGCACCTTCCTTTGATCTATCTTTGGAATATCCAGATTATAAATCACAGAAGGGTCTTGTTTGCGTAGAGCACAAATGAACAAAAAGGGCACTGTAGCGCTTTTTGTGAAGATTGAGGGGGAGGTAAATTCAGCAAACTGCTGCGAAGTTACCAGCTCAAGGAAGAAAAATTAAAATCTCACCAAACCATGTCATCAGTTCAGAGCTCGAGAGAAACAGCTCAGAGCTAAGAAACAAGTCATTTCCTGCCAACTCCACAAAAAGTGTTACAAATGAAATTATGGTGCTAAAGGTAGAAGGGAACTTTCAAATGCTGTGCTAACCACTGGACTTCTCTTTAAAATGTCTTGACCGCCTAGCGATGTATGGGTAAATTTCAATTATCCTTGAACCTCCATTTTCTCCCCCACTTAAATATAAACTGCTAAAAAAAGATGACTGAAGAATTAGAATTTCAAACCCAAATGTGGAAAACACTGGAGGACAGGCATAAAAGCCTGCTTGTGCATTTGTTTATGATTCAGGATATAAATGTGATAAATAAGTAAATTACAGCAGCGTTCACACTTAGCTTTCTGGTATTGTTTTTACTAACCCAGAATGCTTTATTAGGAGTTTAAAAATGTATTCAGCTTTAGATATCAGGCGTGTGTTTCAACAAGCTTTAAAAAAGAATAGTGTCATCCAATTTCACAAACATGAACATTTTTTTTCCATTGCAAATGTTTCTGCAGGTGTTTATTATATTTATAGCCTGTAGTTCTTTTAAGAATTCTGGGTGGCAAAAATTATCTACCAAATCAATTCTGTGAAGTAATGAGAGGGAATAATGTGAACTCTCTGGATGATTCTGTTTTTTTGTTACTTTAGTCTAGTTAGTATTTTAACTATAATACTACATGAGCTATTTCCATTGCATTTCTGAGTAGTAAATAACAGAGCAGCATTCTTCAAAATGAAAAAGGTCTTCTGCAGTCATGACATAAGCCTAAGACTGAAAATCAGGTTTGTCAGATGCTATATTTTTTCTATCCTGCTCTATGAAGTAGAGAGTTGGTCTCTGACAGAAGGGCACCTGAAGAGACTAGAAGCATTTGAAAGGTGGATTTACAGGCGGCTGTTAAGTATAAGCTGGGTTGACAAGATCAGAAATGAGGAGCTGATAAGCTGCCTGGGAAAGCCAAGGAAAATCATCAAAACAATTAAAAAATGAAAGTTAGTATATTTCGGACATGTGATGCCACACCCAGAAAAATGCGGCATATTCCATTTAATCCTCCAGGGAAAGATTGAAGCAAATGAGATCCAGGCAGAAGAAGAACATCGTGGCTTCAAAATCTAAGGGATTGGTTTGGACAAAACTTAGCAGCACTTTTTCGTGCGGCTGCTGATAAAAACAGGATCGCCAACATGATTCCCAACGTCCAATAACAGATATGGCACAAGAAGAAGAAGAAGAAATAACAGAGGTTTCTATAACTTCAAAAAAATCTCTACCCAGAAAAAAAGCTTAATTGAATAAAAATTTTATTTCTACTTTTACATTCAAAAATGCCACACTTTCTGCCCTCATCCTATCAAATGATCATTCTGTTAATATAGTGAATGTTTCTATAGTTTTAATCTGGACATTTGCAAAACCTTTACAGAGAGAGCTAGATTTCATGAACAAGAAATATGAAATTTCCTCCAAGCTTGTTAGGATCTGATCCACATCTATTTAATAACAATAACAATAATAAAGTTGGAAGGGACCTTGGAGGTCATCTAGTCCAACCCCCTGCTCAGGCAGGAAACCCTATACCATTTCAGACAAATGGCTGTCCAGTCTCTTCTTAAAAACTTCCAGTGTTGGAGCATTCATCACTTCTGGAGGAAGGTTGTCCCACTGGTTAATTGTTCTAACTGTCAGGAAATTTCTCCTTAGTTCTAGGTTGCTTCTCTCCTTGATGAGTTTTCATCCGTTGCTTCTTGTCCTGCCTTCAGGTGCTTTGGAGAATAGGTTGACCCCCTCTTCTTTGTGGGAGCCCCTGAGATAATTAGAACACTGCTATCATGTCCCCCCTCGTCCTTCTCTTCATTAAACTAGACATACCCAATTCCAGCAACTGTTTCTTATGTTTTAACTTCCAGTCCCCTGATCATCTTTATTGCTCTTCTTTGTATTCTTTCTAGAGTCTCAGCATCTTTTTTACATTGTGGTGATCAAAACAGATGGAAACTAATCAAGGAGAGAAGCAGCCTAGAGCTAAGAAGAAATTTCCTTACTCAGTGGAAAAGCTTGCCTTGGGAAGTTGTGGATGCTCCAACACTGGAGGTTTTTAAGAAGAGATTGGACAACTGTTTACCTTGAATCCAGGTCACAAGTAGACCCAAAGAAAGTCTGCTATTAAGGCACACTCTTATTTAGTGTGTTCTTCTAAGGCAGTGGTTCTCAACCTGTGGATCGGGACCCCATTTGGGGTCGAACGACCATTTCACGGGAGTCGCCAAACAAGGCTGTCCGCCATTTTTTCCCCCTTTTCTTTGGCCACGCCCCTGGCACCCGGTGATGTATAAGTGGTTGGGGGTCACCACAACATGGGGAACTGTATTATGGGGTCGCGGCATTAGAAAGGTTGAGAACCACTGTTCTAAGGACTCAGGAGCTTTCTTGCAGCTAATCTCTTTGGAGGTTAAGTTTCAACCAGTGGATCTTCTTGCAGTTGTTTGTTTATCTCATGATTCTCTGTAGTACAATGATTTGAATGCCTTGCATTAGTGGCCCTGGGAGGGAAGAGGAGGCTTAGACCATATAGTAGGTTCTGCACAGGCCCCCCAAATGCATTGTGGCATCCTTTCCCAATTCCAGAACTATCATTCTGAATATTAATGTGCTGGAACTGATCTATTCCTCTGCCACTGGAAAGCTTATTAAGATGAAATGCTTGCCTTTGTTCACCATCAGTCTGTTGCCAAAGTTGACAAGCTTAACTACATCTAGATCCTCTTTTCTAATTTGGAAAAATCTTGGCAGCAAGAGAAAGAGGGATATCCTGACCTCACAGAACGCCTAATTCTCTCTCTCTCTTCCCCCCACCCCCTTGCTTCCTGTGTGGCTCATTCTTGATGGCATTGGAGCCACGTTATATATTCATGTTTGTTCCATTCCAACAGACGTCCTTCATCACTCCGTCCATATATAATAATGGGAAAAATGTTTTCGCATTGTGCTGATGTAATTACACCCGTACTATTAATGGCTGTATCTTTCTCCTAAATCTTACGCGAGCACATCTGGGCTCCAATACAGCCATGTAAGTTAATAAAATTCCTGAATGATTCTGGTAGCGGGCTGGAATGAATAATGCAACACAATATCCGTTGCTTCCTTATCCACCTTTCTTTTCCCCTTTGTTTCTTCCACAGCACTGTCAAATTTAGTTGTCAGTTCATTGAACCTAAAGTCCAGGTTGGATTATATAGTCAAATATTTCTCATTAATAACTGGCTGACTCGATTGCAGATAAGACCCTTGGTTTTGCATATGTGGAAATAATGGGAAGCCACTGGCTTTATAACAACTTATCATTACAATCCCTGCGTTGTTTTAGGCAGTGGGGTATGAATGAATTTCAAGAGAAGGGTCTCAAATGTCATGCATCAGAAGCCTCTCCTCATTCCGGATGCATATTCTTTACAGTTGCTGCAGAAGTTGATTGAGTGGGCCCTACTGATACTTAAAGTGTGTCTGGATGAATACATAATGCCAATTTGAGTATGTCTGTGTGTTTGTGTGTGTGTGTGTGTGTGTGTGTGTGTGTGTGTGTGTGTGTGTATGTAAAAAAGAAGGTCAGAATGGCCAAAACACAGAAGGGAATTTAAGCTTGCAAGTGACAGAGAGGGATATATTGAATGTATATAGTCACTATAGTAAGATATAGTGGATATACAGGTAGTCCTCAACTTACAACCACAACTGAGCCCCAAATTTCTGTTGTTAGGTGAGTTTTGTCCCATTTTACAACCTTTCTTGCCACAGTTGTTAAGTTAATCACTGTAGTTGATAAATTAGTAACTTGGTTGTTCGGTGAATCTGGCTTCCCCATTGACTTTGCTTGTCAAAAGATTACCCTGGGACACAACAACGGTCATAAGTATGAACCAGTTGCTAAGCATCTGAATTTTGATCACATGAGCATGGGGATGCTTCAAAGGTCGTAACTGTGAAAACTGGTCATAAGTCACATTTTTCAGTGCCGTTGCAATTTTGAATGGTCAGTAAATGAACCATTGTAAATCAAGGACTATCTGCAGAGCAGTAAGAAAAAGAAAAGGCAAGGGTGTCTGCCACTTGGAAAAGGTGATAGGAAGGTAACAGTGGGAAAAAGGAAGATCTTTTCAACTTCTTCTTTTCTTTGGTCCTCTTAGAAAAGAATTATATTCAAATAGACTCAAGCTGAATAAGAATGGCAATATGCATAGGCATAAAGCAGTGTTTCTCAACCTCACAGCTTTAAGACATGTAGACTTCAACTCCCAGAATTCCCCAGCCAGCATGGGTATTCTGGGACTTGAATCTATACATCTTAAAGCTGATAAGGTTGAAAAGCACTGGTATAGAGGTTAAGAAACTCTGGTATAGCAGTACATACAGTGGTGGGATTGAAATACCTGAATAACCAGTTCTCTTATTGGATGCAGGCCTGGGCCTCCAAGGCCTAGATTTAAGGTGACCAACCGTCCTCCTTTAGGGAGGACAGTCCTCCTTTTGTAAGTTCTGTCCTCCCTCAAAAAGTGTCCTCCTTGTGTGTGTTGTCACTTTCAAAAGCCAATAGGAATTGCTGCTGAGCGCGCCAAAACACCTGGCTGGCAAACTTTTCACATGCAAGTTGTCTGTATTATTGTTGCAATGAATAAAATGTTTTTTTTATTTACATTTTTTCTTCAATTTATTTGTGTCCTCCTTTTCATTGTAAAAGTTACTAGATTGGACTTCCAGAGTGGCATCCGTGCACTTCCGGTGGGCTGTTCTAGGCCTGGGAAGCCTCCTCCAGGCCTCGCAGGCTTAGAACAGACTTCCAGAAATGGCATCCACAAACTTCCGGTGGGTCGTTCTAGGCTGGGAGGCCTCCAAGCCTCCAAGGCCTAGACTCGACTTCCGGAAGCAGTGTACATTCAGCCAGTTCTCTGAACTCAGCAAATTTAGCTACCAGTTCTGCTGAACCAGTGTGAACCGGCTGAATCCCACCACTGGGTACATCCAAGGGTCTTGAAGGAGTTGATACATGTAAAGTCAGAGCTCCGCCTTGTGATATTTGAAAAATCAGGGAGAACAGTCAAAATTAAAAAAAAATTGAAGAAGAGCAAATGTTGTTCTTATCTTTAAAAACATGGGAAAAAGAAGATTTGGGTAACTGCAGATGATCCATACTGTTTGACATCCATATCAGGCAATATTGGATTATGGTACTAAGCAGTTGTTTTGTGAGCATTTGGAAAACAATGCATTGCAGTACATGGCAGGACCAATCTTGGACATGAAATATAGTTCAGAACATGCCAAACTACTACTACTACTCAGTGGTGGGATTCAAATATGTGAACAACCAGTTCTCTGTGTGAATGCCGCTTCCAGAAGTCCAGTTTGGGCCTGGGCAACCAAAAATTAGCTACCAGTTCTGCCAAAGTGGTGCAAACTGGCTGAATCCTACCGCTGCTGCTGCTGCTGCTGCTGCTGCTGCTGCTGCTACTACTACTACTACTACTACTACTGCTGCTGCTGCTGCTATTTCCTTCTCCCTTCTCCCTTCTCCCTTTTTCCTTTCTTCTTCTGAGTAGCCTAAAGACAAAAAAACATTGGCACTTGAACCACAGTTTCCAAATGAATAGATAATGCCAATTTGAGCATTTCTGTGTATTTATGTATGTGTGTGTATGTAAAAAAGAAGGTCAGAATGGCCAAAACACAGAAGGGAATTTAAGTTTGCAAGTGACAAAGAGGGATATATTGAATGTATATAGTCAGTATAGTAAGATATAGTGGATATACAACAAAACTCATGATAAAGAATGCAAGGGTTGCAATCATAGATTGTCTCCTCCCAGAAAATTTCCGACTGTCTTTGCTTCTATATTTTACTTGTGAAAATGAGTCCGATTGCCTTGATTTTACACAGTTTGGCGGGGAGGTTGACATCAATTAATTATTAAAGCCCTCCAAAGGGAAATAAAACAGTAGAGTCATATTTTTTTTTCATTTTGCAATTTGATTGCCTTAGACAGTGTCTGGTAGATCCAATGTTCTGTAACAAACATCTTTTTGTCACTTGGATATCAAAGGCTGCCTTCACAGTTTTACAACTGTGCTTCTGATATGAGTGTAAAGAGCTATTTGGGGCTGCTTAAGCAGTGTTCTTCTTTGGAAATCTGTTCCTAATTGAAGACCTGAAGTTAATGAATTGAACAGGATTTTTAATTTAAAAAAAAACAAAGATGAAAGAAGAAAAGATTTGACAAACAAGTTCAGGATTAATTTCACAGTAGAATATCAAGCTCCTCTAATTGAAACCTTGCTGCCTTTTACTGAGTGGCCATTAGATCATCATACAGACTCCGTGTTGGCAATTAGATTTGAGGACTGTAGTTTTCACCGGTTTGGGCTGTCAGAGGAAGCAGCTATGATATCAACTGCTACAGGGATAGAATCAAGATCACATGAAGTATTAATACCACTTTACAATGCCTTGGTAAGGCCACACTTGGAATACTGCATCCAGTTTTGGTCACCACGATGTAAAAAAGATGTTGAGACTCTAGAAAGAGTACAGAGAAGAGCAACAAAGATGATCAGGGGATTGGAGGATAAAGCATATGAAGAACGGTTGCTGGAATTGGGTATGTCTACTTTAATGAAGAGAAGGACGAGGGCGGGGACATGATAGCAGCCTTCCAATATCTCAGGGGCTGCCACAAAGAAGAGGGAGTCAAGCGCCTGAAGGCAGGACAAGAAGCAATGGATGGAAACTAACCAAGGAGAGAAGCAACCTAGAACTAAGGAGAAACTTCCTGGCAGTTAGAACAATTAACCAGTGGAATAAGCAGTGAATGCTCCAACACTGGAAGTTTTTAAGAAGAGACTGGACAGTCATTTGTCCGAAATGGTATAGGGCAGTGATGGCAAACCTTTTAGACACCGAGTGCCCAAAAACCGCCCTGCCCCCGCTCCCGCTTGGTCGCCTGCCTCCCTGTCCCACCCCGCCGGCCCGCAGGGCCACCTACCACCTCCATGACCCATTGCAGATCATCCAGACAGCCGTGCAATGCCATGGCAGCCATGCCCTCTGCCTGCGTCCCACAGCATCATCTGTGTGCAATGGGGTGCAAGGGCGGAGCCTTGTCCCCACTGCCCAGCTGCCATGTCCTTGGCTGCACTGCTGCATGCGGGTCACGCCCAGGGGCGATTCTCCTTCAGGTGGCTGCTGGTGAGGAGGGGGCTGCGGGGGGAGGTGGGAGCTAGGGCAACAGCATGCGTGCCCATAGAGAGGGCTCAGAGTGCCACCTGTTCGCCACCATTGGTATAGGGTTTCCTGCCTGGGCAGGGGGTTGGACTAGATGACCTCTAAGGTCCCTTTCAATTTATTATTATTATTATTATTATTATTGTTGTTGTTGTTGTTGTTGTTATTGCCCCTATTAGACAGTTAAAGCTGTTGTATGTGGGCACAATGGCTCAATGGTTAAAGATGTTGAGCTTGTTATCTGGAAAGCTTACATCCCAGGTTCTAGACCTGAGTGCTGGGTGAAGGAGTGAGCTCCCAGTACTTGCCCCAGCTCTTGCCCATCTAGCAGTTCGAAACCATGAAAATGCGAGTAGATCAATAGGTACCACTTTGGTGGGAAGTAACAGCATTCCATGAGCCTTGGCATATAGTCATGCTGGCTATGTTGCCATGGAAATATCCTCAGACAATACTGACACCCTCGGCTAAGAAATGGAGATGAGCACAGCCCCTTAGAGTCAGATACAACTGGACAGGGGAAACTTTTATCTTTACTTTTAATGACTTGGCACTGCTTTATTCCATTTGCATGAGTTACTTCCTGGAATGAGCAAAAGGGTACCAAGAAAAAAAAAAGCTCAGTCGTAGCCTTGAAGGGCAGCTGTGCTATCACAATGGCTAATGAGTTGGCCTGGTTGCTAACCAGGGCTATTATGGTGAGGTGTTGAGACAGCAGTCCAATTAATCTGCTGGTGCACTGTAAGTGTAGATGTGGGGGACAAGAGCCTCGGGGTGGGGAACAATTACTGGGTGATATGAGACAGATCTGACTAAAAAATTGGAAAAAGAGAGAGAGAAGTCTGTGAGATTATCTGGGACAAGACACATCCTCTTCCCGACCTGTTTTCCTTGGTACCTTCTGGGAGGAGGGGGCTTCGTGGTATCCATAGCAGAACATCCAGATTCAGCCATAGTTTCGTTCCATACAGCATTAACCTTGTGAATTCTTAATCTTCCTCCTTCCATTATATATTCAAGATGAACAGTATTTAATATTTATTTGCTATGTATATGTAGAGGTGTGGGTCTATACATATATTGTACATAGTATGTTTAGGTGTGTGTCATGTATGTGTTTCACTTTGAGAGCAGGCAACTAAATTTCATTTTTGATGTGTGCCGTTGTGCCCACAGTAAAAAAAAATGACAATAAAGGTTATCTTATCTTATCTTATCTTATCTTATCTTATCTTATCTTATCTTACCTTACCTTACCTTACCTTACCTTATCATCTTATCTTATATCTTATCTTATCTTACCTTACCTTACCTTACCTTACCTTATCATCTTATCTTATATCTTATCTTATCTTACCTTACCTTACCTTACCTTACCTTATCTTATCTTATCATCTTATCTTATCATCTCATCTTACCTTACCTTACCTTATCATCTTATCTTATCATCTCATCTCATCTTATCTTATATCTTATCTTATCTTACCTTACCTTAGCTTATCATCTTATCTTATCTTATCTTATCTTATCTTATCTTACCTAACCTTACCTTACCTTACCTTATCATCTTATCTTATCATCTTATCTTATCATCTCATCTTATATCTTATCTTATCTTATCTTATCTTATCTTATCTTACCTTACCTTACCTTATCATTTTATCATCTTATCATCTCATCTTATATCTTATCTTATCTTATCTTATCTTACCTTACCTTACCTTACCTTATCATCTTATCTTATATCTTATCATCTCATCTCATCTCATCTTATCTTATCTTACCTTACCATACCACCTTATCTTATCATCTTATCATCTTATCTTATCATCTTATCTTATCATCTCATCTCATATTATCTTGTATCTTATCTAATCTTATCTTATCTTTTATCTTATCTTATATCTTATCTTATCTTAAGAGGAGAGAAAACAACTGTGCACAGCTGTGATCAAAATGGCTGGAGAGAAAAACGAGAGAGAACAGTTAAGTGTGTGGAGCAGGAAGGGAGAAGAAAGGGTCCCCTGGTGGCTTCTCTGGAAGAAGGGAAGTGAAGACTCAGAGCTCCATCCAAGAACCAAGAACAAAAAGGAGGGATCCAGTTGCCTGCAAAGCAATACATCCCAGAACAAATTTAAAAAAGCAATTATTAAAAAAACAGCCACATGAATTAAGTATAATGTTTTATTAAAAAGGAGTAGATGGGGAAAGAAAAGTAACCAAATCATTTGCCAATAAGATCCATATAGCAAATAATCTTCATATTAGGTCCTGAATGATCTTCAATGGTTGCCTAGGTTTCAGAGAGTGGTCAGTCCAGGGAGAAAGTATTAGCCCAGGGCAAGATGACAATTTGGGTGCATTTGTGGAAGGGGCATCAACAGGCCAGCTGAATTCCAAGTGGGCATATTTGATGGACACCTCAGTTTCTCTCACCCTGGTCTCTAGGGAAAGTCTGGGTAGAAGACCATGAAAGTCTTCTCAGAGAGAAGCAGTAGATCTTTGGTTGAATGGATCCAGGAAGAAGTCAAGTCGTGTTGTGCACATTACAGTAAATTCCAGCATTTTCCTTTCTTTCCCTCTCTCTTTTGTCAAGTCCAGAAATAGGGGAGGGAGACAGATAAAAAAGAGGAGGAAATAGGAATGGAGACGAATAATTCCTGGGAGGGAGACTTAGGAGGAATAGAATAGATTTTAGAATTCAGACACACAATCTCCTGCCACATAACATACCCGAACTTAACAATTGTTGATAAGAAAGACAAAAAGATCTGAATAGTGGACATTGCAGTACCTGGATAGAATAGAATAGAATAGAATAGAATAGAATAGAATAGAATAGAATAGAATAGAATAGAATAGAATAGTTGGAAGGGACCTTGTAGGTCATCTATCCAACCCCCTGCCCAAGCATTAAGCCCTAAACCAGTTGTGACAGATGGCAGTCCAGTCTCTTCTTGAAAGTCTCCAATGATGAAGCACCAACAACTTCTGAAGGTAGTCTCTTCCATTGGTTAATTGTTCTCACTGTCAAAAAAAATCTCCTTATTTCTAGGTTGAATCTCTCCTTGATCAGTTTCCATCCATTATTCCTTGTCTGGCCTTCAGGTGCTTTGGAAAATAGATCCAAAAATACTTCCAAATATCCAGGATCTGAAGAACATCACTAGCACTGAATATCAAATCAGGCTGATTCAGTGATGAAGATGAAGGCAGTGATGAAGATGAAGGAATGAGCAGAAATCCATTTTAAAGAATGAAGCAGACACAGGTAGGTGCTAAGCAAAGAAAAAGACAGAATTCCGGTTGGTTAGCTCAACCGGAGTAACTTCAGAATTGCAAAATGGATGGCTGCCCATTGTAAAAGTGTCTCTAAATTTAATCCATACATTACAAAAATAAAATTGTGGCCCCAGGTGAGAAAGTTCTGGGAGATGCTAAGGAAAGAGAAAGGAAGTGAGGCATTGATGTCAACACTCTCACCTGAGCAATCTCAGGCACCATCTGTTATGGTTTAAAAAGCTATTTGCAGAAATGGATGAAGATACCCATGAGTCCAAACTGTTGGGTTCTCTAAGTTCATGGAATTAAATGGATCTCATAGTTCATAGTTCACGTCCCTGGACATAAGAAGGATCATTAAACTGAAGAAGATCCAATGGAATTATACCTACAAAGCAGTTTTAGGTTTTTGCTCAGCTATCTGATTGTTCAGGGAACTTTAGAAATTTTGTTTACTCCTTCATCTATACAAGTGTAAAAAACACCTTTTCTCCACTCAGATATAGAGGTAGTCCTTGACATATGACCCCAACTGAAACCAGAAGTTCTGCTGTAAAGCAAGGCAATTGTTAATGAGTCACAGACAATTTTACCATCTTTTTTGCCATAGTTGTTAAGCGAAACTGGATTCCCCCTTTTACTCTGTTTGTCAGAAGATCACAAAAGACAATCACATTTATTTATGTGTTTATTTAGCATATGGCATTATCATACAAGGACTAGCAATATATCACTGCTTCAGACTGGAAGGCGGTGCAGAGAGTGGTGAGGATGGCCGAAAAGATCATTGGAAGTTCCCTCCCTTCCATCCAGGACATAGCACAGAAGCGTTGCTTGAGCAGGGTCCGCAGGATTATCTGGGACACTACCAGTGGTGGGATTCAGCCGGTTCGCACAACTTTGGCAAAACTGATAGCTAATTTTTTGTTGCCCAAGCCCAGAATGGACTTCCAGAAGTGACATCCACATAGAAAATCAGTTGTTCACATATTTGAATCCCACCACTGGACACTACCCATCCTCTTCATGACCTGTTTTCCTTGTTACCTTCTGGAAGGAGGGGGCTTTGTGGTATCTGAAGCAGAACATCCAGATTCAGTCACAGTTTTGTGCCATACAGTATTAATCTTGTGGACTCTAAAGCTTCCTCCTTCTGTTATGTATTCTAGATCAGTGGTTCTCAACCTGTGGGTTGGGACCCCATTTGGGGTCGAACGACCATTTCACGGGGGTCACCAAACAACGCAGTCCGCCATTTTTTCCCCCTTTTCCTTAGCTGTGCTACTCCCTTTTATTCTATTGGCTTTTGAAAGCCGATAGAATAGACTCTCTTGAATAGAGTCCAATTCTATTGGCTTTCAAAAGCCAATAGGAATTGTCCAGGCTGCCCTGCTGAGCCCGCAAAAAGTCCCATTCTGCAAACGGTGCTGCACCAGTTGAGTAGTCCTCGACTTACAACCGGTTGAGTAGTCCTTGACTTACGACCGGTTGGGGGTTGCGGCATTAAAAAGGTTGAGAACCACCGTTCTAGATGGACAGTGATTCATATTTATATGTTACTTATATGTAATGATGTAGGTCTATAGATATGTTGTATATAGTATGTTTAAATGTGTGTTGTGTATGTATACACTTTGAGAGCAAACAACTAAATTTCATTTTTAATGTGTGCCATTGTGTCCACAGTAGAAAATGACAATTATCTAATCTAATTAACATTTCACCTAGATTAGTTAATACAGTAAAATATAAATGTTAAAAAGATCTATGTTCAAATACCAATGTCTAGGCCAGAGGTAGGCCACCTTGGCTCTTTTATGACTCATGGACTTCAACTCCCAGAATTCCTGAGCCAGCATGGCTCAGCTTGGAAACCTCTCCCTTTCCCCTCAGCATGGCTGGCTCAGGAATTCTGGGAGTTGAAGTCCACGAGTCATAAAAGAGCCAAGGTTGACTACCCCTGGCCTAGGCCATCTAACCATTGAAGCGCAGCATCGTTTATATTAAAAAAATCAAATTCTGGATTGGTATATGCTCTCAGCTTACAGCTGGTCACGATGTGATCTACAGTTTGATGTGGGACCCTGCAGTCACACTGAGGGGATGATATCATGTCCCATTTATACAGAGTCCCAGCAGATGCCATGTGAGATGTGATCCTATTCAGGGTTGCCCATTGCTGACATGGTAGTTCAAAGTCTGGCACTTTTTTTTTGTGGGATCATTTACATGTCTTTCAGGCAATCACATGACCCCAGAACACTGCAACTATCATAAATACATACCAATTGCCAAGCACCCAAATTTTAATCACATGACTGTGGGTCTGCTGTGATGATTGTAAGTGCGAGAACCAGTTTTCCAGAGCTGGTTGTAACTTTGAACGTTGTAATTCAAGGACTACCTATATAATATATCTTCTAGGATTATGAATACCCCTTCCATACTTTCCATCACTTTGAAAATGCTTGGAATGGCAACCCTCAGGTAACAGTGAAACTAACCATAATAACAACAGCATCATATAAGCATGGTCACAACTATTAGGAAAGGTGCTGGTTGCAAAACTGCTAACACACCTTTTACTTTCACAAGACATAGGGGCATTTTGAATCACAGGACAATTGTCTGGGAAACACCATCCTTCCCTTGTCATTTTCCCTCCTAGCAAAGATTTTTGGCAAAGGATCAAACTTGTTTTGAAGCCATCAAAGAAAATATATGTAGTAAAAACATGAATTGGGCACTAGCCATTTATTTATTTTGTGTGTGGAATAGCAATGAGGACATGTTTGCTACAGGCAGTCTCCGTCCCTAACTCTTATCTTTAACTCAGATTTATGGGTTGGTGAAACTCGTACTTATGAATGGGCTGCCTGCTATTAAAAATGGTCATTCTCTTTCCTCAAACCAACAAATTGCTGAAACTGGGCAATGTTTTCAGGAACTACGGAAAACAGGCTGTATATTAAAACTGTGTGGCTTCAAGGCTTCATCAGATCGAGGAAGGAGAATGCTATCCACTATTTTTTACTAATAGGCAGTGCATTTGTAAGTATGGATTGTCCATAAGTCAGATAATTTTACACAGGGACTACTGGTATTTCATAGTTGATGGGGCTAAAGGGTTAAAGCTTGATTGTAAAGCTTTTTTTTTTTTTTGCATTCTCCTATTGACCAGGTAGAGAAAAAAAATGATGAGCATTGATTGACTGTGATAATATTCAGTACGTTTTCATACTAATGTAGTTGTAAATACAGAAGATGATTACAGATCATTTTGCGAGGAATTGGAAGGTGGGAATGATGATGAGATGGACTTCAGTGACTCAAAACAAGTGATATATAAGTGGAGAGGGAAAGAAGATAAAAATATGCATCTATGTAACTTTTATGTTCAAGACTGATAGGCCTTAATTTATCTCAAAAGCCGAACAGACAGAACAGAACAGAATAGAATTGGAGGGGACCTTGGAGGTCTTTTAGTCCAGCCCCCTGCTCAAGCAGGAGAACCTATACCATCTCAGTCTAGTCTCGTCTTAAAAACCTCCAGTGATGAAGCACCTACAACTTCTGAAGGCAAAGCTGTTCCACTGGTTAATTGTCCTCACTGTTAGGAACTTTCTCCTTAATTCCAGGTTGCTTCTCTCTTTGATTAGTTTCCAACCATTGTTTCTTGTCCTGCCCTCTGGTGCTTTGGAGAATAATTTGACTCCTTCTTCTTTGTGGCAGCCCCTCAAATACTGGAACACTGCTATCATATCACCCCTAGAGTCAGGCTTGATTGGTTCTTGGATAAGAGACCATCCAGGGAATCTCAGCAACATACAAGACTAAGAAGTTGTCAAAATACCTTGGAAAAAGACAATGTTGCAAGCAAACTGCATGGATTTATCTAGGTAAGCATCATGTGTTGAGTTTAACTCAAAAGAGCTTTTATTTTTGTGTGTAACATATTCAATGCAACACCATTCTTATCTGTAGTTCAGTTTGCTTGTGAGTGATTCTTTTTTAAAAAAAAAAATGAAGATAGCTCCTGTCAGTCATAAATTGTGGAATATGTTTTAAATAGCTTGCCTGTGTGACAGCTTTCAAAAGCTTCTGAGATACTTATCTGAAGAAGTCAATGCTAACCCGCTTCCATACTGTTAACAAGCAAATTGTACGGACATGTTGATGCAGTCTTTATATGTTGAGCTCTGTGTCAAAGAGATTTTATGTTCATAAAGGTAAAGAGGGTGAGACACTCCAATAAAAATATTGGGCCTGCTTTCATTTACAATGCCCATACCCTATAGAGCTGTAACTCCCATTTTACATACAAATTAAACAAGATTTTCCATAAAGGAACACAGTTTTCCTCCCATGTAGCCAGCCAAAAGTCAATAGGTTCTTTAAGATTTGGTGACAATTGGTTCCAACTAGGGTGAAAAGGCAAAAAAAAAAAAAACCCACACACAAAAAAATGAATAAATATTGGAAGAATTGCAGTGAAACCTTTCAATCTATGTTCCTCTTCTCATCAAAGTGACAATAAAGTTATTATTCTATTCTATTCCATTCTATCCCATTCCCTATTCTCTATTCCAGTGGTTCTCAACCTGTGGGTCGGGACCCCATTTGAGGTCGAACGACCATTTCACGGGGGTCGCCAAACAACACAGTCCGCCATTTTTTCCCCTTTTCCTTAGCTGTGCTACTCCCTTTTATTCTATTGGCTTTTGAAAGCCAATAGAATAGACTCTCTTGAATAGAGTTTAATTCTACTGGCTTTCAAAAGCCAATAGGAATTGTCCAGGCTGTCTCTGCCCTGCTGAGCCTGCCAAAAGTCCCATTCTGAAAACGGTACTGCATCAGTTGAGTAGTCCTCGACTTACGATCGGTTGAGTAGTCCTCAACTTACGACTGGTTGGGGGTCGCAGCATTAAAAAGGTTGAGAACCACTGCTCTATTCTATTCTCTATTTTCTATTCTCTATTCTCTATTCTAAACATCAATAATGGCATTGTAGTCAGCAGATCACCACAAGGGACCTTTTCTGCTCTGGAGTTTAGACCTATACTGAGATTTAAAGTGACTGGAGGTTTTTGCCATCCTTTTATACTTTTGCTTAAGAGACTAAGAGTATAAACAATTAACACCTGTAAATGGATTGATGGCACTTCTTATCAGTCACTTGCCATCACTTTCAGGCCACTGGCCTCCATCTTATTTTAAGGCATCATCTCTAGCATACAACACCTGGGGCTGGTCAGATAAATTGTCAGTAAGTTGGGAACTCAGTTAATTGACCCTCTGCCAAAGATATTTTAAATAAGGTATTGTATCTAACAGGCAACACTGGGGGTTGTTTGATATCATTCTTGTCAATAATTTGAGAACTCAGACTATTCACCCTTTGCTAAGAATATTCTAGTGGGAAACATTTATTCTAGTACGCATTTGCTAATCTCCTTCCCAGCAGGTACCAGATTAGACAACTCATCACGTCCACTTTATGTTAATTGTTACAAGCCGGATTACAGGTAAACAAACTCAAAAGCAAGAGCAATTTACAAGACAGTGATGTGATCCACAAAGCTTGCTAAGACATTTTTTCTGAGACAAAGTTTGCTCAGATACATGTAAGTTCTCTCAGGAAACTAAATAATTCTTCCTACACAAATATGTCATATGTGTGCAAAGGGGGATTGGAATCAACTCCATTGTCTCCTCACCAATCTTCCACAACATCACTACAAATATCAGAAGGGAGGGGGGGAGGACCTGCATTGTGAAAAATTCTCAAAGAATTGTTGCCTACAAACTATGAAACTAAAATGAGGTGAGGGCTCCTTAGTGCTTTCTGAGCTTGACTGTTTTCTTGCAGACATTTCATTACCCAAACTAGGTAACATCAACAGTGCTAGTAAGGAGTGGGGTTTGCTCTCAGTTTATATTCTAGTGCTTTATACCACGTGGTTCTTTGGTTGGGCTGTTTATTGTTAGGGTTTTTTTTGGGTAGTTTCTTGATTGGGGTATTGTTTACCATCAGACCAACAATCAAGTAAACAACATTTTCAATGTGGAGAAAAGCAAAGCCTTACATTTCGGCAGGAAAAACCAAAGGTACAAGTACAGATTGGGTGAAACCTGGCTCAAAAACAGTAACTGTGAGAGGGACCTTGGAGTCTTAGTGGACGATCACTTGACTATGAGCCAGCAGTGTGCTGCAGCAACCAAAAAAGCTAATACAGTCCTGGGTTATATAAACAAAGGCATAGAATCAAGATCATGTGAGGTATTAGTACTGCTTTATAAAACCCTAGTGAGACCACACCTGGAATACTGCAGCCAATTTTGGTCACCATATCACAAAAAAGATGTTGAGAGTTTGCCAAAAATTCAAAGAAGAGCAACTTAGATGATCAAAGGCCTGGAGACTAAAACATGCGAAGTACAGGTGCAGAACTTGGATTTGGCTAATCTAAAGAAAAGAAGAAATAGGGGTGACATGATAGCAGTATTCCAGTATATGAGGGGCTGCCACAAGGAAGAGGGGGTCAGGTTGTTCACCAAAGCACCAGAGGGAAGGACGAGAAACAGTGGTTGGAAACTGATCAGAGAGAAGCAACCTGGAATTAAGGAGAAACTTCCTGATAGTGAGGACAATCAACCAGTGGAACAGTTTGCCTCCAGAAATTGGGGTAGGGGAGGGGGGCTCCATCACTGGAGGCTTTTAAGATGAGGCTAGACATTCACCTGTCTGAGATGGTGTAGGTCAGACATGTCAAACTCGTGATGTCATGTGACGTCACGCAACGTATCGGAGCTTTTTGCTGTTGCCAGTAATGGGATGGACACGGCTCCGGTATGATGAAACCGGCCCACGGGCCAGCAATTTGACACCCCTGGTGTAGGTTCTCCTCCCTGAGCAGCGGGCTGGACTAGAAAACCTCCAAGGTCCCTTCCAGCTCCTATTCTATTCTATTCTATTCTATTCTATTCTATTCTATTCTATTCTATTCTATTCTATTCCTATTTCCATTCCATTCCATTCTATATTCTATTCCAGTCTATTCCATTTCATTCTCATCCATTATTCTATTCTATTCTATTCTATTCTGTATTTCTATTCTATTCTATTCTATTCTATTCTATTCTATTCTATTCTATTCTATTCTATTCTAGTCTAGTCTATTCTAGTCTAGTCTAGTCTAGTCTAGTCTAGTCTAGTCTAGTCTAGTCTAGTCTATTCCTATTTCCATTCCATTCTATATTCTATTCCAGTCTATTCCATTCCATTCTCATCCATTATTCTATTCTATTCTATTCTATTCTATTCTATTCTATTCTATTCTATTCTATTCTATTCTATTCTATTCTAATACCCCAAACAATAAACTGCCGAACAGCCCAATAGTAAACAGCTCAACCAAAGAATTGCTAAGAATATAAACTGAGAGCAAACCCCACTCCTTACTAGCACTGATGATGTTACCTAGTTTGGGTAATGAAACGTCTGCAAGAAAATAACCAAGCTCAGAAAACACCATAGATCCCTCATTTCAACCCTGAGCTACAAATATTCTTTCCTATATTGGTAAAATGAAATACAAGAATGCCCAGAGAAAACAGCAAGAATTTTCTTCATTTCCAAGACAAATCCTGAGACTTGAGAATCGTGATCAATAAATGTACATTTGTAACCTATAAAATACAGATATGAATCAAGGAAATATGTTTTTTTAATAAAACCTGTTCTCCTATTTTAATTAAAATCTTCAGACTTCCATTATTGTATTTTATGTTCTCTGGCTATGTGTGCATATGTTACAGAAGCTGAGCTCTTTATCCCAGTGGGGAAAAAATGCCGAGAAATTCTTAATCACTGTTTTATTTTGAAGTCACTGTATAATTGATGATTGATTTCATAAATTCTCTCTATTTATCTTGGATGCCAACATTTAATAACTGGCAACATTTCAGATATTGCCTTTGGTGGCATTTTTGCCAAAATCCTAATAATCTTTTCTGCTTCATTTATGTCTCTAGAAATTCTTGCTTTTTGGTTATTACTTATAAACTAGATTAAAATGCATTGGTCTTCCTAGGTTATTACTGTTAAGTCATCTGTCACTGTGGCAATAATAAAATACATTTAAGTATGGACAACTTTTCATAAAACCTCAGATTTGGAGCTTGCAAAAGCTACGGAAGATTGCTTTAACTCAATAATTCAGTAATAAACTTAATAATTCCTAAATAAGATAGCCATCTATTAAGAAAAGTTTGTAAGGAATCTTCCCTTTTCTGAGGAAATGGGAAATATGAGGAGATATTTGTCAATGCTGCTAATATTGGATATTATTGCTTTGACAAGATATGCAGAACTTTCTGGTATTTTTAAAGTTAATTCAGATGATGGGGGGGAGAAAGATAAGGACTGCACGGGAAGGAAAGGGAAGTGAATCTTTGCCTTCCAGGTTGATTAAAAAATGTGAATGATGACTGCAAAAAGGGGGAGGGGAATAGCCTGGAATGTTATGTGCAAATGAAGGGAAATTCAGATCTTGGCATCCATCCATGTAGTGCCGACACTCTGTTACATTGTAATAAAGGCTTTCTAGGATAAACAATGCGTGGAAGTTCTTTGAAGTGTTTCATTAGTCGGAACCTTGACAATATTCTAATGGCTTGTCCTGTCAGTGTTGGTGGGAATGGTCTGGGTCAGGGTAGGCAACCTTGGCTCTTTTATGACTCATGGACTTCAACTCCCAGAATTCCTGAGCCAGCCATGCTGAGGGGAAAGGGAGAGGTTTCCAAGCTGAGCCATGCTGGCTCAGGAATTCTGGGAGTTGAAGTCCATGAGTCATAAAAGAGCCAAGGTTGCCTACCTGTAGTCTGAGTGATTAACATTAGACCAACAATCAAGAAGCAAACAATACCCAATCAAGGAACTGCCAAACAAGCTAACAGTAAACAACAGTCCAATTAAGGAACCACCAAGTACACTCCCACCAATACTGATAGGGCAAACCTATCGGGTCGATGGGTGTCAAACTCATCACGTCACATGACGTGTCACGATGTAGCATGACTTTTTTTAGAATAGAATAGAGCTGGAAGGGACCTTGGAGGCCTTCTAGTCCAGCCCCCTGCTCAAGCAGGAGAACCTACGCCATCTCAGATAAGAGACTGTCTAGTCTCTTCTTTAAAATCTCCAGGGATGGAATGTCCATGATTTCTGGAGGCCAGCTGTTCCACTTGTTAATTGTCCTCACTGTTGGGAAGTTTCTCCTTAATTTCAGGTTGCTTCTGTCCATGATCATCGTTTCTCCTTCTTCCCTCTGGTGCTTTGGTGAACAACCTGACCCCCTCTTCTTTGTGGCAGCTCCTCAAATACTGGAATACTGCTATCATATCTCCCCTATTTCTTCTTTTCTTTAGACCAGCCAAACCCAAGTCCCGTAGCAGTTCTTCGTATGTTTTAGTCTCCAGGCCTTTGATCCTCTTAGTTGCTCTTCTCTGAATTTTTTCCAAACTCTCAACAACTTTTTTGTGATAAGGTGACCAAAATTGGCTGCCGTATTCCAGGTGTGGTCTTATTAGGGTTTTATAAAGTGGTACTAATACTTCACATGATCTTGATTCTATGCCTCTGTTTATACAACCCAAGATTGTATTAGGTTTTTTGGTTGCTGCTGCACACTGCTGGCTGGATGGGGGCACGGCCTCCGTATGATGCAACCGGCCCACAGGCCGGCAGTTTGACACCCCTGCACTAGTCTGTAAAATGAGAGCAAACCCCACTCCCTATTAACACTGATGATGTTACCTAGTTTGGCAATCAAACATCTGCAAGAAAACAATCAACACGAGAGAGAACCAAGCACCCTGCCATTCAACCCTGAGCTACACATCATCTCTCCTAAAGATCATAGCACTGAGCCTATTACTTAAGTGAGTAATAAAATATTCCCTCGAAATAAAGATCATTAATACAGCATTTAAGTATACATGCTTTGCACCATGAAGGAAGTTCATAGAAGATATATTTCCCATATTTTCATCTGCCTTTCCCAAACATCCATTCTACCCATCTTGCTTTGTCCTAAATATGTTAGGATCCCAGACAGTTAAAAAAAAAAATCCAGAAAAAAAAATATCCAGAGTAACAATACTTCATCTCTTGCTTCCTAGCACTTCTGTAGTTTCTAAATGTCTAATAGCGGTAACATCCATTTAAACCCACAGGTTACTAAAAACAGCATCAGCATAAAAGAAAAATCTGAAGATGAGACAGCACTGTGACTCTAAAGTGTTATTATCAAAATGATCTCCCTGAAGATTTACGCACAGGTCTTTGTGTTGAAACGGAAAAAAAAATCAAGAGACAATTCAATGTCTGCCTTTCCCATCTGAGTAATAATGATGATACTTTTTTTTCTTTTAATGGGGCTGAAATAAGGCAGCGGGGAGCCATCCATTGCAATGTAACTTGCTCAGATTGTGTTTTTGACATAGCAGCAGAAGAAAGTTCCTTGGAATGCAGTATTGCAGGCAAACTCTGCCCACAGCTTGGAGTTTGATCCTGATGGGGCTCAAGGTTCACTCAGCCTTCCATCCTTCCAAGGTCAGTAAAATAAGGATCCAGATGGTTGGGGGGAGTAATACGCAGACATTGTAACCTGGCCAGAGAATGCTGTAAAGCAGTGTTTCCCAAATTTGACAATTTTAAGGCATGAGGACTTCAATTCCCAGAATTCCACAGCCAGCAACGCTGGCTGTGGAATTCTGGGAGTTGAAGTCCACATGCCTTAAAATTGTCAAGTTTGGGAAACACTGCTGTAAAGCAGAGCTCTCAACCTTTCCAGTTAGGCAGCCCAGAAGGAAAGGGAGGAGCATGAAATGTGCACATGCACACATGCGAACGGGCCACTGGCGCCCACACAAACAGGCCACTGGCATTTGCATGCATGCGCAAATGGGCCGCTAGCGCCCATGTGACACTAGTGGTAGTGCTAGCGCACACATGCATGTGCAAATGTGGCTGCTAGCACCCCCTGATGGTGCTACTGCAAGGGGGGCTCACCAGCTATTCCCGGGCCATGGACCATAGGTTGGGAACCCCTGCCGTAAAGCACTGTGGAGAAAGATATAAGTCTAAGTGCTATTCCTGTTACTATTGTGGTGCTTACTTTCACTAATGGCCCTCTGTGGAGATGTGGGAAGTTCAGCAGACAAACAGGAAATCAGGCTGTTGGGTAGAGAGCATGGAAATGAAAGCCTTCAGAACTGGGCAATCCACATACCTACATTTGGCTGCCTTCTTTTCAGGTTGAATTACAGGTTGAACTGCTAAAGGGTCTGTAAGCTAAACCATACGATGAATGTCACGTGGACTTTGTTTTTCCTTGAAGACATTTTGCTTCTCATCCAAGAAGCTTCTTCAGTTCTGGTGTGTCTTGATGTGTCCAAGCTGTCTTCAAAGGAAAACAAAGTCCAGCTGCCTTTTGAAAAAGCATCTTTGGGACAACCATGATCTAGATGACTGAGAATCTCCATAGACATATGATGAACGATTGAGGGAACTAGGTATGTCTAGTCTAAAGAAGAGAAGGATCAGAGGTGATATGAGAGCAGTCTTCCAATACTTGAAGGGCTGTCAGAGAGAAGAAATAGGATCAACCTATTTTCCAAAGCATTTATGGTCAGGACAAGAAGTAATGGGTGGAAGATAATTCAAGAGTTATCCACCCTAGAACCAATTAGAAATTTGAAAATCACCCAGAGAGTGCTGTAAAACACTATGGGGTGGTAATTAAGTCTAAGTGCTATTGCTATTTCTATTGTTCTTAAATCCTTTAATGCAGCTCATTCTCCATTCTTTGACCACTCAAATGGCAGGACTGGACTAATGTACATTACACATTACTGCTTCTTCATCATAGCTTCCCTATTTGGCTATGATCTTGCAGGAACGATGTAATGAGGCAATATTCTGTAACTTTCTACAAGATGATCAAAGTTGCATTATCGTCTTCTATAATTGAAGAGTTCTTGTATAGCAAGAAAAACTTAATTCAGTGAATCTGCTGTTTGTCTTATTGGCAAAGAATCCTGATGCTTTTCTTGGAATACCACATTTTTATCCAAATTTTGCATTGGGAGTGGCATTGAATTGAATTTCCAAGCACTGTTCTGAACTCTAGGCTGGATAAACAGTTTTTCTGCAATCTATCTGAAGATGTTCTCCTTGAAATCACTGGAATAGGAACCATTTTTGAAGGGGATTTTTTTTTTTTTTTTTTTTTTTTGCAGCGAGGAGAAGATTGGGGTGAATATGTCAAAAGTGGAATGTACCGTGAACTAGCACTGATGATGTTATTTAGTTTGGGTAATGAAATGCCTGCAAGAATATAACCAAGCTCAGAGAGCACCAAGGACCCCTCATTTCAACCCTGAGGTACAAATTTTCTCCTTTATTGGGGTGTATGAACTTGGCACATATCAAATAGCCATTAAAAAAACCAGTGTCCCATCTCTGATAGTTTGTAGCTTTCCTGGATTCCCTTCTTTGTGTTAAAACTCAAGGGAAGGCCTCTTCAGATTGAAACATTGCAGCTATGAAGTCTTCTGCCTGATGGAGTAATGTGGAAGAAAGGAAAATCCCAATGTCCCAGAACATTACCGCCACAAAGTTGCCTCAAAAACATTATCAAGTGATTTTCAATTTGCCTGAAAATGAAGCAGAAGAGAAACTCTTTTCACAGGGGAAGGTAAATTGTGGGAAATCAGGGGATGGATTTCAACCCAGAAATTCTCGAAAATGCATTTTGTGTCAGATTGCCAACTTCTTAATGGAGAGGAACTCTTAGTCCTCCGGTGTCTCCATAAGAAGCATCAATAGAGATGGTTTCTCTTTTGCAAACCTTCTTCAAGCCTTCTCTTCTTCTTCTCATCACATGACATCTCTATCTTCTTCTCATCACATGACATCTCTAGATACCCCAAGTGCAATCTATCTCACCCCAAAAAATGTCAACGTTATACACTGTATATTATCCTGTCTATCTGTCTGTCTGTCTATCACAGTGGTTCTCAACCTGTGGGTCAGGACCCCATTTGGGGTCAAACGTCCATTTCACGGGGATCGCCAAACAACGCAGTCCGCTATTTTTTTTCCCCTTTTCCTTAGCTGTGCTACTCCCTTTTATTCTATTGGCTTTTGAAAGCCAATAGAATAGACTCTCTTGAATAGAGTCTAATTCTATTGGCTTTCAAAAGCCAATAGGAATTGTCCAGGATGTCTCTGCCCTGCTGAGCCCACCAAAAGTCCCATTCTGCAAACGGTGCTGCACCGGTTGAGTAGTCCTCGACTTACGACCGGTTGAGTAGTCCTCGACTTACGACCGGTTGGGGGGTCACGGCATTAAAACGGTTGAGAACCACTGGTCTATCATATCTATCTATCCATCTCATCTAACTAACTAGCTAGTTATCCTGAAGCTTTACACACTAATATGTACATGCTTTTATTTAAAGGCAAGATGGCTAAAAATTCCTTAAAGAGAAAAGATAGGAAAGCTTGCAGGTCCTGGCTTCTAGAATTCTTTCTAACCCCTTAATAAAAGCTATGCTCTAAAACAGTAGAGTTAATGATATCTTGACTTCCCATCCTACTGTTTCTCCATAAATATGCATTGGATTGGTTTGGGTTTTCTTTTTTTCTGGAATTTTTCTCCCCTCCAGAAAGAAAATGACCTGAGCCAGCTCTTTTTTAAACTCTTATCATTGTCTTCACTCCAAATTTGATCAGTTTTGTTCATATTTTGGGGGGGGAGAGTTAACCCTGGCAGACTGAATCCTAAGCATCTTTATATAATTTCTTTCCAAACCTATGTAAAGTTGGAAAGAATACAAAGGAAGAAAGGGAACAAATATGAACTAAATCTCATATTTGGCAACTTTAGAACATTTGGACTTCAACTCCCAGAATATACTGAGGCAGCATGATAGACTGGGGATTTTGGGAGTTGCACTCCATACATCTTAAAGTTGGTAGGTTTGAGTTAAACTCAGAACCTTTCTTTCTGAAGAACAATAATTCTAGAGAAAGGTTCAAAAAAAGTCAAGCTGCTGATCACAACCATGCTTGTATGAGTGCATGCTTATGCTACCATCTTTTTTTTTTTGTAAAAAAAAATTTATTTTCAATTTTACATTACATTCATAAAAAATACTTCAGATAAAGAGTAAAATAAATTTATACACAGAACTTTCGGTATTGCTCACCCATTTCCCCCCAAACCGCATCCACCCTCCAACCTCTTCTCTCACTTCCCTCTTTCCCTCTTCTTCCTCACTCTCCCCCTCTCCTCCTTCTCCTCAACCTTCCTACTTACTTCTCCCCTTCCTCCTATCTTCTCACTCCGGATGCAGTCCGGAGCAATTCCTCTCTCCAAATTAAAACATCAATATTATATACAATAAAACTATTTCTACTTATCTGAGCTATTTAACCTCCAACCTATCCTCCCCCCACCCCCCGCCCCCCTCCCCCCCAACTTCCAGAGCCAAGTACAGGGTTATACAAATATATTAAACATAATCTATTTAAGTTTACTAATTATATAATAAGCAAAATCATGCTAACCCTTAACTCTCTTCAAAATTTAACATCATAATTTTATAAACAGCTTATGCTACCATCTTGATTTTTTGATACTCACATCAGGACATGTCTTCTACAAAGAGAATATCATTGGTACTTCTGGAATTTTCCACAGAGGTTTATGTTTGTGTGTGTGAATTCTGGCAACAGTACCCAATTTCCCAGGAAGGAGACAGTACACTCCAGAGAGGAGCCAAGAAAGAGACAGTGCAGTTCTGGACTGGATGGCGGTGGAGGAAGAGGTTCAGGATAGCCTAATTTATTAGGTTAGAACACAGGTGTCAAACTCACTGCATCATGTGATGTGTCGTGACGTATCCCCGGAGCTGGGGTGGGCACGGCCTCCACATGATGCAGCCAGCCCACGGGCTGGCAGTTTGATACCCCTGGGTTAGAAGGTTATTGTCAGGTGTGAAGAATCAGGATCAAAGGGTCAAGTTCATGCCTACGCAAGAATGTGGTCAACTAACAGTCAGCAATAAATTGGTGCTTGATAAAAGTTAACAGAATTCAAGAGGAGTTGGATTTAGACCATTTGTGGGAATGTAATGACTCTAGACCAGTGGTGAGATTCAGCTGGTTCACACCAGTTCAACAGAACTGGTAGCTAAATTTTGCTGCATTCAGAGAACCAGCTGGCTCCCAGTGGAGGTCTCCCAGGCCTACAACGGCCCATTGGAAGTGCATGGATGCCACTTCTGGAAGTCCATTCTAGGCCTCGGAATCCTGGAGGAGGCCTCCCAGGCCTAGAACAGCCCACCAGAAGTGTGTGGATGCCACTTCTGGAAGTCCATTCTAGACCTCGGAGGTCTGGAGGAGGCCTCCCAAGCCTAGAACAGCCCACCAGGAGTGTGTGGATGCCACTTCCAGAAATCCATTCTAGGCCTCAGAATCCTGGAGGAGGCCTCCCAGGCCTAGAATGGCCCACCAGAAGTGTGTGGATGCCACTTCCAGAAGTCAATTCTAGGCCTTAGAAGTCTGGAGGAGGCCTCTTAGGCCTAGAACAGCCCACCAGAAGTGTGTGGATGTCACTTCTGGAAGTCCGTTCTAGGCCTCGGTGGCCCAGGCCTGCATCAAATAAGAGAACCAGTTGTTCAGTTATTTGAATTCTACCACTGCTCTAGGCTGATTCCTCTCTTGACTCCACCCACACCCCCAGGCTCTGCCTGTCCTACTCCCACAGTTATACCTTTAGTCTGGCAAGATTCTGTCCCTTTAGGTATAAGCAAATAAAGAATTGGACTCAGTTGGATTTCAATGTGGCCTACTATTTAAATGAAAGTAAGACATCCTGAGTTCATTGCCTTTATTCTTCCAACTGTTAAAAACTAGTTATACCTTTTCAATTTTCCTATATTTTCCCAGGCAAATCCAGCTGGACTTTTCTTCCTGAATTCTTTTTTATCCCACCTTTCAATTCAATCCTGGTTCTTCTTCAACCTCTGCTCATACGAATTCTACCTTCAAAAACTCTCTGTAATAAATCAGCATTCATCAGAATGAGAGCTTTCAAACAATACCAACTTTTTCATCCTATATATATCCAGCTGATGCCCTTAAATCACTCAAGATGCCGAGGAATGGAGACTAAGAGTGAGAGATTATTTTTTCCTACAGCTTGGCAGAAGGGAGTAGATAGCCACAGCCTAGAAATAATTAATGATAAGTGATGTCTGAATGCTGTCTAAGTCACATAGTCTTTTGGTATTTTTATGGGTTAGCTCACTGAATTCCTTAATTTACTGACTGAACAGATATGCCAAAGAGACAGAAAAGTAAAGTTTGTCACAAGCTTCTGGTCCCTGAGCTGTTTACCTTTTCTAACTCCTGTAACGTTTTGTGGCCGTTATCTCTTTTTGCACTGACAAATTTTAGAGTGTGCTGCAATTTACTTGCTATCTATTTCTTTTATTCCTTAATTAAGTCTCTCATTGAGATAAGACTGGTTGTAATCACTTATATACCATAAAACACAGGTGTCAAACTCGATTGCATCATGTGACATATCGTGACATATCATGACTTTTTTGCCTTTGAGGAGCTGGGGTAGGTGTGGCTTGCATGTGATGCATCTGGCCTGGGGGCCATCAGTTTGACACCCCTGCCATAAAAGGAAAGGCAAGTATCCAAAACTTGGGATTTCAACTTGGAATGGCTAGATTATGATCCAAGTCTAAGGTTGTTTACTTAGAAGTAAGGCTCTCTGTGCTTTAAGTTTACTCAGGTAAATATGCATAAAAACCAGAGTGGGAACTAGAATTAATTTCCTATTTTCAATCTGAAACATAACCCCTTCTTTCGGGCTTCTTAAAAGGGTAGTGGTAAAGAAATGCAGATAGCATTCATGTCATTTAAATTAACTTACATTAATCCCAGTTCAGATGATAACAGGTGAAGCATTCTGATATTAGTGAGGCAAATAAAAAAGGTAGAATAAGAAGTTCCATCAAGAAAAAGCAGGGACTGCGGCAAAGGTTGGGAAGATGCCACTATGGTTATCATTGCTTTAATCTTGATACAGTTTTGTCCATCCCATTTAAGTAACTGTCTATAAGACACCATATCCATTTTAACCCCTCTTTTTATTCCTTCTATTGCATGCCAAGGTATAGCCCATAATGGTACTTTGAAATCACTTTTATAATATTTTCTCCAAACCCTAAGTAAAGAAATTCTTAAGATATGAGATTTAAAAGCCCAATCCATTTTTTTATTAAATATTAAATAGGCATGCCACCCAAAAAGTAGATTCCATCCCTCTAAGTGGAGTATATCAGAATTTGTCAAATTTACCCAGTCACTAACTAATGTTAAAACCACCGCATCATAATATAATTTCAAATTCGGCACCTTGAGTCCTCCCCTCTCACGGAAATCTTGCATAATTTTAAACTTAACCCTTGGCTTTTTCCCTGCCCAAATAAATTTATTAAGGCCTTTCTGCCACTCAGTTAAATTCACATCATCACGTGAAGTGTTAATATCACTTTATAAATGCATCCCATTTTGGTCTCCATGATATAAAAAAGATGTTGAAACGCTAGAAACAGTGCAGAGAAGAGCAACAAAGATGATTAGGAGACTGGAGGCTAAAACATATGAAGAACAGTTGCAGGAATTGGGTATGTCTAGTCTAGTGAAAAGGACTAGGGGTGACATAATAGCAGTGTTTCAATATTTGAGGAGCTGCCACAAAGAGGAAGGGGTCAACCTATTCTCCAAAGCACCTGAAGACAGGATAAGAAGAACAGATGAAAACTAATCAAGGAGAGAACCAATCTAGAACTAAGGAGAAATTTCCTGAAAGTGAGAACAATTAATCAGTGGGATGATTTACCTCCAGAAGATATGGGCACACCACCACTGGAGGTTTTTAAGAAGAGGTTGGACAACTATTTGTCTGAAATGATATAGGGTTTCCTGACTGAGCAGGGGGTTGGACTAGAAGATCTGCAAGGTCCTTCCAACTCTGTTATTCTGTTATTTGATCATCTTGACAATGAGACCTTTGGCATGTTCTCCAGTCTCCCATAGAGCACAGTAGCAGATAATATGCTTTTTTTAAAGATTTGGAAATAGTTTGATCTATTCATATTTCCACTGTCAATGGAGAACTATTATTATGAAACTCGATCTGGAACATCTTCTCTACCTTCTGAGGAAGAAAGAAGCTTTGATATGCCCACAGAATTCAATAGCTGTAAAAACAAAGTTATGAAACATCTCTTTTTTTTTTTTTGCTTCTCAAATATTGAATAGCTGTTCCACTTTCGCCCTGACATTCCTGCCTTCTTAATAGATCCTGTTATAACTTCTTTTGATTTTTTTATAGAGATGTTAAAATGCTGCCATTTGTTAGGCTTGTTTTGGGGTTGTAACAAAAATACAGCACAGATTTTCTGCTAAGAAATGTTGTAGGAACCATTGTTTCCTCTCAATCTTCCACCACCACCACCCCCCCCCCCGGGAATCAGGGAGAAAAAAAATGATCTCAATCTTTGTATTAAATGAATGCTCATTTTGACACAGCTTTGATCTCAGGGTTAGGGTCTGTGTGGGTAGGAATTCTTCACTTTATTGGGGATGAAAGATTTCTCTGTGAGAACTCTTGTCTGATTCTATTTTCAGAACAAACTTTTTTGCCAGTATTAAACTTCAAGAAACTTAAGAAAAACTAAAGTGAATTATAAGAACCTAGTTGATTTTTCCTTGATAACCAGGAGAAATCTAAATACTGATTAGAAAGTGGCCGTATTTATCCAGGCTATGCTGGCTTCTCAAAGCTAAGGGGGACTGATCCTGGTGTGAACTTGGTGTGGCCTGGTGTGAACAACCAAGAAAATTCTAACACTAAAACAAGGGCTAGCAAGTTGAAAGACCAAATGAGAAGAAAGCAATACTACTTTATACAGCTGCTTTAACGTCCATTTGCAGTGGCCTACTGTCATGCGATCACATTTTGCAATAATTTTATCAAAACCCAGCACTTTCTTCTGGTTTTCGGCAAAACCATGAACCAATGGTTCATTTACTGATCTGCCATTTACTTAACACTCTCTGCAGAAAAAGTCATAAAACTGTCATGGCTTACGACCATGAAGGATGGGTTCCATTATGGCCATAGGTCAGGGCTATCTGTATTCAGGTGATAGTATTTAGGGTTCAGCCCAACCTAGCGGATACACGGTAGCTTTTCTCACTATGAAGGTTTAGCTCACTGGAAATATTTACTTAAATATGAGCCAGCAGTGTGCTGTAGCTGCCAAAAAAAGCCAACACAGTGCTAGGCTGCATTAACAGAGGGATAGAATCAAGATCACATGAAGTGTTAATACCACTATACAATGCCTTGGTAAGGCCACACTTGGAATACTGCATCCAGTTTTGATCACCACGATGTAAAAAAGATGCTGAGACCCTAGAAAGAATACAGAGAAGAGCAACAAAGATGATCAGGGGACTGGAAGTTAAAACATATAAGAAACAGTTGCTGGAATTGGGTATATCTAGTTTAATGAAGAGAAGGACTGGGGGGGGGGGGCATGATAGCAGTCTTCCAATATCTCAGGGGCTTCCACAAAGAAGGGGGAGTCAAGCTATTCTCCAAAGCACCTAAAGGCAGGACAAGAAGCAATGGATGGAAACTAACCAAAGAGAGAAGTAGCCTAGAACTAAGAAGAAATTTCCTAACAGTTAGAACAATTAATCAGTGGAACAACCTGCCTCCAGAAGTTGTGAATGCTCCAACACTGTAAATTTTTATGAAGAGATTAGACAACAATTTGTCTGAAATAGTATAGGTTTCCTACCTGAGCAGAGGGTTAGACTAGAAGACCTCCAAGGTTCCTTCCAATTCTGTTATTTGATCATCTTGACAATGAGACCTTTGACATGTTCTCCAGTCTCCCATACAGCATAGTAGCAGATATGATGATGATCATGATCATGATCATGATCATGACGATGAACCACTTCCACATTGTACCAAAGAAAAAGTTATGACTATACCACAGGTAGTCCTCAACTTACAACATTTCATCTAGTGACTGTTTGAAGTTACAACAGCACTGAAAAGTGACTTATGATCCTTTTTTCACACATATGACCATTGCATCATTCCTGTGGTCACATGATCAAAATTCAGATGCTTGGCAACTGGTTCTCATTTACAGTGTCCCCAAGGTCATGTGAACCCCTTTCGCAACCTACTGCCAAGCTAAGTCAATGGGAAACTCTAATTCACTTAACAACCATGTTACTAGCTTAATGACTGCAGTGATCCACTTAACCACTGTGACAAGAATGGTCGAAAACGGGGCAAAATTCTCTTAACAAATGTCTTGCTTAGCATTTTGAGCTCAATTGTGTTCATAAGTTGAGGACTACCTGTATCCATAAAACTAAGTCGTGACTTTGTAATAGCTGAATTCTCAGCCAGTTCAGTCAACATGGTGAGAATTTGCAGTCGGTTCGGATATGTTCTTTTTCTTTATACTTGATCATTTTAACAATACTTTCTGCCAGTTTATCCAGAGCAAGTGTCAGGCTAAGTATTGTCTTATTTCCTGCATCCTGTTACTAAGAATTGATCTGTAGCTCATACATACCAAACAGAATAAGCCTTCAGCCATCCAAGCATTTTTAGTTATTGACATTCCACTTTTCATCTCCGGTGAGCGTTCAAGATTCACAGCAAGAGGATGGAATACGAAAATTAAAAATACAGATTAAAATAGCAATAACATCACTTAAATCACCCAACCGTTTAAAAATCTGTTTTTTTTAAAAAAAAAAATCATATTTACAGATTTCCTACACAGTGATGAAGAAAGGGCCCATGCAAATCCAAGGAAGTGAATTCCAGAGCTTGGGAAAATAAGACGTTTATAAAGAGTTTAGATACCTTGATGTAAGAGTAATTCTTTTTTTTTTAATAATTTTTTATTTTTCCAAACTCTTCCCCATACATATATCATGATATTTATCAGATGTTAACATACATTCTTTTTACAGTCATATATAAGATACTTTTAATAAAATGAAATAAATACATACACATGACTTTTGGTGTTGCTCGCCCATTTCCCCTTTCACTGTATCCACACTCCTTCTTCTCTACCTCCTTTCTCCCTTTCTTCTCTTTCTTCCCTACTTCCCTCTTCTTCCTTTCCTCTTCTCTTTCCTTCACCACTCTCTCCTCCAAGCTTCCTACTCCCCTCCTTTACTCTTTTCTCTCTCCTCTCCTTTCGTCCCTCTCATCCCTCTTCAGATACAATTCAGGGGTAATGTCCGAGCAACTCCTCTCTCCAAATTTCCCTATTTGTATTATATACAATAAGATTAATTTTATCTTACATTAATACTTCTATTTATCTAACCTTCTCGGTATATACTTCTATAAATATTTATACAACCTCCAATTATTCAATACTGTGTCTCCCTCCTTATCTGCTCCTTCTTCTTCCATCTTGATGTTAACTATCTTTTAACCGTATTCTCTTTTCAGCCAATCATAAAAAGTTCCCCAGATTTCATAGTAGTCTGACTCTGTCTTATCTTTAATTGTCATTGTTAGTCTATTTATTTCTGCACATTCCAGTATTTTCCCAATCACCTCTCCCTCTGGGGGGGCTTTCAGTGCTTTCCAATTTTGTGCAAACACAATCCTGGCTGCCGTAATTATATGAATAATTAAGTATGTTTTCTCTTTATTGTATTTCCCTGGTAGAATACCCAACAGGAATATTTCTGGTCTTAGTTCTATACGTTGTTGTATCATCTTTTCTATCCATGTTCTAATTATATTCCAATAAGTTTTAGCTTCTACACACGTCCACCATATATGGTAGAAGGAACCTGGTATCTGATGACATTTCCAACATTTATAAAATAAAAAGTTTATAAAGAGTTTGGATACCTTGATGTAAGAGTAATTCTTATTGACCAACCCAAGTAGTCAATGTAATAACTGAAAAGATCTGTAAACTGCAACTATATATTAGGCTATCAAGAAAGCGGCATTGTATCCGATACATAAATTCCCTAACAGAATGCAGAGGCTGTCATCTGACAATAAATGCTACAAAGCAATTTCTTCTTTCATCCTTCCCTCCCCTTTCTTGTTCTCAGTGGAAGGACAGTTCAGGGTAAACATTTAATCATGAGGAGGAACCTAAATATGTGTACTCGGTGAGATAATTGAACCAACCAAGGAGAATATCACATGTTATTAATGATGGTAACTCGAGTTAATAATGTAACAGAATGGATGGAGACTAATAAACTGGAATTGAGTCTTGACAAAAAGGACACTGCTAGTGGGTGACATAACTGACTGAAGAAGATATTGTACCTGGGCTTCATCTACAGCAGGAGTCTTCAAACTTGGCCCTTTTATGACTTGTGGACTTCAACTCCCAGAATTCCTCAGCCAGCGTGCCTGGCTGAGGAATTCTGGGAATTGAAGTCCACAAGTCATAAAAGGGCAAGTTTGAAGACCCCTGATCTACAGCAGTGGTTACTGGCTGGGGCATTCTTAATAATAACAGAATAACAAAATAACAGAGTTGGACCTTACAGGTCTTCTGGTCCACCCGCTTGCTCAGGCAAGAAAATTTGTATCAGAGGCCCCCAACCCCATGTCTATGGCCCAATACCGGGCCATAGTCCATTGGGAACTGGGCTACATAAATGGTGGGCGAACACTCAAAGCTCCGTTTATGCAAGAGGTGGGTGCACACACAAAACCATCCCTTCTCCGTCCCCCCACTGCCTCTGCCACCAATGTCAATCTGTAGAGCCAGAAAGGTTGGGGACTACTGCCCTATACCATTTTCGGCAAATAGAGCTCCAATCTCTTCTTTAAAATGTCCAGTGTTGGAGTGCCCACAACTTCTGGAGGTAAACCATTCTACTGATTAATTGTTCTCACTGTCCTTAGTTCTCAGTTGGTTCTCTCCTTGGTTAGTTTCCATCCATTGCTTCTGGTGTTTTGGAGAATAGGTTGATTCCCTCTTCTTTATGACAACCTCTTAGATAACACTGGATTCTGGGAGTTGAAGTCCATACATCTTAAAATTCCCATGCCTGAAAACACTGATCTATAGGTTAGAGTTAGCTGGAGCCCTGAGTACATTTTTTTCTCACTGCCCTGTTGCAATTACCTGAACTCTATCAAAGCAGCAAGCTACATTTTTGCTTGAGATTTTTTTCTTGGTTTTTTTTTTTTTTAGCTCTCCCAGGATGAATGTGTCAGAATGTTGGTAGATGGTTAAATGTTAAATAAGAGGAGAGAAAATTTAGCTCCCATCACCTTTGGTAGAAAAATCAGATTTAACACAACTATTTTAATTGTCTTTTTTCTTTTCAGCAAAACTGCTAAAAATCACCAGCTCGACACCATTCAAATGTGACTACACACTGCTAACACAAGGCTGCCTTTGGAATAATTTGAGAAACCACAGCTAATCACTTCAGTGGCAGTTCAAGACACAATCATCTTGAAACTTTCAAAAACAGCAATTAATTCTTTTTTCCACAGGGATGTAGGCCTTATTTATTTAACTACATTTATATGCATATCCCCTTTATTATTTTTATAAAACAACTCAAGATTGCAAATATGTCTAATATGCCTTGTTCCTCTTATTTTCCCCACACCTGTGAGGTGAGTTGGGCTAAGAGAATGTGACTGGCCCAAAATCACCCAGCTAGCTTTCATGTCTAAGATGAGACTAGAACTCACAGTCTCCTGATGATTGACCCAAAGTCACCCAGCCAGCTTTCATACCTAGAGCAGGACTAAAACTCATAGTCTCCTGGTGACTGGCCCAAAGTCACCCAGCCAGCTTTTATGTGTAAAGTGGGACTAGAACTCACCGTCTCCTGGGGATTGGCCCAAAGTCACCCAGCCAGTTTTCATGTATAAAGTAGGACAAGAACTCACCGTCTCCTGGGGATTGGCCCAAAGTCATCCAGCTGGCTTTCATATCTAGAACAGGACTAGAAGTCATAGTCTCCTGGTACCTCTCCCATAGTCATTCAGCCAGCTTTCATGCATAAAGTGGAACTAGAACTCACCATCTCTTGGTGATTGCTCCAAAGTCACCCAGCTGACTTTCATACCAAAGGTAGGACTAGACCTCACACTTTCTAGACTGATGCCTTCATCAGCTCTCTCTCTCTTTTATACTCTATGTAGGACAATTCCAGAGATTCAATGGATTTTTGGCAAAAAGCCATTCAGCCACACCATGAGTAGCAGTTTCCCCAATGGAATGATGGTGGAGGAAAAGAAGAAAAATAATAATGATGTCTTCCATTGTAGTCAAACAGTTGGCCCCTTCATTCATCTTCCATTAAAATTAACTACCTCCCTGAAGGTTTTCAAACAGGAACTGTATGGCTATCTAAAGCAGTGTTTCTCAACCTTGACAATTTTAAGGCATGTGGACTTCAACTCCCAGAATTCCACAGCCAGCATTGCTGGCTGTGGAATTCTGGGAGTTGAAGTCCACATGCCTTAAAATTGTCAAGGTTGAGAAACACTGATCTAAAGTCTTCATCCAGATGATTTACCTGATTCTACGGTTTACCTTATCAAACCTGATCATTCCTGTTTTCTATCATAATATGTTAGAATGTCTTCCAGACTACCAATCTTTTATTCTTTTATTTTACGGCTTCCATCCAGCTTTCTTTCTTTTTTTTTTCCTTTAAGACAACAACTTTTTTCTTTGTACAATGATCATGTAATATTTTGGCAGTGATGATTTTTTGCAAAATGCCCCACATTAAATTCAATCAACTTCTGTGACCTTATCCTAAACAAAAATTTAAACATGGCTGAGAATTTGGTAGGGAAAAAAAAAATGAAAGCCTTTTTCTCAGGGGAAGAAAAGCTTTGAAAAGTCAGGAGACAGATTTCGATGCAAAATTAATAGATATCATTAAACTACTAATATATTATTTGATTAGAATGGGAAATCTCGTGCTCCGATGCCTAAGCTACAACAGATTTGAATAATTATGAACAATATAATTTGGACATTGTGGATAATATAGAGACCGAGTGCACAAATTGCAATCCAAAACCACTTATTTATCGCAAAGTGCCAGGGCCACCTCAGCATTGTGGTGCCCTCGAGGGGGGGCAGGGAGGCACCTTTGAGTGCTGCCTCTGGCAGGCAAAAACAGGGGGCACAAAAATGGGCCACTGTGCTGCAAGGTGTAAAAACGGCTGCTGCCACGTCATAGGGTGCAGATACAAGGCGCTGTACCATGCAAGAACGAGGCAGGGCTAGTGAGTATCACGCAGGCCCTAGCCCCACCCGATTTGCAGCGCATGCATGTTTGTGGCCCCGTGTGTGCATGCATGCATGTAAAATTCTTCCCCCTCCCTTTTCTTCCAGTCCACCAATCGACAATGGTTGGTGGACCTCTGCTCTACCACCTCTATTCGAGCTTGCTCGTCGGCCACTTCGTCTCCTTTGTGCTGGGTGGGGCTCCTTCTCCAGCCATCAGTGGCGGCCTGATGGACCTGCTGCTGGCAGCGGTAGCACATGTGCCAACAGAGAGGGCTCTGAGTGCCGCCTCTGGCACGTGTGCCATAGGCTCGCCACCACTGATATAGACTAACTCCTACTTAGGGCAACAAACTTCATTTTCTTTCATTTTTAGAATAAGCAGGTTTAGAAGTCATAATCATAATCTGAAACGTAAAATAGGTGTTGTGATTCCGGCTAATGAAACATTCCAAAGAACTTCCAGACATTTATTTTCCTAAAAGTCTTTTATTATTACAAAATGTCAGCACAGGCACAACGGAGGGATGCTAGGATCTAAGTTCTCTTCCTCTGAGCAGTTAAATTATCAGCATGTTTCCTCCCTAAATTAGCCATCATATCTCACATTATCCAATTAGTGTGAAGGTCAAATGTTTTCTTCCTCTTTCTTTCCTGGGCTTTACCTCCAACTCCCCTTCTGCTCTGTATTAACCCTATAATTACCAGACAATTCTACATATTGTCAAAAGCAAGAATACACAATATTTGCAGCGTTGACAATAGGTTTTTTTGGAGGGGGGAATGAGGCCACAGATATAACATCAAGATATGTTTGAGTTTGGAAACTGTGCCCCCCCCCAAGTATGCCTTACTGTCAACACTCAATGGAATTAGATTCCCCAATGGTGGAAATCATGCAGATCCACTGATTTCAATCAGCTTTGCTGTTCACAGCAGCTGGCCATCTGGTTTGGCTAATTTAATTGGATTAGAACAGGAATGTAAAAGAACAGTCAGGGAAAATCAAGCTAGGCCACTAAATGGATCTTTATTTACAAGATACATCTAGCGGCATGAGTCTAGGTCCCCTGAGTTCCCAACTAGCCTGCTGTTTTAATTGAGATGTCTTCGGGAGCCTGTTCTCTCAGGAGGAAGCAAACCCACCGAAGAATGCCTCTGAAATTGTTAATAACCGCAACCATTTCCTTGAACAGACCAGGCTTTCTCACACAGAGATCCATTTGCATGGAGATCTAGCCATACATGACCTCTACAAGATATTTGGGGGGGGGGAGTATGGCTGCTATTCTAATCAGGTGTAGGAAACCTATGGCCCTCATCCCAATTTCAAAAGCTCTTTGCAATCCATCAGTTAATATTTATTCAGGAAATGCAACTTATTTTTTTTGCTAGTGGTGGATAGAAAGAATAAAGCACCAGAGTTCCAGAAATAAAGAGAGAGAAAAGTAGAGATGAGGGATATGTCAAAAAGAAGAGAAGGAATAGATAGGCCTATCTACAATTTTAAACCAAATCTAGGTAAGCTTTCCCTTACTCTTAGCACTCCTGTTTTTAGACCATGTGCTCTTTGAAAATAATCAGAAAGGGGTACTTTGGATTGTGGGAAGAATCCAGAGAAAGAAATATTTTGGGAAATATTAAAAAGGCAGAATATATTTCCCCAAAGGATCTTAAAGGCAGAACCCCATCCCCACCCCAGTCTCTCTGCCCCAGACAAAAACCAGGTCTGCAGAAATGCACATGTGATAATCTTGTCAGAAAGATTGGAGCCAGGAAGCTGGGATTAGAAAGACAAAGATCGCTAGAATCAACAATCCCTCACACCAAAAATCCAACAGTCATTAGCCACAGCTCCATGGAAGCAGGATATGACCTTTGGGACATAATAGGATTAACCCACCACCATCAGAATACCAGAAAGGCATACTCAGATGCAGGTCAAAGTTCATGCCACAGGAACAACTCCAAACAAAAGCTCAAGAAGGTATAAAAACCCACCACTCCCCATTACATGTGGTCAGCTTTCTCAGAGCCATCTTTCTGTCTGGCTCTCCTCTTCAATAAACTAAAACCTTCTTTCTAAAGCAGTCTCCATTTTGTTTATTCCCAGCTTGGACTGGACCCTGATGAAGATTTTTCTTTCAACAGGATCTTGTACATATTCTTCAAATAAATTTTCTGTTTTTCCTCAAAGCAGTTCTACTTTATTCTGAAAAGGAAGAAGTTGCTTTAAATAGTAGCTGAGAGGTACTGTGTTCATATGAAGTCCAAGACACTTCTTCCAAATCATTTTCAAACAGTGCAGAGTTAAAAGTAGAATATTGTTATTTAATTGCCATTGCCGGCAATGGGGTAGGTGCGGCTTCCAGATGACATGTCCGGCCCATGGGCCGGCAGTTTGGCACCCCTGATAGATGATATTTAGAAAATGATGAGAGAGAGAGAGAGAGAGAGATATGCTTCACACACATATACCCTGATTACACACACACTCAGGATACTGTTTTTCCAGGCTAAGGGTTGCCTTTGACCTTTCATTGGTAAAGAAAAAAATAATTGAGCTCAATTAATCATGAAACTAAGGATATATTCATGTATGTTTCTTACAAACAATGTTTTATCTTATTGCAGAACATTGAACATTCATCCCATCTAAGTACAAATTAGGATGACCTTGCTCAGGCAATTAAAAAAGGGGGGGGGAGGTGTCATATGAAATTGTTCACAATATGTGAAATTGATTATTAGTATTTAGGGAGCTAAGAAGGAACACAAATTTTGCAAGTCAATGTGATTTTTTTCCCCCAAGAAAATGCAGAAAGCCTAATTTAACTTGCAAAGAAAAATATTTTGCTAAATCATCTATTAAATTGCTACAATAAAGATGGGAAGCTAGAATTAGAGTTGAGGACAATTCTGCATCTTATTATCTTGCTACTTAAAAATAAATCCACTGAATTCAGAGGACCTTCTTTTTATGAAAGGAATCATGTCCGAAATGGTATAGGGTTTCCTGCTTGAGCAGGGGGTTGGACTAGATGACCTCCAAGGTCCCTTCCAACTTTATTATTATTATTATTATTATTATTATTATTATTATTATTACTATTGTTGTTGTTGTTGTTATGATGGTGATGATGATGATGATGCTGTACTCATTCCTTATTTTACTCAGAAGTATAATTCAGAGAATTGTATGGGATTGTCATCATCTAATCAATATATCATATGCCACAAATTCTTTTTTCTTTCATTTTGATTAAAAAAGAATCCTTTATTTATTCAGAACTGCTTTCATCTCTTGAAAAAAATAGCCCAGAGCAATGCCAGTTCATTTAACTAACATCTTTCTTATCAAAAGTTTAGATTCCCTTTTTGGAAAAAATTGTCCCTTAGGGATTACTGTAGATAAAAGTCCCAGAGACAAAATGGTTATCAAGCCAAAGAGGAGTCCCTGGTCACACTTTAAAAGGAAAAAGAAAGTAATCTTAGAACATAGAACAATCAGGTTGGAGGGGACTTTGGAGGTCTTCTCCATGACAGGAGATACTATACCAGGGGTAGGCAACCTTGGCTCTTTTATGACTTCAACTCCCAGAATTCCTGAGCCAGCATGGCTCAGCTTGGAAACTCTTCCTTTCCCCTCAGCAGGGCTGGCTCAGGAATTCTGGGAGTTGAAGTCCACGAGTCATAAAAGAGCCAAGGTTGCCTACCCCTGTACTATACCATTCTGGATTTTCTTTGAACTTGATGAGATGGATACACACGATCATAGAAAGAATAACAGACCAGGATAATAGAATTGGAAGGGAACCCAGAGATCCTCCAGTCCAACCTCCTGTTCAAGCAGGAGACCCCCAACACCACCTCAGACAAACGGCTGTCCAATCTCCCCTCGAAAACCTCCACTGATGGAGCACCCACAACCCCTGCAGACAAGGTTAATTGTTCCCACTGCCAGGAAACCTCTTCCCAGCTCTAGAATGCAGAAACCTCCATCTTCTCTTCCTGTGGAGTCAGAGAAGGTAGGATGAAAACTGAATTTCATTCCAGCGACTTCACTGATTGATTGCTAACTCTAACAGATATCCCATTGTTTTCAGCACAAGATCAGAATTAACAACACTAACCCCAGGTTGGCAGGTGTGGAGGGGAGCTAAATCCTGAGACCTTGCAGAATAATAGACAGGAGAAGAGTATATTCGATATGTTCGCCATCTTGAATTTTGTACAAAAAAGATAAGACAGACAGTTTGGGCTATTGGTTAATACACTAGACTAGAAACCAAGAGTCTATGAGTTCTAGTCCTGCCTTAGGCATGAAAGCCAGCTGGATGATTTTGGACCGATCACCAAGAGTGTGAGTTCTAGTCCCACTTTAGGCATGAACACCAGCTGGGTGACTTAAGGCTTGTCTTCTCTCTCAGCTAAGCCACCTCACAGGAAAGCCTATTCTGAACATGCAACATTTGTGGAGGAGTATTTGAGTGATACATTGCAAAATGGATGGATCAAGTTAAAAAAAGTGGACAGGGCCGGGAGGGGACAAATATTTTCTTGTAGAGTTGATACGTTTGTATGTTTAAACAATAAGCTTTGCTTAGCTTTTCTTGGATTTTGTTTTAAATGGTTGCTCATCAGAACAAGATTCTTAAAAACAAGTATGTGGAAACTGAATGCACACTTCTGAAGGGTATTTAACAAGCAAGTTACACTCAGCGCCATCACAATACAGAGATTTTAAGAAGAAATTAACGCAACAAAGAACAACATCAGATTGATCTACATTAAGAATATCCATTTGTTCATTAATAGTTACATAACTGAGAGGAGAATGCAAGCGGGGGAATCTGAAAATGTAAAATGTGACATAGGTAACTGTTTTGCCTAAAGGTATACAATAGATTATATTTCATTTATATATTTCTAATTAGAATTTCTCAATACAGTAAAAGTACACAAAACAAAACAAAAAGAATAGAAAGTAAGAAAAAGAAGGAAAAAAGGAATTTTAAAAAATTATACAGTTCTGCCTTCTGTCTTTCTATGTAGGAGAGGGAGTGGTGAAACCTGGGGGCAGAATGAAAAGAGGACTCAGCCTAGAGTCTCTACATAGTCACAATTGGATTAAGCCCAACCCCTCTTGAATTCCATTGAGCTTTATCCAGTGCCAAAATAATTAATTGAGTAGATTCCTGTGCATAGTCATGAGTAGCAATAAATCAGTTTAATTGGAACTTCACATATAGTCCTGGTCTTTTGCACCTGACATTCTACTGAGTAATTGCCATCTTATTCCCCCCCCCAGCTGGTTATATTTCTAATATTTCTAACACTTTCAAAGTATTCCTTCTGATTCAGACCCACGTTTTACATACTTATCACTATGGACTGCTACTACCACTAGAAATTTTCCCAGCAGCATGATTCCAAGGAAATGTCTACGGAGATTCTCAGTTATGGTTGTCCCCAAAGTGCTTTTTCAAAAGGCAACTAGACTTTATTGTTTTTGCTTGAAGACATTTCACTTCTCATCCAAAAAGCTTTTGGGGTTCTGAACAGCTGGTGGAGAATGGAAGCATCTATATTCTTTGCAGTCATCTGGTCATTATCACTCTTTCTGAGTGCTCTTTTGAAGACAGCAAAGTCCACATTCTGGACAGAGAGGACTGCTGGTTTGAAAGAGGGGTCAAAGAGGCCATCTACATTAAGACTGAACAGCCCTCTCTCAAAGGAGGGGGAGGGATATGACACCACCTATCTCCTGTTTACAACACAGTCCTTTCAGCAGTTCTAAAAAAGTTCCACACTCATTTGCACCATTCAGGTGACCCCCAAAGGCACAGGTAAACCTCAACAATTGGCCTCAACGATTCTCTGAAAGAGTGCTAATAACCAGATGACTGCAAGGAATATAAATCCTTCCATTCTTCACCATCCATTCAGAACTGAAGAAGCTTCTTGGATGAGAAGCGAAACATCTTCAAGCAAAAACAAGACGTCCAGTTGCCTTTTGAGAAAGCAGCTTCGGGATTCCTAGGAAATGTCTCCAGGTTGGTATAATATTAAATCAAAGTATTTGCTGCTACGTTCTTATTTACAAAATCGGAAGACTCAAATTTCCTTCCACGAGGTTTCAAACTGCATTGAGATGCAAATGAAATAACTACCCTCCATTCACATTTATTTAAGCAGGGAAAGATTGCTTGGCTGAGTTATAACAGGTATATAGCAAATCATCAGCCAGATTGGTGTTCATTACTTTCAGACTTCAATTGGAATGGAAATGCCATTGTGCAATTTCACAATGTATATTTAAACATGTGGGAACATGTCCTTGTGGTTAAGCCTTATAGGGAAATAAGCTTTGGGAGCACATGCTTGGTTTAGACTGGTTTTGCACCAGTCATATTGTCATTTCTTGTTTTGCAGTATATCTTTTTCCAATTATATATGGTAGAGTCCAGAAATGGGATGTTCCTAGAGAATAAAGCCACACTCTTAAACAGACTGAAAGTAATAGATTGTAAAAAAGGAAAGTCTATGAATCACATGAAAGGGGCTGGATAGTTACAAGCTACATTTTTAACCACTTTATTTTAAATTTTACATTCCTCTTGTGTTCTCGTGCATTTTTATTCACACTCCCCTTTGGCTGCAGAATAGAAAAAAATGGTTTTGCAACTAAAAGCTGAGTTTTACTTCAGTCTGCTGTCGGTATTAGTTTTAATAAACTGCTCTGCAGTAGAATGTCGTTCTCATATTGTATTGCACTAATTCCCTGTAAGGCTTAGCCAAAAGGGCAAGATATTAACCTGAATTTAAAAAATAAAAATAAAAAACGCTCCACAGATTCAGATGAGAATTATAATGAAGTTCTTTGACAGATCTGTGTTTTCTCTAATAGACTTCCATATTAGAGTTCAAATGAATGGGAGCTCCAGAAAATTAGATTTATAACAATGTTCATCTTATTCACTACTGGGAAGATTAGGAATAGCATTAATAAACAAGAGACCCTCCTCTTTTTGACCTGTTGGGTACATCATTTCCATCTACCATTCTGTGTCTTTCATTATGCAGAATGAAAAAGGGGTTCCTGGTGTTCTCCTTTTCATCTCTATTGTGCTGTCATATGTAATGTAATGTACTCCCTTTGGAATGGTCCCTGCCAATTAGCCAAAATAATAATGTCTTCAGAGGTCCTGGGAAGGTCTCCCCTTTTGATAGAGCTACACAGATCCAAATAAGATAAATCCTTGCTGAACTGTTTTGATATTTGCTGGTATTTAACATGTATGTTATGTTAAATATGAAGCTCTATTTTTTTGATTAGCTGAATTGATTAACAGGTGTGCTTGCTTTGATCTGGATGTTGGGATTGACAGAGTGTGCTGGATGCAAACTAGTTTGAAAATTGCCCACTGGAATTTTGCAATTGTTTCTGCTCTGCCTTTCCTTGATTGGATAATGGATGTCCTTAGTATCTCCCCCTTAGTCTACTTCAGTGTTTCCCAAACTTGACAATTTTAAGGCATGTGGACTTCAACTCCCAGAATTCCACAGCCAGCAATGCTGGCTGTGGAATTCTGGGAGTTGAAGTCCACATGCCTTAAAATTGTCAAGTTTGGGAAACACTGGTCTACTTCTTAAGGGAGGTCAGAGTACTTCATTTTCTGTAGGGTTTTTGATGCTCTGTGAGCTAGGTTATTTTCTTGAAGACGTTTCATTACCAAACTAGGTAATACTATCAGTGCGTCTGCAAGAAAACAACCAAGCTCAGATAGCATTAAAGACCACACATTTCAGCCCTGTGCTACAAATATTCTCTTTGATTGGTATTTCTTTTTCTATTCTTTTTCTTTGAGGGTGTAGATACAGAGTTTCTGTCAGAATGCCTAATTTCATAATTTTCACAACCTTTTGGACATTAAGCATCAATCTCTAGGTAGTCTCAAATTCTTAATGGGTTTGCTTCTATTCACACAAAAAAGCAAATATCCCCTCTCAATTATTTATATTAATCTTGGGGGTTATTTTCCAGCATGCCATTGATAGATTAGCAAATCCTCAGCCAGATTCACACAATCATGGATTTCAAACCTGGGTTGAAATGGAAGCCAATGAAATGGAGAATTTGAGCCAGAATTACTTTAACATAATTGTTCGTGCCTGAATTAGAGATTCTGAGAAGAGCCTATTCAAAATAGCCACAGTCTGGTTTGTCAGATTAAAATGTCTATTTAAAAATAGACAGTTGAGCAGTTCCAAGTTACAGCATTTTTGGAACAAACTGAGGATATAAAAATCTGGAAGTTAACACCCCTGAAATTGAGTCTTAAATGCGTGGGTTAATAGCCACCCTTCAGAGGTTTGTCTAGAGGGGCTCAAAAGCTGGTTCATTTCTTAGCAGGTGGTCTGGCTAAATGCCACCCTTAAAAGAAAAGTGAAAATAAAGCTATGCATAGCAGAAATTTGTTTGGATTTGCTGACATAGAATGATGACTGTGCCTGCCCAATTCCCTGGTCTAATTCAACAATATACGACACTGGCACCATCAGGCAGAAGACACTACAATGAATCAACACAATGGCTGATTTTGAGCACTGGGCCACCCAGAAGAGAAGCTGAATGTGCCTTCTGCCATGCAGTCTTTGCTGTTGTGCAGAAAGAAATGGAAGAATTTGCTAAAATGGCACTAGCAATAGCACTTAGACCAGGGGTAGGCAACCTTGGCTCTTTTATGACTCGTGAACTTCAACTCCCAGAATTCCTGAGCCAGCATGGCTCAGCTTGGAAACCTCCCCCTTTCCCCTCAGCATGGCTGGCTCAGGAATTCTGAGAGTTGAAGTCCACGAGTCATAAAAGAGCCAAGGTTGCCTATCCCTGACTTAGAGACATATATAGAACATAGAACATAGAATAATAGAGTTGGAAGGGATCTTGGTGGTCTTCTAGTCCAACCCGCTGCTCAAGCGGGAGACCCTATTCCATTTCAGATAAATGGGTGTCTAGTCTCTTTTTGAAACCCTCCAGTGATGGAGCACCCACAACTTCTGCAAACAAGCTATTCCATTGGTTGATTGTTCTCACCATTAGGAAATTTCTCCTAATAGTGAGGTTGCTTCTCTCCTTGGTTAGTTTCCACCCATTGTTTCTTGCCTTGCTTTCTGATGCTTTGAAAAATAAGTTGACACACACACCCCCTTCTTTGTGGACATTTTTTGTAGACATGCCAACCCCATTAATATAGGGCCTGGATAAACTTTGCAACAAGGAATGTGAGATTCAAAGTGCGTAAAAAGCTACAGTGTGCCTGTCTTATTCAAAACACCTGTTGATGCGTTTAAAGGAATAAAGGCCAAGAAAGAGAGATGGAGGGATATAAAATGCCCAGCTTCCCATTACATCACCACCTGATGTTTTACTTTCTAGGTAAAAGGATATTACAAGTCACTTAATAAAACATCGGTGGTATCAAATTTAAAGTAGCAAAGCAAAAAAAAAAAAAAAAACCCAGGCAGTCAGCTGTTGGGAATGTGCCTTTGCTTTTTGGATCAAAAGGAAAAAAAAATATCTTGTTTGGGTTTTACTGAGCAGTCTAAAAGCCCCACTGGACAAGCCTCTTCCTCTTCAGTATGTGTTTCTTTGATATAAGCCAGGCAATTTTGATAATTTTGACTCCCTGTTTTCCTCCTACTCCAGGGGTAGTCAACCTTGGCTCTTTTATGACTCGTGGACTTCAACTCCCAGAATTCGCTGGCTCAGGAATTCTGGGAGTTGAAGTCCACGAGTCATAAAAGAGCCAAGGTTGATTACCCCTGTACCTACTCCTTTCGATTCAAAGCTAGTTCTAGCTACTTACCAACCCCTGTTAAACTCAGTTCTTACATCTATAAGAGCTGTCAGATTAGGTTTAACACACACCCCCCACCTACACTAGCTGTCAAACTCCAGACCTACATAATTTGTTACCCAGCAGACTTAACCATATTCTATCCAACCATCATAATGAAGCTTGGTAAAATCAGTTACTACTGTAGTTCTTTTAAATTTGTATTTATGCTTTGCCTTCTTTTCTTTTAGCTAAATTTGAAACCTTGAGATAAGAAGGATTGGGGGACTCAGTCTGGATGAAGGACTACATAGTCCAACTTATACATAATACGATAACATCCAGGGAAGATTCTTCAGATATTATATTATCTTATGCCTCTAGTCTTCCTCTTGATGAAACTTCAAAGCACTGGAGCATGTAATTCCAGTAAAATATGTTCTGTGATTCCAAGAAGCCTAAAGGAATAGAGAGAACTGAGCATATTTCCACCCTATAATCACATGCAACTCAACTGTTGTTGTTGTTGTTGTTGTTTAAGTCCTCAAGCAAATTCCCAAAGCCCTTTGCAAAAGTGAATGGCAAAAACAAACTCACCCTTTTTCACCTGAGTTCCAGGGTTGGAGGGCAATAATGACAGAAAAAATGTTAGGTGTCAAAAAGTTATTGTCCATCTTGACTAGATCCTCATGCCATTCTGATGATCTGCAATGGTTTATGTGTATCAGAATATAGAATAGGCTGGGGAATTCTGGGAGTTGAAGCCCACAAGTCTTAACGTTGCCAAGGTTGGACACTGCTTACATAATAAGTCCCTTACATAATCAAATACCAAATGTATTTAAGGACTCAGCAAAAAAATTTCACCAGAGATGCAAAGCACTTAAAACAGAGCACCAGAGACTGATTCTGTGGACAGAGGGTTTTCTGCGGACCAGAGGGGGCGTGGTTTCATGTACTGCCTGCATCCCACAGATGGGGCTTTGCTTTTTTGTGGGGCCCAGTTGCTGGCATGCCACGGCCCAGTACCGGTCCATGGACTGGGGGTTAGGGACCCCTGACTTAAAAGATAACTCAGCCTAAATTAATTATTTCACACAACTAAATGTTTCTTCAATAAGATGTACTGAGAGAAAAGGGAGGGCTTTTGCAGTTATTTCTGCAAATGAGCTATTTCCAGTTGAGGACCATTTCTTCCCCAGTACATTATTATGGACCCTTTTTTCAGTTTCTCTCCAATAGAGTTCTTGTAAACTGATGAAACTGTGGTTCTTTTTACTGATTACGGAAGAGGGAGTGGTTTCTAAAACTCCGCCTTGAATCCATTTTCTGTTGATGAACCAATCACTACAGAAGCACCAACATGAGTTCTGACTTTAATAATATCCTGTTTAACTAAGCTTTTAGAGTTTTTGAGAGTGACAACATGTGTGAATAAAACTGATCTGTGAAAAAACCATTTGGACTTTGAAAAGCTTTGTAGATAAAAAGTTGTCCCACACGTCTTCCTTAACCTGGCTTCAAGATGGCTCACTGTTGTTCATTGAGTAGCTGTAGGAGAAAAGCAGGCAGAGCTGGAGGGTGGGGTTGAACGCATCATCAGTTTAGAATCTTTGTGTTCTTGATGTCAGATGCAAAGAATCAGGACCGTTCATAAGGCTGCAGCAAGAAGATTTATTCAAGCCTATACTCAAAAATCTAGTCAACTAACGTCATACTAAATTGGTGCTAGATAAGGACCAATGGAATTCAAGGGAAGGTTGGGCTTGGATTTCCTGTGGCAACACAAGGATTCTAAACTAATGATGTATTTAACTCCACCCTCCAGCTCTGCTTGCTCTTCTCCTACAGTATCTTTACTTATACTCTAATGAAGCTTCTATAACATTGGCAGCCCATAGAGATACATGTTAAAAATATTTGGAACAGAATTTTCCGTTGGAAACACAATACAATCTTCTATGTGAGTACTGTTTCACATGGAGGAGGAACCTGGTGGAAGATGCCAATTTGCAGGGCTTTCCTCCCCCTTTCATCCAGCCCCAAGGTTCTATTCTTTCTTTCTCCATGGAACACCAGCTTATGGAACTTTTTTTACAAGCTCAGTACTCCCATTAGCAACTTCCAGCTGGGAAACTGAATACAGCTCATATTAGCTTGTCAGTGAGGACTAAGTCATTATGAAGAAATTATTTATTTTTATCTGCCCAGAATAGGGGTCGACCTATTCTCCAAAGCTCCTGAGGGCAGGACAAGAAGTAACAGGTGGAAGATCATCAAACAGAGATCCCATCCAGAACAAAGGAAACATTTTCTGACAGTGAAAATAATCAGTGGAATGGCTTGTCTCCAGGAATTGTGGGCACTGCATCACTGGAGATTTCCAAGAAAAGACATTTGTTCTGAATGGTATAAGGTCTCGAGCAGGGGTTGGACTAGAAGACCTCTGAGGTCCCTTACAACCCCATTAATCTATGTTTTTCATGATTGGTTGGTTTAAAATATATCCTTGGCAGTGTACAAAGTGGAGATTATTTTAGGGAGTATGGGTCAAAGAGTAAAATGCACCAACTCAGCTCTAGACTCTAGACCTGTAGTAGGAAGGAAATTCAGCACCATATTTTTCTCAACTCAAAAGAGCATTTGAAAAAGCCACACTTGGGATACTGCATCCAGTTTTGGTCACCACAATGTAAAAAAGATGTTGAGCCTCTAGAAAGAGTACAGAGAAGAGCAACAAAGATGATCAGAGGACTGGAGGCTAAAACATATAAGGAACGGTTGCCAGAATTGGGTATATCTAGTTTAACGAAGAGAAGGACGAGGGGGGAAATGATAGCAGTGTTCCAATATCTCAGGGGCTGCCACAAGGAAGAGGGAGTCAAGCTATTCTCCAAAGCATCTGAAGGCAGGACAAGAAACATTGGATGAAAACTGATCGAAGAGAGAAGTAACCTAGAACTAAGGAGAAATTTCCTGACAGTGAGAACAATTAACCAGTGGAACAACCTGCTTCCAGAAGCTGTGAATGCTCCAACACTGGAAGTTTTTAAGAAGAGACTGGACAGCCATTTGTCTGAAATGGTATAGCGTTTTCTGCCTGAGCAGGGGGTTGGACTAGATGACCTCCAAGACCCCTTCCAACTTTATTATTATTATTAAAGCTGAAGAGAACACCTTTCCCACTAGAGGCACTGTTTTTCTCCCAGTGAAGATTAACTTCTTGCCACATAGAAATATGGAAAGTAATATACATTCTGAAGAGCATAGAAAGTAATTGTAAGGGGTGCTATAGCAATGACCTTGGGAGATGAGGGAAGAGGCACAGCCAGAGGAACAGTTGGGTAAGAGGCAGCTAAGCCTACAGAAGGAATGTGGGCACGACAAATGTCTCACAAGGGACCCTCCCTAGATTCTTGGGCTGTAAAGGTAATGGGAGAGACTTTCAGACTTGCGAGATTCTGCTAATGTATCTTTATAATAAAGTAGACTTAGTCGATCTGGATAGGATTCTTTTTCTGGACAACCTTCCAAAGGCTGAGAGTATCACACAATACATACTCTGCAGATTGCAGATTTTCCAGTCTCACTGCAGGAACCTGGTAAAAGGAGCTCTGTCAGGACCACTGTTTAGAAAGCAACACACTGAGATGGGGAAAAAATATATACTGGTGTATAGATGTGGAGGAGCCCCAAAGAGAGACAAGCATAGCTCTAGCAAACATGGTTATTTCTTACAGTTCATATCCAGCAAAGTTGCATCCAGCAATGATCGCAATGCTTTCCAAGGGGGTGGGAGAGGAGGAGGAGGAGTTTATTTATTTATTTATTTATTTATGAGACTTATATACCACTTTAAGTGCAAGCACTCTCTAAGCGGTGTACACCAGTAAGCAATGTATGTGTATATATATATATATATATATATATATATATATATATATATATATATATATATATGTCTTTGGTTGTTCGGTTTTCTCCCACGTAAAATTGGAAGTGTCTTGGCGACGTTTCGACGAAGTCCCATTCGTCATCTTCAGGCTGGTGCTTTCAGCTTCGTGCTTTGAGCAGCAATGTGTGGTCTTAGCTGTTTCTTCCTTTTAACTGCCAGTGGGGGTATGAACTGATTGGGTGGGAGCTTAGCTGTGTTCTGATTGGGTGGAGGTGTGTTCTGATTGGTTAGGGGCGTGGCTGTGCTCTGATTGGCTGGGGGGTTGGCTGTGCTCTGATTGGCTGGGGGAGTGTTATGTTTGGTTGTGCTCAGGTTAGTCTGAGTTGCAGAGGGGTTTAAGATTTTGGGTGCCTTGCTATTTTTTGGCTTCGCGTTTGTGGTCGTGCCTCATTTTCATGGAGGGTGTCAGTTTGCTTCGTGTATGGATTGGAGGGCTTTAAAGTGGCTAATGATGCAGCTCTGGTCTGGCTTCTGGTTTGTGGTCGTGCCTCATCATCGGTGTGGCTTTGGGTTTGCTTTTTGCGTGGATGTGTGGTGGTGACATCCTGTGTGGTTTTTGTGAGTGTGGGTCTGGTATCATTTTTTGTATTAGGGAGTCGTTTGTCAATAAGGGCGGGTTTCCAAATGGCTGGTAGGCGGGAGGTATCATCTCGCTTGTTCATGCTGTGTGGGCGTTTTTCTATCTCGATGGCTTCTCTGATTATTCTGTTATTAAAATGTTCACTTTTGGCAATGGTTCTGGTATTTTTAAAGTCAATTTCATGTCCTGTGGCTTTAAGGTGTTGGACCAGGGAAGATGTTGGTTCCTCTTTTTTGACTGAGTTCTTATGTTCTTATGTTCTTCAATGCGTTCTTCAACACGCATTGAAGAACATAAGAACTCAGTCAAAAAAGAGGAACCAACATCTTCCCTGGTCCAACACCTTAAAGCCACAGGACATGAAATTGACTTTAAAAATACCAGAACCATTGCCAAAAGTGAACATTTTAATAACAGAATAATCAGAGAAGCCATCGAGATAGAAAAACGCCCACACAGCATGAACAAGCGAGATGATACCTCCCGCCTACCAGCCATTTGGAAACCCGCCCTTATTGACAAACGACTCCCTAATACAAAAAATGATACCAGACCCACACTCACAAAAACCACACAGGATGTCACCACCACACATCCACGCAAAAAGCAAACCCAAAGCCACACCGATGATGAGGCACGACCACAAACCAGAAGCCAGACCAGAGCTGCATCATTAGCCACTTTAAAGCCCTCCAATCCATACACGAAGCAAACTGACACCCTCCATGAAAATGAGGCACGACCACAAACGCGAAGCCAAAAAATAGCAAGGCAGCCCAAAATCTTAAACCCCTCTGCAACTCAGACTAACCTGAGCACAACCAAACATAACACTCCCCCAGCCAATCAGAGCACAGCCAACCCCCCAGCCAATCAGAGCACAGCCACGCCCCTAACCAATCAGAACACACCTCCACCCAATCAGAACACAGCCAAGCTCCCACCCAATCAGTTCATACCCCCACTGGCAGTTAAAAGGAAGAAACAGCTAAGACCACACATTGCTGCTCGAAGCACGAAGCTGAAAACACCAGCCTGAAGATGACGAATGGGACTTCGTCGAAACGTCGCCAAGACACTTCCAATTTTACGCGGGAGAAAACCCGAACAACCAAAGACCTACATACAAACACCCGCGAAAACCTCAGAAAACATATATATATATATATATATGTTTTCTGAGGTTTTTACCTTGTTTTATTTTTTTGCTGCTCGAGGCACGAAGCTGAAAGCACCAGCCTGAAGATGACGAATGGGACTTCGTCGAAACGTCGCCAAGACACTTCCAACTTTACGTGGGAGAAAACCCGAACAACCAAAGACCTATATATATATATATATATATATATATATATATATATATATATATATATATATTTACATTGCCCCCAACAATCTGGGTCCTCATTTTACCTACCCCAGAAGGATGGAAGGCTGAGTCAACCTTGAGCCGGTGAGATTTGAACCGCTGACCTGCTGAACACAGTCAGCTAAAGTGTCCTGCAGTACTGCACTCTAACTGCTGCGCCACCTCGGCTCTTATTTTGATTCTATATATCAATTTTTACCTTGTTTTATTTTTTTGATATAGTGGAAGATGATTACGCATGGCAGGAGAGAAAGCTGAACACCTTTCATATGTGCTGTCTCTGACGTATTCTCGGCATCACCTGGCATGACAAAGTCCCAAATAGTGCAGTCCTGGAATGTGCTGGAATTTCTAGCATGTATACATTATTGAAACAACGACGTCTATGCTGGCTTGGGCATGTTATGAGAATGGCTGATGGTTGGATTCTGAAAGCTCTCCTGTATGGAGAACTAATGCAGGGAAAGAGCCCCAAATGGAGACCTGAGCTGCGATATAAGGATATATGCAAGAGGGATCTGAAGGCTTTGGGAATGGACATTAACAGCTGGGAATCCTTGACTTCTAATCGTTCAGCCTGGAGGCAGGCTGAGGCAAAGAGGCAGTCCCAGAACCAGCGAAATCTGGGGGCTGGACAGGGGACAGATTGTATCTTCCCTCAGTGTGGAAGGGACTGCCATTCTCAAATTGGCCTTTTCAGCCATACCAGATGCTGTTTTAGGACCTCTTTCCAGAGCACGATAACATAGTATCTCGAGACTGAAGGATGCCAATGATGAGTGGAAGATGGTGGGCTTTCTTTGAGGGGTAGCAGTTATGTTCTGGAGCTCCAAACATAACTTCTTAATTTGTACAGACTCAATGTCTCATTATCTGTAGGTTTGACATCTTAGTTCTATACAAAGCTTCACTCGGCAACTAATAGGCTCTCCCTGTCCTGTATATAATTTTGCTTGCCACATGTTAAAAAATGATACTGTAAAGTTGGGTAAAGGTTCTGATCATAAATTAAACCTGACACAACTCTAACCTTCGATAATGCCCCTTAGCCTGGCACATATATATGCTCTGGAAATCATCTTCATTGTGTGCTTCTAATTTCGCTTCAAATCATTTTGCGTCTCAGGTCTCAAACCCTGAAAAACACTGCCCTAGAAAAATGTGAGCAGCAGCAACTGGCAGTTAAAAATAAGATTCCCAGGAAAGCTTAACAGACATCAGTGCTCTGATCCAATTTAACTAATAGAAGCTGATGGTTTGACAATCAGGGACTCACGAAGTGGAAACAAGACGTGTTCATTTGATGACATGTTTTGGCAACTCATCATAACTGAAAAGTATGCATAGAGAAGCACACACATGCTCCATGGGTCTGGATCAGAGATGGACATCTTCTAGCTCAAGGGCACGATGTATCTACCTCCAAGCTGATCCTCTGCCCCCAGGTGCTGCTGTTAAAAAATGTTTTATCTTAATAAGAAAAGGGGATGTCTTCTTTTCCCATTGCTATTTTACAATAGCAAAGTTCTTGGTTACAGATCAGTTATTTCACTCTTCTTCAGAGGAAAAAGTTGATGACTGGAAGGCATCACAGTAGGGTTTATGAATAGCTGGCCATATGGAGAAGACCTCTAACAGTGTGCAGCAGCAGCAAACAAAAAAGCTAACACAGTCCTGGGTTGTATAAACAGAGGCATAGAATCAAGATCACGAGAAGTACTATTACCGCTTTATAAAGCCGTAGTAAGACCACACCTAGAATACTGCAGCCGATTTTGGTCACCATACCACAAAAAAGATGTTGAGAGTTTGAAAAAAATTCAAAGAAGAGCAACTAAGATGATCCAAGGCCTGGAGACTAAAACATATGAAGAACAGCTATGGGATTTGGGTCTGGCTAGTCTAAGGAAAAGAAGAAATAGGGGAGACATGATAGCGGTGTTCCAGTATCTAAGGGGCTGCCACAAGGCAGAGGGGGCCAGGTTGTTCACCAGAGCACCAGATGGAAGGACAAGAAACAATGGTTGGAAACTGATCAAAGAGAGAAGCAACCTGGAACTAAAGAGAAACTTCCTGACAGTGAGGACAATCAACCAGTAGATGGGTGCTCCATCACTGGAGATTTTTAAGAAGAGACTAGACATCCACCTGTCTATTCTATTCTATTCTATTCTAACTTAGCCTAGCCCAGTGTAGTTGGCTGAGGAATTCTGGGAACTGAAGTCCATACATCTTAGAACTGCCAAGATTGACCGATCCCTGTTATTTCTGGTCCAGTATTGAGCGGCTGCTGAGAGTCAGAACTGGAGAATTGTGCTCAGAAACAAGTACAAATACAGAACAGTGTGGGTGGAAAAAAAGCAGAAGATGAGATGGATAACTTTTCCTGAATCCAAAGTCCCTTTTGGCCTTTGAAAGATGTACCAAGTAAGGAGTATATTTGTAGCTTAGGGTTGAAATGAGACCCCTTTGAAATATGTTTCAAGGGAGACACAAGCTCCAAAAACTAGTCAGTGAATCCAGAACAGAAACACTTGATTTAATTTCAATTTCTCTTTCCATTTGATTACATGACTGTGTTTAACTTAGCAGTTAAATATAGTTTTAGTCCGTGTATGTTTACCATTCATTACCCAACTGTGTTTCATTTTAAAATTAATGTTATTCTCTAGTCATGTATTGAATAGTTTTTCCCTTGCATCATATTATAAATTACAACTTGATTTTTGGAGGTTTTTAATGGTTGTGTTTAAGCCTTCAGCCCTGAATCTAGCCTTAAAGCCTTAATTAACACCTGTCTGAACTAACTAATTGAAGCTAACTTGTCAGCTTTGTCCATTTTAAGTGCATCCAGGAACTGGGTAACAATCAGCTGCCATCACTTCACTAAAGACACATTATGTCTTTAAGGCAGGGGTAGGCAACCTTGGCTCTTTTATGACTCATGGACTTCAACTCCCAGAATTCCTGAGCCAGCATGGCTCAGCTTGGAAACCTCTCCCTTTCCCCTCAGCATGGCTGGCTCAGGAATTCTGGGAGTTGAAGTCCAAGAGTCATAAAAGAGTCAAGGTTGCCTACCCCTGCTTTAAGGGAAAGATGTATTTATTTAAAAGATTTGTATGGCTGCCAACCTGAAATGCAGGCAGTCCTTTGACTTACAACAGTTCATTTAATGACCATTCAAAGTTACAGTGAAAAAAGGGACTGATGACCATTGCAACATCCTCATGGTCATATGATCAAGTTCTGATGCTGACTCATATTTCAGACAGTTGCAGTGTGGGGGGGTGTTATGTGATCACAATTTGGACCCTTGGCAAGCAGTTTGCATTTATGACCAGGGCAGAATCTTGTGATTATAGGATCACAATTTACAACCTTCTCATCTGGTTTCTGATGAGCAAAGTCAGTTGGGGAAACCAGATTTTCTTAATGATGGTGTGATTCACTTAATAACTATGTGATTTATTTAACAACCATGGTTATAAATTTAGCAATTGCAATAAAGATGGTCATAAAATCAGGTCTGGCCATGGGATGACAAACTTAACAACTGCATCATTTAGCAACTGAAATTCTGGTCCCAATTGTGAGTGTGAGTCAAGTACCGATAACCTGTTGAGATGTCCTTTTTTCTAACACACCTTTATCTCCATGAAAGTAGCACTATATGAAGGATATGTGTCATGCCTCCGACGGAGCCTGAATCTGCGGAGGAAAATGAGGTGGAATGGGACCCTATGGAAGTCGAGGGAGAAGTGTCTGTGGTTTCAGAGGAATGTGGGGAAGAGCAGGCCGAGGCAGGCCAGGGCCCTTCAGGATTGGGACAGGATGAACAGGAGAGACAGTTCAGGCAATGAGCAAGGACCACCCCCACCTGATCCTAGAGCATGGAGAGTGAAGAGAAGGAGGGAACAACACAGGCAGGCTCAACTACTTGGGAGGAGAGTGTCCTGCCCCTCTCCACAAGGCACCCCTGGAGAATGAGATTTAAGGAGATGTTGTGGGGAGAGGCATTTGTCAGGAACAAACGCTGATTCTTTGGAGCTTTGTGTGTGTTTTTGCTGGTCTCTTGTTCTGTGACTTCTGCTTAGAAACCCAGAAACTCTGACCATTTGGACTGGCTGACAACGTTGCTTGGATGTTCAAAGATCTCAGACTGTATTTTGACTTCCCTTTTGAAACTGCTCAAACAAGCATGTATTCACACAGACTTGTTAGGTTTATGATGTATGTGTCATTCCTTGTTATCTCAGTGGCCTTGAGTAAATTCCTCTCCTAATCAGACTGTATATGAAACTACTTGCAGCCAGAGGTAGCTGAAAGTGTGTGTATGTTCCTTTGTTTGGAGGCTTGCCAGAAATGTGAGAGCATTTGGGGAAATTTTGGAGCAATTAAAGGGCAGTTTGAATTGCCAGCTGACTACATTGCCTCTATACTATGCCATGGGTTATCACAATATGAGTCACATGACAGTGAGAAGGGCAGCATATATATCAATCAATTGATGACTGATAATTGATTATAAATTTAACAAACAAAAATAAATATACATCCAAATTATCTTCTCAACATTCTTGCAAACATATATACTTCCAGAGTTCTCTAAATTTAATTTTTTCAAGCTATCCAACTGAAAATAGAGATATTGTTTTTTGTTTTTGTTTTTTAATAAGAAATAACCACTTCTAAAAGCATAACGTTTCCTAGGTTGAATTCTGCTGTGTTCTTCTTGTGCATAGAATGGTGTCATTTTAACTAGCTGGTTTCAGTTGCCATGAAAATGAAATGCTATTAGCAAAGATATCACAGCAGCTTGCTCCATTTTTTGTTCTTCTTCTTCTTCTTAGGAAGACGCTATTTTAGTGAACTGGTTAGGTTTTGATGTATCAATTGATTTACTCTCTGATCTTGGTCTTTTTGTTTATCTTCCTCAATCAGACTTTGTTTTTAATCTAAGTCCTCCTCTAGGCTGCAAATCACCCAAGTATTTACATTAATTAAATTCAGTGTGTTCTGCCTCTCTTCCAACTGTGCCATAATATCCTTGTGGGGAAGAGATGTTAATAAGCCTTGCTTCACTTATGAAGAAGTGTGGAAGCTGCTTCTAATCAGATAACACCTCCTTTCTTCTGCATGGATGTGCAAGACTAGAGGAGCTACAACTTCTTTTCCCCAAAGGTTGGAATGACATTTATGGTCCCAACTAAGAAAAACCATGCTAACAGAATAGAATAGAATAGAATAGAATAGAATAGAATAGAATAGAATAGAATAGAATAGAATAGAATAGAATAGAATAGAATAGAATAGAATAGAATAGAATAGAAGCTGGAAGGGACCTTGGAGGTCTTCTAGTCCAGCTCCCTGCTTAAGCAGGAGAACCTATATCATCTCAGACAGGTGATTGTCCAGTTTCTTCTTAAAAGCCTCCAATGATGGAGCGCCCACGATTTCTGGAGGCAAGATATTCCACTAGTTAATTGTCCTCACTGTCAGGAAGTTTCTCCTTAATTCCAGGTTGCTTCTTTCTTTGATCAGTTTCCAACCATTATTTCTTGTCTTTCCCTCTAGTGTTCTGGTGAATAACGTGACCCCCTCTTCCTTGTGGCAGCCCCTCAGATACTGGAGTACTGCTATCATCTCCCCTATTTCTTCTTTTCTTCAGACTAACCAAACCCAAGTCCCGCAGCCATTCTTCGTATGTTTTGGTCTCCAGGCCTTTGATCATCTTAGTTGCATCCATTTCTGAAAGGACATGGACTAGTCCTATCTATATGGCAGGGACCATCCTATCATATCTTAATAACCATCCCTTGTTCCCCTTGCTCAAAAAAAATATGTTCTTTGATATATTGATCCAAAGCCCTCTTTATCAGGTTAAGAGAAATAGAATTACATACAAAGAGAAATAGGAGGGAGAATTTGATCAGTCAAGAAGCACCATTAGAAAAGCAGCATTTTGGAACCCCAAAGTGTTTTTTCAGGAGGCAACTGGACTTTCTTGTTTTTCTTTGAAGACATTTCACTTCTCATCCAAGAAGTTTCTTCATCTCTGATTGGATGGTGGGGAATGGAAGTATTTATATTCCTTGCAGACAGCTGGTCATTTGCATTCTTTTAGAGAGTTGTTGAGGCCACTTGGAGGTTTACCTGTGTCCTCAGCATCACCTGAGCAGTGTAAATGTGTGTGGAGCCTTCTCAGCTCCAGAATGTTTTCTGCCCTGTGTCCCTTCACTGTTGAAGACAGGCGCAGGCTGTTGGGCATGTGTTGTCTGCATCTCAAACTGAGAATCTCCATGGACAGCATTTTGGCAGTAAACTCCAAATTTCTGCTAAGTGCCATAATGTTAATTAACTATTAAAAGAACACAAAATGCAAGAATGTACACAACTTGGGCCAAGTTGGACAGAACCTCCTGGAACTTGAGTTGAAGTTCAGCTCAAGTTCCAGATTCTTAAGAGGGAATCTCCAAAGATAAACATGAGAGCAAAAGTGCTCACCTTCACAGTAATGAAGCAGAGTAGATTTTACCCACAGCTGTACTATGTAAAAAGGTAAAGGTTTACCTGTTCAGTCATGTCCGACTCTTGGGCATGGTGCTCATCTTGTTTTTGGCCAAGGGAGCCAGCATTGTCAGAAGAGGCTTCCATGATCATGTGGCCAGCATGACTATATGACAAAGTGGCACGGAACACTGTTAACTTTCCTACCGAAGTGGTACCTATTTATCCACTTGCATTTGCATGCTTTCAAACTGCTAGATGGGCAAGAGCTGGGCAGGAATAGGAGCTCACTCTGTCCTGCTGCGCTTGGGTCTTGAACCCAGGTTGTCAACTTTCTAGCTGATAAACTCAGCATCATTAACTTCTGAACCATCACAACCCTATGAGCTAATTACTAAGTACTTAATGCTAAACACTAAGTACCATACGTCAAATCCTTCATACATCCAGTGTCTTCTCATCAGTTCCTCTTTTATATTCAAAGCATTCTAACAAAGTTTGCCCTAAACTCTCAAGTTCTTTTTGACTTTGCAATTCTCCTACCTAATTGTGGTTATTAGTAGCTTGTCTCTGGCCCTCCTTTAACATTACTTCACCTTCTCTAAGGATGTGTCACAAGCTGGGGTACATCTTCCCCAAGCTGAGAAGAATAGCAGAGGTCACACAATGTCACAAGTGCAGTCTTTGCTTTGCTAGATATTTTTAAACGTTGGCATTTTAGCATCTGATCTTTCCCCCAAGAACTACCATGGCTTTGAATTTAGAACCACTTAAGTGCACCGCTGGAGACAATCCATGCCATAATTGCTTGAACTTCATGATGGTCCTTGTGTGTCTAAGGAAAAAAGAGCTGAAAGATAGGGTGGGGGAAGAAGGGATGAAACTACCAATCGCTATTCCCAAATCCTACCATATACGCACTCCACATTTTGCAGAACAAAGAAGAAACAAATTAATCCATTGGCTTTGGCAACCTTCAATACAAGCCAACCAATTATAGCAAAGCAATCACTCAACAGTTTTGCTTCATCCAAAAGAAGAAAACAATCTTTGTTTGTCTTAAAAGGCTCTCACGGGGGTCAGTGGTGAACATGTGCAAAGAGAAAGAGTTCAACTCACATAAAGAGGGCATAAAGAGAGGTTGAAAGCAAGAGACAGCGACAGGAACTGAGGACTTAAATTCAGTTTGCAAAGCCTTAACAAGGACAGTAGTGTCCTGCCTGATTAAAGCATAAAGTAAGAAAACACCTATTATGGGTTATCATTGCTGGGAACAAATCTAGTGTTGCAGCTGGACATAGAATTCTCAAATCAAACCTACCAATGTTAGTCAACAATAAAACAGCAGTAATAAAGATTTGAGGGGCACAGTATTATCAATGAGCATTTCTTATGAATGGTCAGACTTCATCCTTAACTGAAGGCTAAAACATATGAAGAATGGTTACAGGAATTGGGTATGTCTACATATGAAGAATGGTTACAGGAATTGGGTATGTCTAGTTTAATGAAGAAAAGGACTAGAAGTGACAGGATAGTAGTGATCCAATATTTGAGGGGCTGCTACAAAGAAGAGGGGGTCAATCTATTTTCCAAAGCACCAGAGGCCAGGACAAGAAGCAAGAGTTGGAAACTAATCAAGAACCTAGAATTAAGGTGAAATGTCCTAACAATGACAACAATTAACCAGTGAAATGGCTTGTCTTCAGAAGTTGTGGGTGATCCATCACTGAAGGTTTTTAAAAAGAGATTGGACAACTATTTCTCCCAAATGGTACAGAGTTTCCTGCTTGAGCAGGGGGTTGGACTAGAAGACTCCAAAGTCCCTTCCAACTTTGTTTACAAGTTAATTGTCACGAATGAAGGTGAACATATGTGTCCCAGGATAATGCTGCAGGGCATGACTCCGAAAGCTTGGAAGACCCAGATTGGATCTTGTGCATTAATTATGTCCTCTATAATAAGTTTATGGCAATGTCGGACTATTTTAATGCATCCACCAATATTTCAATTACTTCTCCAGAATTTCCCAGGTTCTGCAAAAGTAATTTTCAGTGCCATGTTCGATTTTTGCTACCAGAAAATACAGCCCATGGTAGAAGCTTTCATTTTCTCTTAAAAGTGAGGAACAGAGATTAAAAATGAAGAAAAAAAAAGAATGCTACAGATACTCATCCATAGATTAGGAGTGGGGTAGAAATATATAAAAGACCAAGCTAAATTGCAGTTAAAAAGAAGTGATAACTTTCCAAAGTGGATCTTTATCTTCTTACATAATTGAAGAAGTGAAGAATTCCACGGAGACTTGCTTTTTATGGTTATTAATTTATATTCTTTTTATTAAGCATTTTAAAGCAGTGTTTCTCAAACTTGGCAACTTTAGGATGTGTGGACTTCAATTCCCAGAATTCTAGGAGTCAAAGTCCACACATCTTAAAGTTGGCAACTTTGAAAAGCTGCACTTTTTGACGATGTACAATTTAGTGATATTTAATAGAAAGTTAGTAGGCTGGAAGGGAAACTCCGTTTTTTTTTTTTTAAAAAAAAATTGCTTTATTCAGTAATAAATTATTTTCCAAAGCAGTTAGGTTTTATAACATTGCCACCAAATATGGAACAATGATCCATCTTGATCATTACATCTATTTATACTCTTTGGGGACACAGACATCTCTATCTGTGTCCCATCAGATAGAGATGTTTTATTTAATCAATGGAACAGCTTGCATTCAAAAGTTGTGAGTGCTCCATCACTGGAGGTTTTTAAGAAGAGATTGGATAACACTCATCTGAAATGTATAGGGTCACCTGCTTGAGCAGGGGGTTAGACTAGAAGACCTCCAAGGTCCCTTCCAACTCTGTTGTTCTGTTATTCTGAGATGGAAACTGATTTGAATAATCTGACCTTCCCAAAACAAAGAATAGCTTTTTTCAGAGCCAGATTTAACATTCTTCCCTCAGCACTCCTACAGGGCAGGTATAAGAGAATACCAACAGCAGAACGGGTATGTATATGTGGTAAAGGAGAAGTCGAAGACATCTCACATGTTTTATTGTACTGTGAGTTATACCAAGTTTATAGGACAGCATATATTCTCCCTTTATTAGAGAGATTGCCAGGGAGGGCAGACAATTTTTATGTAGGCTTTCTCCTCCAAGACTCAAACCCTTCTGTCACGCATGCAGTGGCAAAATACTGTGTTGCGGCAATGTCCACAAGAAAAAAATTGGTTACAGATTTAGTCGTCAACTTGTGCCAATTTTTTGGAGATATCTCTAATAATGTTTGGAACATTACCGGTATATTTACTCACACATTAATCGGCTATCCACTCATGTAAATTAGGGAGTGACCCTAACATTTTGAGAACATGTATTTTCTTAACAGGGATGTTATTATTTACTATAAATGTTAGTACTGTTTTTTTTTATATTATTATTATTATTATTATTATTATTATTATTATTATTATTTAATATATTGTAAAAAGTGATGGCTATTGCTGGTCTACGACCGTAATAAAGTTTATTTTTTTTTTGAGATGGAAACTGGTATGGTTGAAATGCAATGAGAGTTTTTGTCCAGAAGCCCTTCCCCCCTGACTTTGCAAATATGATGGCAACCAGATTCAATTTCTCACTTTGCATAATCCTGCCAGACCCAAAGGAACTATTTTTACCTCTAAGCAACATTTTTTTGCTAAGAAGAAAAAAAATATTGCTCACCAGTTACAAAGGCCAATGAAATTGACTAGAAGCAGCAAAGATCCAGCCCTGTGTGATTAACCAAGGCAAGACTAATAAACAAGTGGCACAAAGTAACCAGCAGACAGGTACCTAATCCCATCCAGGTTTCTCCACTTGCTAAGAAGAAATAGTGGCTATTTCCAGCACTCTGCCACCTCTAAAAAGCAATGTTTTTTAGCAATAAAATGGCTGTCCTTATACAATCAAATTTGTCCAATTTCCCCTACATGGTCCCAAGATCTGATAGCAAACTGAAGCCCTGGGGTTTCCCACCCCACAATTCAAAATCCTTATAAAAGATCTTCCTATCTATTATTCTCTGTTCTTCTTCCTTTGCTATAGATGGAACCCAATGGTCATTGTGTCAATGCAGTATGATCTTCCTCCCCAGAATTGTGCTTCATCCACAACAACTCCAAAGTTGTTGTTTATTAATTAAAGAAAAGACAGAGAAAGATCTCTCCTCCCAAGAGATAGGAAATGGAAACAAAGATGGGTAAACGAAGAAAATCAGGTATCTGAGACCAGAACAAGGATAAACTGTACATTGAAATCTATATCCTGATGGAATTTTTTTTTATCTTCCTTTGATGAGATGCTTGCTTGAACATCAGCTGGTGGCCCTTTAGTCCTTCAGTAGCTGCCCTTCTATTCTCCCGTATTCTCCTTCTCTATCTGATGGGAGGGCCAAATGGAATCTCCATTTTGGAATGAATGAATGAATGAATGAATGAATGAATGAATGAATGAATGGAGTGAGTGAGTGAGTGAATGAGTGAGTGAGTGAGTGAGTGAGTGGGTGAGTGAGTGAGTGAGTGAGTGGGTGATGCAGTCTGCTAGTAGTCTTTAATCCTCTGACTGTTGAATAAGACTCCAGGGCCTTGACTTCCATTCTTCGGTCCAATACAGATTTGACTAATCAAGAGCAATAATCACAAGTTCAGCTTCTGTGAAGGAGGCACAGTAGCATCACCTATGGCAATCACCCAGCACTATTTAATTAATTAATGCGCCACCCAATGAGACAATTGGAAGAAATAAATAAAATGCACTCTATATCTTGATCTTAGCTCAACAGCAAAGTAGACGCTTTGCATGCAGCAATTCTTTTCCAGAAAAGATCAGAACTGTACAGGTGTGTTAAAGGCAGCTAAAAATATAGTCAAAACTATTGTTGTACTTAATCTTGTTGTGGTAAATTTTATGATACATTTTTGGTGCATTAATTTCAAAATGTTTTGCAGGCTCCAGCAAGCAGCATGTTCTCTTCAGAATGCGTTCGGCATAATAAGAAAGCTAGAGTGCACTTGCAAATAAATAATTTTATTTAGTACTTTTACCAGCTCATCTTCCCTGATGGTGTTTAACTCTTTCTGCACTGCTCTATGAATGGCGCAAAACATTTTGTTGCCTGCAATAGTCTTCTAACTGTACACACATCACTTTCTGAGGTTCACAACAGGAAAGCATTCTGAACTGGAGTATCCTGATTTCTCATTTGATCCTGAGTTACTTTACTGCAAGAGTAAAAAAAAATGACTTTATCTTGTTAGTCATAAACAAAACCAAAGATGCAAAGTTGAAGCTAACTACTTCATTATGTTCTGCCTATAATACAGGAATTTTTCCTGGTCTGGCAATCTCTTCCTGGGAACAATTAGATAAGGCTCCAAGGAACCTAGGGGGAGTCAGCCCTAGCCCTTGGCAGTTATGCAATGATTCTAGACTAGCTCTGTGCTTGATCCCTCTTCCCTGCCAGGGTGAGTGCTTCCCAACCTTATGTTGAAAAAAATAACCATATTCCCTCCCCCCAAGCTCATCAGTGCTTAGTAATATTAGAAGTAGGATACTTACCTATTTCTTAGCTCAGGGGTCTGCAACCTTAAACACTCAAAGAGCCACTTGGACCTGTTTCCCAGAGAAAAGAAAACACTGGGAGCTGCAAAACTTGTGTGCGTACATTTGATTAAAGAGTTTAATTAAAAAGAAATAGAGGCTGCTGTGCATGAGTTCTCTCTCTCTCCCCTCTCTCTCCCTCTCTTTGATCTTCTGCTCACCTGGCAAGCTGGCTTCAGGCTGTTCTCCAACAAGCTGACACACATTATTGGACTGGCTCTCTCCTGCCTTTCCTGCCCTTCCTGCTTCCTGCTTCCTGCAGAGATGCAGCAAAAGAAGGAGCCCCGCCTAATAAGCTTGTCAACTCATCAGAACAGCTTGAGGCTACTCTCTTTTTTACATACAAACAGAGAGAGAGAGAGGGAGGGAGGGAGGGAGGAAGGGAGAGAGAGAGAGAGAGAGAAGGGAAGCAGGGAAGTGCAAGTGCCTCTCTCTTTCTCACTCTCTCTCTCTCTCTCTCTCTCTCTGCAAATGGCAGAGGAGGCTGGGAGCCACAGGAGAAGGCTCAAAGAGCCACATGTGGCTCTGGAGCCACGGGTTGCCGACCCGTGTCTTAGCTACTTCCCTTTTGCGGCTCTGGAGCCACGGGTTGCCGACCCGTGTCTTAGCTACTTCCCTTTCATTTCAGACAGGGAACTCTGTAGGAAGTTTTTAAAAATGAAGATGGTAGCCACAATGATTGAATGGAAGCACTCCCTGCTTTACCTTGCATCACAATATATATAAAAAAGGGTCGGGCTTCTTTTGTGAAATGCATCTTTTAATGCATCTCCAACAATTTGTTGAATCCATCAAATTCTTCCTAAGTATACAAGTTCACTCTCCATAAAATATGGTTTTGTTGAATTGTGTCTTTTTTAAAGAAAATTTTATTGATTTTCTAGTTTTACATTTAAATTTTTAAAAAGCAACGTGGCAGCTGAGAATCAATAATTCAATAACATACAAGTATCTCAAACTATTACATTAAATATTTCCTCTCTTTTCCCCTTAGTATTTACTGTCTCATATTTAAACTAATACAATTCTTATTATATCGATTAAATAAAAATAACTTTCTTACATTTATCAATCATTTTTAGTTTATACATATCCTGGTTGTTTTAACATTCCATCTTTGTAGACAATCAATGTCCTAATTAGTTTTTAGTTTCCCATCAATATTTAAATTTAACGTTTAATATTTATAATTTCCAAGTTTCAAATAACCCCAATTCCCTTTATCACAATTCATCACAAGATCTAATGTTCAGGATACATGTCTTATCTATTTGAATTCTCACCATCTTACATCAACTAATTAATAATACAGGGTCGAGCTTCTATCACATGGTTAGAGCAGTTGTCAGGCTCCAAAAACTAAGAAAGACATGTTATGATTCTTCTAAGCAGATATTTTTTTATTGTTCCTCTCCTATAGACAGAATCTTGTCAAATTGAAGTAAACTACCAGACACATATACTCTGCATATATTAGCATATATTCTGAGAACTATTAGAAAGGAGCCGTCTTCACCCTTGTTCTCTCACATAAGTTATCTGAACCGAGTTGTATAATAATAATAATGATGATGATGATGATGATGATGATGATGATGATGATGGAAGGGACCTTGGAGGTCATCTAGTCCAACCCCCTGCTCAGGCAGGAAACCCTATACCATTTCAGACAAATGGCTGTCAGTCTCTTCTTAAAAACTTCCAGTGTTGGAGCGTTCACCGCTTCTGGAAGCAGGTTGTTCCACTGGTTAATTGTTCTAACTGTCAGGAAGTTTCTCCTTAGTTCTAGATTGCTTCTCTCCTTGATTAGTTTCCATCTGTTGCTTCTTGTCCTGCCCTCAGGCACTTTGGAGAACAGCTTGACTCCCTCTTCTTTGTGGCAGCCCCTCAGATATTGGAACACTGCTATCATGTCCCCCCTCATCCTTCTCTTCGTTAAACTAGACATACCCAATTCCAGCAGCCTTTCCTTATATGCTTTGGCCTCCAGTCCCCTAATCATCTTTGTTGCTCTTCTCTGTACTCTTCTTGTCCTTCTTTCTTCTTGTCCTTCTTTCTTCTTGTCCTTCTTTCCCTCTTGGGAATCCAGACGACATTCCACCACACCAGCCATCTTCATCTTTTAACTCCCTCACCATGGATGTGTCTGATTTCAGAGGACTGTATAGTATTGTCATTTTGTACTATTTTTTTTTTTAAAAAAACAACACCTTGATTTCCCTGACCTCGATTTTATAATTTAGTCAGCAAAACTTTGAGCTGGATAAAAATTGTTTCAATTAACCAAGTGCAGTAGTTTGCCAACTCCAAGGAAATGAACACTGATATATTACACTTGCAGGGAGCAAAAGAAAGAAGGAAATTATGTCTATTTTTCTCACCAGCTTGAGAATCGTCATAACTCATTCACTGACCATGAAGTTGTAAACTTACATTTGTTGTTAGTTGACTGTGTTAGCTAAATGTTATTCTTCTTAGCTGGGATGGAGGAGAAACTTGTTCCATTTGCATTTTAATGCCATAGTCCCCAGATTTGTTTTTCCCGAACCTATATAGAAGTCAGAAGATAAAATATCTTTTATGACTCTTGGGGATAGAGTCGGCAATGTAAACCTACGTGCAGAAAAATGAAGTTCTTGGGAAAATGTGTTAGCAAAAATGTGTGTGAATGTTCATGAGGGGTTTTTTTTTAATGCAAGCTGATAAATAGGAATAAATTACTTTTGTAAAAATATTTTTGAAGACAGAGGGCAGCAGGCATGAAGGAGAATCTATATGAATATTCATCACCCATAGACAATTCAGTTAATCTTACTATGTGGGCCCAAATATTGTGCAATACTGACTGTAGCTTCAAAAAAGGAAGAGAACATATCTGGATGATTTAACAATAGCAGGATACACACAGTCCACAGTTCTAAATCATTTTCTAGGCAAGACTCCTGCTGAAAAATGGTGGGGTTTTTTTTTTTTCAAATATGGAAAGAAGTCAGGATCACTGGGTTTCTTTCTCTTTTTTTCTCATACCAATCTTTTAATTGTAACAAAAACATCCGACCTATTTGTCCTCTTGCTAATTTCTAGCCCAATGGGGATATAGTTCAGAAGAACAGGAGCATCCACAAAAATAAGTCTTGCAAATCAAAATGTGTATGTGAAGTAACGTCTTGTTACAACAGAGTCCCTGTAACTCAGGATCACATCATAGAAACCAGCATTTGCATTCTGAGCACTGCATCTTCAGAAATTAGCTTTGTAATTCCTTCCTAGAATTGTAATCAGGTGCCCAAGAGAGACGAAATAATACTTTTGTAGAGGTTGGATGAAAAAAAAATAGAAAAAAAAGCAAAAGTAGACTAATCATATCGGACAGTTTCACCCATGCAAAATTGTTGCTAATGCTTGAATCCTGACTCAATAAGAAGAGTTACTTCAATAAAATTAGTACCAAGGAGTATATTTAACTAATAGAAGGAAACATTTTCTTCTGTCATTTAGGAAGGAAGGAAGGAAGGAAGGAAGGAAGGAAGGAAGGAAGGAAGGAAGGAAGGAAGGAAGGAAGGAAGGATAACAAAATAACAGGATTGGAATAGAAGACCTTCAAGGTCCCTTCCAATTCTATTATTCTGTTATCCTGCTCAAGCAGGAGACCCTCTACCATTCCAAACAAACAGCTGTCCAATCTCTTCTTAAAAACCTACCATCATCTACTAACAAAATGAAATTCAATGGTGAAAAAAGCAAGGTTCTACATTTACGCAAAAAAAACAAAACCAAATGTACAGGTATAGTATAAGGGGCACTTTGCTCAATAGTAATAACTGTGAGAGGGACCTTGGAGTCCCAGTTGACACTCACTTAAATATGAGCCAGCAGTGTACTGCAGCTGCCAAAAAAGCCAACACGGTGCTGGGCTGCATTAACAAAGGGATAGAATCAAGATCATGTGAAGTGTTAATACCACTTTACAATGCCTTGGTAAGGCCACACTTGGAATACTGCATCCAGTTTTGGTCACTGTGATGTAAAAAAGATGTTGAGACTCTAGAAAGAGTACAGAGAAGAGTAACAAAGATGATTAGGGGACTGGAGGCTAAAGCATATCAGGAACAGCTGCTGGAATTGGGTATGTCTAGTTTAGTGAAGAGAAGGACGAGGGGGGACATGATAGCAGTATTCCAATATCTCAGGCGCTGCAACAAAGAAGAGGGAGTCAAGCTATTTTCCAAGGTGCCTGAAGGCAGGACAAGAAGCAATGGGTGGAAACTAATCAAGGAGAGAAGCAACCTAGAACTATGGAGAAACTTCCTGACAGTTAAAACAATTAACCAGTGGAACAACCTGCCTCCAAATCATCTAGTGCCAACTAGATACAATTCTGCCATTTCGGAATGATCCCTCCAATTTTATTACCAGCTTCACTGATCAATATCTTTAGGATTGTGAACACCTTGAAATTAAAAATGATATTATCCATATCTAGAAATGAAAGTTCCCACATTTCTATGACAATTTTTTTTTCTAACTTGAAAGCCCTACCAAAGAAATTCAGTTATGGTGGAGATTAAGAACCTTAGTTTCTGTTCAGATAACGACACTGTAGGTGTAAGAAGGTAGTTGCTTGTCATCTTTAGCAATATATTTCAAAAGATCTAGCATTCTGGAAAATGTCTTTTGTCAAGTGGGACAAAAGAACATCTGAGCGAATGCATGTTGGAAAGAAATAATTACATTCAGTTTTTCTTCTTGAAGCCTTCTTTGTTTCTGTCCAAAACAAGTAGACTTGGACGTTAATTCTGTCTTCTATTAGCGTGTCTCATTCTGCAGAAGCCCAGCAATTTGTTTTCTGGATCTCTCATTCCATTGGAGCATGTGGGAGATCTTGGCACAAATCTTGGTAAATTGAGTTATTTCTTTAGGTTATATATTCAAAGGCGTTTTTTTTCCCCCTCCTCTCCTTGGGCTTCCAGACAGGATGTATCCTATTATGCTTTTATCCACAAAATCTTGCTTATCTTTATAAGTGATTTATGGGGTACATTTTGGAAACTGAGACGAAAACTTTTTACGGATCAAATGCATGTTTGGGGAGAGAAGATATTTATTTTTCAAGGGTCCCCATCAAAGAGAATTATGCTTCATGAGTTTCACAGCATTTCAAATTTTAAGTGCTCACTGGCCAAATTAATCCACTATATTACATAGGAAACTCTTTATCTGCAAGGAAGAAAATTAAACTATTTGTCATTTATTGGCGCTCCCGGCTTTCATCTCAGAAATGTAAAATTGGCAAATATGCCATCTTCAACAGAGCTTGGCAGATAACTAGAATGCTAGACTTTTCAGATGTTTGGAGAAAACACAACTTTCTGAAATTAAAGATGTTTAATGTTTACAGTGTTTTGCCTTAGGAAAAAAAGTATGATATTGTTTCCATTGGTCTGAATTTGAAGGATTTGAAATGTTGCGGAGTGGTGGATATTGTTTCTCCTAATTACCACTTAATTTTCACTTTTGTTATTTCCAAACAAGTGTAAAAAAGGGAGAATGAAGATGCAGTTAGGAGACAAATTATAATGCAGACACATTTCTTAGCAGCGTGCAAAGCTTGTATTCAGATTAAAATTAAAAATGACAACTCAGCAATAGTTCTCTAAAATTTAATCAGCTTTATGGTAGAAGTTATTTACTTTATTATCTCCCTTGTTTTCTACAGCATTCTGCTCCATCTCATTGCCCACATGAGAATGTAGGAGTTTCTACCCATTAATAATTTTATTCTTGCAGGGGCTCAAACCCAGAGGTATCCTTAGGGATTTATGCAGAATGGGTGTCCTATTTTTGGTTTCAAATACACATATGCACAAATATACACACTCAGTTGCTATGGTAATAGTTTACTCAAGGTCAAGGAGATAATAGCAGACAAGAAAAGTAAATCGAAACAGAGTCCCTGAAAAGAGCTTGCTTGAATGGTTGCTTTTAATAGGACCATGCAGAAATAGTCAAAATCCAGTCCAAGTTTCCAAGAGCCGGATCAGGGTTGCCAGCCTGTCTAGAGGTCAGAATTTCACAAGCAGAGTCCAAATGGCACACAAGAGCCTCACAACAAACTGATGCTTCCAATGAGGGGTCATGGGTCAGGGCCAGCTGCCTGCTGTCACTCATCAACGGATTTACTTCCTTGCTTGGCAAGGAGCCTCATAGAATGTTTATGCTCAGCTCTCTACTGGATGGGTGCAAGAGATGGGAGTTCTTACCTCACCACCTGACTTACTCAGCTGTTCAGGATGTGCTGGGTTTCAGCCCCCTGTGATTCTTCATTTTGTGTCTCCTAAGGCTGACATTCCTCAGGTATTCCTAGAAAAGCTTTTTCACCTGCAGTCATTGTCTGATTTCTAGGAGATAACAATGGGGATTTTTATATAAAAGTAGCATTTGAGTACAGTTAAGTTTGGGGACTGATCAGAGGAACACTTAGACATGCCAAATTACTCTTTCATTATTTGCCAGTAAGAAAACCTTGTATCTGTCAACACTTTGGGGTAGACCAGATCAGGAAATGGACCCAATAGAACAGTGTTTCTCAACCTTGACAATTTTAAGGCATGTGGACTTCAACTCCCAGAATTCCACAGCCAGCATTTCTGGCTGTGGAATTCTGGGAGTTGAAGTCCACATGCCTTAAAATTGTCAAGGTTGAGAAACACTGCAATAGAAAGACTGGAGCATTATTAAAAGAAGCTACAATAACAGCATCTTGATTGCGCTCTCCTCCTTCTTCTACTTCAATGAGTCTGTTTCACACTCTTCTAAATATTAAATGTCTATGGAGATAGAAGATAGATAGATATAGATAGATAGATAGACAGACAGACAGACAGACAGATAGATAGATAACCTTTATTGTCATTTTTTACTGTGGGCACAATGGCACACATTAAAAATGAAATTTAATTGCTTGCTCTCAAAGTGTACACTTACATAACACACATTTAAACATACTATATACAACATATGTATAGACCTATGCCCTTGTCCCAAAGGTGCTTTTTCAAAAGGCAACTGGACTTGGTTTTTCCCTGAAGGCATTTCGTTTCCAAGAAGCTTCCTCAGTTCTGACTGAATGGTGGAGAATGGAAGGATTTATATTTCTTGCAGTCATCTGGTCATTAGCGCTCTTTCTGAGAGTCATTGAGGCAACGTGGAGGTTTGTCTGTGCCTTCAGGTCACCTGAATAGTGCAAATGGGTGTGGAACCGTTTTGGAACTACTGAAAGGACTCTGTTGTAAATAGGAGATAGATGGTATCCTATCCGTCCCCTTCTGTTGAGAGGGGTATTCAGTCTTAAAGTAGATGGCCTCTTTGACCATTGACCATTTGGCCCTCTTCTGAATATTAACTTGCCTCCTAGGACACAAGGGATGTTTCAGTCCTGTTTGCTTATATCATGGTTCTTGCCTATTTTCCCTTAAGGTCATCTCTGATTCTCTACAGCAGGGGTTCTTAACCTGGGCAATATTGCCCCCCAGGGGGCAATTTCATTTTTCAGGGGGACGAAGGAACAAAAAGGGGGTGATATGGGGGCAATGGAGTGAGACGTTTTGGGGACACTTTTGAGACTTTTCCGTACAGTGAATCGCTGTATATCTGTCGTACAAAAACATCAGATCGCTGGCTATTAGTGGATTGAATTGTGTTTTCAAATGTTCCTCCAGCTAGCTTTAACACAGAACGCCATACATATGTGAATACGCATCGCTTATCTTCATGCGCGTTGCGGTTTGTTCTTATGCCCTTTTTATATTTCTTTTTGCGTCTTAAATTTCACTTGTAATTCAGTCATTAAATGTTACTGTTTTTGTTTTTGGGCATTTCACTTTCTTGCAATTGAATTTTGTTTTCAGTGGTCATTACATTTAAGTGTCTTGAATAAATAAGATAATAATGAAATACATGTATCATGAAATTTGGGAATAAAGTGACGGGTGGCACCAAACTTTTTCACACAGTTGAGATATGGGAAAAAGACTGGAAATAAATTATTTTCATCGATATGTCCAAATGACAATTTTAAAGAAAACAAGTGTTTGCATAAATTGAAGAATTATTTCTTATGTTGTGATTGAGAAGGGGGCGATGACAACTTCCTCATTAGCTCAAGGGGGCGATTCGTTCAAAAAGGTTAAGAACCACTGCTCTACAGTATTCCCTAATGCTGTTTGACACCTTTCCAGCCACCATTACAATACCCAATTCCTTCTCTTGCTCCATTCACTTTCCCAGCCTTTAGATAATTAGAGGCTGCTGATTCCTATTTGTCACTCCAATTTCAAAGCCATTTCTATTTCATTAAAGGGCCTCCCCATCAGAACCCCATGTGTTAAATTCCATTCCACTTCAATGGATTTATTTCTCCACATTCCTATCCTACCCAGAGGTAACCTCACTTATTTCATTTATTTATTGAATTTATATCACAAATGCAGGCAAATATATACGTATCCCAGGATAATGTTGCAAGATCCTTTCTGGGTTGGTCACCGGGACCAGAGGTTTAGTCTTCCAAGCTTTCACAGTCGTGCTGGGCCCATTCTCAGGGAACATTTCTCTAACAGAATGTGTGAATGACACACTCTGCTAGAAGGAAATTCCCTGAGGATGGGCTCCAGTACAAAAGCTCAGAAGACTAAACCTCTGGTCCCCATGACTGACACAGATTGGATCCTGAATTTATATCCCTTCATAGTCTCACGCGTCTCAAGAGATGTAAAAGATATGAAAAGAAATGCACCATAAAATTAAAACACAAAATGCATTTATAATACCGATCATAACAGCAAAAATTAGGGAAGTAGAAGATGGCATGGAAAGTGAGAATCAAGAACAGCCCAGTTTTAAATAACCTTCTGAAAGCCATCTCTGCAGCAAATCTTTCTACAGCTTAGATATTACCAAGGCTTTTTTTCGTATAGAACGCCCAGAATGGAGTTCCGGCACCTTTTTTTGGATGGAATCTTGTAGGGTAGGCAAGGCGGGTTGTATGGTGTGTGTGAGTTCCGGCACCTTTTTTTTTTTTTAGAAAAAAAAACACTGGATATTACCATTGAAAAACAGGACCTTCTAGTCTAATTTGCCAGGAGTTTGGGATCACAAGGAGTTTTTCTCTCAGGGTCTAGTTAGTTTGGGCTGCTACAAGTTGGTGTAGGCAGGCCTGCAGTCCCTCAGAGGCCAAGCCATAAAACATTACATAGGATAAAACCAGTATTTTAAATTGTACACAGAAATGAAGCAGTAACCAGCATATTGGAGCTGTGTTTTCCCAGTATTAGGAACTCATGAACACAGGAAGAGGCTGCATACTGGAGCAGTTTTGATTTCCAAGTCAAAGGCAACCCCACGTGAAATGCACTGTATTGCAATAATCTACTTGGACGGTAAGGAGAATGTGAGTTACTATAGCCCAGTGTTTCTCAACCTTGACAATTTTAAGACATGTGGACTTCAACTCCCAGAATTCCACAGCCAGCATTGCTGGCTGTGGAATTCTGGGAGTTGAAGTCCACATGTCTTAAAATTGTCAAGGTTGAGAAACACTGGGCTATAGCCAGAATCTTCTGCACCAGTCAAGGAGTAATTATGCTGCTGTGAAAAGCATCTGATAACCACAACGTAGGTAGAAGGAATGGGCAAAGTCTACAGTCTCTGTTTTTCCTCACTGTGTATTTAGGACTCATTCTGTTCTCTGCATTGCCATTCCTTCTGGAATTCTCTTCTTCCTCCAACTCACATACCCCAATAATCTGCTTTTGTCCTTAGCAGAATCTCTCGTGGCACAAGCTACAAGCTAGATCCTAAAGCTGCATCTTTCATTCAGCCCCTCCACAATTAAAACATTGTCAACCAAACATCAATCGTGGATGGGGAGCCAACTAAAGGAGATTTTGCCTAACCCCATGTTGAGTGGAAAATAGACCTTCTTCACCTCTTCCTTTCTAATATTGATGCTTCTCACCATGAGCTGCATCCTATTCAATTTTTTTTCCCAAGCTTCTTTTTTATTTCTTCTGTCAAAATGTAGCTGGCTCTGGATTTATGCTTCCCGTTAGGAATCTACGTGCCCTTGTCTGCTTCTCTTCCAGTTTTTCCCACAGTTTAGCCATAGCAAAACAGTGGGAGAATGTCGAGCTCCTTGGCCAAATGGAAGTTATTTATGTAGTTATTGGATTTTATTAGATGCCCAACTCCAACAATCTTTGTACTACACACAAAACTGGGAAATCCATAAAAAACAGATAAACACCAAATCAAACAGATTGTCCAGATGAAAATAATTCATAAATTTTCCTTTGACAGAGAGATAAGAGGCATATAAATTTAATAAGTAAACAAAAATAAACAACACAAATCAGATAGCCCCCCCCCACCAGAGATACTATAATACATTGACGCATTAACCACAGGCCTAAGACCAAATGATCAATGATTTGTAGAAAACAATGTGAATCCAAGTGAAATAGAACTGTCATGACATGAGAATCATAACGCTATAAATCAAATAAATGTCTCAAGGACATTTTTTTCTCAGGTGGCTACTTGCTCAGTATTTTGTAAACTCTGCAAAGTAGCTTAGTTTGGGCAGAATATCAAGCTGCATTTTATAACAGAAGGATAACAGCGGGATAGAATCAAGATCACGTGAAGTGTTAATACCACTTTACAATGCCTTGGTAAGGCCACACTTGGAATACTGCATCCAGTTTTGGTCAACACAATGTAAAAAAGATGTTGAGACTCTAGAAAGAGTACAGAGAAGAGCAACAAAGATGATTAGGGGACTGGAGGCTAAAGCATATAAGGAATGGTTGCTAAAATTGGGTATGTCTAGTTTAATGAAGAGAAGGGCGAGGGGGGACATGATAGCAGTATTCCAATATCTCAGGAGCTGCCACAAGGAAGAGGGGGTCAAGCTATTCTCCAAAACACCTGAAGGCAAGACAAGAAACAATGGATGAAAACTGATCAAAGAGAGAAGTAACCTAGAACTAAGGAGAAATTTTCTGACAGAACAATTAATCAGTGGAACAACCTGCCCCCAGAAGCTGTGAATGCTCCAACAGTGGAAGTTTTTAAGAAGAGACTGAACAGCCATTTGTCTGAAATGGTATAGGATTTCCTGCCTGAGCAGGGGATTGGACTAGATGACCTCCTAGGTCCCTTTCAACTTTATTATTGTTGTTGTTGTTGTAGGGGTAGGAAATAAATTGATTAAAAATCAGGATGTAGTTGTTATTGCTCTTGGGGCATAGATTTAAGTTCTGATATTCTATCAGTTTTTTAAAATGACTCTTTTCGTTCTAAACTGGCAAACTTTGTATTTTGAAACTAATTTGTCAAAAATGGCATTCGGTACCTGGGTTTCCAGCTAAAAAAATCAAGATCTTCTGTAGCACTTGAATAAATTTGGAATTCTCTCTCAACAACATACAAGGCAGTGATCTGTGCAATAATTCATTGTATCCAATGAATTATAGAAAAGTATCAAAATAAAATCCAAGTGCTTCTGCAAGTTTAAATTAACAGGCTGCTTTGAAAAGTATGAGCAGCCAGGCCTAGCTTTTGAACAGAATAGAAGACCTTAAAAATGATTGTTAACATTGAATGTGATTTCTAACATCCATTTGTTGTTACAGAATTTTGAGAAAAGTTATGCAGCAAACTTGGGTTTCCTTAATCTGCCACTAAATAAGGAGCTGAAACATTTTTAAATGATCAATTTATTGAAAAAGATTAGGGTACAAAGCAGGAGTGTGCAACTTAAGATTTGGAGTCATACCTAGTTTCTAAAAACATTTAATGTGCTTCCAGAGTCTCTGCAAACTGGAATGCTGAATTTGGCAGAAGGAGACAATTATTAAATACATAGCAAGTCATCATAATCAATACATTTCATTAGTTAAATTGAATTGAGTTTTAATATAAAATTAAATCGAATAAAATTTAGTTTTTGCCCAGACTACTTTTTAAAATTATATTTTTATTATGCACTTTTGAATAAATAGAAAAGAGAAAGAAAAAAGAATACGGCAAAGTGAACAAGCAAAAATATCACAAACATCATCAAATTGATTTTAATTCTTCAGTAATCCATTTTGTTTCCTTCTGTTCCATCCTGCCTAATTCTTGGAGTCTGGCTGGCTGGGGAATTCTGGAAGTTGAAGTCCAAAGGTCTTAAAGTTGCCAAGGTTGGGGACTCCTGCCTTAACCAATACAGCAAAATGGCTCCCCATTCATTTTTAAGTAAACGAATATCATTTATTTAATATCAAAGCCTTGGTTGCCCAGTGATTAGAATGCAGTACTGCAGGCTACTTCTGCTGACTCCCTGTAGCTGCCTGTAGTTTGGCAGTTCGATTCTCATGTGCTCAAGGCCTTCCATCCTTCCGAGGTTGGTAAAATGTGGAGTCAGATTGGGGGCAATATGCTAACTCTGTAAACCACTTAGAGAGGGCTGTAAAGCACTATGAGGCAATATATAAGTCTCATTGCTATTGCTATTGCTACTTTGACAACTACAGGTTGTTAAAATCCAAACAATATACTGTATAAATATCAACAACAGTACTCAACATAGTACAAATCAAAAAATAAGATTAAAAGTTACAGTAAACTGTATCCATGCTACTGAAAATCTATTCTGATTTAACAAATATTCAAACTTTATATTAAGGGAAAGCTAAATTTGGGATGTGACATATATGCTTGTGTATAGAATTATAATCCAGAAATGATTTTCAAGTTGAGCTAAAATTTTATGTCAGAGTTACTCTTGAGCTACAAATTTATTTTGGATTTCAGGCGATACTCCAACAATGTTGTTAGTCATTCTTCTGCAAGAGGACGTAGCATACTTTTTGGAGGGCAATTTAACAGAATAACAAACACTAAAAGTCTTCCGGTCAACCCCCTACTCAAGCAGGAGACCCTGTACCATTTCCGACAAATGGCTGTCCAATCTCTTTTTCAAAATCTCCAGCAATGGAGCACCCACAACTTCTTGTGGCAAGCCATTCCACTGGTTAACTGATCTCACTGTCAGAAATTTCTCTTTGGTTCTGAATTGGTTCCTTCCTTGATTAGTTTCCATCCATTACTTCTTGTCCTGCTTTCAGGTGCTTTGGAGAATAGGTTGACACTCTCTTCCTTGTAGCAACCCCTCAAATATTGGAAGACTGCCATCATGTCACCGATACTCCTTCTTTTCACTATAGTAAACATACCATTTCCTACAACTGTTCTTCATATGTTTTAGCCTTCAGCCCCCTAATTATTTTTGTTGCTCTTCTTTCCACTGTTTCTATAATCTCGAGATTTTTTTATATCATAGTGATATAAAACACCTCTAAAACAGTAATAAATCCCTAACATGCACCAATATACAAGGTTCTTGTCTAGCAAATAAATAAAAGCTTAGATTAGGATTTTTGTAGTCCAAGGGAGCTGCACTCAAAAACAGTAAATTTGTAGCTTCCATCAGTGATTATTTCAAATTGCATGAAAGTAAAGAGATGGTCCAAGCTAAACCCAGTCAAAGGCCTCATTTTGGTCCAAGCTCTCTAGCTTAGTTTACATTATTATAAAAATTTAATTGCTGACAAGTTTCCCTAAATTCAAAACATCCTGGAGTATTTTAGAGTGTGAAGAGTTGATATAAACATAGGATACACTGAGCAAAATAGAGAATTAAAATACCAACATCCTAGATTCTGAGAAGAGCTGTTTAAAGGTTTGATCTGTTAAAATAAATGGCACCTATTATTTTGCACACTGAGTTGGCACACACTATCAAATGCTCCATTGTTCTATTATTCCAACGTTTGACCTTCTTGTGCTCTTTGGCTCAGTGATCCATGATTCCTAAGCTTTTGCAGCCAGAGATCGGAAAAGGAACGCCAGAGACAGATAATCTCTTAAACAGTGAATTTCACAGACTCCTCTCTTATCTGACCTGAGACCGTGGTGGAAACAGAGATTGCAATTTTAGTCTAATAAAGTATATCTGTATCTTGCGGGATTCTTCTGTGTCTGAAATCAAAAATGTCAAAGGTGAAGTTTATATATATATTTTATATATGAATCCAAATTCTGCATTGGCAGAAAAAAAATTAAAATGCCATGCAAGCTACTTGACCTTCAGCCCTAAACTTATTTTTTTAAAAAATATTTATTTTACACGTGTACTTTTTCAGAATTATGCTTTGCTGTGGACTGGGTTAGAATTCTCTGCCCAAAACAGGTTGAGAACAAGGAGAAAGAGAAAGTTTCAATAATAAAACATTTTGTTGTTTTGCTGTTGTATTGCTAGAAAGAGAGGCATAAAACACTATGAATCAATGCTTCCCAAACATTTTCCTTCATTACCCCAAACTGCTTAATCAAAAGTCTTATTATTCTTTGAGGATCCATTAGCCTTCCTTTAGCACTGTGTAATGTCAGACAATTACTAAATAAATGGCCATAACCCAAAGATTAACTCTATTGTGAGGATGGAGGTTCATTCTGCAAGCTTGTGGGTTGGTTTCCAAGCGTTTCATTACCAGGCTAGGTAACACCTTCAGCAGAGTTTAGGGGATGTCAGTGTCGGTGTTCTTCTGCTTATAAGGGCTTCATGTGGTCAGAAGGTCTTATGATGGGGAGGTGACATCAGGTCAAGGTCTTGTGATGGGTCAGTTGTGGGTTGTCTCAAGTGAGAGTCTTATGATGAATCAGGTGTGGGTTATGTCAGGTGAGGGTCTTGTGATGGGTCTTGTGATGGGGAAGTCACATCAGCTGAAAGTCATTGGGAGGTGAAGTACTGCTTGGGGGGGGGTTGCATGGGTTGGTTGAGGGTCAGTGCTGTCTCTGGTTGGCTGTGTGGTTGATTTGAATTCTGAGGGGTTCATAGGCTGATTGTAGGTCAATGTGTCTATTGATGGAATTGCTTGTGGAGTGCCCGGCTTCAATCAACTCGCAAGCGTGGTGGGCGGTAGCCAATGATTCTTGTATTGCTCCAATTGAATTGATGCTGTTCGATATCAGTGTGGATAGAGATTAGGGATTTGGGATCGTGGCATTTGATTGCCAGATGGTGTTCGTGGATCCTGGTTTTCAATTGACATGATGTTTGTCCCATGTAAAATTGCTTGCAATTGTTACAGTTGATTCTTATAGTTGAGGTTTTATAGCTCTATTATAAAAACAATATTACTGAATGATCTTTATGACGTTTCAGCAAATTAGTATTCGTAATTTCATCATTTTTCTTCTTAGTAGGAATACTTTGGAAAATTTTCAAATATATTTTTGTGCACGTGGCAATCTTTAACTTAATTTAAATCTCCCAGTTTGCAATGGGTAATGGGTTCATGTCTTGTTACCCAAAGAAAATCCACTTCCCTAGACTTGGAGGCACTGCTTACATGCACAGACTTTTACCACTGATTTGAAGATAGACAAGTTTAAGGCCTTGACATTTTTCATCTTTTTCCAAAATCGACTAAGTCAAAGATGAATCCCCAATTTTTCTTGTCTTCTCACTACCTTTATTTTCCTGAATCCCAGTTTGCCAAAATGTGCAGCACTTAGAGCCTCTAAATCTTTGTAGGATGCCCCCAATTAAAAGAAACCCACACATTTAATTTAATTGAAGTTATAACTGAGCAAGAACTAATAAAATAATAAATAATAAAACTCGAAGAGATCACAAACGACAAAGACCTGCAGATAGAAATAGAATGACTGTGGCAAAAGAAAGCAAACATAGTACCAATAATCATAGGTGCCTTGGGTGTAATCTCAAAACATCTGGATGACCACTTGAACACTATACAGGCATTGACAAATTCACCATCCGTCAATCGCAAAAGGCAGCTTTTCTTGGAACAGCTTACATCCTGTGATAATATCTATTTACATCATCAAACATCAACATCTGCCTATATCAGGGAAGGACTCGATAGGTGGATAAAAATGCCAAATCCAGTTTAAACATCTGTCTGACTGTGCAATGAACAGTAAAATGAGCAACTTACTTTTAATAATTGGTTTATATATTGCAAACTGCCAACCAGCGTATCAGTTCCGCCCTTCCCCCAGTACTTCTACAAGCAAAATAAGCCCAGATCAAAACCCTGATCAGATTTTTCTAAAAAAAATTGCCAAGCTGCTTGGGAAAAGTCATGACCCCAAAGGCTTTACAGCCAATTCAGCTAGAACTGTTAATGAATATTGTGTAATTGGTGGCGTCTCTGGCACAGCCAAGTGGCCAAAATTATTGAAGTAAAACATTTTGTGTTCCAAAAAGCTTCCATGTTTTAATGCTCTTTAATGCTCTTTGGCTGCTTCCCTACAGTGCCAATTTTTCTTCATTTTGAAGAATTGCTAAGCTTAAACTAAAAGTAGCAGCTTCTCAGAAAAGACTTGAGAGGTACCAGATTTCTTCAGTTAGAATTAAGGGATCAGAAGATTTCAGTAAAGCCTCATTCTTCTTGAACTCAGTTAGGTTTTGTTCTGAACCAAAGGCGCTTTTTCAAAAGCAACAGGACTTTCTTTGTTTTTTGCCTTGAAGACATTTGACTTTTCATCAAGGAAGCTTTTTCAGTTCGAAGTGAAACGTCTTCAAGGAAAAGAAAAACAAAGAAAGACCAGTTGCCTTTTAGATGATTGAAAATCTCCATAGATGTTGCATTCTGAAATGTATCTGTTGGGTTTTGGCTGGAGTTTACTCATGATTTTGAGATTCTTCTTGATTCTGCCTGAAATACTGATTGCCTTGCAGTCTTGATTCATGCCTTATTTCTGGAATATGTTGTCAAGAATGCCTTCACTCTTCAGTCTGAACGATGGACATTGATATGGCTTTCCATGGATTGTCCAGTCTTGTTGGTCTTCTTTGTTACATCATTTGTCAGTACTACAATTAACTCACTTTTTCTCAACTGCTGTCTTCTAGGGGGTATGTGGAGGAAGAAAAAGAAGGAGGAGGAGGAGGAGGAGGAGGAGGAGGAGGAGGAGGAGGAGGAGGAGGAGGAATGAAAGAACAAAGAAGAACAAAGAAGAATGAAGAAAAAATATGAGCCAGCAGTCTGCTGCAGCTCCCAAAAAAGCCACTGCAATCCTAGGCTGCTTTAACAGAGAGAGAGAAAATCAAGATCGCATGAAGTGTTAGTACCTCTTTATAATGCCTTTGTAAAACCACACTTAGAATATTGAACCCAGTTTTGGTCGCCACAATATAAAAAGATGTTGAAACTCTGAAAAGAGAGCAGAGAAGAGCAATAAAGATGATTAGGGGCTGGAGGCTTAAACATAGAATGGTTGCAGGAATTGGGTATGTCTAGTTTAATGAATAGAAGGATGAGGGGGGACATGATAGCAGTGTCCCAATATTTGAGGGTCTGCCACAAAGAAGAGGGAGTCAAGCTATTTTCCAAAGCACCGGAAGTCAGGACAAGAAGCAATGGATGGAAACTAATCAAGCAACCTAGAACTAAGGAGAACTTTTCTGACAGTGAGAACAATTAACCAGTGGAACAGGTTGCCTTCAGAAGTTGTGACTGCTCCATCACTGGAGGTTTTTAAGAAGAGACTGTATGGACATTTCTCCAGAATAGTGTAGAGATTCCTTCTTGAGCAGGGTGTTGGACTAGAAGACTTCCAAGGTACCTTTCAACTCTGTATTCTGTTCTGTTCAGTGATGATGACGATGATGAGTCATGAATTCATTGTCAACTCATAGAGACCACAAAGATATATTTTCTCCATAACCTGTCCCTAACCTGGACCTTCAGCTCTTCCAATAGTGCATCCATCACTACAATGACTGAGTTCATCCACTTTGCTGCTGCTTGTCCTCTTCGTCTCTTTCTTTTTACCTACAGAATTTCCACCAGTCTTGTGAATTTAGTCCCAGTAGTGCAGATTGAAGAAGGCATGGACCTAACTGCAGAAAAAAATCCAAAATGGAACACTTTTTAAAAAAAAATAATTGGAATAATTAGATCTACTCTTGATAGAATTAGGTAAAAGAGATTTCGGAGGTTCTTAATTATGGTACAAATCACAAGGTTATATAAGTATTTTTTTTAGTTTAACCTATATATATATATATATATATATATATATATATATATATATATATATATATATATATATATATATATCAGGATATGTAAAGGCCAGTAGATCACTCAATTAAAATCCACATTAGTCTACATGTGTAGAAAAGAATCCCAAACATTCCTAGCCTTTTTCATTTTTACAAAAGTTGTTTGTTGTGTTTTGGTTTGTTGTTCGCATTTTATTTTTCACTTGAACCACCGGGTAACCCAAACATTATATTTCTTTGGTTAGAACTCTTGAGCTATACCATTGCAGACGAAAGCTGCAGGTAAATGTTTTGCTTGAAAAACTAGCTTTGTAATTTTATTCTTCAGTGTAACATAGCAGTACTGCAGGGCCAGGAAAATGGTTCAGTCCCAGAACAATTAATAAGTTCTTGTGTCTGATTGAGACCTGGTTCAGTGGAATGAGTGTATGTATTGGATTTTTGCAGATCTTTAGGGCAGTGTTTTTCAACCTTGGCAACTTTTAAGATATGTGGATTTCAACTTCCAGCATTGCTGGTTGGGGAATTTTAGGAGTTGAAGTCTACGCATCTTAAAGTAGTCAAGTTTGAAATACATTGCTTTGGAGCCTGGAGATATGAACAGAGAACTTCTTTGAGACTATTTAATGCAGCTGTATTTCTTCTCCCAGATCACTCAGCTGCCCTCTGCAGCTGCAGCCTCAGTCCTAGGGAAAAATGCATTAAGTTAAAGAGTTAAAGTGTTTTTTGAACCATAAATGCAGCATTTTCTTTTATATTACTATAAGGGTGAGTTGAGCTTCTTATGGTGGCTGAAGAAAAGAAATAGTGGCAATGTCAATGACGTGGGGGGGTGGGAGAAATGGTGTACAAGCCACTTTAGCACTTTGTTCCAAAAACTCATTTCAGACAATTCAGTGCCATAAACAGAGTGAAGATTATTATTGTTGTTGTTGTTATAATTCCCACACTAGAATCCAGCTGCATAAAGAACTACACAATTGCTGCTACATAAACAACCATCTTGCTAGAACCGGGATATAAATATTAATTAGAGAGACGAAAATAAGGCAGCATCTAAACTGTGTCTATTAATTCCTTGGCTGGCATCCAGTTCACTACAGCATATTGGGTTTCCTTCTCTATTTAAATTCTCAAAATGAGCTGTCTGTACTTTGATTTTGGGCTGAGGAGAGGAATTTGGAAAGAAGCAAAATTTCCTCAGCTGTACAATTTTTACTTCCTTGGTGAAATGAAGAGGAACTTCTGAATGAATGTCCGATAACTCAGTGCTTGTAGAGTTCCCATTTCAGCCCTCAAACTCCCGATTCCATCCAAATGTTTCCAGTGGGAAATCTAAATGTTTATGCTACCAATTAAAATGCAAACTTACTTTATTTTTCAGTTTTGCATATGAAATTGGTAAGATTGTTCCTCCTGAATTTTCTACAATCCTATTTTTTACAGTTAGACTGGTGTGATGGCTCAGCAGTTAAGACACTGCGTTTGTTGGCTGGAAAGCCAGCAGCCCAAGTTCAAGACCTGAGCACCACTCAACCGGGTGAGTTCTGGTCCTTGCCTCAGCTCCTGCCAACCTAGCAATTCAAAATCATGCAAATGTGAGTAGATAAATAGGTGCCACTTTGGTGGGAAGATAACAGCGCCCTGTGACATCATGCTGGCCACATGGCCACAGACAGCACTGGCTCAACGGCCTTGAAACATAATGAGCATTGTCCTTTATAGTTGGCAATGACTAGCGGAGTAAAATCCGGAGGGACTCCTTTTTACTTTTATTCTTAACAACTATTTATGTCATTTATCTCTGGGGGAAATTAAAGTGATTTACCGATGATGATAATGATAAGAATGAGAAAAAGGAGGAGTTAAGCATTTATTACCTTTCAATAATACAGGTAATATAGGAAGTCTTCAACTTACAACCCTATTTGGAACTGGAAACAAGAAGGTCACTAAGTGGTCACTAAGTGCTCAGTTTTATAATCTTTTTTGCCTCGGTCATTAAGTGAATCCTGCATTTGATGACAAATAATCAATCAAAAAGGACCTAGGAAGATAGCATCTTAGATACTTAAATCTAATGAAGGGAAATGTCAGTGCCGTAGAGTTGGCAAGACCAAGAAACAGATAACCCATGAATTACTGGATCTGTCTTTAATTAACACAGGGCATAATAACAGATTTAATGGTGAAAGTGAAGAGAACTAAAGGGCCTCTTGATGAGAGTGAAAGAGGAGATTGTAAAAGTTGGCTTGAAACTCAACATTAAAAAAAACTAAGATCATGGCATCCGATCCCATCACTTCCTGGCAAATAGAAAGAGAAGAAATGGAATCAGTGACAGATTTTATTTTCTTGCCCTCCAACATCACTGCAGCCACGAAATTAAAAGGCACTTGCTCCTTGGGAGGAAAGCTATGACAAATCTAGGTAGCATATTAAAAAGCAGAGACATAATTTTGCCCACAAAAGACTCTATAGTCAGAGCTATAGTTTTCCCAGTATGGCTTTGAGAGTTGGATCATAAAGAAGGCTGAGCACCGAAGAAATGATGCTTTCAAATTGTGGTGTTGAAGGAGACTCTTGAAAGGCCCTTGGACTGCAAGGAAATCAAATCAGCCAATCCTAAAGGAAATCAACCCTGACTTTTCTTTGGAAGGACAGATGCTGAAGCTAAAGCTCACACACTTTGGCCAGCAAACGAGAAGAGAGGACTCCTTGGGAACGACCCTGATGTTGGGAAAGACTGAAGGCAAAAGGAGAAGGGGATGGCAGACGATAAGCTGGTTAGGTAATGGCATCGATGCAATGAACTTAAATTTGGGCAAACTCTGGGAAACAGTGAAGGACAGGGTCGCCTGGCATGCTACGGTCCATGGGGTTGTGAAGAGTTGGACATGACTTAGTGACTGAACAACAAATAATAATAGAATCTGAAAAACCAGAGTCAGTTTCTCTTTCCCTTCCTTTTGTACCAAATAGAAGCAAGACAAGGCAAGCTTGAGTTTCTTCCGGACTTCTTCCTTTCTTTCTAGGCTAAGTTCACGTTTCCTAAAGCTTTATCTAATCTTTACCTAAAGGTGTTGCATACCTTCTTCAAGGCTATTTCAGTACTCCTATATACAAAGGGATGTCTGACATAGTAATTTTAATGCATGGATCTTCCATAAGGATAATCAATAGTGAAGTCTCCTTTGAGTCATCTCTACTTCTGATGACTTCATGGACACCCCCATACAGTTTCTCTGCTAGTCTAGGCACAGTAAACATAAATACTAGAAGAAGACACTGAAGAATACTTTTTTATTGTTTCTTCTAATAGTTATGTTTACTTTGTCTACAGCCTTCAGATTCCCCAGTGATCTCCATCTGGATACTAACCATACCTTATCATGCTTAGCTTTCAAGTCTGCACTAGTGCTTCAACTATTAAGGCTCAAAGGGGTTCATCTTCATTTGTAAGAAGCATAGATTGAATCTTCCATTTAAACTTTCCTTTACACTCCAGCCAGAAATTAAAAATAAACCCACCATTCATAGAAGAGTTAACCTATTGGTTGTTACTAGTTCTGATGGCTGAATACTACTTTTAAGGTATGGCTGGCTGGCTTAAATACTATGCCTATGATAGTGAGTTTATTCAATGCATCTAATAAGTGACATGGAATACTGATCACATTTTGAGTTTGGTTGTTTTCTTGTAGACATTTCATTACCAAACTAGATAACATCAATGCACTGATGATATTACCTAGTTTGGTAACGAAACATCTGCAAGAAAATGGAGAGCACCAAGAACACCTCATTTAAATCCTGAGCTACAATATTCTCCTCTATCAATAAGATGCTTTTTATTTGAAATGGCAGACTAGCAGGACTGCACCAGTATCCAGTATTCCATCCTGTCCCATTTCATCTGGACTTTGCAGCCATATTTTGAAATTAATAACTACCCATCTTATAGTGGTTGTGCAACCTGCAGGATGGTAGAAGAGGTGGTTGTATAATCAGAGGCGTAGAATCAAAATCACGTGAAGTATTAGTGCTGCTTTATAAAGCCTTAGTAAGGCCACGCCTGGAATACTGCATCCGGTTTTAGTCACCACATTACAAAAAAGATGTTGGAGAAAGTGCAAAGAAGAGCAACTAAGATGATTAAGGGTCTGGAGACAAAAACATATGAAGAACCATTGTAGGAAATGGGTATGACTAATCTAGAGAAAAGAAAGGACTAGGGGTGACATGATAGCAGTATTCCAGTATTTGAGGGGCTGCCACAAAGAAGGGGGGGTCAATCTATTTTCCAAAGCACCAGAGGGCAGGACAATGGATGGAAACAATGGATGGAAACTAATCAAGGAGAGAAGCAACCTTGAATTAAGGAGAAGCCTCCTAACAGTGAGGACAATTAACCAGTGGAATAGCTTTGCCTTCAGAAGTTGTAGGTGCTTCATCACTGAGAGACTGTACAGCCACTGTCTGAAATGGTACAGGGTTTCCTACTTGTGCAGGGGGTTGGACTAGAAGACCTCCAAGGTCCCTTCCAGCTCTGTTCTGATTCTGATTGAATAGAGAAAGTCATCCTCACCAGCTCACAAGAGCTTATTGTAAAATCTGGTGCATTCTTTGCAAACCAGCCTAGCTGGCTGTCAATTTGGATAACTCAGCTGTCCTTCCGCTTCCCCTTTGACACTCTGCAATATATCCTATTTGCTTAGCTAAGAGATCAGGGAGGGAAACATCACCATGGAAGAGGTGGCTCAGAGGTGAGCCACTTGCTGTGCCCTGTCACATCTGATCCCTGACCTCTTCTCCACTCTGTACTCCCACTGGAGCTCAGACTTTGCACAAATGCAAGCAGAATGTCGGTGGCATTTTCTGTGCCACTGAATGAGGCCAGCCTTTGGCTCTGGGGTTCATTTACTGGTGTTAAGGAAGGAGTGTCTGATACACGAGGTTAGAAATGCATGGAAGATTACAAGCCAGGGAAATTAGATGTTGCTATGTTTGGATGGACGGGTGAATGGAGGCGTAGACGCGTATGTGTGTTTGTGTTGCTCTGCTTACACATCTTTCTCTCTGAGGGCTGTTTAAATTTTCTCTTGGAGATCAAGCAGCTCCCATGTAAAGATTTATAGCCCTCTCTTTGCTCTTTCTATGCTTGGAAAAGGCTTCTTTGCTTTGACATTTCATGCTATTGAGCCCAGACGATGGGTATTCTTAAGACACCTTTTCTTCTTTATCCGGAAAAGGATGCATCATGAATTTAAGGGCGAGCCAATTATTTCTGCCCCATTATTTCTGCCGGGTTTCTCCTACCCCCCCCCCCCCTCTGTTTTCTGCACCGTCCTGCCATGCAAAAAACAGGATGGCCACTGAATGTCTTAATCTCTTTGCTTTTAGGCAATCTGGGTGTCAATTAGATAAGCCTGAAGGATTCCTGAATGCTCTTCTCCACTCAGCGTCTTCTCTCTGCTACATTATTTGGTTACGTGCAAGGAATGCTAACTTCTACTTGTCTTTTGTGGCTTGGAGAAGGGATGCAGATGCAAGTAGAGTTGTTCCATTTGCAGTTGGAGGTAGTACAAACCAGCCTTGAGCTTAAACATTGAGCTATAATGTATAGGGCAGTGTTGATTTCATGACAGTCTTTTAGCTTCTCAACATTCTACAGGGTCTTCTAAAGAGGAAGTATGCACAAACGCTGCAAAATTCACTTTGCATTACACGATCAAAAAATAAAAAGTATGAATGCTGGGCTTTGAATATTGACTGGGTATTTTAAAATGCAGAAGAACCTTAAAAAGCGTTTCCTACAGGGCAGGGTGTCCTGGTGCTTCCCACTCTCTTGTTTGCCATTTGCTTCACAGTATTCAGAAATAAATGGCATCAGTTTGGGTTGAGATATATCAGCCTTCGTTTCTCAATAAAAGGAAAATGATATGTAAGAGCTACTTTAGGCTTCAGAGACCAATAAAACCAGTCTCTTTAACTTCTTCCAGGAATCTTGGCCATTACTTCTTTAGTGATGGCACATTTCAGTGCTGCAAAATAAATTAAAAATCAAGGAATGTCCTGTTTACCAAAAACCACCTGGGCCTTGTATAGCATGATGGATGGAGTCACTGTCCTCTTTCATCTTTCTTTCTTTCTTTCTTTCTTTCTTTCTTTCTTTCTTTCTTTCTTTCTTTCTTTCTTTCTTTCTTTCAATTTTATATGCTAGGAAATTTCTGATGATTTCTGTCATATCATGTCATTCCCCCAAGCTGGGGGAAATAGTCAACACTTTAGAAGATAAACTCAAGATTCAGAAGGAAAATGACAGACTTGAACACTGGGCCCTATCCAACAAAATGCAATTCAATGGTGAGAAAAATAAGGTTTTATATTTAGACAAGAAAATGTACAGGTACAGATTAGGTGGAACTTGACTCTATAACAGTAACTGTGTTCTTGGAATCCTAGTCCAGTGGTTCTCAACCTTTTTAATGCCGCAACCTCCAACTGGTCATAAGTCGAGGACTACTCAACTGGTCGTAAGTCGAGGACTACTCAACTGGTGCAGCACCGTTTGCAGAATGGGACTTTTGGCGGGCTCAGCAGGGCAGAGACAGCCTGGACAATTCCTATTGGCTTTTGAAAGCCAATAGAATTAGACTCTATTCAAGAGAGTCTATTCTATTGGCTTTCAAAAGCCAATAGAATAAAAGGGAGTAGCACAGCTAAGGAAAAGGGGGGGAAAAATGGCAGACTGCGTTGTTTGGCGACCCCCATGAAATGGTCGTTCGACCCCAAATGGGGTCCCGACCCACAGATTGAGAACCACTGTCCTAGTCAATAATTACTTAAATATAAGCCAACAGTGTGCTGCGGCAGCCAAAAAAGCTAGTGCAATCTTAGGGATAGAATCATGATCACGTGAAGTATTAAAACTGCTTTATACTACAATGGTAAGAGCACACTTGGAATGCTCCATCCAACGTTGAAGAAACTAGGTATGTCTAGTCTAACTTGAGTACTTAAGGGACTGCCACAAAGAAGATGGGTTTAATCTGTTCTCCAAAGCACCTGAAGTAATGGGTGGAAATTAATCAAGGAAAGAACAATCTAGAACTCAGGAGGAACTTCCTGACAGTGAGAATAATTAATCCATGTAACAGCTTACTTCCAGATGTTATGAGTGCTCCAGCACTGGAGGTTTTGAAGAAGAGACTGGATAGCCATTTGTCCGGAATGGTATAGGACAGGGGTAGGCAACCTTGGCTCTTTTATGACTTGTGGACTTCAACTCCCAGAATTCCTGAGCCAGCATGGCTCAGCTTGGAAACTTCTCCCTTTCCCCTCAGCATGGCTGACTCAAGAATTCTGGGAGTTGAAGTCCACAAGTCATAAAAGAGCCAAGGTTGCCTACCCCTGGTATAGGATTTCCTGCCTGAGCAGGGGGTTTAACTAGAAGACATCCAAGGTCCCTCCAACTGTATAATTCTATGTTCTATCTATGGAAACCTGGCTGCTTGACTTTTCTGAATATAGTCAGAATTCTGTAACAGGATTCTGTTATTGTGTAGCTAGAGTTGAAATTTTGCTCGATCTCCAGAAAGCTGAAACTCTTTTCCATCTGTTTTTCTTCTTGTGACAACATGAGGCTTTGGGGGAAAACATACTGTATGGCCATGGGATGTTTCTTTGGGTCAGATGAGGCACTGACCAGAATTTTATGATATAGTCAATCCTTGACTTATGACCAATTGCTTAACTACTATTCATTTTGGACTTGAAAAGAGTTGCTTAAGACCACTAGACGTGCTACAGTTTGTCTGAAATGGTATAGAGTTTCTTGTTTGAGCAGGGGGTTGGATTAGAATAGAATAGAATAGAATAGAATAGAATAGAATAGAATAGAATAGAATAGAATAGAATAGAATAGAATAGAATAGAACAGAACTGGAAGGGACCTTGGAGGTCTTCTAGTCCAGCCCCCTGCTCAAGCAGGAGGACCTATGCCATCTCGGACAGGTGATTGTCCAGTCTCTTTTTAAAAACTTCCAGCGATGAAGCGCCCACAATTTTTTGGGGTAGGCTGTTTCACTGGTTGGTCGCTTCCAACTCTGTTTTCTGTTAATCTCCTTTCACAATACTGTTCTCAGAACTGTATGTAATCTGCACTAGGTACAGTCTGAATAACAGAGAATAAAGAAGAAAAATGTATAACTTATTTTTTTCATATTGCCAATCACTGGCATTCATTGTAAAGTATTACATTGCCAGGACTACTCATACTCAAGATCCATATGTTACTTTTGGTCTATCAGTATCATTAGACATTATTTTGGGGTAAAATCTAAAGATCGTCCAGATTTTTATAGCCAATCTCTGGTGAGCCTCACATTGTTCCATAATCAAAGACCCTAGATAAATAATGGCCAGCAACTTCACATAAGGCGGGGGGGGGGAATCATATCTCAGTGACTAAAAAAGGGGAATATTTGCAGCTCAGGGTTGAAATTAGGGGTCCTTGGTTCTCTCTGATGCAGAGAGATGATGTTTGCTAGTTTCTTGCTAGCACTGATGATGTCTATGGAGATTCTCAATCATCCAGGTCACGGTTGTCCCAAAGGTGTTTTTTTCACGAGGCAACTGGACTTTCTTTTTTCTCTTTGAAAACATTTAGCTTCTTCAGCTCTGCTGAAGCTTCTTGGATGAGAAGTGAAACATCTTCAAAGAGAAAAAAAGAAAGTTCAGTTCTCTCGTGAAAAAGCACCTTTGGGATAGCACTAATGATGTTTCCTAATCTGGGTAATGAAATGTCTGCAAGGAAACAACCAAGCTCAGGAAACATGATGGAGCCCTCATATCTCAGAGAATCATTGCTCTGTATGTCGCAGTTGATTCAGGAGTTGTCACAACTCATGATTAACTCCAGACAGTCTTTTATGTCTGGTCATATTACAGCTACATGCAATTTCAGCAAGTCCTAAAACCTGACTGCATTTTCTGAATAAGGTTCCCCCAATCAGATATTTCCAATTCTTCCCCTCAGTTGTTTTCATTTGTCTCAGTCTTGGGGAACGTGTATGCCTGTAATACAGCACAGTGTTTCAATGATTACCGTAGTAGTACTATGAAGAAAAATATAATTATCTTGCTTGGTTTATATGCACCAGACCCATCTTCCTCATCTTTCTTGTCACCAGCCTAGAATACAATATCTAAAATCTATGTAACATTTGTTCCAGTTCACATTAAGGCATAATTACTTTTTGAATCAATTGCAACCTATTATTTATTAACTGCAGTGTTGAAGTTATATCTAGCAACAAGTCTTGAAATAATACCAGGTAAAGTAGCACTGACATTTCTCACTCATTTATAATCTTTCCACTCACTGCTAAAATGCTAGGCAACCATGTTTTCCATACCATATAAGTCCCGACTTATATTTGCAATTCTCCAAAGAACTAATGTATATAAGGGGATTTAGTATTAATTCTAGGATATAGTTAGCACATTTCAGAATCACAGAGTTGGAAGAGACCTCAGAGGTCTTCTAGTCTAACCCCCTGCTCGAGCTAAAACATATAAGGAACGGTTGCGAGAATTGGGTATGTCTAGTTTAACGAAGAGAAGGACAAGGGGGGACATGATAGCAGTATTCCAATATCTCAGGGGCTGCCATAAAGAAGAGGGAATTAAGCTATTTTCCAAAGCACCTGAAGGCAGGACAAGAAGCAACGGGTGGAAACTAATCAAGGAGAGAAGCAACCTAGAACTAAGGAGAAACTTCCTGACAGTGAGAACAATTAATCAGTGGAACAGCTTGCCTCCAGAAGCAGTAAATGCTCCAACACTGGAAGTTTTTAAGAAGAGACTGGACAGCCATTTGTCCGAAATGGTGTAGGGTTTCCTGCCCGAGCAGGGGGTTGGACTAGATGACCTCCAAGGTCCCTTCCAACTTTACTACTATTACTATTACTATACCATTTCAGACAGATGATTGTTCAATCTCTTCTTAAAAACCTCCAGTGTTGGAGTACCCACAATTTCTGGAGACAAGTCGTTCCATTGGTTAATTGTTCTCACAGTCGGGAAATTTCTCCTTAGTTCTAGGTTGCTTCTCTCCTTGATAAGTTTCCATCTGTTGCTTCTTGTCCTGCCTTCACGTGCTTTGGAGAATAGGTTGACCCCATCTTCTCTGTAACAGACCCGCAAATATTGGAACACTGCTATCATGTCACCCCTCATCCTTCTCTTCATTAAACTAGACATACCCAATTCCTGCAACCATTCTTCATATGTTTTAGCCTCCAGTCCCCTAATCATCTTTGTTGCTCTTCTCTGCACTTTTTCTAGAGTCTCAACATCTTTTTTATATTGTGGTGACCAACTGGATGCAATATTCTAAGTGCGGTCTCACCAAGGCATTGTAATAGGTACAAAGACTTCACATGATCCACATACTTGTTGCAAGAACAGATGATAGAGTTGTAATCTCCGTACCCCAGTTGTGAGTCCATAAGAAACATCTGATTAGGTACTGTGTGAAGCAAAATACTGGGCTACGATGGGTGTTGACCTGAACCAGCAAGGCTGTTCTTATCCTCTTATGAATGGATACATTATGAAGAAAGAATCAAGAATTGGTAGGTTTAGCTTTAAGAAAAGAAGATGAATGGAGTAGATCAGAGCATATTGGTAATGGAGTACTTGGTTAATGTAGGTGGTTTTTCAGTACACGTGTTTCTAGTTTGCTACCATGGTCTCTACTGATCAGGATATCCAGGAAGGCTAGTTAGTTGTAGTTTTCTTCTTCTCTGGTAAACTGGATTCCTTTGAAGATGTTGCTGATGGTTTTGTTTCTCTAATTGATCCTTTTTATTACGGTGAAGGTGTCATCTGATCCATATTTTGGCTTGTATTCGTGGAAGTGCTATCACTTCCAGACCTTGTCATTATCACCTCTGCTATAAGTCTACTTGAGCAATTGGAAAGACAAATTCTGATCATAACAATAAGAGTTGCTACAGAGTGGAATCAATTACTCAGAGGTTGTGGGCTTCCCTTCTCTGTATTGCTTAAGCAAAAATTAGGTAGTTAGTCTAAATGGTCCTTTCCACCTTTAGGATTCTGCTATTTGTCTTGATCATAAAATTCTCATGCGTGTTTTTATGCAAGTTCTTATTCAGTGGGCAGAAAGCAAATTTTCTTTCTTTTTCTTTTTATAAGTTGGATAACGAGTGACAATGAATTGTCTTCCTTCGTGCATTTCTCTCTCTGTAATGCCTGCAACCTCCCTGGCTTCCCATGCCTCCACTAAATCCCGAGAAAGAATATCAGTTGAAAACTTTCTATTGAGGGCCATGGTGGTGCAGTGGTTAGAATGCAGTATTGCAGGCTAACTCTGCTCACTGCCAGCAGTTCGATCCTGACTGGCTCAAAGTTGACTCAGCCTTCCATCTTTCTGAGGTTGGTAAAATGAGGACCCAGATTGTTGGGGACAATATGCTGACTTTGTAAATTGCTTAGAAAGGGCTATAAAACATGAAGTGGTATATAAGTCTAAGTGCTGTTGCTATTGCTAATGGTTTTCCAGATGCTTATCTTGAGAAATCTGCAATGCTGGGAAAGTCAGAAGGAGAGAGGAGAAGAAGAGACAGCCAGCAGCAAGGTGGATGGATTCAGTTACAGCAACAAGGGATGAGATGTTGGAAGACCGGAAGAGACGTTTTAGGGACATCTCATACCAGAGAAGGTCTACCTAGGTGGTCTCTAAGAGTCAACACTGACTTGATGACACACAATCAATCAATAACTCCAATTGCTACTGGGGATGAGTGCTGCTCTTGAGAAATTGTTAGAAAAGGTCTCCTTTCCTTAAAAACTCAGAAAAAACTTCCCAACCAATTTCTCTGCTCAAGGATTGGATGGAGAATTTCCAAAAAGCTCTTTGTGCCCAACTTTACAACCATCTCTTTACATCCATGGGGAAATACACTATCGACTGTGGCCCCAGGCATTTAGGTTTAGTTCTGAACACTAAAGCACAGATGTTCTAGTTCTCTCCAGCTTTTCCTTCCTCTTCTCTTCATGTTGCCTGAATGACTGCAACTCAGTTTTAAAATGTTTGAACACATTTGCTTTTCAATAAGCTACATCTCCCCAGATGAAAACTGCCATAAAGATAACATGTAACAACAATTGCCTTTTAAGGAAGAAAATAAATGTCTGTTAAATAAATCTATAGCATAGAGCATATTTGTTATCAACAGCTGGCAGGAAACTTCTCTGCTCATGCTTGCAAATATATATTCCATTCAGGGGTCTCATTTATAGAGTTTATTTCTAATGCTTAATTTGCAAACGCTGTTGATATTTCCAGTATCTCATTAGCATAGACTATATGCTCTGTAAATTATACAGTCTGTGCTACAGAGAAAAGAAATTGTTCAAGGACATTCTAAAAAAGGTGTTGGCACATAAACACATATTAAGCATTCAGACGTTTGAACACCCATCCTGGTCTTAAACAGCCAAGTTCTACTCTGGTGCATCATAATTAGGAAAATCTTGAATTCACAGCCTCAAGGCCACCCAGGAAAATCAAATATTTAAAAAGTGTATACATTTATAACAATAAGTATTTTAGAACATCTGGAAGGCTTGTGGCTCTTGCTACTATTGTCACCAACTGTACCTGTTTTCCTATGCTCTCATTATAGATGCTGGGCTTAAAACATTTTATTGAATGTTATGTATTCAGTATGGTTTTTCCAGTATCATAAGATATTTTCAAAAGTAGCTTGCAGACCAGGCCTTCAAATGCTACTTTGTCAAAATGCCCTCTCTGCCATTGTTTAGCAGACTATCATCACATACATCAAAATTTTCTTTGCTGTATTGCTGTTACTAAGAATCATAATATAGTAGGCCAATCTTGTGGAGTCCTTGGTACTCTCTCAGTTTGGAAATTGCTTGCAGACATTTCATTACCCAACTAGTGAACATCATCAGTGCCTTGGTGGTGGTGATGATAATGATCAGAATGAAGAGAATGGGGATGTTCATAGTTGGTAATGTCTACAAGCAAACAACCAAGCTCAGAGAGCACCAAGGATTCCATAATGCAACTCTGAGCTGCATATATTCTCTTCTATTAGGTCAATACTTGAGGTCAATGTCCAGATTACTTGAAGAACCATCTCAGCCCTACTGGAACTGGCCTGCCCACCTGGCCCCATCAGTCAAAGAATTCCAGATAGCAAGGTCCAGGGGAAGGGTCTTCTCTGTCATGGCTCCTGCCCTTTGGAACATCTGAGCTGAGATTGGCTCTCACCTTTTTGACCTTCCACGGGAGCCCGAAGACCTGGCTTTTCCAGACGGCTTGAAAGGAGCATCACAGTGGAAGTGGTTGATGAATTAAGAGGAAATCCCACCTCCCCACCCCATGTATCCTGTTCCCTTCATCCCCATCTCTTAACTATAATTTTATCTTGATACAGATTTCTATTTTTATTGTTTAAGAGATATTTGTTAGGATTTTAATGTTTTAATGCTCTAAGCCACCAAGAGTCTTTTTGTTATGAGATGGGCAGCAAATAAATTCAATAAATAAAATAAATAAATACTGTAATGGTATGCGAGAAAGACCTTGGGAGAGGGGATGAAGAGACGTTGACTAGGGAACAGTCAAATAAGAGCCTGGTAGTGGGAAGGGCAAGAAGATCAAAAGGGACCTTCCCTAGTTTCCTCAGCTGGTAAAGGAACAGCAGGAGAATTGTATTTTAAGATTTGCAAGATTCTGTTAACGTAGCATTACAACAGAGTAATATTGCCTTATCTGGTTATGTTTTCTCTCTAATTTACCTAGTAAGACTAACAATATTCTTCAGCTGACTTCTTACATTGCACCATTTTTATAATGGGTGCCCTATCCCTTGTCAGCATCCCAAGCTGGACAGTTTCCTAAAACAGGAAACGCAGCCAGAGCTTCTACAATATTCTAAGACTGTATTAACAGGATCTTACAATTCTGGAAATCTAAATCTCCTCCTGTGTCTTTTTCCTCCTGATACATTAGGATGGATTCTTTCAAAGTTTCTTTCTCTGTCCCATTACTCAGTTGCAGGCTTCTCTCCCTTTTATATGAACATTCCCTAGGCAGCCTATCTTTTCCTCATCTTCCAAAAATCACTCTCACATTGGATTACACCCATGAAGATTGTTTATTTTCCCTGTGATTTGAGTGTGTGTATTACAAGCCTAATTACTCAAATTTATGGATAATTCAGAGAAAGGGTTACCTGATCTAGGTTGCAGATCTCCAGATGACCACTAGGTGGCAGTTCATTTTTATCTCTTTGCTGCCCTCTATTGGTCACCTATTTTTTTCAGACTTTATCCATGCTTTTGACCCTGTCTTCCTTTCCACCCAGTAATCAAGGGTGAATTCAATATACCACTGCAAAAAGTCCTATGTGAGAGACTCTCTAACTAATTTGAATGCTTTTAGGCCCTCTAGATAGATGAGATTATATTGCATGGTGACAGACATTTTAATGAGTTCCTATTTATGAAGGGATCTTTGTTGTTGTTCGTAGAGTGATAAAGAGGGTACAAGCCAATGAATGATTCAAGCTTAACACTCCAGATATATTAATAGAATGGAATATTGTGCAACTGTTACCAACTCTTATTAACTGCAGAATAATGGGGTGACCTGATACCATCGATGTTGTTACATCTCCTGTGGAAACTTAATTTGCTGAATTCCTTCATAAATTACCCATCTGCCCATAGTCTCTTTGCAATCACTTCCCAGATCTGTTGGATTGAGGAAGATGAGTTGTTCTATTACTCTTCCCCGTAGAGGGGGGGAAAGCCCTCTCCACACTTTGGTTATAAATATTTAGCTTAAATGAGGTTTCCACAACATGTACGTATTTCTTGTTATCAGGCCCTGCAAATTCATTTGGCAATGTCTCACATGAAATCAGATGCGAGGCTGCGGTTGGTCTGAGGTCACCCAGCATCTTCAGAGCTTGCAAAGACTCCATCCCGGCTATCGGAACAGCCATAAATCAATGTTATATTTAAGACCCAGGATCAAGATAACATTCTATAAAAATGTGAGGAAAAAAACGGATTTGTTTTTATGAGCACATAAAGAAGGAAAGACGGGGAGGAAAGAAAGATTTTATGTCAGGAGGTCCCAGAGAGAAATCGTAGCATAAAAATACCCCTCGGTTTGCCCATGTAAAATGAATAACCTAAGAGCTACAGGTTGCAACCCCAAACTTACTTATTTATTAATTTTATAAGCTACCTGACTCCCTTGTGACTCAGGAGTGATACATACAAAATTTAAACAACCCACACGATACAAAAATAATGTCTGGAGAAAAACAACCGACCTCTCACAAATCAGGCACACACACACACACACACACACACACACACACACAAAGCCATTTTAGCTAAAGCCCTGGAAATGATCCAGCACTTAAGAGCTCCTCTAAATAAAGTCAAGGTGTAGACACATCACGAATTTCTGAGGGAAAGCCATTTTTATTCCCTCTCTGAAACCCAGTGGCATGGCTTCCCACTGCTTTAGAAACACAAAAATTATAATAGTGTTTTTATTATACCTGGGATAGCAATTGTGTGGAGAAATGATTGTTCATGAGCCAGACAAGACATGCCAGAATCTCATTCTTAATCTATAGCCTCTCTGAGTTTAAACAGGCCTCAAAAATTTAGGTCTCTTTCTCCTTCTCTTTCTTTTTTCTTTGTCTTTGTCTTTCTCTTTCTTAGACAGAAATAGAATGATAGGGCTAGAAGGGACCTTGAAATTCTTCTAGGCCAGGGGTAGGCAACCTGGGCTCTTTTATGACTCGTGGACTTCAACTCCCAGAATTCCTGAGACAGCCATGCTGAGGGGAAAGGGAGAGGTTTCCATGTTGAGCCATGCTGGCTCAGGAATTCTGGGAGTTGAAGTTCACGAGTCATAAAAGAGCCAAGGTTGCCTACCCCTGTTGTAGTCCAACCCCTTGTTCAAGGCAGGAGTCCTTACACCATCCTGGGTAAATAGTTGCCCAAACTTTTCTTGAAAATCTCCAGTCATGGAGCACCCACAACTCCACGTGGCAAGCTGTTCCACTGATGAATTGTTCTTAGTGTCAGAAAAGTTTTCCTTAGTTCCAGGTTTGATCTCTTTTTCAGATCCACCCATTGCTTCTTGTCCAACCTTTAGGTGCTTTGTGAAATAAATCAACCCCCTCCTCTCTGTGATAGTCCTCAAGTACCAGCAATCAAGTAACAGACAGCTATCATGTCACCCCTAAACCTTCTTTTTGTTAGGCTAAACATAACTAATTCTCTCAACTGTTCATTTAAAGTTCAGCCTCCAGACCCCTTATCATCCTTTTTTGCTCTTCTTTGTACCCTCATCATCTTTTTGGTATTTTGGTGACTAACTATAGCCTTAGTAGTGCAGTATAGAAGAGTACTATCACTTGATCCTATCCCTCTGTTGTACAGCCTTTTTCCTCTTTCTCTTTCTTCCCCCCTCCCCCCATTTGGCAGGATTTGGCCAAATTTTCCAGATCAAAAAATACTGCCCATCTCTGCTTTATATGTTAGAATAGATTAAATGTATGCTCCCTTCAGGGAAAACATATAACCCTTCAGGGAAAACATAAACATATAAGAATGGCAGTAAGCAGCCATTCTTCTTTCCTAATCATGATAATAAGGTAATGGAAAATACCACTTTCACATTTATAGTTTCGTTGTTTACAACCTGGATTGTATTCACAAGAGTTATAATCCTCCATCACTGAAATTGCATCATTGGACTTTTGAGGAGGTGGCTGGGAAATAGGCTGGTTTAGATCACTAGGAATGGTTTCTTCTTCCCCTTGAGTAAAACAGAACATCTGAATAAGATTTGAGGAAGAGAAGACAAGACTAAAGAGTCTCATATATGACCTCGGAAGCTTGCCTTTCTATAGCGCCTGCCCCCCCCAAAAAAATATCTGATTGGCCTGGACCCTGTGGGCCTTTCATAAAGCATTGAAGACCTGGATATGCTCCAGAGCCTGGGTTCAGGAAGTTAGAATGCTTTGTTAATTGTTTTGTTTGGGTTTTGTTGACTATTGTTGGTTTGTTAGTCTTTGCTAATATTTTTAATTGTTTTTAGCTGCCCAAACTCACATTTCAAGATGGGCAGCCACATACATTGATTAAAGCCTATCTGTTTGTTTGTTCATTGGAGTCAACCTATTCTCCAAAGCACCCGAAGGCAGGACAAGAAGGAATGAATGGAAACTAATCAAGGAAAGAACCAATCTAGAACTAAGGAGAAATTTCCTGACAGTAAGAACAATTAATCAGTGGAACAACCTGCCTTCAGAAGCTGTGGGTACTCCAACACTGGAGGTTTTTTAAGAAGAGATTGGACAACCATTTGTCTGAAATCATATAGGGTTTCCTGCCTGAGCAGTGGGTTAAACTAGCTAATCTCCAAGGTTCCTTCCAACTTTGTTATTCTGTTATTCTTCCCAAACTTCACCACCAGACCACAGATATCATTATATAGATGGTTATGTTCAGTTTGTATTATCACCCAGCCTGGGAAAGTCTCACCTTCCTCCACAAAATTAAGTGTGGGTCCCGACTACTACAAAGTTGGTAGTCAAATAGTAGAGAAGGTGGTTCATCAAATTATTTAGCCATAATTTCACTGGCAACTCAGCATGTAATGATGGTATTGAACTAAGCACAAAAGACTCCAAAGTGGTGTTGTAAGCCACCCATCCTCCCCTCGCCAAGAAGTAGAGTTTCAGCAGAAAGAACAAGAAGGATGACTAGAATGGATAGCATTAGCATAGGAAAGTAAATCACCTCTGTCCCCATATGCACTTTATCAAGGAAAATAAACTATAAACTCAGCCATAAAACACTTAGAGGAATGCTGATTCAGGTAACTGAAGTGCTAGAAAGCAAGGACTTTTGAAAACACCTAGGAAAAAGATACACCTCTATGACATTCCTAGATCACCTTTATTTCTTTCAGAAGAGACCTTAACCGTTTGCTGTCTTGGTTAAATATATATTGCAATTAAAGTCTACAAGGAGGATTAAAATTAGAGTTAGAGTTGTCTGCATAGAGAATTGCATCCCTACCACTCTGGATTTCTGTTTTGGTTTTGGTACTGAAATAAATAAACAGGCATAGAATCAAAATCACATGAATATTAGTACTGCTTTTTAAAACTTTAGTAAGACCACACCTGGAATACTGCATCTAGTTTTGGTCATCACATTATAAAAAAGATGTTGAGGCTTTGGAAAAAGTGCAGAGAAGAGCAACTAAGATGATCCAAGGCATGGAAACTAAAACATATGAAGAATGTTGCAAAATTTGGGAATGGCTAGTCTACAGAAAAGAAGAACTAGGGGCAGTGGTGGGATTCAGCCAGTTCGCACCAGTTCAGCAGAACCGGTAGCTAATTTTTTGTTGCCCAGGCCCAGAATGGACTTCCGGAAGCAGCATCCACACAGAGAACCAGTTGTTCATATTTTTGAATCCCACCACTGACTAGGGGTAACATGATAGCAGTATTCTAGTATTTGAGGGGTTGCCAGAAAGAAGAAGGGATCAAGTTATTTTCCAAAGCACCAGAGGGCAGGACAAGAAACAATGTATGGAAATTAATCAAGGAGAGAAGCAATGTGGAACTGAAGACCAACTTTCTAACAGTGTGAACAATTAACAGTGAGAACAATTAACCAACTTCCCTCCAGAAGTTGTGACCTCCTCACTGGAGATCTTTAAGAAGAGATTGGACAGCCACTTGTCTGAAATGATATAGTGTCTCCTGCTTGATTAGGGGGTTGGGCTAGAACAGGGGTCTCCAACCCCCAGTCCATGGGCCAGTACCAATCCAAGACATGCCAGAAACCAGGCCACTACAAACAGACGAAGCCAAATCCATGGAATGCAGGCAGCATTCAAACCACACCCCCTTGGGTTCATGGGGAAAAAAACCCTCTCCATGGAACCGGTCCCTGGTGCCCAAAAGGTTGAGAGCCGCTGGACTAGAAGACCTCCAAGGTCCCTTCCAACTCTGAATTTGAAATTTGAAATCAGTATGTGCTTCAGTGAGTTTGAGTACTAGTCCCTGGCCCATATGAACATCTTAAAACTTCTCCTACAATGCCATAGCATCCCCATGGAACTGGACACCAACTGTTCTATAACATTTTCTGCCAACTTTATAGGCAAAGAAATTGGTTGGGTGATTTCTCTGAATTTGCCCAAGAGTAAATGAGATTTTCCAACTGTTTCTTAAAGACCGAACTTCTTTTTATAAGCAACAACAGTAGTCTAATAGAGACGTGTAAGAGGTCCCTCTGGGGTCTTTCCTTGGGATTAGTGAAAATGTAAGAAACCAGGGAGTCCACAGCCCGCAAAAGGTTCATATTGGAATGGATGCTTTAGGAGAACATATACATTTCTTAACTAAATAAATAAATAACTTACCCACAGTTCTTGGGGAATAGACGGCCATATTTAATTCATAATGAGAAAAACTCCCATGAAATGCCTTGGATGCTTTTAAATCAGAATTCCTAAAGTAAACAAAATGAGAACAAGTAGAAAAATAATACAGAAGGATTTGTTTGCCAGCACTACACTAGCTAGTTCTACTGCCAAGGATGTAAATTTATTTCACTTTACATCACCAGTGGACAAGGTTAAGTGGTCCCAAATTTTGGGTTTTATGTACCATTCCCTGTAATATGCCAAGGAGCTGGGAAGAGTTTTTTTTTTCTTAGAAAAACTTTTTAGTTTTACTTTCTTCCCCACTATTTAATTACATTTGCTCCATATTTCTGAGCCAGACATTTTGACACTTAAAAAAAATTAAGTGCATAAATAAGTATGATTTTTCCCCCTGAACTTGTCCTAACCTATCTGTAACTGACATCTAATTCCTTGTAACATCTATGTGCCAAGCTGTTTCTTATTGCAACTTGTCACAGAAATTTGTTACAAATGGCAGAACAAGATGTTTTACAACCTGGAGGTATTTCTGTTTGCAAATTCATCTAGGTTTGCTTTTTGTAAATATATATATATATATATATATATATATATATATATATATATATATATATATATATATATATATATATATATATATACTGCTAATGAAAAATAGAAGAATCTAAGCAACTTTGTGAGGAAAGATAACGTTAAAAAATGAAGCAAAGAAGGACTTCTTTGACTTCCTGTCTAGAAAGTAATGATTTGCATTATGTTTTATATCTGTATTGAGGTTATTCTTTTATTTATATCATTTAAAACAAGTCTTTTTCAGGAAAAAGACTATGCTTGGCATCTGAGTGATCAGCAAAATGGTGGTGGTCCAGGATGGCATTGCAAGCCCATCCCACCACACCCAGAGAAAAGAAACTGCCCTGGGGAAAATCTGGTTGAAAAATATGGTGAAATGATCCTTCTTTCTCCCAGTTTCTCTGCCCACAATTTTGCTGAAAAAAATATTTCAAAAAGCCAATTTGTGATTAACCCTCACTGTCAGATAGAACTACAGAGAAAACTGATCACAATGACAAAAAAGCCACAAGAATTCTTCCTTATGACAAATACTTGGAGGGCTTGAAGCTTTTAAGTTTGTGCAGCAAAATAAATAAGCAAGGGAAACCACGATCAAGTTTATAACATGGTACGTAGTGTGGGAGAATAGATATACACATTGTCAACTGCCTCATACTCTTTGAGTATATTTCATCTAAATCTTAAAACTTTAAAGATGCTCATCTTTAAGGCTTCAGAACTAAATCATCCCTGTGATGTCCACAGATCATTCCCAACCATAAACAAATTAGCCAACCTTGGTTAATTAAGGACTATCTGAAGACCTTCATGTGGCACACAGGTCCCCATTGTGCCCCTTCCTCTAAAGTTAAGGGGCTCCAATAGATGACTGAAAGCCTAAATACAATAAATAATAATAATAGTAAAGTTGGAAGGGACCTTGGAGGTCCTCTAGTCCAATCCCCTGCTCAGGCAGGAAACCCTATACCATTTCGGACAAATAGCTGTCCAGTCTCCTCTTAAAAACTTCCAGTGTTGGAGCATTCACCGCTTCTGGAGGCAGGTTGTTCCATTGGTTAATTGTTCTCACTGTCAGGAAGTTTCTCCTTAGTTCTAGGTTGCTTCTCTCCTTGCTTAGTTTCCACCTGTTGCTTCTTGTCCTGCCTTCAGGCGCTTTGGAAAATAGCTTGACTCCCCATTCTTTATGGCAGCCCCTGAGATACTGGAATACTGCTATCATGTCCCCCCTTGTCCTTCTCTTCGTTAAACTAGACATACCCAATTCCAGCAACCGTTCCTTATATGCTTTAGCCTCCAGTCCCCTAATCATCTTTGTTGCTCTTCTCTGTACTCTTTCTAGAGTCTCAGCATCTTTTTTAATGAAGCTTAAGAATATCAACAAGGTATCCTTTATGCCAAATGATCTTTTTATTTAATACAAGGCTTAAATATGAGCCAGCAGTTTCCTGCAGCGCCCAAAAAAGCCAACACAATCATAGGCCACATTAACAGAGGGATAGAATCAAGATCATGTGAAACGTTAATATCACTTTATAATGCTTTGGTAAGACCACACTTGGAATAGTGGATCCAGTTTTGGTTGCCACGATATAAAAAAGATGCTGAGATTCTAGAAAGAGTGCAGAGAAGAGCAACAAAGATGATTAGGGGATTGGAGGCTAAAACATATGAAGAACGGTTACAGCAGTGGTTCTCAACCTGTGGGTCGGGACCCCATTTGGGGTCGAACAACCATTTCACAGGGGTCACCAAACAAGGCTGTCCGCCATTTCCCCCCCCCCTTTTCTTTGCCACGTCCCTGGCACCCGGTGATGTATCAGTGGTTGGGGGTCACCACAACATGCGGAACTGTATTATGGGGTCGCGGCATTAGAAAGGTTGAGAACCACTGGGTTACAGGAACTGGGTATTGCTAGTCTAGTGAAGAGACGGACCAGGGGAGACATGATAACAGTGTTCCAATATCTGAGGGGCTGTCACAGAGAGGAGGCGATCGACTTATTTTCCAAAGCACCTGAATGCCGGATAAGGAATAACAGGTGGAAACTGATCAAGGAGAGATTCAACCTAGAAATAAGAAGAAATTTTCTGACAGTGAGAACGATCAACCTATGGAACAAGTTGCCTTCAGAAATTGTGGGAGCTTCATCACTGGAAGCTTTCAAGAAGAGACTGGACTGCCATCTGTCAGAAATGGTGTAGGGTCTCCTGCTTGGGTAGGGGGTTGGACTAGATGACCTACAAGGTCCCTTCCAAGTCTATTATTCTATTCTGTTCAAAAGAGACAATCAAAAATCTAGAAAGGAAACAAAAAGTCCAAAAAGCCTCCTCACCCAGCAATGAACATCCAGATAAGTTGAATTTATCACCAAGATTAATACCAGACCAACAATCAAGCAGTAAATAATATCCTAATCCAGGAACTACCAAGAAGAAAAAAATATTCCCACCAACACTGATAGGGTAAGCCACTGTATATGAACAGAGAGTAAACCGTACACGCGCTCATACTGATGATGATACCTAGTTGGGTAATGAAACTTCTGCAAGGAAACAACCAACCTCAGAGCGTACCAAAGACCCACAATTCAAACTTGAGCAGTGCTGTCCAATTTCTCTGCAGTGGTTTGCTTTCTTCTAGGCCTGAAGTATTCAAACTGTGTACCCCAAACTCCAGGGGTTCAGCATGACAGTTTCTGTTCATGTTGTATAAAATGTATTCGTGCAACATTAATTGCATCTCATTGTTCCAATAAAATGTAATTATGAAACGTATTAATGGGTTCTAACTGATTTTTCACACTGAAAAGTGCTTTTCAAGTATCTCAAGTTTGAAGACCACAGTTCCTCTAGGGCTAGGCAACTGCTACACCTCACAAAGGCAGGAATGCAGGAGGGGGAAAAAAATTCTGCAGAAACAGTTTCAGCAGATCTTCCTTATTGGTATAACACTTGTAATTTCTGTCCTATATACAGAATATCCCCAGTTCAAAACCCATCAGGAATAGGTTTTATTATGTTATTATTTTTCTTTCCCTATTTTCTGTTGTGCTGCATTTTTTATTAATAAGACCAGCAGATGCACTATTGGAAAAATTAGAAAACAGTGCAACAGTGGACTTATCAAGAAAAATATATATTTTTAAAGAACAAGCGAACTAGTAGGGCATTCACAATATGTTACACTGAACATCTGGCAATCTGCAACCAGGGTCTCACTGCAGTCTGACTTGACTAAAGCCTGCATTAGCCCAGGACTAGAACAGCTTAAGCATACACTATGATTGTATCTAACAATTCAGAATGCACCATTCTTAAGCACTTTTATTGTACATCTCATAGACTTTTACTTTCTAATACTGGGAGTCCTCTGCTTACAACCACAACGGAGCCCAAAATTTCTGTTGCTAAGTGAGTTAGTTGTTGAGTGAATTTTGCCCCATTTTACAACCTTTCTTGCCGCCGCTGTTAAGTAAATCACTGCAGTTGTTAAGTTAGTAGCGTGGTTGTTAAGTAAATCTGGCTTCCCCGTTGATTTTGCTTGTCACAAGATTACAAAAAGTGATCACATGACTCCCTGAACACTGCAGCCATCATAAATATGAGTGTGTGTCTGAATTTGGGTCACATGACCACAAGAATGCTGAAATCATCGTTAAGCGTGAAAAATGGTCATAACTCACTTTTTTCTGTGTCACTGTAACTTTGAACGGTCACCAAATGAACTGTTTTAACTCAAGGACTACCTGTGGCGGAGAAATACATCCCTCAGTAGGTGTAGACCAGAACACCCATTTTAGTTAATGCAGAGGCCTACTAAAACTCCTCTGAAATTGCTGTAACATTTTTAATGCATTTTAATGTTTAAACCTTGCTTGGAAAATGTGCATGTGCTAGGAACTGAGTATAGAAAATATAGAGATGTGCAATCACACCGGGCCTTGAAGATTAATGAAATGCAAGCAGAGACCATGGAGAATTTATCCTTGAGAATTGAGAATCCTGGCCAAAAGAGATTGGATGAAATTCTTAATTCCTCAGCCACTTCAGACTTGAACTGTTTTGGAAATGGCTGCAGTCAGTGATCGTAAAGAAATATCTTTTTTCCCCAAACATTTCTCTTCGGATCAAGTTGCTCAGAAGACATGGATATTTCAGGCACATTAAGTTTTATGCTCTCAGTCCAGGCTAACCCCGGTATATATACATCTTCCTCTGCCCAATAAGGTCCAAGCAGAGATGACACGAAGGAAGACAAGGGCAATGTTTTATAAGGACTGAACAGTTTAGACATTATAGGACGTTGGGATACATGTGTCTTTAAGATAGAGAGGAGGCCTAAGGTTATGGACAGCTGTAGAAAATGTAGCATCTCTCATAATTCATGGTAGCCTTAGCTGTTCAGCCAGCTATCACAAGAAGAAATTCATTATCCCAGAGAGATTTGGGATACTGAAACTTGAAAAGGAAAATACACAATGAACCCATCTTTTATTCTGTTGAGATACGGTAAAACACTTTCTCCTTGGAGAATATTCTGGCCTTTTTTTTTTTAGTCTGTTGAGTAAATCTAATGTATCTTGTGTTCATTGACAGAATCAACATAGAAGCTACCGTTTTCATCTTTACATGGAATTTTGAGTCTCTCTCTCTCTCTCTCCCTCTCTCTCTCTCTCTCTTTCTCTTTCTCTTTCTCTCTTTCTCTCTCTCTCTCTCTCTCATATTTTTTTCTCTCTAAACTTCTATCCAAGTGTTATGTCCTGAGCCTTGCAAACGGGCTCGGGGCGTTTGCAGGCGGTCCCGGGCAGGTGCAAGCTGCCCGGGACCAGACAGTCTGTCGCCAGCGCCTGTGCGCATGCGCGGGTGCTGGCGCGCGAAAAGTAACACATTGACCCGGGGAAGGCCTATATAAGAGGCCGGGAGTTTTGGGCGTTGCCGGAGCATTCAATCTGTAAGCTGAATGAAGAATAAAGCAAATCTGAGAACTACAACTGCTTCTCGTGTCTTGCCATTTTGCGAGGGACGCAACACCAAGCATTCACTAAGTGTTGGACCTGAATACAAATCTCATAATAGAACCCTTTTCCCTTTCTTTTCTTTTTCTTTTTTTTTTCCTAGGCAGGATTAAAATAATGTCAATACAACAATGCAGAGAAAGTTCAGTTTGGAAAAAGAATATTTAAAAAGCACTATAGAATATAGATTTTTTTTTTAACAAGCAACAGCATTATTCCATCGAGACCTTGACCTTGCTTAAGAATTTAACAGATAATTATATCTACCTATGTTGATTCCTGTACTGAGGGGCCGTGATCACGAGAAAATTTGGTTTTAATGAATTCTGATATGAAATTACCTGATCTGTCATTTTTGGATTAAATCATTGACTGCCACTTAATTATTTACCCATTTATACATTTTCCAACTGTTCTGATGCAGTCTTGGCTTAAAACCTACTCAAACTACTGCCCGACACATTTATTTTAGAACACCTGTCTTTTGGAAAATATATGTATTTTAAATGTAAACAGATTGGAGGCAGATTTGGTCATGTTTTAGAGTAAACCCATTTTAATCAGTGAGGTTTTAATCACACAAAGCTCATTTATCCCACTGATTGCTTACTTAGTATTGCAACCAAAAAATAATGGCTCAAACATTGTGTGGCTGTTGTTAAACACATCAGTTCCACTCACCAAATTGTTGCTTCAAGGTGCAGAATAGAGGGATCACCTAGTGTCCTCTTTTCCATCTCTATTCTGCTGCATATACAGTATATCTCTATCTCCATCTGTATCATCTCTAACTCTAATTATATCTTTATCTCTAGCATCTATATTTATATTATCTCTCCCTCTCTATCAATCATCTATTGATAGCTATATAGTAGTGATGGCGAACCTTTTAGAGACCGAGTGCCCAAAACCTGGGCCCGCCCCCGCTCCACCTCCTGCCCCACCCCCACCCTGCCTGCTCGCAGGGCCACTCACCGCCTCCAGGGCCCGCCTCAGATTGACCAGGCAGCCCAGCAGTGCCATGGCGGCCTCGCCCTCTCCTCGCGCCCTGCAGCATCAACTGTGCACGATGGGGTGTGAGGGCAGAGTCTTATCTACACTGCCTGGCTGCCATGTCCTTGGCTACGCTACACTTGGGGGTGACTCTCCTCCAGGGGGGCTGCTAGTGAGGGGGTCACAGGAGGAGGCAAGGCTGGGGCAACGGCACGTGTGCCCACAGAGAGGGCTGTGAGTGCCGCCTCTGGCACCAGTGCCATAGGTTTACCACCACTGCTATATAGAGAGATACAGAATTATAGATATAGATACACACACATACATAAATACATACATAAAGAGTTAGGCCTGACCTGTTTAGCCTTAGAAATGATCTTTGGTTATTCCAGGCTTAACAGATTTGTTCATGTTTTAGAGGAAACCAGTGATGGGATTCAAATATGTGAACAACCGGTTCTCTGTGTGGATGCCGCTTCCAGAAGTCCATTTTGGGTCTGGGCAACAAAAAATTAGCTACTGGTTCTGCCGAAGTAGTGTGAACCGGCTGAATCCCACCACTGGAGAAAACCCACTTTAATCAGTGGGGTTTTAATTACATAAGACTAATTCTTCCCACTTCTTAACTGATCTGTTATGCCTGGAATATGCAATGATCATTTCTTTGAGGACTGTCTTTTCTGATTAACCATGGAATTGTTCCAATGGCTCTGGAAAGACCGATGCTGATAGATAGAGCGGTAGGTAGAGTAAATTCTTGCCTGCATTTAACTAGTTTTCCCAGTTAACTGTTTTGCTGTATCCTGATGCTTCAGAAATAAACAGCAAACTCTATTTTTGCTTTCAGAAATGAGTGGGGCGTGTGCTTGCTTTCATTTGATCTGAATGTAAGAATTGATTGGGAATGTGCTGGGTACAAACCAAACTGGAAATTAGCCACAGGAATTTTCCAATCACTATAACTAGATTAGATGTAGTTATTTATATGCTATGTATTTGTTTATTCATTCATATATATACACACAAACACATACCATTTTATATATCCACCCATTTCACCGCTGTGATTCTAAGCAGGAAAATATGCAATCTCATGCCTTTCTTTACCCCACCATCCCTGATTTTAAGAATCCAAAACAATATATTCATATTTATATTTATATAGAATTTGCTAGCAATTACTCCATCCTTTTTCTGCTGCTCTTAAATTTTGCCTCTGATTTTTCCATTAGTTCAAGGTGGAGTTTGATTCCTGATTGTGCCATAATAAAAACCCTGGAGATGTCATGCCAAAAATACTTCGCTTTTGTTACTTTCTGGATTGTCTGTTTTCAACTCCCCAACTAAGCCTGTATCTCTGGAATTACCAAATAACTGGGTATGTCTAGTTTAATGAAAAGAAGGATGAGGGGTGACATGATAACAGTGTTCCAATATCTCAGGGGCTGCCCCAAAGAAGAGGGAGTCAAGCTATTCTCCAAAGCTCCTGAAGGCAGGACAAGAAGCAATGGATGGAAACTAATCAAGGAGAGAAGCAACCTAGAACTAAGGAGAAACTTCCTGACAGTTAGAACAATTAACCAGTGGAACAACCTGCCTCCAGAAGCGGTGAATGCTCCAACACTGAAGGCTTTTAAGAAGAGACTGGACAACCATTTGTCTGAAATGGTATAGGGTTTCCTGTCTGAGAGGGGATTGGACTAGAACAGGCATGTCAAACTCGGACATCACATGATATCACGCAACAGATCGGGACTTTTTCCCCATTGCCAGCAATGGGGTGAGTGCGGTTTTGCCGTGACGCATCCGACCTGTGGGCCGGCAGTTTGACATGCCTGGACTAGAACAGGGGTCTTCAAACTTGGCTCTTTTATGACTTGTGGACTTCAACTCCCAGAATTCCTCAGCCAGGCACACTAGAAGACTTCCAAGGTCCCTTCCAATTCTGTTATTCTGTTATAACCTAGCTCTGTACATGTAAGGATTTAAAAGTTTTTATTAATGTATACATTATTGCAGTCATGGCTCTGAAGAATTAGTGCTGTTGGGTGAAGCAAAGGGCTATCAACAGTAAGGGTCCTGAAGATGACAATGTCAATGTCACAATATCATTAGATTGGAAACAACATACCACATCCTTTTTACAAACATCCCAAAGGCATCTGTTAGACCAGGGGTCTTCAAACTTGGCCCTTTTATGACTTGTGGACTTTAACTCCCAGAATTCCTCAGCCAGGCATGCTGGCTGAGGAATTCTGGGAGTTGAAGTCCATAAGTCATAAAAGGGCCAAGTTTGAAGACCCCTGTGTTAGACCATTGTTAATATCAAAATACTGACCTAAAATAAACTTTGGTCTGATTGGGAGAAATGTTCTTATATATTTAAGTATTGGAAAATGAAACTATTGTGTCTATGGATCTTGCCTTGCCTAATGGCCTGAGAGTTAAGCCTGAAGCATGGAGAGAAGTCAGCCCAATCTACTTCCAAAGAATGTTACTCTAGATCACGGATGTCACACTCGCCACGTCACGTGATGTGTCATGACGTATCGTGAGTTTTTTTGCACCACTGGAGCTGGGGTGGGCACGGCCTCCATATGATGCAACCGGACCATGGGCCGGCAGTTTGACACCCCTGCTCTAGATTCCAAGCCTTAAATAGCTCTACAATATCTGAATCCACAAGGACACCACTAAAACATCCTTGAAGATCACTAAGGACCAGAGGGTGGAATGGTATTGTCAGGGGGAAAACTTGTTAAAGAGAAACAAGAGACAACACACAACAAAATTCTCACTTTAGGATCCAGAGGTTTATTTCAATTTAACACACAAATTCAGTACTTACATTTCAACAGCTTATTGCAATAAGGACCAAGTGGACTAGCAGTCATTAAGTATGACAGCTGAGCCAAGAGGCAACACCCAAATCTTTGAAGCAGGCTTTATACCTTAATATTGTGCCTACCTCTCGCCATTCTGGTGCCACTCAGTAGCCATCTCACTTCCCTTTCTCAGGACTGATCTTCAGGTCAACTCCCTATTTCTGGATCTGGCCACTGTGTTAATTCCTTATTCTTATTCCGTTGTCCTAGTTACTGAGCCAGTTTCCTGTTCTTCCTTGTCCTTGCTCTAACCACTACTTTCCTCATTACCATTTCTACTCGTGTCATTGTACCCATGAACAAGGCTCAGTTCCTCAATTCCTATACTATCTGTTTCCGCATTCTGTTCCTGTGGAAAATATTAAAATATTTTTTCCTTTCACAGTACAGAAATACCAGACCATGAATTCAGGTTTTCAGGAAGTATTAGCCTTTTTTTCCAAATACTGATGATTCTGGATGAGCTCAAGAATTTTATAAACATTCTTTAAAAATGGTTCAGATAAGTTTTGGATCTTGATGGTGTATAAATGTGAGAACAAATCAATATAAATGTATACATTAAACAAATCGCACATTAAAATGTGAACATAGCAAAGAAGGCTACCCAAAATATATTTCCAAAGAAAAATTATTTGCAAAAGATACGCACTTTAGGAAAAACATGTTAGAAAAGATATGAATATTCATGTTAACCTTTCATGCCAACTTTATAAATAGTAAAATTGTTCATAACTTGTAGTTGGTAATATTTGAAATTCAGCAAAAATCAAATTGACAGAATTGCTATTCAAGGAACAGTAGACTGAAATTAATTATTTACTAGAGAGTTTTCTGTTCATATTGAACTCTTTATTACAGATCAACAACCCAGACTAGAATATTCTGTTGTATCCTGGGTGATATTTAGACAAGCTGAAAGCACGAAGCTACGAGATGTTTTTCTAAAGCCCTTTTCAACAAGATCAGGAAGTTTATCAAATTACAAACTTATCCATCTTTTTAAAGATGACCTGGGTGTTCTCTCTCTCTCTCTCTCTCTCTCTCTCTCTCTCTCTCTCTCTCTCTCTCTCTCTCTCTCTCTCTCTCTCTCTCTCTCTCTCTCCCTCCCTCCCTCCCTCCCTCCCTCCCTCTCTCTCTCTCTCTCTCTCTCTTTCTCTGTCTCCATTTCTACATGTTACAGCAGTGTTGAACAAATTCTGGAAATTGTGAGTTGAGGGTGTGTGGGTCTTGACATGTCAATGTCTTCACCATCATGACTAGTGTATATTGTTCCTTAAATCTTTCCCAAATAGAAAAGTTAGCTAGTAAAAAATTCCCCCTAGCAGAGGTGCTAGAGCTAGAGGGATGAGTGAATGAGATCAGAACAAAATACAATTACAGAGTTATTCTTTGAGGTCTTTGCAGTCTTCTAATCCAAGTTCCTGCTCAAGCAGGAAACCCTACCACTTCAGATAAATGGTTGTCCAATCTCTTCTTTAAAAACTCCAGTGTTGGAGCACTCACAACTTCTAAAGACAAGCTGTTCCACTGATTAATTGTTTTAACTGTCAAGACATTTCTCCTTATTTCTAGGTTGCTTCTCTCTTTGATTAGTTTCCATCCGTTGCTCCTTGTTCTGCCTTCAGGTGCTTTGGACCCCCTCTTCTTTCTGGCAAACCTTTAGATATTGGAACTCTGTTGTCATGTCACCCCAGTCCTTCTTTTCATTAAACTAGTCATACTCAATCCCTGCAACCATTCTATATATGTTTTAGCCTCCAGTCCCCTGATCATCTTTGTTGCTCTTCTCTGGATTTTTTCTAGAGTCTCAACATCTTTTTTTATATCATGACAACCAAACCTGGATACGGTATTCCAAGTGTGGCCTTACCAAGGCCTTGTAAAGTGATACTAACATTTCACGTGATCTTGATTCTACCCCTCTGTTAATGCGGCCTACGATTGTGTTGGCTTTTTTGGCAGCTGCAACAAACTGCTGGCTCATATTTAAGCCTTGTATTAAATAAAAGGATCATTTGGCATAAAGGATGTATTGTTGACATTCTTAAGCTTCATTTATTGTGTTCAGGCTTTCAATCATCTAATGGAGCCGCTTAACTTTAGAGGAAGGGGCACAACAGGGACCTGAGTGCCACATGATGGGGGGAGCTCCCGTTACTTATCCCAGTTCTTTCCAACCTAGCAATTCAAAAGCATGCAAATGTGAGTAGATAAATAGGTACCACTTTGGTGGAAACAATGTTCCATGCACTTTGGCGTATAGTCACGCTAATCACATTACTATGGAAGTGTCTTCGAACAACACTGGCCCCTTGGTTAAGAAACAGAGATGAGGACTGCTGTCTAGAGTCAGACATAGCTGGACAGGGGGAACTCTTAATTTTAACTTTATAGGATTTGCATTATTTTCAAAGCAAAAGTAATAATCCACTGTTTCTCTGTGGTTTGTAATTTAATTTAGCACTGGTTAGATTCTTCTCTAATTAAGATGGCATTGGAATCATTCTATTGAATTCTTCTAACACATATATGCACAAAAATAGATGGAAAACTGCTTAGCTGTGAATAATTTCAACGTGAGTGGGTCAGTGAGCATGCAAGAGAGTTATAGTATGGTTTTACAAGCTCACTAAATGAAAGATCATGAAAAAAACCAACCAACTTCACAGCGATCACATAACACACTGACAAATATCCTCCTCTCAGCTTCAATACATGACATCAATAACTGAATCCTACTGTGATCTGATTGGCTCATTGCCAAAACAAGATGACACCTGATTGGCTCTCATGCTCATTGGCTACAATCAGATGAAGGAAAGCTACCTGATATCAACCTAAGCAAGTTGTGCTTCCTTTTTCTGGTTATTTGGCTATACCTTTTTATAGAATACAGTACAGATAATTGAAAAAACTATGTTGCCTTACATTCTTGATTAAATTATCTTTCCATTGATATATAATTTTATGGTACTACTTCAAAAAAAAGTGGCGTTATTAGCCATCAAACCTCATTTTTCCAAAAGGTTTCCACAATTTTGGCCACTACTGTAGAATGGTTCCATCTCTCTGAGTTGTATAATCTTCTATGGATGGTTTTAGCTAGCACCAGCACCAGTGTGTTTCCAGATTGGATCACAAATTGGATTAGTAAAGAACAAAGAGCTAAGCAATAAACAATAGATACTGCAGTTGGGTCAAATTCATTTTTGCAACCGGGTAATTATAACTTCACAACATAATTGATGAAAGCCCAGTTCACTGGTAAAAAACTCAGCTATGCATTTTTAGGAATCATCTTCCCAAACATTTAAGTACTTATCTGATTCCGAAATCTAAACCCACTGAACATGATCACTGCCTTTATTATAAATTCAAGGTTGAAAAGCTTCATGATTAATCGCCGATGGATAATAATATCTAAAGTCTCTCATTAGCTCTCATTAAATCTGCACTAAATCTCTGTGAGATTCTGCTATCATGTGTTTCTCAACCAGATCATGTTCCTCAGCTCTTGGCTGGACTTCCCCATACATCTATCATAGACTTGCAATGCATTTAATATTTTGTCCAATTGAATTTGCTACTCTTTCCATTATCCACATACTACATATCTTGGAACTATTTGTCCACTGAAGAAGTACGTTGACTTATTTTAGTATTAACATTGAAAAAAAATCAATGGGTATGATCCAATCAAACTTAAATGAAATTTTTGGATCAGCAGCCAGTGTTAGCATGAGTGTCTAGGAATGCTTTTTTTAAGCATTATGTTGTGTCTGGTTTGAACCCATCAGAGAAATCTTTAGATCTCTGCAGTCTCTCCTGTCTCCCCATCTGGTCAAACAATGGTTTTTTTTTTAAAGTTATGAAATATAGTGCATGAGCTAGAGATCAACAACATAGACAAAAATGCATTAATATTGGAAAGTTTTCCATGCCTCCAACATTCTAGGTTATATTAGATTCGTTTTTGTTCTTAGGAATAATTCAAAAATGAATAAGAAACCTTTATGATCCCTGAATACGTAGCAATTTGCCAGCAAAGCAGAAAATTGAATGTGTTGTAACCTATCCAGAAGCAGCAGCCAGTCTGTGTGAATGAGTGAGTGTGTGTGTGTGTGTGTGTGTGTGTGTGTGTGTGTGTTTACAATAGTGGTGAATATCTGTAGCTTGGGTGTAGGATGAGGGTGAAGGTTCATTCTCCAAGCTTGTGGGTCGGTTTTCGAATGTTTTGTTACCAACCTAGGTAACATATAGTGTGTGTGTGTGTGTGTGTGTGTGTGTGTGTGTAGCACACTGGGTCTTCAGATTCCAATCAGAAGATGGGACTAGAAGGGCTCCTATGGTCCTCTACTTTGGTCATCGCATCTCCAATCTCACAGGAATTAGATCTTTCTGATCCAGACATACTGTAAACTATCAGGGATATCTCTTTCAAAGTCCTGATGGTCAGTATTGTTATGATACTGCCAGATGAGCAGAGTCATAACTTCCCATCCAGATATTTTTCAGGAAATTTAAGGGACACCTGAATATTTTGCTGTTGTCTTCTTCAAGAGTGCTCAGGTAGGGGTGAGCCTCTCACTGGAATTGAGTTTTTCGAATCCAGACCTAAACTAGGAGAGCCTTTTTGGGAACGTCGGGGGATTGTTAGAGGCAGGATGTGGCTGATGGGTACCACCATAGTTTAAAATTCCACAGCTATGATTTCAACAGCAAAAATGACCATTTTTCTTGATATCAGCTGTAAAAAAAGTCAGCATTGGATCTTGACAGAAAGACATCTGCTGTCTTCAAATACCAATTGTATTCATAGGGATCCACCTCCCAGACCTATACCTCTGAGGTGGCTTGTGTGGAAAATGGATCCAGGGATCTATGGAGATTCTCAGTCTTCCAGGTCATAGTTCCTTAAATCTGAATCATCCATGTAAACTTGCTTGACCATGTGCTTCCAGTTTTGCCCAAGGAAATATTTTCAAATGGGTCTGTTGTATGCTTGACCAGATCGTGTAGTCTTTTAATAAAGGCACTGGAGCCTTCAAAAATTGTGTTCAAGGCAGAAGAATCCAGAAGAACTACAATATTTCTTATGCATCTTATTCATAAGAGACAATTTGGTATATTGGTTATGGCACGATGCTAGAAATTGGAAGTCCACGAGTTTTAGTCCTGCCTTAGGCATGAAGCCAACTGTGTGACTTTGCCAGTCATTTACTCTCAGCCCTAAAAGCAGGCAATGCCAAAACACTTCCTAAATATTTATCTATCTCTCTATCTATCTATAATCAAATTTATTTGCTGCCCACTTTGCGGTTGAAGAAACTCCCAGTGAAATCTTACCAAGAAATCTGCAGAAACTTATGCAGGCAATCAGCAGGACTCAGCACTCACTGGAAGGCACGAAAAATCATATTCAACATTCTGGCCTTATCCACAATGCAATTTGCTTCGCCAATATCCTTGTGTAATATTACTCCATTATCTAAATTTAAATGATGGTATTTTTACTTAAAGTCAATGTTAACCATTCTTTGCACATTCAGCATTTAAGAATCCTGGAATCCCAAAACAGATCAATAACTTTCATCCAGTACCCTCAAGAGACAATGTGCTTCAAAACATTTTTTTACGTTGCAGTCCAGAAAAGTTTTCATAGTTAGAGTAATGGGCTGCACAAGAAACGATGTTGGGAATTCTTGCCTTTGTGTATTCCAGGGTTTATGCTAAAACACATAAAAAGCAAAAGCATCTCTGACGATTTATAAGGGAGGAAAAAAACCAAAATCCATTTTTTAAGATAGTATTTTTATTAGGGCAAGTTAAGGTTCACATTTGGGAGGCTGCAGTAAGGCGGCAACTCTCTATACGCTACAAATGGCTCCCACATGTCTTTTATGCACAATCCAATACCCAAAATTTGGTGGGAAGTTTTTTGCAGGAGTTTTTATTGTTCATCTTGAAAAATGAAAAGTAATTGCATTGTATTAAAACAGGATTGGATTTTAGAAAAAATAAAGGGGAAAAGGAAAAAATAACAGTTCCATCAGAGGAAAGTAAAAAAGGGAGAGAGGAGGGGAGGGGAGGGAGGAGAAGACAAGAAGAAAATGGGGGGAGGGGAGTGGGAGAAGGAGAAGGAAATGGAGAAGGAGAAAAAGGAGAAAGAGAAGGGATAAGCACAAGTTTATAGAGCAGAAAAGTATTTTTATCCAATTTACAGAATAGTGTATAAGCTTTTAAACATCCAAGAACTTTTCACTGGGCAAAATGGTTTAAATCAGGGGTCTTCAAACTTGCCCCTTTTATGGGGCTGAGGAATTCTGGGAGTTGAAGTCCACAAGTCATAAAAGGGTCAAGTTTGAAGACCCTTGGTTTAAATAAATATATTTCAAAGAAGAAAAGTGAGAAAATGTGGCAAATTTATAACCCATATTTTATATATAATGCAGCTTATCACACGTCTGCTTTGGCCATTTAATTTCTTATCTTTTTTTCCTCCCAGGTTACATGCATTTTTATAAAAGCTAGTCTTGTGTTGCCAAACATTCCATTTAAAAACAAAAACAAAAGGAATAATGCAGCTACCTTTATTTGCATTGCTCTCACTGTTGTTTCAGAAGGAGCTTCCAGCTACTTCTGCACACGTGCATACATGAACACTTTACATGTGCAGACAAGAAGGGGCAGTCGTAGGTAGGAGGAAATGATAAAGGACATTGCTGCACTCATGAAGAACCTCTTTGCAATGCTTTCACAGCACGCAAAAGTCCCCGACACAGTTGACTCAAATATCCAAATCAGTAAGCAATCTGATTTTGAGATTCTCGTTGGGCTTGTTTTTTGTTTTTTTATAATATTTTATTAGTTTTCTATATTTACAATTCCTAGGTGCTTGGTACGGTAGTGGCCAAAATTGTGGAAACATTTTGGGAAAACTGTACAGTAGAAATGTCACCTTTAGTTAAGTTTCCACCAATTTTTCTTCTAATTTCTTTATAACTGTAGCCTTGCTCACTTAATAAAACTATTTTACATCGCTTTCTGGGCAACCAGGCAACTCTTTGCACCATTATTTTAATTTTATTACAAGCTCACTAAATGAAAGAACACACACAAAAAAAACCCAACCAACTTGATAGCGATCACATAACATACTGACAAATATCCTCCTCTCAGCTTCAATACATGACATCAATAACTGAATCCTACTGTGATCTGATTGGCTCATTGCCAAAACAAGATGACACCTGATTGGCTCTCTAAACACTCATGTTCATTGGCTACAGTCAGATGAAGGAAAGTTACCTGATATCAACCTAAGCAAGTTGTGCTTCCTTTTTCTGGTTATTTGGCTATAATTTTTCATAGAATACAGTACAGATAATTGAACAAAGTTTGTTGCATTACTTTCTTGATTAAATTATCTTTCCATTGATGTATAATTTTATGGTACTACTCCAAAAAAAAGTGATGTTCTTAGCTATCAAACCTCAAAAATACACTTTTCCCAAAAGGTTTTCATAATTTTGTCCACTACTGTAAACAACATGTTGTCTGGGTCCATTTATTTTACTTGGTAATACACATTAAATTCCTAATCTCTACCCGTTTTTCCAGCCATTGATAAAATATGTTCCATATTTGAAAATACTCTGTATCTTCTTTTTCTTTAATCTTCAATGTAAGCCTATCCATTTCTGCACAGTCCAGTATTTTCTTGATTATCTCTTCTTCAGATGGCGTTTCTTCATTTTTCCAGTGCTGAGCAAATACAATTCTTGCTGCTGTTAATACATGCAACATTAAATATACATTTTCTTTATCCTATTTTTCTGATATTATACCTAATAAAAATAGTTCCGGTTTAAAATCTACTTGTTTTCTTAACGTCTTTCCTAACTAAATGTGTATTTTTGTCTAAAATTGTTTTGCTTTAGGGCACCAAAGATAATAGTATGTGGTTTCTGCTTACACTTCCAGCAGTTACTAGATATGTTTTTAAACATTTTTGCTAATCTCTCAGGTGGGCTTCTTTTTGCCCCCGTTTGCAATTTGCTTTGTAAATGAACAAAGGGAGAACTTGAATTCTTTAAAAAGAAAATCCATTTTGAGAAATATTGCTTTTCAGTTCAGCTGTTCTGAGTTCAGCTATTCCGAGTACTGAAGTCATATAAGTCAGGTGTTGAATGTTATAGATTTTCTCAGTCATTCAGGTCATGGTTCACCCCAAAAGTGCTTTTTTTTTCCTTTCAAAAGGCAACTGGACTTCCTTGTTTTTTCAAAGAAAGCACCTTTGGGTCAGATGTTACACCTTCAGCTATTGCCATGTTTGTATGAAGCTTTGAAGTTTTGTATGGATGGTATGAAGGTTAGCCATCTCTTAAGGCAGTGGTTCTCAACCTTTTTAATGCCGCGACCTCCAACCAGTCGTAAGTCCAGGACTAAACCGGTCATAAGTCAAGGACTACCCAACCGGTTATAAGTCGAGGACTTTCCCTGCCCGGGAGCGCCGCGCATGCGTGGTGCTGCCCCCTGTGCCAGCCGAGACATAGCTGGCAAGCAGCAGAGACGGAGCAGGCCGACCACCGGCTGGGCCACCAGCTGGCCCAGCCCAAGGGAGGTAAGGCACCCGCCGGAAAAGGGGGAAAAATGGCAGACAGCCTTGCTTGGCAACCCCCGTGAAATGGTCGATCGACCCCAAATGGGGTCCCGACCCATAGGTTGAGAACTGCTGTCTTAAGGCCAAGAGAATCTACTGTTTTATTACTTTCTCAATAGCATTTTCCATATTGCAATATCCATGCTGGAAATGAATTCTATTTGAATGTGGCTGTCATAAATGTGGGAAAACTGTGTTATTTTCATTTTAAAAAAAAACACCTCAAAATTTTATATACAAAGAAAGACAAAAGAACTTGGTGTAAAAAATAAACAAAAAATACAGTTGTGTTTATTCTTAGTTGAAAGTAATTGAATTTATCCATGTCTTGCTTTAAGACTTGTTTTGACTGTGAAAGCAATCTGGCACCCATCCACCTACTTGGGAATATAACTCTCCCCTAATCACAGAGCAGAACTGAACAGAATTAGAATTGAAAGAGACCTTGGAGATCTCCCAGTCAAACCCCCTGCTTAAGCAGGAGACCCTACCTAAACCATTCCAGACAAGTGGTTGTCCAGACTTTTCTTAAAATTGTCCATGATGGAGCACCCACAACTTCTGAAGACAAACCATTCCACTGATCAATTGTTCTAACCGTCAGGAAATTTCTCCTTAATTCTAGGCTGCTTCTCTCTTTGTTCAGTTTCCATCCATTGTTTCTTGTCCTACTTTCTGGTGCTTTGGAAAATAGATTGACACCCCCCCCCTTTTTTTGTGTGTGTGTGGCAGCTCCTCATATATTGGAGCACTGCTATCCTGTCACCCCTAATCCTTCTTTTATATTAGACATACCCAACTCTGTACAAGCCTGCAACTGTTCTTCATATGTTTTAGTCTTTATTTAGTCTTTAGTTTAATCATCTATGTGCAGTCTTACTAAGGCTTTATAAAGCAATTCACGTGATCTAGTCCAGGGCTTTTCAACCAGTGGTACGGGTACCACCTGTGGTACATTGGCACCTGGCAAGTGTATGCAACCATCCTAGAAAAGTGGTAGCGGGGGAGGGGAATGAGCTGAACCGGTGGCAGCACCGCATAAGCCTGAGCAAGAGATGGCTGGAGCTGCAGGGCTATCAGGGCTCAGCAGAAGCACCAGGATCAGTGCCGCTTTCCAGCTGATCAGTGCTTCTTCAGGACTGTCAGGGTTCAGTGGAAGCGCCAGGATCAGCGCCAGGCTCCAGCTGGAGCTCAGCGTTGATCCTGGTGCTAATGCTGAGCCCTGAAGAAGCACCAATCAGCTGGAATGTTGCAGCATCTCCAGGATCTGGTGATTTACATTCAGATGCTTGGCAACTGATTCATATTTATGACAGTCACAGTGTCCTGGGGTCATGTGAAGTGACCAAAACCTGCTGCAACCACTCAGCAGACGGGGGGAATAAAAACCAAACACCCCCCACACCACCCCCACTGCCAATCCTCAACAGAAATGCTCTTAACAACTAAAACCTTGGACAGGAAGAAGAGCACCACTGGGCACTGTCTTGCTCAGCTGTGGCTTGGAGGGCAAATAATAATAATAATAATAATAATAATGCCCCAGTGAGGCACTACCTTGACGTGGTTGTGGCGCTTGTGTACTCTGAGGAAGGTGAGAGCTATGCCAGAGGTTCAACCATACTGGACAGGTCTCATCAGAGGAGTCAGACAAAGAGTGTCTCTCCCATAAAAAATATGGTGAGACGTAAATTTCAGAATGCCATACCGGCTCGGACGTCGCCCGGGTTAACAAGGTCCGCACTAGATATTGGAGTTCCTGGATATCTGGTGAAAAATGGGTTACAGGACTCAGGACTGTTGGCTGAGCAACCAGGGCCAGCAGCTGCAGAACTACTGGAAGAAAAGGTGTTTACCCGTCGCAGATACACAGTGATGGAAAACAAAGAAATAATGATCTGTTACTACAGATCAAGTCCAACAAGAAGAGGATATCTAAAACGAATGCACCAGTTCTGGAAAGAACAACATCCAGAATCAGAAATAACAGAACAGAGACTAGCAGATCAACGCCGATTTATAACACAAAATAAAATATTCACAGAAACAGAATTGGACGAACTGCAAAGGTTTACCCAGGGCAAAGAAATCAAAGCCTTACCAGAAGTAATTCAGAATGTAGAGGCAAACCAGGGGGAGTTGGCAGTGAAGGAATCTAGCAGAGATATACAACTGTTCTCATTTGGAAACCAGGCACCTCTACCTCAGGAAGAACAAAACCCTCTAACTAAAGAAATAAAAGAATTGAAACAAAGAATAACTGAGCATCTAGAACAGCACAAAAACAACAGAATAAGGCTACCTGCATTGAAGCTTGTTCCAAAGAAACAGCTAGCACAAGCATTAAAAGATGCAAATATTGCAATATCAAGTATAAGCACCAATTCACTGCAAGAAACAAACCAACTAATGTACAGCACAGCTGCAGTTATAACAGAATACCTGGGATGCAAAATCAACAAAGAAGAAAAACAAACAAACAGTGCACCACAAAAATGGAAGGTTAGACTAGAAAATAAGATCAGCAAGTTAAGATCACATGCAAGCAAGCTAGAACAGATGAAAGAAAAGAAGCTGAAGAACAAGAAGACCAAAGAATACCTAATCAAGAAATACCACTTAGAAACAAGGAAGATCAAGGAAGCACTGGAAATAATAAAGCAACAAATAACAGCTATAGCCAGGAAAATCAGTAGATATGAAGCTCGAATTGCAAACTATAGGCAGAACCTCCAATTTCAATCCAATCAGAAACGTTTCTACCAATCCATCAATGGAGAAACTGCAAGGAATCAGTCAGTACCTGACAAGGAAGAAACAGTGCAGTTCTGGAAGCAGATATGGGATAACCCAAAGAAATACAACAAGGATGCGGCTTGGTTAAAAGAGGTGGATGCAAATAAAACAGAAGTTGAAATGAAAGAACTAGTAATAACAACAAAAATGGTAGAAAAAAGAGCAAAGAAAATCAAAAATTGGTCAGCACCAGGTGAAGATGAACTGCATGGGTTTTGGTTGAAACATCTAACTGTTATACACCCACTCATTGCCAAACAGTTCAACAATATACTACAAGGAGGAGAAATTGAAAAGTGGCTAACAACTGGGAAAACCTACCTAATAATGAAAAATCCAGCAAAAGGGGCAACACCAGGTAACTACAGGCCAATTACCTGCTTACCAACAACTTTCAAATTACTAACTGGTGTAGTAGCTGATGCAGTGCAACAGCATCTAGTTGAAAACAATCTCTTTCCACCTGAGCAGAAAGGAAACCGCCCCAATAGCAGAGGAACAAAAGATCAACTCCTAATAGACAAAATGATCTTGGAAAACTGCAAGAGAAGGAAGACCAACCTGAATGTGGCATGGATTGACTACAAAAAGGCATTTGACTCTCTGCCACATGATTGGATAATAAAGTGCCTAGAAATAACAGGAGTCAGTAGAAACATCAGAAAATTTGTGCAAAGATCGATGGCACAATGGAAGACACAGTTGCAGATCAATGGTGAGAGGCTGGGAGAGGTTAATATCAAGAGAGGAATATTTCAAGGAGATTCATTATCACCATTACTATTTGTTATTGCACTGTTTCCTCTGTCAACAATACTGAATAACTCAGGACATGGCTATCAAACATCAAAAACATCTGCCAGACTATCCCACCTCCTTTACATGGATGATCTGAAGCTGTATGGAAAAACATCATCTGAAATAGAATCGCTGCTCAACACTGTCCGTATATATAGCCAAGATATTGTAATGGAGTTTGGCTTGGACAAATGTGCCACACTTACTATCAAACAAGGAAAAATAATGAAAATTGAAGGAATCAAGATGCCCCACGAAAATAACATTAAGAGTCTGGATGAGGAAGAATACTACAAATACTTGGATATCCTTCAAGCTGACAACATCAAGCACACTGAAGTCAAGAAAAAGATTAGAGGTGAATACATCAAGAGAGTGAAGAAGATCTTAAAGTCCAAACTCAATGGAGGAAATACCATAAAGGCAATCAACACCTGGGCAATTCCAGTCATTAGGTACACAGCTGAATAGTGGACTGGACTCAAGCAGAACTAAAAGCAATGGATAGGAAGACCAGAAAAATAATGACAATGAATCATGCCCTTCATCCACGCAGTGACATTGATAGACTTTATCTACCAAGGCAAATAGGTGGGCGTGGAATGCTACAAGTACATAGATGGTTGAAGAAGAAAAAATGGCTTTGGAAGAATATCTGAAGAACAATGATGAAGATGCACTGAAATTAGTATATCAGGAAGGCTTACTAACCACTGGAGAGATCAAACTGGCCTACAAGAAAGACCAAACGAAGAACAGAATAGAGGCATGGGAAGAGAAAGCAATACATGGCCAATACATGAAAAAAAATAGCTGGGAAAGCAGATAATAATAAAACCTGGCAATGGCTAAGAGCAGGAAAATTGAAGAAAGAGACCGAGGGACTAATTCTGGCTGCACAAGACCAAGCCTTAAGGACAAATGCATACAAAGTTAAAATTTAGAAGACAGCAACAGACAGTAAGTGCCGCCTATGCAAAGAAGCTGAAGAAACAGTGGACCACTAGGTAAGCTGTTGCAAGAAGATTGCACAGACTGATTACAAGCAGCGGCATGACAAAGTAGCAACAATGGTGCATTGGAAGATCTGCAAAAAATATCATTTGCCTGTAAGCAAAAACTGGTGGGATCATAAAATAGAGAAAGTCATAGAAAATGATAAAATTAAACTGCTCTGGGACTTCAGAATTCAAACAGACAAGCACTGCAACATAACACCCCAGACTTAACAATTGTCGATAAGAAAGACAAAAAAGTCTGGATAGTGGATGTGGCAGTGCCTGGAGATAGCAGAATAGAAGAGAAAGAACTGGAGAAGATAACAAAATACAAAGACCTACAAATAGAAATAGAAAGACTGTGGCCAAAGCAAGCAAGGGTAGTACCAATAGTCATAGGCTCCTTGGGTGCAATCCCAAAACAACTGGAGCAACACTTGAACACCATTGGCATTGACAAATTCGCTATTAGTCAATTGCAAAAGGCAGCCTTATTAGGAACTGCTTCCATCCTGCGACGATATCTGTAATACCATCAAACATCACATCTGCCTATCCCAGGTCCTGGGTAAGGACTCGATAGGTAGACAAAATGCCAAATCCAGTCTGAACATCTGGCTGACTGTGCGATGATCGATAATAATAATATAGAAGAGAAAGAACTGGAGAACATAACAAAATAACAAAATAACAAGATAACAAAATACAAAGACCTACAAATAGAAATAGAAAGACTGTGGCAAAAGCAAGCAAGCAAGGATAGTACCAATAGTCATAGGCTCCTTGGGTGCGATCCCAAAACAACTGGAGCACCACTTGAACACAATTGGCATTGACAAATTCACTATTAGTCAATTGCAAAAGGCGGCCTTATTAGGAACTGCTTCCATCCTGCGACGATACCTGTAATACCATCAAACATCTACATCTGCCTATCCCAGGTCCTGGGTAAGGACTCGATAGATAGACAAAATGCCAAATCCAGTCTGAACATCTGGCTGACTGTGCAATGATCCATAATAATAATAATAATAATAATAATAATAATAATAATAATAATAATATCATTTGCCTGTAAGCAAAAATTGGTGGGATCATTAAATAGAGAAAGTCATAGAAAATGATAAAATTAAACTGCTCTGGGACTTCAGAATTCAAACAGACAAGCACCTGCAACATAACACCCCAGACTTAACAATTGTCGATAAGAAAGACAAAAAAGTCTGGATAATGGACGTGGCAGTGCCTGGAGACAGCAGAATAGACGAGAAAGAACTGGAGAAGATAACAAAATACAAAGACTACAAATAGAAATAGAAAGACTGTGGCAAAAGCAAGCAAGGGTAGTACCAATAGTAATAGGCTCCTTGGGTGCAATCCCAAAACAACTGGAGCACCACTTGAACACCATTGGCATTGACAAATTCGCTATTAGTCAATTGCAAAAGGCGGCCTTACTAGGAACTGCTTCCATCCTGCGACGATAACTGTAATACCATCAAACATCCACATCTGCCTATCCCAGGTCCTGGGTAAGGACTCGATAGGTAGACAAAATGCCAAATCCAGTCTGAACATCTGGCTGACTGTGCGATGATCCATCATCATCATCATCATCATCATCATCATCATCATCATAAAGTTGAAAGGGACCTTGGAGGTCATCAAGTCCAACCCCCTGCTCAGGCAAGTAACCCTATACCATTTCGGACAAATGGTTGTCCAGTTTCTTCTTAAAAACTTCCAGTGTTGGAGCATTCACCGCTTCTTGAGGCAGGTTGTTCCACTGGTTAATTGTTCTAACTGTCAGGAAGTTTCTCCTTAATTCTAGATTGCTTCTCTCCTTGATTAGTTTCCACCTGTTGCTTCTTGTCCTGCCTTCAGGCGCTTTGGAAAATAGCTTGACTCCCTCTTCTCTGTGGCAGCCCCTGAGATACTGGAACACTGCTATCATGTCCCCCCTCGTCCTTCTCTTCATTAAACTAGACATACCCAATTCCAGCAGCTGTTCCTTATATGTTTTAGCCTCCAGTCCCCTAAGCATTTTTGTTGCTCTTCTCTGTACTCTTTGTAGAGTCTCAACATCTTTTTTACATCATGGTGACCAAAACTGGATGCAGTATTCCAAGTGTGGCCTTACCACACTTTTTTCAGTGCCATTGTAACTTCAAACAATCACTAAACGAACCTGTACTTTATCACTTTTTTCCTTTTTTTTTTTTTTTGGTCATCAAGTTTTTGACACCTTGCTAGGCGACTGATGGTACTCGGATGTTGCCATATCCTAAAAGTGGTACAATGAGTGAAAAGGTTGAAAAGCCCTGCTCTAGTCTAATGAAGAGAAGGACTAGAGATGACATGATATCAGTGTTCCAATATCTCAGGGGCTACCACAAAGAAGAGGAAGTCAAGCTATTCTCCAAAACACCTGAAGGCAAGACAAGAAACAATGGATGAAAACTGATCAAAGAGAGAAGTAACCTAGAATTAAGGAGAAATTTCCTGAAAGTTAGAACAATTAATCAGTGGAACAACCTGCTGCCAGAAGCTGTGAATGCTCCAACACTGGAAGTTTATAAGAAGAGATTGGACAGCCATTTGTCTGAAATAGTATAGGGTTTCCTGCCTGAGCAGGGGGTTGGACTAGATGACTTCCAACTTTGTTGTTGTTGTTGTTGTTGTTATCCCTCTGTTAATTCAGCTTAGTATTACATTGCCATTTTTAGCTGCTGCTGCACATCGGTAGCTCATATTGAAGTGATTGTCCACTAGGATTCCAAGATCCCTCTCACATGTACTGATGTTGAGCCAGGTTTTGCCTACTCTGTACCTGTCCGTTTGGTTTTTCTTGCCTAAATGTAGATCTTATTTTTCTCTATACTGAATTCCATTTTGTTAGATAGGGCCCAGTGTTCAAGTCTGTCGTGATCCATCTGCAAATTCCATCTGCAAATTTAACGAGTTCCCCTTCTACTCCCTCCTCCAAGTCATTTATTTATCATCTAAGTCGTTTATCTCAATGAAATTTCCTTCTGCATAAACATATGCATTCATTTTTTACAACATGTGAACTGCCTGAAAGTGATGGTACTTGTTTATACCAGCAATTAAAAATCTTGAGTTGTCTTTCAAATTTCTAATCTGGTTTTCCAGCTAGAACACTCAAGGCAGTTTAGAATGTTAATGAAAACCATCATATTAAAGCATAATTAAAACACAATTAAAGCCATCAGAGTTGTAATACCATGGGCTTATCTGTTCCAATTTATAGTCAGCATTTCTGAAGTACTTCTCATCAGCAAGTTGCCTAGGACATGTTTTTTTAAAAAAAAAAATATTGCTTTATAATTACAGCATGTACACAATCAGTGTAATGGAAAAATTCATGCAGGTCACATTTTAATACATTTTTTAACTTTACAGCCTGGGCCCATCAATGTAGAAAAACAAAACTTTAAAAAAGAAGGCAGAGGTTCACAAAAGTAATATACTAGTCAAGGAAGAAGCTAATTTATAGCATCCGCTATATGTGTTTCTTTAAACCTTAACCATTCCTAAAAGTCCAAGAAAATAGTTTCAAAAATAATTGGTGTCTAAATATAGATATAGATAGTCCTTGACTTATGACCATAATTGACCCCAAAATTTCTGTTGTTAAGTGAGACATTTGTTAAGTGAGCTTTGCCCCATTTTATGACTTTCTTGCCACAGTTGTTAAGTGAATCTGTTAATTTTGCTTGTCAGAAGGTCACAAAAGGTGATCACGCAACCCTGGGGCATGTGGCATGTGCAACTGTCATAACTATGAATCAAAATGTTGAGACTCTAGAAAGAGTACAGAGAAGAGCAACAAAGGTGATTAGAGGACTGGAGGCTAAAACATATAAGGAACGGTTGCTGGAATTGGGTATGTCTAATGAAGAGAAGGACAAGGGGGGACATAATAGCAGTGTTCCAATATCTCAGGGGCTGCCCCAAAGAAGAGGGAGTCAAGCTATTCTCCAAAGTGCCTGAAGGCAGGACAAGAAGCAATGGATGGAAACTAATCAAGGAGAGAAGCAATCTAGAACTAAGGAGAAACTTCCTGACAGTTAGAACAATTAACCAGTGGAACAACCTGCCTCCAGAAGCGGTGAATGCTCCAACACTGGAAGTTTTTAAGAAGAGACTGGACAGCCATTTGTCCGTAATGGTATAGGGTTGCCTGCCTGAGCAGGGGGTTGGACTTGATGACCTCCAGGGTCCCTTCCAACTTTATTATTATTAGTGATTATTAGTTGCCAAGTGTCCAAATTTTGATCACATGACCATAAAGATGCCCCAGTGGTTGTAAGTGTGAAAAATGATCATAAATCACTTTTTTCAGTGTTTATTGTAACTCTGAATGGTCACATGTACAAAAAAGACCATGTAAAAGACCTCACAATTGGTGAAAAAGAAGAGGGGAAAAAAGAACGACCTTCCTTGCATATGAAATACAAACTCATCTCATGCACCTTATTATTTTCCAAATTAACACACCAACCCAAAATGTAATCCTGCTTCAGTATTTGCATTTTTCTGCACATCCAAGGTATATCAGGAAATGTGTTACACAAAATAGCAAGACAAAAATTAAGGCTAAGCACACCACGTTATTATGCCATGAAATGCCTTGTGAGCAATGGACAAGTATGCTTCAAAATGTTCATGGGAACTTTTTAAAAACTTGTTCTGATGGGTTCTGATGGACAATAAACTTTGTATATGCTTGACTTCTTTTTAAGAATTGCAAGAGTTAATTTCTTATTTTTATCTGCTTGCGTTTTATTTACCTCATATTCAGGAACTGAGATCACTATCCTTTAAACTACCCACCCATTCCATTTGCTCAAAATGCTACCAAACTGACTTCTACTTGAAAATTGTCAAAGGCTGCTTTTGCTATAGAAGCCACTAGGGGAAAAAAACACTCCCAGTGGGAGAGGGAATAAGTTCCGATTTCCTGCTGGCTTCCCCATTGAGTTTCTTTGTGGGAGCATCAGAAACTATGATCATGTGACTGTGGCTGACTGTAGCAGCACAGGATATCACCCCAAAGGATTAAGGTAATTTACATCTTTTCCCTATACTAGATTGTTCCTTTGTTTGTGTATATATTTATAAGATTTATATACCCTCCAATTTAACACAAGGGACTCTGGGTGGCTTCCAAAAATAAAAACATGGAAAACCCACCCCATTTAATTCCTAGTGCGAAGAATAAGTCCACTCACTGAAAAACACATTAACAACAACAGAGGTCATCTACACTTGATCCAAATGCCTAGAAAAACAGCCAGTTCTTCAATGCCAGTTCTTCTTTAAGGGTTTTGGATTGTCTGAATCTCCTGGGACTGGCTTCTTCTTTTCTCTTCTCTTCTCTTCTCTTCTCTTCTCATTACAGAATTGAGACGCACTGGGATTCTTCAAATTGGCCTAAAGTGAATTGACTCTAGGATCAGAGCTCAATATTTGAACTAATCACTGTTCCTAGTCCAGCTTTACAGACCAACTTCCTGCAACTGGGGAGGACTCATTTATTCTTTGCACAGGTCCAAATCCAACTGCACCGATTCTTCAAAATCATGTGAAGTTTAGTACTTCTTTATAATGACTTGGTAAGACCAAACTTGGAATAGTGGATCCAGTTTTGGTTGCCACGATATAAAAAAGATGCTGAGATTCTAGAAAGAGTGCAGAGAAGAGCAACAAAGATGATTAGGGGACTGGAGGCTAAAATATATGAAGAACGGTTGCAGGAATTGAGCATGTCTACTTTAATGAAAAGAAGAACTAGGGGGTGAGATAATAGCAATGTTCCAATATCACAGGGATTACCACAAAGAAGAGAGGGCCAACCTATTCTCCAAAGCACCTGAAGGCAGGACAAGAAGCAATGGATGGAAACTACTCAAGCAGAGAAGCAACCTAGAACTAAGGAGAAATTTCTTGACAATTAGAACAATTAATCCGTGATTTGCCTCCAGAAGTTGTGGGTACTCCAACACTGGAGGTTTTCAAGAAGAGATTGGACAACCATTTGTCTGAAATGGTTTAGGGCTTCCTGCCTGAGCAGGAGGCTGGACAAGAAGACCTCCAAGGTCCCTTCCATCTCTGTTATTCTGTAAAATCACATGACCTATTAACCACAAGGGAGCAGTGGAATATAAGGAGCGTTAAGGATATCTGGTTCCTTCTTGTCTATCACTCTGCCTGCTCTTTATCTAAGCCAGTGGTTCTCAACTTTTTTAATGCCGCGACCCCAACCGGTCGTAAGTCGAGGACTACTCAACCAGTCGTAAGTCGAGGACTACTCAACTGGTGCAGCACCGTTTGCAGAATGGGACTTTTGGCGGGCTCAGCAGGGCAGAGACAGCCTGGACAATTCCCATTGGCTTTTGAAAGCCAATAGAATTAGACTCTATTCAAGAGAGTCTGTTCTATTGGCTTTCAAAAGCCAATAGAATAAAAGGGAGTAGCACAGCTAAGGAAAAGGGGAAAAAAATGGCGGACTGAATTGTTTGGTGACCCCCGTGAAATGGTCGTTCGACCCCAAATGGGGTCCCGACCCACAGGTTGAGAACCACTGATCTAAGCAATTGCTAATCTGACGTCCTTTCCTTTTGTACATTTCTTCCCAAGAACCCAAGACTATAACACCTGCCTTCTAGTGGCTGTCGCGAGCCAAGTGCTAGGTTTCGCTAATCTCTGTAATGTGCATAAATATCTACGTACAATAATAGGTATAAATCCATGGATCTATAAATGTATTTCCTTTCTGTTGTAGTCATGAAACTTGCTTCAACAATCTTTGTTCAGGGTAGATTGCTCTCTGAGCAATCCTCCTAGGTACACAGACAATGCTTCAACTTCCAACATTCTTTTGATGTCAAGGCAATTATCGGTAACCCCTTGTGACACAAAAGCTCTTTGTGAATTTCTGTTAGAAAGAGCAAGGCAAACGTACATTTCTTGTCTTCGGGAGAAATTGTGGAGAGTTGCATTCATAAATGGTCTTTTTTATTGGATGAAATTGGTTCTCACAGGAAAACATTTCTTCTTCTTTTTAAATATAAGATGTTTTAATGGAGAAGCTGACTTCAGACATCCCCAGTTAGGCATTACAGCTAAATACAGAGTGTAAACATTTCCAGATAGCGAAACAAAATCTCTGAATGCTCTTTTTGTAAGATGGTTCAGTATACTTCTGGTTTCTGAAAAGAATGTCTCCAAACAGGTCGAAAAGTTGACATTGAGAAAAGCAAAGTTTAGAAACATGCAGATAAACGTGCCTTCTGGGGCGTGGGGGGGCTTGGCATATAGCAGATTTTCTGAATCAGTTTCACTCTGTTCTGGCTGCTTCTTCATGGGACAATTGCTTTCTTTCTTATGACTGAGATGCTGCTCAACAGTAAGTACTGTATAATAGAAACATAGAAAACTGAAGGCAGAAAAAGGTTCTTTGTAGGAGGTGAAGTTAAACGCACCATCAGCTTAGAGTCGTTGCATTCCCACAAGTGTTCCAAGTCTAATCCCTCCTGAATTCTGTTGACCCTTATCTGGCATCGGTTTAGTGTTGAACTTTAGTTTACCAGATTCTTGTGTATAGCTTTGAATAAATCTTCTATGCTACAGCCTTACGAACAATCCTGATTCTTTGCATCTGACACTCTCCATGGAATGAACAAGATTGTTGGAACAACACATTTTAAGGGCTAGCAGGTGGAGCTAAACTCACCTTGGAGGGAATGAGATTCCAAATGGCAAGAGTCACAGCCAAAAATGCCCATCGTTTGGGTCCTGCCAGATGGAATTCCTTAACAGACCGTACCTGCAACGTACCCTCTTGCTAGATCTGATAGGGTGGACAGATGTAATCAAGAAAAGGGTTAGGGATGCACCACGAAGAAGGCCCTTCTTCTAGGTCCTGCCAGATGCAACTATTTAGGGGATGGGACCTACAAAGTTCCTTGCCTCCCTGCTCTAGTGGGTCAGGTGGATTCTTGGGAAGAAATGTAGAAAAGGAAAGTGTTATGTCCTGAGCCTGTGGAAGCAGGCTCGGGGCATTGCAACGGTCCTGGGGAGATGCAAGCTGCCCGGGACCAGACTGGTTGTCACCAGCACTTGCGCGCATGCGCGAGTGCAAGCGCGCCAAATGTTGCAGTTTGGCCCGGGGGTGAGCAAACGAGTCTCATAGGACTCGATTGGTTTGAGGCCTTGGGAATACACGTCACAGGGCTCAATAGCTTGAAAACAGTAGACCTACAAGAAGTCTGCAAAGAATTTGCAGATGTTTTCAGCCCACAGCTGGGCACATACAAAGGACCCCCTGTGTCACTGAAATTAGACCCCACTGTCACCCCTATTAGAATTAAAGCAAGAAGGGTTCCTTTTGCCTTGAAAGGTAAAATTGACACCGAATTGGACAAATTGATTCAGCAAGGAGTTTTAGAACTTGTCGACTCCAGTCCTTGGGAGACCCCCATTGTCACGCCTCTTAAGGCAAATGGGGACATTCGCATCTGTGCAGATTACAAATGCACTCTGAATAAGGCATTGCAGCAACATGCCTATCCTGTTCCCATGGTCAGTCATATTCTGGCCTCCCTCAAGGGGGGCGTGTTTTGCAAAGCTTGACCTAGCTCAGGCGTATCAACAGCTGCCTGTTGATGATGCTGCTGCTGTAGCTCAGACTATTGTGACCCACAGGGGGGCATTCAAGGTAAAGAGGTTACAATTTGGAGTAAATGTCGCTCCTGGGATTTTCCAAAGCGTAATGGAAAACACACTACGGGGTATACCAGGGGTTTGCCCCTATTTTGATGATGTCTTAATTGCAGAAGATTCTACACACAACTTAGCTGAGAGATTAAGGGCTGTCCTGCTGAGGTTCAGGAAAACGGGCCTCAAACTTAAGAAGGACAAATGTAAAATTGGGGTGCCTTCTACAGATTTTCTGGGATTCAAAATCGATGCTACCGGGATTCACCCTGCTGAATCCAAATTGAAAGCTATTATGCATGCTCCTAGGCCAAAGTCCAAGGCCGAACTACAGGCCTTTCTGGGCCTTCTGAACTTCTACAACTCCTTCCTTCCAAACAAGGCTAGTGTAGCCGAGCCTCTTCATAGGCTCCTGGACAAACAGGCAGTGTGGCAGTGGTCACAAAAACACGAAGCAAGTTTCAATGAGGTTAAGGCCTTACTCACTTCTAACAGTGTGCTTGCATATTTCAATGAATCCCTTCCTGTGTGCATTGCTTGTGATGCTTCTCCTTATGGGGTGGGAGCCGTACTAAGCCACCTCAGATCAGATGGAACTCAGGTTCCTGTTGCATATTACTCCAGAACCTTGTCTTCTGCAGAGCGAAATTATGCTCAAATTGACAGGGAGGCTTTAGCTGTTGTTGCTGGAATCAAAAAATTCCATGATTTCCTATACGGCAGGCATTTCACAGTCTTCACTGACCATAAGCCTTTGTTGGGGCTGTTTACCACACATAAAGAAACTCCCCAGATCATCTCCCCCAGAATGCTGAGATGGTCTATCTTTCTGTCTGCCTATGATTTTTCCTTACTTCACAAACCTGGGAAAGAAATGGGCCATGCTGACGGCCTCAGTAGATTACCCCTGCCGGTAATAGAAGCTGACCCTGCACCAACAATCAATATCCTCTCCATTCAGGCCTTGCCTGAGTCCCCTTTAGATGCCAGGGATGTGGCCGCTGAATCAGCCACAGATCTCACACTTTCACGTGTCCTTTCTTGGGTTTTATCTGGATGGCCAGAGAGCTGTCCAGGCACTGAGTTTCAGAGTTTCTGGTCCAAAAGGAACGAGTTATCCACCTTTCAGGGGTGTCTGCTTTGGGGGAGCAGAGTTGTCATTCCTGCCTCAATGAGGACTAGGGTCTTAGGTTCCCTCCACGAGGGTCATCCTGGCATTGTACGTATGAAGGCGCTTGCAGCCATTTGTGGTGGCCTGGGTTAGACAAAGACATTGAAGCTAAGGTGCATGCATGCCACCTTTGTCAACGCTCGTGCCCTGAAATGCCCCAAGCTCCTGTACATAGATGGGAGGAAACACAGTCTCCATGGTCTAGGGTGCACATTGACTATGCTGGGCCCTTTCAGGGTCAATTCTTCTTGGTCCTAGTTGATAGCCATTCAAAATGGCTTGAGGTTGTACCTGTCTCTTCCACCACCACTGCAAAGACTATTCAAGTACTGAGGGGGATTTTTGCTGCACACGGGCTTCCAGATGTCCTCGTATCTGACAATGGCCCTCAATTCACTTCTTCCGAATTCCAAGCTTTCTTACAGGCCAACATGATTCGTCATGCCACCTCTGCACCTTTCCACCCGTCCACCAACGGTATGGCTGAACGCATGGTTCGCATCACCAAGGACGCCTTGAAGAAAATTACCTATGGAGACTGGCATCACAGGTTGGCTGACTTCCTCCTTTCTTATCGCACTACACCTTTCACTTCTACCGGGAAGAGCCCAGCTGAACTTCGTTGGGGGCGCAAACTGACTACCAAGCTTGACCGGTTGCACCCGGACAGACTACCTTCCACAATCACACACCCCAGGGCACCTAGACAACTGCTTGTTGGTGCCCCGGTTTGGACTCGTAACTACGGGCCTGGTCATTCATGGGTCCCTGCCACTGTATCCAGGGTCACAGGTCCTTTGTCCTACAAGGTGTCCCTGGACAACTGTCGTGTCCTGCGCCAACACATCGACCAGCTCCACACTAGACGGGACCTTCCCACTGAGACTCCTGGGTCTTTTCCAGGGGGGAGGGGGACCCCTTTGGGCAAAGGGAAGAGTGCGGGCTGCTGCCTATCAGTAACGAGGGAGCTACAGACAGCTCATTCCGAGATTCCGCGAGTGCTCCAAACAGGAATCCATGGAGCCCAACTAGAACTCAGGTACCAGTGCCTACTCCAGCCAGGGAGTCACCCCGGGGGCATAATCACTACTCACCCGCATCACTCAGTACTCCAGTCAGGGAGGATATCCGGGAGCGTCCAAACAACCCACACCCTGCAAGAGAGCTGGCACACATTCCGTCTAGTTGGCCCGACACTACCCCTGTCCCTAGAAGGGAGCAAGCACACAGGGAGGTGGTCCAGGAACCAAATCCCGACTACAACACCTCTGACATCACTCAGGGGACAACTGAGTTTTGGGACAGCACTGAAACCCCAACAAGCCCGGGTACAGAATGGGAACAAGGGGAAAGACAACCTCTTGACAGGTCTAGGACAGACCTGGGAGGTTCTACAGAATCGCCCAACAGTGACAGTCACTTAAGAGGGCCAGAGAGCCTGCAGCCAGGCAGGACAACCAGGTCAAACAGAGAAAGAAGCCCTGATGAGCCCGGTGGGCAAGCAAGCAGGCCAGGCATTGGAGCACAGTCCTTGGGAATCACCAGGGTGTAGCAAGGGGGACAAGCATGCATCACCCCTCAGTCAAAGGGTATGTGGCAGGTACCCAGAAGTCAGGAGGTCACAGAGAGCCAGAAGATATCCTAAGTATTTAGAAGATTTTGTAACACTACTGGCAAAACAGAGTTAACAGAGAGTATTCCTGCACACATAGGAAAATAGAAGCAGAGGGGATAACTGGTACAAAGTAGTATGGGCACCACGCTCGTATTGGGTTGTATATTATTATTGTATGATCATAGTCTTAGCCGGGGGGGAAGGGGTGTTATGTCCTGAGCCTGTGGAAGCAGGCTCGGGGTATTGCAACGGTCCTGGGCAGGTGCAAGCTGCCCAGGACCAGACTGGTTGTCGCCAGCACTCGCGCGCATGCGCTGGTGCTGGCGCGCCAAATGTTGCAGTTTGGCCTGGGAATCGCCTATAAAAGAGGCAGGGAGATTTGGGCGTTGTCGGCGTTTTGTAACCAGTATGCTGAACAGAAATAAAGAGTTCCTGAGAACTACAACTGCTTCTCGTGTCATTGCCATTTCGCGAAGGACTTAACAGAAAGGACCTCAGATTAGCAATTGCTTAGATAAAGAGCAGGCAGAGTGATAGACAAGAAGGAACCAGATATCCTTAACACTCCTTATATTCCACTGCTCCCTTGTGGTTAATAGGTCATGTGATTTTACAGAATAACAGAGATGGAAGGGACCTTGGAGGCCTTCTTGTCCAGCCTCCTGCTCAGGCAGGAAGCCCTAAACCATTTCAGACAAATGGTTGTCCAATCTCTTCTTAAAAACCTCCAGTGTTGGAGTACCCACAACTTCTGGAGGCAAATCACGGATTAATTGTTCTAATTGTCAAGAGATAGACCCTCAAATAACCATGCCCCATAGGGCTTTAAAGGTCAAAACTAGCACCATGAATTGCACCCAGAAGCAAACCATAACCCAATACAGCTGGTGGAACAGAGGTGTAACATGTGCAATCCTTGGGGCACACATAGCTGTCCACACAGTCACCTTCTGCACCTCTTGAAGCTTCCAGGTGTTCTTCAAGGTAAAGCCCACATACAGCACCTTACAATAATTCACTCAGGGGGTGTCCAAGAGCATGAGTAACTGATAGGCCTCATAGTCCATGAAAGGGCACAACTGGCACATAACATGAAGTTGTGCAAAGGTCCTCCTAGCCACTACAGATAGTCCTCAACTCACAACAGTTCATTTAGTGACCATTCAAAGTTACAACAGCACTGAAATACGTGACTTATGACCACTTTTCCACTTACGACCTCTGTGACATCAACACGGTCATGTGATCGAAATTCAAATGCTTGCCAACTGGTTCCTATTTATGACCATTGCTATGTCCCAAGGTCAGATGAGGACCTTCTGCGATCTTTTGACCAGCAAAATCAATGTGGAAGTCAGATTCACTTAACAACTAGGTTGCTAACTTATCTACTTTAGTGATTCATTTAACAACTGTGGCAAGAAAGGTCGTAAAATGGGGAAAAAACTCAACTTAACAAATATCTCACTTAACAACAGAAATTTTGGCTCGATTGTGGTTGAAAGTCGAGGACTATCTCTACTTCCCTCTGCTTCTTGAGCAGGAGTCATCTAAAACAGAGGTCTCCAACCTTTCCGGGCTCAAAGACCAGATGAAAGGAGAGCAGCCTCAAAATTGGTCCGTCCGTGCACGCGCACAGGACCACGCACACTGGCATGGCATTAGCCGCCCTATTTGCGCATGCAGCATGTGCTGGTGCTGTGCATATGCACAAATGGCCACACACACCCCGCAGCAGCTAGCGGCCCATTCGTGCATGTGTGAATGGATCACGGACATTTGCCCCACACTAGCATCCGTGTTCACACCTGCAGGCATGGGCAAATGGGGCCACAGGTGCTAGCGCGAGTGGGGGGAAAGCACGCCCATGCATGTGCACACCGGCTGGCCATTTCCACGGCCTGCTGGCCAACAGCCCGCAGCCCAGTCCCAGGCCATGGCCCATAGGTTAGGGACTCCTGTTCTAGAAGAACTCCCAGACTGTGTACTGCATCTGCCTGGTGTAGTGTCATCCCATCCAACACCAAAGATGTTGAGGTTCAGCTGAAGCCTCTTGTTCTTCATCCACAGCTTCTAGGCCAGTGGTTCTCAACCTGTGGGTCGGGACCCCATTTGGGGTCAAACGACCATTTCACGGAGGTCGCCAAACAACGCAGTCCGCTATTTGTTTCCCCTTTTCCTTAGCTATGCTACTCCCTTTTATTCTATTCGCTTTTGAAAGCCAATAGAATAGACTCTCTTGAATAGAGTCTAATTCTATTGGCTTTCAAAAGCCAATAGGAATTGTCCAGGCTGTCTCTGCCCTGCTGAGCCTGCCAAAAGTCCCAGTCTGCAAACAGTGCTGCACCAGTTGAGTAATCCTCGACTTATGACCGGTTGGGGTCGCGGCATTAAAAAGGTTGAGAACCACTGTTCTAGGCAATGGAAGAAGACATCCATAGTATTACTTAGTTCACGGGGGCAAATAGATAAATTTGAATCTCATCAGCAGTCCCATCAAAGGTAGACTACTATAATCTGCTCTACATACAGCAAGACACAGAACTGAACAAAGAGAGATAAGAACCTTTATTAAAGATTACACAGGGGTGATAACAGCAGCAAAACATTATTATTTTTCTGCTCTTATTATACCTATGAATTGTAATATCTTTTTCTTTATTAGTCAACTGTGCTGAGTTGTATCTGATTCGACAGCTATATAGATTAATCAATTAATTACATAGGGCTTCCTTTGAAGGCTACACACAAGCTGCAGTTGGTATAAAATAAAGCAGCTGGTGTTTTGGACAGTGATGGCTGTTGTACGCATATCACATGGGTGTTGCAAATTCTACATTGGTTCCTAATAGGCTTCTGAGTACAATTCAAAATGATGTGTCCAAACAATAAAGTCACACATGGCTTGGCATCTAGGTTCCCCCAGGATTATCTATTCTCTCTGGTCTGCATGTCCTGAATAGAGATTTTGAGACTTACATTTTGGATGGAGAAGGGTGTCGGAAAATAGTTATGGACCTATTCCCTTGGAACAGTCTCCCCTTGGAGGTCTGTCTAATGCTCTCTTCTAACGCTTAAGTTTAGAACAAGATGCTCCATAGTGGTTTTAGTTGTTAAGATAATCACTAGAGGACAGAGCGCAATTAATGCTTTATGGTGTTGTGAATTTTGTTTTTAACTGTATTGTTTGTGTTTCAGTTAATTTTAATGCATGGTGAACAGTGTGGAAGTCTTATATGAATGTCACAGACTAGAAACATGGTGAATAATTAAACAAATAAATAATAGGCTTCTCTATACATGCCTCCCTAAAATTCATCCCAGCTGTCCAGGTCTGTGGCTACTGCCAAAATCAGAAAGCTTAGAAAGAGGTATGGGGTTATAAGAATTCTAGCCACTAAATCAGTGGTTCTCAACCTTTTTAATGCCGCGACCCCCCAAACAGTCGTAAGTCGAGGACTACTCAACTGGTGGAGCACCATTTGCAGAATGGGACTTTTGTCGGGCTCAGCAGGGCAGAGACAGCCTGGACAATTCCTATTGGCTTTTGAAAGCCAGTAAAATTAGACTCTATTCAAGAAAGTCTATTCTATTGGCTTTCAAAAGCCAATAGAATAAAAGGGAGTAGCACAGCTAAGGAAAAAGGGGAAAAAAATGGCAGACCACAGGTTGAGAACCACTGCACTAAATAATATCAATTTATAACCTATGACTATAATGATGGAGACTGATTTTCTAATAGCCTTGCTATGATTTTTCTCAGAGACTTGGGAAAACTTTCAGATAGCTCTCACATAACCATCACATGAGTCTTTATCAGCCAGGGAACCAACTCTTAGATCAACACAAACAACAGGACCTATGAGATCAACAGAAGATCAGCACAAGCCACACAACATATTTCGATCAACATACACAATAGGATATAAAGGCAGGGGAAAGGAGAGAAACAAAATGGACTTATTCCAGCACCATATATTTAAGCTCAGAGTTTTCTTTATAGCATGTAAGTTGATTGCTTAGTTTTGTGATCTTTGCATTCTGTCTTCATCTAAAGACTCCCCAGTAGGCAATAAAAAAAGGCATTTAAGCAGCCATCCAAATTCTAGTAGCTGAAACCAAAATTATGTCCAGGACATGGTTCAGACTTTTTTTTTTCTTCAAATCCTTTTCTTGAAGGACTGAGGAGATAAAACAATGCAAGTGACAGATGGACACTTGTGTTCTCACAACTTGGTTGAAGGGATTGAGTTCTCTAAATAAACGTGTTTGTTTGTTTGTTAAATTTCTATGCTACCCATCTTAGTGATACAGCCATTTGGGAAGGAACAGATCAGAACAGAATAGAATACTTTATTTGGCCAAGTGTGATTGGACATACAAGGAATTTGTCTAATTTACATACAAACAACAAAGTATAATCAGTGTACATACATACAAAGATATGCACATATAAACAGCAAATGTACATACAAACAGCAAGATAATATAACCCTAAAATACCAATAAGAGAAGGTAATAGAAAATATGAGGATAATAATAATATAGCCATATTACCAGGGTATTGGTTCTCCTGCTTGGGTGGGGGGGCTGGACTAAAAGACCTCCAAGGTCCCTTCCAGCTCTATTCTATTCTAAATATCCTTAGACATAAGATAGTACTGTGGTAATTAGGTGTTCAGCAGAGTTATGGCATGTGGGAAAAAGCTGTCCTTGTGTCTAGTTTTTTGGCATGCAATGCCCTATAGTGGCATCTTGAGGGGAGGAGTTGAAACAGATTATGTCCAGGATGTGAGGGGCCTGTAGATATTTACTCAACCTTCTTTCTCACTTGTGCAGTATACAGGTCCTCAACTGAAGGCAGGCTGGTGGCAGTTGTTATTTTTCTGCAGTACTAGCTATCCATTGAAATCTACACCTGTCCTGTTTGGTTGCTATGCCAAGTCAATATAGTAAAAAGTTAAAAAAAAAAAGTACTGCAAAAAAATTAAAATTAGAAAAAATTAAACAGAAAAGCTAAAAACCAAGATGATGGACAGCCTAGGGCAGGGGTAGGCAACCTTGGCTGTTTTATGACTCGTGGACTTCAACTCCCAGAATTCCTGAGCCAGCATGACTCAGCTTGGAAACCTCTCCCTTTCCCCTCAGCATGGCTGGCTCAGGAATTCTGGGAGTTGAAGTCCATGAGTCATAAAACAGCCAAGGTTGCCTATCCCTGGCCAGAGATTTTCTTTACCTAGTGCAGCAGGTCCCTGTCAAGGCCCCAGGCCAAGTAGCAGAGCCACTTCTGGAAGGCCAGGCATGTGGAGGCAGACTTCAGCTCCAGTGGGGGAATCTTCCAGAAGAAAAAGGCCACAGCAGAAAAGGCTCTTCTCCTGGACTCCATCATACACATATAGTCCTTGACTGACAACAGTTCATTTAGTGACTGTTCAAAGTTACAACGTCACTGGAAAAAGTGACTTATGACCATTTTTTATATTTATGACCATGGCAGCATCCCCATGGTCAAAATTCAGAGAGTTGGCAACTGACCCACATTTATGACGGTTGCAGTGTCCCGGGATCATTTCATTAACTTTTGCAGCCTTCTGACAAACAAAGTCAATAGAGAAGCAAGGTTCACTTAACAACCCTGTTACTAATTTAACAACTGCAATGATTCACTTAACAACGGTGGCAAGAAAGATCGTAAAATGGGGGAAAACTCACTTAACCAATGTCTCACTTAGCAACATCAATTTTCGGCTCAACTGTGGTCGTACGTTGAGGACTACCTGTATTTATTAGACAGGCTTTGGGGAAGACCTGGCAGATAACTAAATGAAAAGGTTAAATCCAGTTCCAGTATATAAGACTCAGACTATTTTGAAATAAGTCTAGCCTTGTTATTGTTAATGTGACAAATCTGTCAATTTCTTTTTGGCGGTTCTGTCCATTGACTCAGTTAAGCTGATTGTGGGAATTGCAGCATTAGAATAAGCAAGGGCAATTATTTAATTGGCTTCAATTTAATTTAAAAATACATTGGAGGCCTGTGCATCCATGAAAACCAATTGGACTACTTTAATGAATATTAGAGAGATTTTGTGGTTCTGCAATATATAAAACACTGCTTTGGAATAATTTTTGAAGCCTGCGTAGTCCTAATGGATATAATTCAAATTAAAGAAATTGAATACTGTTAACATGAATTTATTAGATACAATTAGCACGGTTGTTCCTCGTGTATTTAATAATTTTCCTTTTTCAAAATTAGTATTTAGTGGTAAAGTCATCAGGGAACACAGAACCAGCTGTGTTGATGCAAGATTTGGAGCCCTAATCTTGCCTATGTAATTTTCCCCCAATTTATGGACTTTTATATACATTCATAGTTTTTTCAAATGGTATTCTTTTCAGTATTAATTTTAAATTGGAAAACAGAGAACAATCTGGAATAATTGCACCCTAGTTTATATGTTAGTTAGTATAAGAAAGCGAAATGAGATTAATTTATTTTAAAATGTGAAGTAAAGAAATTATAATCAAATCTGTAATGGGAATTAGGGAATTAGAAAAAAATATGAGTTTTAGAGGGAGGGAGGGAGGGAGGGAGGGAGGGAGGAAGGAAGGAAGGAAGGAAGGAAGGAAGGAAGGAAGGAAGGAAGGAAGGAAGGAAGGAAGGAAGGAAGGAAGGAAGGAAGGAGACAGATTTACATACTTACTTAGCAGATTTTTATGCCACCAGATCTATCAAAATCACAGTGTTTAGTAAAATAACCAGGTGCAATACAATTTCATAATTCAAAATAAAAACAAGATGCAGCATGTTATACTTTAATCTCCCAAGAAACCATATAAATCAACATGTAGCATAATACATCCATAAACATTTAAATGTCAACATATTTCATTTCTAAGGAAAACTGCAATATGATTCTCATTCTTTATCAAAGCAGCACTCTCAGTACAGGTGCCAAAATCATTTAAAATATAAATATAGTTCAGGAGGAAATTAACACCTATAGTAGATAAATTAAACTTTGCTGGTCTAGAGAGCTAAGCAATTTCAATCTAAAGAAATACAATTCTGATCATTCACAAAATAATAGTGGAAACCCCAGAAGCCATACCAACCATATCATGGGGCTGATTAAAATGTTAAGGCTCAAACAAATATTATACACAGGAGCTATGAAATATAGGGATATGCCTGGAGTAATAAGGAAAACAGCAGGACACATCATCAGTAGCATCCATTAATTTTTTTATTAACATATGAAAATGATACAGAGACAACAAAGATGTCGAATTAAATTTTAATGTTACTTACAGCTAGCAGGACTTGATAAGCAGGAATCAGACAAAGACAGAAAAACTGGTATTGAAATCATGCATTGGAGCAACAATATAAAAAAAATCATTTGAATGGATAAAACAGAAGATAAATTGCAACTTTCCTTAATGATAGAAGCTAGCTTAATTATTCTTACTTGTCCTATTTCAGTGGTGGGATTCAAATATGTGAACAACTGGTTCTCTGTGTGGATGCCACATCTGGAGGTCCATTCTGGGCCTGGGCAACAAAAACTTAGCTACCAGTTCTACCAAACTGGTGTGAACCGGCTGAATCCCACCACTGTCCTATTGGTGACAAAAAAAGGGAGGAAATTAATATTGCTCCAGGAGCCTTTACATTGGATGGAAAATTCTTCCAAGTCATAAAGGCTCTGGTGTCAGGGAAGAAAATCTAATGGTTGATTTAGTCTTCTGATTATTTCCCAATCTGGAAAATCTAATGAAAACAGAATGAAAAGACAATGTGGTGATGTTTGGGATGAATCCATGCTCAATTCCATACGCTTGTCTCTTTGAGTTGTTTATAAAAATAATAAAGGCGGGAAATGAATGAAGGAAGGAACAAATAAACAAACCATATTAGGAAATAATATAGAACACCTCTCAAACTTTGGAAGTTTTATAACAGAAACTCCAGTGTTGGATTTCTTTAACTCAGTAACAGAATGGCTCAGCCAGGGTTAGATCCAGATCTTGTCACCTTTCAGGAGAAATCAGTAAGCCCTTAATCAGGGATGGTGAACCTTTTAGAGACTGAGTGCCCAAACTGCAACCCAAAACTCACGTATGCATCGTCGAGTGCCGGGTGGGCGTGGCCTATTGGGTGGGCGTGGTCCATTGGGTGGGCATGGCTGCGGTGGTAATGGCTGACTGGGTGGGACTAAAAAGTTCAATCAATCAATTCCAACTTTGCAAGATCCTTTTTTTTTCCTGCAAGAAGTTGAAATTGACTGATTGAACCTTTTTTTTTTTTTTTTTTGCATACGGCGGCAGAGGCCTAAAGCGAAAAAGTTTTATAAAACCCAGCTGAAGGCCTAGGACTGGGGCGACGGTGCATGTGCCCACAGAGAGGGCTCTGAGTGCCGCCTCTGGCACCCGTGCCATAGGTTTGCCACCACTGCCCTAAATTAAATGCAACCACTTTAATTCTAACTGCTGTTATTGGATCTACACAAACATGAACTAGGTCTGGATCCAGATCAAGTTCAAATGCATAATAGATTATAGCCTACAGTCTTTTGAAATTCCATTTTCCCCTTAAAATCCTAGTAAAGGTAGTCCTCGACTTACAATAGTTCATTTAGTGACCATTCAAAGTCACAATGGCACTGAAAATCGTGACTTAGGACCATTTTTCATAGTTGCAACCTCTGCAGCATCGCCATGATTATGTGATAAAAATTCAGATGATTGGCAATTGGTTCATATTTGTGATTGTTGCTGTGTCCCGGGGTCATGCGATCTTCTGACTAGCAAAGTCAATGGGGAAGCCAGATTCACTTAACAACCATGTTACTAACTTAAGTACTAAAGTGATTCACTTAACAACTGGGGCAAGAAAAACCTTAAAATGGGGCAAAACTCACTTAGCAAAAGCCTCACTTAACAACAGAAACGTTGGGCTCAGTTGTGGTCATAAATCAAGGATTACCTATAATATGAAAATCAATTGTGATCCTGATTGATAGGCAGCTGTTTGTACTCTAGAGCAGTTTTTCTCAGCCTAAGCCATTTTAAGATGTGTGGACTTCAACTCCAGCTAGGTTATTGTGGGAGTTGAAGTTCACACATCTTAAAATGGTTGAGAAACACTGCCCTGGAGTAAAACTTAGCCCTTTACAAGTAAAAGGGTCTATATTTGATCTGTGCTCTCTCATGTTGGGTCTAAGAAAAACCACAGCAGTTGTCTTGGAGGACAGATTAAAATGAGCTAGCTAGCCCAATAAAAAGAAGTTATTGATGTTCTTCAAAGTTGTGCCCCCATTCTCTTGTAGCCTGTAGAGCAGGGGTCTTCAAACTTGACCCTTTGATGACTTGTGGACTTCAACTCCCAGAATTCTTCAGCCAGGCACGCTGGAGTTGAAGTCCACAAGTCATCAGAGGGCCACGTTTGAAGACCCCTGCTATAGAGTTTCAGACAACCTGTGTAGTTTGCAACTAAAACCAAAATATTTTTGATATGCCACGATGAAACATATCTCCACCAGTAGCTACAGAAACACAAATTCTAGCACAATTTCTCTTCCAGGAAAATCTACCCATGTGTTCAGCTACCCATGTGCTTCCTTCCTTCCCATTTTGGATCTGGGTTTACACCAGCCTAATATATAGGTTTTCTTCACCTTGATGTTACCTTCTTTAAGATTTCATCCTGCAGGCTGCTTTTTTTCCACGTTCAAGGAACAACAAGCAACTCTACTGCTCAATATGTTTCCTTGCTTTTTGCAGACCAATTATACTGGCATCTGAAAATGCTTGCACAGCAGTTGTACTGTATAAACAAGCCCGCAGGCTATTTGCAATAGGGCTCTCCTGGATTTTGACTTTGGTCTTCAAAAGTTGCTTTGGAGCACAAACGTTGGGCTTGTCCACAATATCTGAAAAACTGTTCTATATTTTCCTAGAATCACATGGCGGCTGAGAAAACGATACCCTGCCCATTCTGAAAGCCACAGCCCTAATTTATTTGACAAATCTTAACAGGGGAGGGCAGATGTGGGGAAAACAAATGACCAAATCAGGGTAACACAGTTGTGAGCGCAAGCTCCAACTTTTCTACACATACATTTGCATATGCATGAAATGCAGACGAAAGAATGTGGTTTTATCATTTTGACAGAAGTCTTCAATAACAGAATAAGAGAGTTAAAAGGGACCTTGTAGATCTTCTAGTCCAGCCCCCTGCTCAAGCAGGAAACTCTATACCATTTCAAACAAATGGTTGTCCAATCTCTTCTTTAAAAATTCCAGTGTTGGAGCATCCACAACTTATGGAGGCAACTCGTTCCACTGATTAATTGTTCTAACTCTCAGGAAATTTCTCCTTAGTCCTAGGTTGGTTCCTTCCAGTGGTGGGATTCAAATATGTGAACAACCAGTTCTCTGTGTGGATGCCACTTCCGGAGGTCCATTCTGGGCCTGGGCAACCAAAAATTAGCTACCGGTTCTGCCGAACTGGTACGAACTGGCTGAATCCCACCACTGGTTCTCTCCTTGATTAGTTTCCATCCGTTGCTTCTTGTCCTGCCTTCAGGTGCTTTGGAGAATAGGGTCACCCCCTCTTCTTTGTGGTGGTCCCTTAGATATTGGAACACTGCTATCATGTCATCCCTAGTCCTTCTTTTCATTAAACTAGACATACCCAATTCCTGCAACCATTCGTTGTGTTTTTTTAACCTCCAGTCTCCTAATCATATTTGTTGCTCTTCTTTGCACTCTTTCTAGAATCTCAACATATTTTTTTTTATATAGTGGCTACCAAAACCTGGTTGTCACAATATAAAAATCTTGCAGATAACTCTGAATAAGGTAAACATAACCTTAATTTTACACGTAACAAATGTGGAATGACTAGATACTGTTTAGGCTGGGTGCATCCCGGACCTACATTTCTTTTTGCTGATAAAAAAGGAGGGGATCCAAGAATCAGGAGCAGTATGGTATTGTTGAAAGAAAAATCTTCATCAGGGTCCAATCAAAGCTGGAAATAATCAAAATGGAGACTGCTTTAGAAAGAAGGTTATAGTTTGTTGAAGTGCAGAGCCAGACAGAAAGATGGCTCTGGGAAAGCTGACCACATGTAGCTGGGAGTGATGGGTTTTTATACCTTCTGGGGCTCTTGAGGTTGTTTCCTGTTCCTGTTTGAGGCTTTGTATTTCCTGTGTCATGTACTTTGACCTGAGTCTGAGTGTGCTCTTTTGGTATTGTCTCCTGTCCTTAGAATTTGGGTGGGGATATGTAGATTTTAAGTGTTTTTGTCTGCCTTATAGCTTCCTGGCTCCAACCTTCCTGAATGGATTATTACATCTGCATTTCTAAAAGTTGACCTCTGCCTAGTTGCTGCTTGGGGGAGAAGGGTTGGGGCTGATTTCTGGGGGCTGTTTTCTGTCTTCTCCATTATTCCTTTGGGGAAATATATTCTGCCTTTTTAATATTTCCCAAAATATTTATTTCTCTGGATTCTTCCCACAGTGGCTATGGGGACCAGTAAAGAAATCTATGTGGCTATTCCAGGCTAACCAGATAGGTATAAATATAAATGCAGGTACAAGTCTTAGGCCCGGCTGAACCACACAAACATATTGCATGTCTTTGAGTAGAAAGCATTAGATTAGAGAGCTCTCTAACTTCTCTGACTCTAAGATTATCATCCCGTACATACACCCCAAATGACAAACAAACCCTAAGTTCTCCATCAGAAACCAAGCCAATGATTTCACCAGGGTCACACATGGCAAGAAACAAATATGCTCAGTAGCCAAATTCCAGTCTACATTAGCAAGCACAACGCTGATAGAAGCTTCAAGCTCCCTGAACAAAAATTGTTTTCATCCATCCGGTTCAATTAAGCAGGGAAAGCATCCAATTCCCACTGATCAAACAGGGTCATCTTGTTCTTCTTATCACCCTTCCTTCTGCAACCACCTGGTCGGTTTGTCCAAGTGAAGTGAAAAGTCGTAATGTGGTCTGACATAGTTGTGGGATTTGCAACACTCATGTTTGCCTCTGATGTATCAATCTATGATTTGAGAGCCCTAATCAGTCTTTACTCCTGTAAGTCAAAGCCAACTTCACAATCCAGGCCCAAAGCCCTGAAATTCCCCTGCATTTTTCCTATCAGTTCTCTTTGATTGGAGAAAAAGAATTCGCTTGAGGAATTATTTCAAAAGAGAAGGGATTTGGGGAGAAAACTTTGAGTGGGACCTTTTGTCCTTAAATTTATTTACCTCAGAAATGGCCAGCTTACATACACATCTTCTACCTTACATAGTTGAGTTGTCTCTTCAACATTCTCCGCGGTTTCCTCTCCTTCAAATTTTTTGAATTTTATTCCAAGAGAAAAACAGCCACCCAAAGTCATGTACTTGACAGGGGAGGCCATATAAATTGAATAAATAAGGTTAGTAACAAATCACAAGGGAGCCGCTGTCTCACTTGGCTTTTTCAGCAACTGCTAAAGAGGGATCCTGCCCTTTGAGAAATGGCTAGAGGCCTTTTCTTCCTTATAAAAACTCAGAGAAATAATCCACAAAAGGTGCTTGAGAACATGGAGAAAAAGCTGTTGAAACAGACAAGCATTCTGAATTCAGGTATCCTAAGTTAAGGACAGACCAAAATAAGGGGGTAAGAGACACACAGTGTCATTGTCATCTGGGAAATGCCATTTGTGAGGGGTTCTACAAATTGAATCCAGAAAAGTGTTAACAAGTTCAGGCATTATGAGATTGCTATATTTTTGAGATATTATTCCTCCACCCTGAGCAATGATGCTTGAAGCTGATTTTAAAGCAATAATGAGAGTTATTTATCAAAAATATATTCTAGGGAAAGACAAACCCCATCACCTAGATGGCTACGGAGATTCTCTGTCATCCAGGTCATGGTTGTCCCAAAGGTACTTTTTTCAGGAGGCAACTGGACTTTCTTGTTTTACTTTCTTTTCTTCCAAGAAAAAAAGAAAAAGAAGAAAGTCCAGTTGCCTCTTGAAAAAGCACCTTGGGGACAACCATGACCTGGATGACTGAGAATCTCCATAAACATTTAGCTATGCACCTTGGGATGAACACCCTTCAAATGGTGCAGAAGTATGAACGGGTTTCCAGAAAACATTGCAGACTACAGGAACCATTTGAGCTTCAATTTGAAATGCAGACAACACAGACCCATCCCCAACAGCCCGCACCTACTATACCTTCAACAGTGAAGGGACACAGGGCAGAAAACATCCTGCAGTGACGAAGGCTCCACACCCATTTGCACTACTCAGGTGACCCTGAGGACACAGTTAAACCTCCAAGTGGCTTCAATGACTCACTAAAAGAATGCAAATGACCAGCTGCTTGCAAGGAATGTAAATCCTTCTATTCCCCATCATCCAGTCACAGCTGAAGAAGCTTCTTGGATGAGAAGCTAAACATCTTCAAAGAAAAACAGGAAAGTCCAGTTGCCCCTTGAAAAAGCACCTTTGGGACCCCCACCTAGCTAGCTACATCCTACCAGGAGAATTGCTCAGGAATATTTGCCCTATCCTTGAGTGCCAGGGAAAAAAGAAAGCAGGAAACAGCTGCAGATTAGCAATTCTTAAGACCATGGTTTCTTATAGGATGGACTAATAACCTTTTGGGTAACTCAAGATCCTCTCAGGAATCCATAAAAGAGACAGTTTGGTGGTTAAAGGCACAAGGCTAGAAAGTGGGAGACCATGAGTTCAAGTCCTGCTTTGGCCATAAAAGCCAGCTGATGACTTTGAGCCAGTCACTCACTCTCTGTCCAACCTCACATTGTTGTTATTGTAGGGAAAATAAAAGGAGGAAAGAAATGTTGGATATGCCTGCCACCTTGAGTTATTTATAAAATATTGAGTGATATGGGCAGCTTAGAAACACAAAGTGTAAACAAACAGACAAAGAAATAATAATAGTAAAGACAGGATACAAATAAATAAAATCAAAATTCTTTGCCAGGTATTGAAGAGAAGATACTTCCAAATATTAAAAACAATGTCACTTTTCTTATTATTACTGTTTTTGTTAAAAAATATAGGATTTTTCTCATGAAAAATATTTTTCATGCAATAGTGGCGAATATCTGTAGCTGGGGTGTAGCAGAACGACATGTATATGTGTCTGTGTGTATAAAATATTGTTATTTTTATACAATTCAATATTATTTATCAGATTTAAAAACCATCCATCTCTCTCACAGAGGCTGTGTAGTGTACACATAAAATATTAAAACATAAAAAACTATGTAACATTTAAAAGAGGCACGATGATTAAAATTCAGTGTTAAAAGTTAATTAAAAAGCAAGGAGAAGGCCTTCAGGGTGCCAATTAGCTAGATGATCCTCTGAGCCCCAAGCAAGACAGCAGAGCCATGTTTTCAAATCTTTCCAATATTAGTGTGGGGCCTACCACACCTCTGGGGAGGGGGGATAGAATGTTTCAAAGGTTGGGACCAACAGTGGAGAAGACTTCATCCTGACCCCAACAATTGGAATTCTTTAACTGATGGGGTCCGCAACATACCATTCCTGTCTCACAGGAACATTCTGTGAATATGAATACCTCGATTTTAAATTTAAATATGATAAATATTGATAAATAATAGTATAACAGAATAACAGCATTGGAAGTGACATTGGAAGTCTTCTACTCCAGCCCCCTGCTCAAGCAGGAAGCCCTACCCCACTCCAGACAAATGACTGTCCAGTCTCATTTTAAAAACCTCCAGGGTTGGAGCACTCACAACTTCTGGAGGCAAGTCGTTCCTCTGTTTAAATGTTCTCACTGTCGGGGAATTTCTCCTTAGTTCTAAGTTAGTTTTCTCCTTGATAAGTTTCCCTCCATTGCTTCTTGTCCTGCCTTCAAGTGCTTTGGAAAATAGGGTCATTCCCCTCTTCTTTGTGGCAGCCCCTTAGATATTGGAAGACTGCTATCGTGTCACCCCTAGTCCTTCTCTTCATTAAACTAGACATACTCAGTTCCTTCAGCAGTTCTTCATATGTTTTAGCCTCCAGTCTCCTAAAATCTGTTTTGCTCTTCTCTGCACTCCTTCAAGAGTCTCAAATAATCTTTTTTAGATCGTGATAGCCAAAACTGGATGCAATATTCCAAGTGCGGTCTTACCCATACTTGGAATACCTAACTCAATAAAGAAAAATTGAAGGTTCTCCTTGATTTTTAAAAATGGCAGAGGGTGTTACCTAATAAAAACAGTTACAGATTGTGATACTAAAGATATCACATTGATGTTAAATTTAATCACAGCTGCAAGGTTGTTAGTAGCACAATGTTGGAAGAAGAAATCTCTGCCTACCTTGCAAGAGTGGCTTTTTAATTTTCTTATCTGGCGGAAATGGCAAAGATTTCGTCTTTCCTGAAGGATCAATCTCAAGAGAAGTATGTTGTGGTATGGAGGAAATGGATAGATTTTATACGACACAAGATGGATATTAAAAAATATTATTTAGCTTTTTAATAATTTATATTGAAAAGCCGATTTTCTTGAAAAGCCAAACTTTTTTTCCCTTTTTTTATTATTATTATTTTCTTCTTTCCTCTTTTCTATTTCTCTTTTTATATATATATATTACCTTTAATTATTTTATAACTTGTTTAAGTAATGTATTTAGATTTGTTTATAGTTTTATAACTTATATTGAAAAGTTAATTTTCTTTTCATATTTTTTATGTATTTCTTTTTTTTTCTTCTTCTTTTCTGGTATTTATGTTTTTTTACATATATATTGTTGTTAATTATTTAGTAATTTGTTTAAGTAATGTATCTAGATTTATTTATATTTTATACTTTTCTTAAGATTTTTTGAAGAAACTCTAATTAAGCCTATATCCAGCTCTGGGATAGTCGGGGGAGGGAAGGGGAGGGTTGGGGAGGGATGGGGAAAATTGTTTTGTTTTTGTATTGTAAAATCTTATAAATTTTCAATAAAAAAAAATGGCAGAGGGTGTTGAAAGCAGTTTAAGTAAACCGCTTTAGACAAAGAAGAGGAAGAATGACAGAAAAAGACAGGATACAAAGTAAATCCTTAACTCTTTACCTAATCCCAACTACTTCTTGATAATGAGCTGGTTAGGAAGTGCTGAAGAGTGACATCTCAAAAGCATGAGAAGTACACCTACTTTCCTCCCCCCTCCAAAAAAAACTTTAAATATAAAATTCCTTCTCTCATCCTTTGTTCTCCAATGACAATTATCCAAAAATCCAAAGCCACTATCTCTGCCCGAAGTTTATCCTGAAGAGCCCGTTTTTAAAAATATCAGATTTAATTTAAATGTTGTTGGTTTTTTTGTATCTATAAAAAACCTTGAAAATGAAAAGCTAAATAATTTAAAGTGGTTAATAATTAACTATATGAAGCACTTTCTTCTAGTTCACACTAGATCTATTCGGTCAAGAATGCTGAAGAGAAACCACAGAATCTATGGCCTTTAAGGATGAAGCTTGAAGAGTCATGGAGAATGGCTAAAAAAATCCTTTTGTTTTATAATGTGCCATTAAACCTCACCCACACTGAAAAATTGAGAGAAGTTCTTAATTGCTTCTGAAAATTATTCCTATGTAATCGTTCCATTAATGTGTGGGTTCCATTCTCCTTTGCCGGCATTTATTTTTAATTGTTTGTAATGTTTTAGATTGCTCACTCGTTCCTAATCTGATTGTTATATGTCTTGATAGTGTTTTAGACCAAAAGCTGAAGCACCCATGTTTTCATTATAAGAAAGATAAAAGAAAAAGTTAATCTTTCAGCAAACCAACCTTCAGACTGAAGCATTAAGGAAGAATCCTTAATTAGTTTTTGTGGCTGGTTTTTAAGGCTTTTTCTTGATTACGGAAAACAAAACCTCTTGATTAAGATAAATAATAGAAAATCATATTATTGCATGAAAATATACCACCATGTATTATTTGGACATCACATAATTAAATGCATAAATTCTCTAACTAATATCAAGGCTTATAATTAAATGAGACAATAGGAAAAAAAATATTCAGGCACACAAACCACAGACAAATGTGGGAATTACATAAATAAATATATAAAGTGCTTCTATACTGTAAGTCCAAATGAGTCACTGCTTTACACTCTGTGTGGGAGGAAGCTCATTGTCTCACTTTCATCCATATGAAAATTCAATTAAACTCTCAACACAAATTACTGTTGAACAAATATTAAACCACAGATAGGATGACCTAATTATGTTGAAGACTTTCTTTCTTAAGAAGGAAAAGGTCAGGTTTCAGATATCAAAAATTAGCAAATAGCTCCTATTCATATATTTTTTTTTCTCCTCTTTGGTTTATCTTGCAGTGAACTTGCCAAATTCATGATCCTTCTCAGTCAGAGGCGTAGATAAAAATGGGGCTTCAGCTGTTTCCCTTTTCATTCAAATAAATGAGAAAAATGTTCTCTTTAGACTTCACTGTTCATCTCAAACACAAGGCCTGGGGGCCGGATGCAGCCCACAAAGTGGTGTCATGTGGCCCGCGAAGCCATCCTGGAAACAGTGAGGGAACTCTGCCTTGGCCCTGGCCCAGGCCAGTTGGGAGCCAATGTACAATTTTGAGGTGGCCATCTATGCTGAAACATGTTCAGTCTTAGCTCCATAAGCCCCCCCCCCCCACCGCATGGCCTGAGAGGAACAGTGAGGCTCCTCCAGTGAACCATGCCTTGGCACTTGCCCTGGTCCCACCCCCTTCTGCCGGAGACCCTCAGATCTGTCCCACTCCTGTCCAGGCCCCCACAGGCACCCTTGACACGAACGATGTAGAGCTGGCCACATCCACCCAGTAGGCCACACCCACTCCATCCACACCCACCCAGTAGGCTGCACCCACCCTGGCCACACCCACCTGCCCCCGAGGGCAACCACAATGCTGATGCGGCCCTCAATGAAATTGATTTTGACACCCCTATTTTAAGGTGTCCAAGTGGAAGTGAAATAAGATTGTAGCCAGATATGAAATTAGAAGGAAGGAAGGAAGGAAGGAAGGAAGGAAGGAAGGAAGGAAGGAAGGAAGGGAGGGAGGGAGGGAGGGAGGGAGGGAGGGAGGGAGGGAGGGAGGGAAAAGAAAGGAAGAAAGAAAGAAAGAAAGAAAGAAAGAAAGAAAGAAAGAAAGAAAGAAAGAAAGAAAGAAAGAAAGAAAGAAAGAAAGAGGTTTTTACATCTTATAGCAATGAAACTGCAGAGTTGTGATCAAAGTAAAAATAAAACTTCAACAATATGAATTCACAATGTATACATTCAATTATAGTTGACTGCTGGGAATTGTCACAAGTCATATAATTTAACAATATAGAAATCAATGAATAAATAAACATGGGAAAGAAAGCCAAGTGAATGGCAGATAATAAAATTCTGATCACTATAAGTTGCCAGGTATCTACTGGATTTTTAATACGCCTTCTGCTTCTTCTGCAGTTATTCTTCCTCTTCATTCTTTTATTGTTTTATTCTCTAGGTTTACATCCCAAAGAATATTCTACAAGAGCAATAACATAACCTTCTCCATAGTTTCTCCAAAATCCCAGTTAAGGGAGGTAGACTGGGCTAAAAGATTTAACTGGTCCCTAGATAACCAATAAATGTCCGTGATCGAAGGTGGATTTCAAGTCCACTTTCTTTGTCCAGTACTCTTCCTACCTCACTAAATTTGTCTCTTAACTTAGAATGGTCTTAAATGCAAATCATATGAATACTGTCCATTAGTCTTTAAGGTACTGTACATTGATATACCTGCACTCCTACAGTGACTTACATACAAACATAGATCCTAACATAGATCTTGTCTGGCTATTTTCATCCTGCTCTTCCAGACCTTGAGACTGTGGTGGAAATAGTCTCTTTGGATCCCCAGAGATCTGCAGATGGCTGCCATCATCTCATTCATTCTGACATAGTTAGTTTGTTCTGGTGGTTAAGGTGATGGCCTAAAAACCAGGATGAGTTTGAAAGTGTGAAAACCAGTCATAAGTAACTTTTTTTTTCCAATGTTGTTCTAACTTTGAACATCCAATAAATAAATTGCGATACGTCGAGGACTATCTATACATATTAAATAATGGAGGAACCAACTCTATGCATAATTCATTCCCTAGTTCAGGTGTAGGCAACCTTGGCTCTTTTATGACTCGTGGACTCCATGCTGAGGGAAAGGGAGAGGTTTCCAAGCTGAGCCATGATGGCTCAGGAATTCTGGGAGTTGAAGTCCATGAGACATAAAAGAGACAAGGTTGCCTACCCCTGCCCTAGTTACATCATTTTAACTACTAGGAAGCTTTTTCTAATATTCCCTTGGGCAGAGGCTGGACTAGAAGACTTCCAAGATCCCTTCCAGCCCTGTGATTTGGAATCAGTTGTCCTGCTAATCTAGATCCTGTTTGGAGCACATCACTACATTTTTAGAGGCCTGGTGACGCAGTGGTTAGAATGCAGTATTGCAGGCTGACTCTGCCCACTGCCAGGAGTTCAGTCATGATCAACTCAAGGCTGACTCAGCCTTCCTTCCTTCTGAGGTCAGTAAAATGAGGATCCAGATTGTTGGGGGGTAATATGCTGATTCTGTAAGCCATTTAAAGAGGGCAGTAAAGCATGGTGAAGCAGTATATAAGTCTATTACTATTACTATTTTTCTGTTTAACATTCTATGGGATGTTTGAGACTGCCTATTCCCTTTCTAAGTTAAACAAATTCATCACCTTCAAGCTCTCTTTACAGGACTTAGTTTCTCTCCCCTGATCAATGGTGTTGCCCTTCTCTGAGCCTGGCTCACCTTCTTTGAATTCTTATTTAAAATGTAGTGTCCAGAACTAATGCCTAAGATGAAATCTGATCAAAATATAATGAAGTAGTATGATTTCTTGTGATTTCAAATTATATTTCTATTATGCTGGCAAAATTTGCCCATGACATTTTTGGTGCAGCTGCATCACAGTGCTAGCTCATATTCTGCTTGCAAATTGGTTACTATTTCAAGTGATTTTTCCCAAGCCAATTGTCCCCCATGCTATACCTGAGCATTTGATGTTTGTTTCGTAAGCAAACGAATTTGTATTTGTCTCTGCAAAATTATCTTCTGTCAGTTCAGCCCAATTTTCTTAGCTATCCCATTGTTTTGCGTTTTATTTTTGTCTTCTAAGATTTCAGCTATTCCATTCAGTTCTATGTCAGCTATAAATCTGATAAGCATTCCTCCCATCCTTTCAACCAAGACATTAGCAAAAAAACAAAAAAAAAATTAAGAAAGAATCCAGGACTCAACATTCTGTCACTCCAATGTGCCTTACTTCTTACTGTGTTGATGAGCGATCTTAGCTCTTTTGTCCATATAAACAAAGGCAAGAATTGGCAAACCTTCTCATCTCCTGGCTCAAAAGCTCAGAAGTGCAGAATCCATTTCAAAGAAAGCCACAAATGTGGGGTCCTTGGTGTTCTCTGAGCTTGGTGGTTTTCTTGCAGACATTTCATTACCAAACCAGGTAACATCATCTGTGCTTGAACTGTGGGATCCTTGGTGTTCTCTGAGCTTGGTGGTTTTCTTGCAGACATTTCATTACCAAACTAGGTAACATCATTAGTGCTAGCATGAATCACAGGAGCAAAAGTTATCCACTGAGATATCCTACTACATGTTCCCAATGATATTTGGGAACCATATCAAGCTAAGCTTAAAGGTATCAGAGATATTTTCAAGAGATTCACAACCTATATTTCTCTTGCAGATATGTTCTGTGATTAGTCTAAGCCAGGGGTCTTCAAACTTGGCAACTTTAAGACTTATGGACTTCAACTCCCAGAATTTCTCCCTGGCTTTCTGGGAGTAGAAGTCCACAAGTCTTAAAGTTGCCAAGTTTGAAGGCCCCTGGTCCAAACTTTCCAATGCACAATGCAAGTGAGTCATCTGGTGTTTCAAATATAACTCCAAAGGATGCTCCCATATTATTTAGGGTGCATGTGGACAGAATTGGTATAACTGCTTGATCATGCAAGAATATACATGGGAAAATAAAGTAGGAAAGCAAAGATATCTCACTTAACTTGAAGTATTGTCGTCCAAGGATGGGATACATGGCGAGAATGACAAGGGATTATGTTAGAATTGGCTGTACATCAATCTGTATGTTATGATAAGATGTCATTTCAGCAAACTGGTGTCTCCTCTGCCTTTTAAGAAAGTCTTGCTGAGCCATCAGCAACAGCCAAAAATGGAGGTAAGCTGTCAGCTGAAGCTCTGAGCTGTCTGAGTAACAATGCATTGGAGAACTATAATGGCTTTTCTCTGTCTTTTTTTATCACTTCATTTATTGTCAAAGTTCTCATCTGGTCTTGCATTTTCCATCAGGCGATCCAGATATTTGAAGACAGCACAGCATAAGTATGTATCGCCTATATTAGCGAGATTGATTGTTTATCCATGTCGGCTGGCCGTTATTGCTTGTTCGTTTTGGAAGCTGACTCAAGATATCTACTAGACATTGGAGAATTTCTTTTCTGTTGCCCCAACTGGAGCTTTGCACATCATGTACATCACTTGCCTTTCCTGACATCTTAGTCTTCCAAGGGAATAAATGAACACGGCAAGAGCCATATGCGATATATCACAAGGATAGGAAAAAAGAACAGATATGAATCATCATTTTGAAACTGCTATTTTAAATGTAACAGAGAGACACTCTTAAATGTTTTGTCTCACGAAGAATAATAAACATTCATGATTTTATAAGTGATTAATGATAATTTCTTAATGGGTGCTAATGGTTGGATGAATATGTACAGATGGCTGTTGATGGCTAAAGACTGTTCTGTCTTTTCTACTCACCAAACAAATCACAAAAGTAAGGAATAGCTTTTTCCATTCCTTATTTTATTGAAACATCAAGTAAGACTAAGTCTTCAAGAATTAACACAGGCAGTCCAAAGTAATCAAGTAATATTACAAATTCATAGGCATGCCTAAGAGGGGTATGAAGGCTCAGCAGTTAAGTTTCTGAGGTCAGCTGGAAAGCTGATAGCCCAGGTTTGAGTCCTGAGCAACATGTGATGGGGTGAGCTCCCATTCCTTGCTCCAGCTCCTGCCCACTTAGCAATTCAAAAGCATGCAAATGCTAGTAGATAAATAGGTACCACTTTGGCAGGAAGGTAACAGCATTCCATGCAGCTTGGCGTCTAGTCATGCCAGCCACATGATTACAGAAAGGATTTTCGGATGACTCTGGCTCCCTCAGCTAAGAGACAGAGATGAGCACCAGCTCCTAGAGTCAGACATAACTGGACACCACTAGACGTTTACTTTTAGGCATGCCTAACCAACAACCTTCCATCAAGATACAGATGTTATTATATTTACATATCTAGCTGCTGTGATAGTTTTGTTTTGCAAATGGGATAGTCTCTGTCACCCTAGACAAGAAGGCTCATTGTATCCAATGGTACTGGTGACTATGGAATAATCACTGGTTCTATGCCCCCTTTGGGCATAGGTACAACTTACTTGAAAGCAAGACAAAAAGCACTGGATGGAATCTAATCAAGGAGACAAGTGACCTAGAACTAAGGAGGAATAACCTGACAATGAGAACAATTAATCATGGAACAACTTGCCTCCAGAAATTGTGGGTGCTTCAACACTGAAGGTGTTGGAAAAAGAGATTGGACAATTATTTGTCTGAAATGGTATAGGGTCTCCTGCTTGAGCAGGGAACTGGACTAGAAGACCTCCAAGGTCCCTTCCAAATCTGTTATCCTCCTAAACCAGGGGTAGTCTACCTTGGCTCTTTTATGACTTGAGGACTTCAACTCCCAGAATTCTAAGCTGGCTCAGGAATTCTGGGAATTGAAGTCCACGAATCATAAAAGAGCCAAGGTTGACTACCCCTGTCTTAAACAAACCTGACTTAATTTGATATATTGAAACTTTGGTTAAACGGTAACTCGGCAATTAGTTTCCAATTAAGTCAGACACAATTTCTTCTTGTGTACTTCGGTTCTCCTCAGCTGGTCATAGCGATGTCTACAAAAGATGTCCAGTTCTTTCTCTAATTTTGTCCACGTGAAGTCTCCCTCTCTTGCTAATAGTCCAGTGGAGAAGTGTTATGTTTCAGCATCAGAAGATGGCTGGCTTTCTTCAGCTATTTGTCCTGATCACGCCTTCTCAGATCTGGTTTGAGAAAGTCCACCCTTGAATATAAGATATGACCTAAGAACAATTATTGGCATTTGATTTGCAGTTGCATGTCCTGTATTGTGATATGAGAGTCCAATATTTACAAGCTTTGCATTCGGTATGCTGTTTTTTTTCCAGACATTCCAGACAGAGTACTCATAAAGCACTCTAGAGACCGTGAGCAAACTTTCCACTCAATTCATGACATGCTACTGATATTTTATGTCTTATTCCATCCTTTTTTCAGAAATGCCTTGAACTTTTTCCAGTCCAGATTGTGGTCCACTGTTACTCACTAATACTTCACAACACCCAATGTCTCAAAAAACTGTCTCAGTATAACTACAGTATATATGGCTATTGTTGGACTCAATGGAATAGCCAGTCTGAATATGATTCTCCCATAACTAAAAAGGCTATGAGTCCATAAATGATCCCATATGTCTTCTTTGCTATGGCAAAACAGGGGCATTCTAAAGAATGAGGTGATGCTTTTATTAGTAACATGAGCAACTCACTGCAAGCGATTTGATTTTATAGTCTATTATTTCCAGCAACCAAGTGTAATTATGAACTAGCTTACTACTCCAAGATGCCCAATAGGAAGTAGCTCTGCAGTCCAACCATTTTCAAGTATACATTCATCATGGCACTGATAACATTTCTTAAACTTATATTTCTGCAGTGTATTCTAGCCATTCTTAATTGCTGTGCAGATTTGAGACAGTCTTGGGTATTTTCTAATTTCTCTTTGAAACATCTCAGCTGTGAAAGGAAGACTTTTGATTTATATGGGGAAAAACACAGAGAATAAATCTCATCTGATGTGGGTTTTTCACACTGTTCACCATCTAGAAGAAATGAGTCAATCAGTCATTGACATTTGCATGATTGTGTGTCCTTTTGAACTCTATTCCAACAATGCACGTGATTAGCTGCTGTAAATGGAATCCCTTTTTTGTGGATTGGAGATTGATAGCAGTAGTTGATCTGATAAACTCCCTTCTTTTCAAGTATTCGCTGAACTATCTACCTGCAGAAATCGTGCTTAACACTTCCCTGTCTATTTGTGTATAATTCTTCTTTGCAGAATTAAGTAGGGATGATGCCGAAGCTATTGACCATTCTTGGCATCTTTTAAAATGTGTAACGTAAGAACACAGATACCATATTCTGAGCCAATTTCACTGGTGGGTATGGATTGTAACTACATCAAATGTATTTTTTTTATTTATTTTTGCTTCTATGAAAGTGTGTTCATGCTGTTTTTCTCATTGCTATGTACTCCACATTTGTAGTAAAATGCTCATGTGGTGGATCACGGTCATTAAATTTATCATGTTATAATAATTAATGAGGAATTGTAACTGGGACACATTTTGTGATCTAGTAATAGTAACAGTAGTAAAGTTGGAAGGGACCTTGGAGGTCATCTAGTCCAACCCCCTGCTCAGGCAGGAAACCCTACACCATTTCGGACAAATGGCTGTCCAGTCCCTTCTTAAAAACTTCCAGTGTTGGAGCATTTACTGCTTCTGGAGGCAGGCTGTTCCACTGATTAATTGTTCTCACTGTCAGGAAGTTTCTCCTTAGTTCTAGGTTGCTTCTCTCCTTGATTAGTTTCCACCCGTTGCTTCTTGTCCTGCCTTCAGGTGATTTGGAAAATAGCTTAATTCCCTCTTCTTTATGGCAGCCCCTGAGATATTGGAATACTGCTATCATGTCCCCCCTTGTCCTTCTCTTCGTTAAACTAGACATACCCAATTCTCGCAACCGTTCCTTATATGTTTTAGCCTCCAGTCCCCTAATCATCTTTGTTGCTCTTCTCTGTACTCTTTCTAGAGTCTCAACATCTTTTTTACATCGTGGTGACCAAAACTGGATGCATTATTCCAAGTGTGGCCTTACCAAGGCCTTGTAGAGTGGCATTAATACTTCTCGTGATCTTGATTCTATCCCTCTGTTAATGCAGCCTAGCACTGTGTTGGCTTTTTTGGCAGCTGCAGCACACTGCTGGCTAAGAGATTGGCAGCCATTTGCTTGAAATGGTATAGGTTTCCTGCTTGAGCAGAGGGTTGGACTAAAACACCCGCAACTCAGTCATTCTGTTTAATTCTGCTTTCTTGGGACATTCAAGAATGCTTGAGTTTTCCCTGTGTGTATGCATCAGTTGTATAATCACAATATGTAATGCTAGGTTAAGAACTCACCTTTGTTACAATTTGCTCTAACTTCCAATCTCTACTACACTGATATTTTGCAGAAGCACGTCATCGTATTCTCTGGTGATAGTGGTTTATAGCAATAACATTGGATGCTTAGTCCATGGCTTTCTGCCAAAATGCATTGGAATGCTAATCGAACAGTCAAGTAGAGATGATGTGCATTTTTGTGTATATTCGTTTTGAGAAACACCTAAGAATCTTCCAACTGCAAATAAATCTCTGTTAGCTCTACAGTACTTTGAGACAGACAGTTTGGTGTAGTACTTAAAGGAACCAAGCTAGAAACTGGGATATTGTAAGTTCTAGTTCTGCCTTAGGAACAAAGTCAGTTAGATAAGCTTTGACCAGTCACTTTCTCAAACCCTACGAAGAAAACAACGGCAAACTACTTCTGAACTACATTGCCAAGAAAACTGCACAATGCAGTCAGTAGGAATTGACGTTGACCTGATCATCACAAACAGACACACAGATGATCTATTTTGCTGAAACATCCCTAGCAGCATTAGTAAAAATATCCTCAATTCTAGGCATGGGGTGCTGCTTAATTTGTAATAGTGAATTAAGTCCTGGTGGCTCAGTGGTTAGAATGCAGCATTGCAGGAAAACACTGCCCACAGCCTGGAGTTTGATCCTGACTGGGTTCAAGGTTGACTCAGTCTTCCATCTTTCCAAGGTCAGTAAAATGAGGACCCAGATGGTTGGGGAAAATAGGCTTACTCTGTAAGCCCCTCAAAGAGTGCTGTAAAGCACCATGGGGTGGTATGTAAGTCTAAGTGCTATTGCTATTGCTAATGCTAATGGTAACATTAAATAGCTGACAATTCCAGTGTAGAAACTGAGACCAAAGGATTACAATCAGCTTTTAAAAGAATTCCCTCAGCTTCTATCCAATTTTTACTTCATTATATACAGCATGTGGAATTCCATGTTTTATGAAAAATGGCTGAGGCATTTTCTTGTAGTGTTGTTTATCTTTGATTTGCTTAAGTGTGCTGAGTCATCTTTGAATACAGGAGTAATACCATCCAACACCTCCCCAACACCTCCCTTCCCCCATTGGTCAGTTACCTGACTGTAGATCTCCTTCAGGGATTTCCCAGAGATCACAATGGAGGAGAGGAGACTATTCTGCCCCCCCCAACCTGGCCTGCCTACAAATCATGTGGCTCTATCCCAGAAGCAGGCACCATTTTAGGAATGGCCCTAATGAATTCATTGTAAGCGACTGATCATAAATTGAGGACTATCTATATTTTCAGGTTTCCCAGTTTCACTTTCATTATTGCACTGAGGAAGGAGAGCAGGCCACTTTGCTCCCTTGGCCTCCCTACAGGTCATGTGGCTCTGTCTGAAAGCAGGCATCATTTTAGGAATCGTCATAATGAATTCATTGCTAAGCAACCAATCGTAAATTGAGGACTATCTATAGTTCCATGTTTCCTAGTTTCACTTTCATCATTGCATTGGGGAAGGATAGCAGGCCACTCCACTCCCTCAGCCTTCTTAAAGGTCACATCTCTTTGTCCTGGAAGTAGGGACCATTTTAGGAATGGCCATAATGAACTCATCGCTAAACCACCGATTGTAAATTGAGGAGGACTATCTATCTTTCCAAGTTTCCCAGTTTCACTTTCATTATCAAATTCTTAATCTGTAGCATGCATAGCTGCCCTCCTCTTTAAAGGAATTGGTTTTCGTTGTTCATCTTTAGCAAAAGTTTGCTTTTCCCTGGACAAATGGCTCTCTGTTTTCCCCCTTATTGTATTTTCTGAAGATTTCTCCTTTAAATCTATACTGAGTTGATGTGAGTAAGCCTCTGCCACAATAATAATTCATTTGACCCATTTCACCGCGTTTGTATGCTATTGCATGCTTATTCACATTTGCTTTTTCCTCTGATGACAGCTCTAGCAGCAATTTCCATGGAGAGAACAATCAGTTATGGTTTTATTGTTGTTCAAACAGTTATGGATGTTTCTCGCTTTGCACATGTAACACCACTGCCCTGCAAGCTGTACAGGTTATCAATGAGTACCATTCAAAATGCTGGTTGTTACCTATAAAAATCTTAATGGCTTGAGCCCTGGTTACTTTCTTTCTCTGGTTGTTTCTGCCTGTTTGGTGAGCTCTAAAAGAGGTCCAGTAGTCACCTTCTGGAATCTAACACAGCACACACACACATACACACACACACACTCTCTCTCTCTTTCTCTCTCTCTCGCTCTCTCGCTCTCTCTCTCTCTCGCTCTCTCTCTCTCTTTTGGGCACCAGGGACCATTTCCGTGGGAAAAAAATTTCCATGGACTAGGGGCATGGTTTTGTGTGCTACCTAGATCATACGCATACGCAGATGAAGCTTCACTCAGTTCTGCAAACTGGTTCTAACAGTCTGCGGACTGGTACCGATCTGTGGATTGGGGACTGGGGACCACTGATCTAACAGATGTATCTTCTCAGTAACTTCCCTTATCTTGTGAGGTCCCCTGAGAATCCTATGGTGCTAACCCTCTTAGGTGTCAGATCTGCCATCTTCAGCTTCCACACTTTGCTGGCATCCATAAAATGCAAGGAGGGAGAGGGTAAAGGAATTTAGAGCAATGGGATTGGGGCATGGGAATGTGAAGGCAGTGGGAGAGGGAGACAGCCTAGACAGAAACCAGAGGTATCAAGCTGGAATGAACCAGCTACCAAGGACATCTGGAACAGAATTTGACACTGTATCAGGTGACTCCAAGCAACCAAGTGGTTCCCAAAATATCTCATTGGCACGCTATTGGACACTGATAGACTGATCAAAGGGGGGAGGGCCATGGAAAGGGGAAAAGTGTAACCTTTCCACGGGAATATTCAGATCTAGCCTTACTTTTGCTGCAACCACTTAACTTTAGTAAAAGAATCTATCACTTCATCCAAATGGAGTTGAGGGTCTTTCTTTCCTAAAGATCTGAGTTGGGGCAGGCCTGACATTAGATTTCCATAAAACTGTAAAATCCTATATCTTTCATTAGGTCCTAAGGGAAAAAAGGGAGTTTGCCCCCTGATGTAATATTAGATGGAGGATAAATCTGTGTCATTCTTATTCCTGAGGTATGCCCTACATTTTTCTGTTCTTGTGTGTTTGTTATTGCCTAGTTGTTTTTAACCTGCAGTGGCTCTGAGGCAGCATACAGGATCACAAATGCTGTAAATAAAATATTCTGGCATTTTTCTTTTTACTAGCTCTGCAAAGTTACAGTACCTCGCAAGGATTTTTGTGGGGCTTGGGGGCAGCTCCTGTGGGGTCAAGATTGAGGAACTTGAGATGTTAAGATGAGGTACAAAAAAGATGCTGAGATGCTAAAAAAAGACAGAGGAGAGCAGCAAAGATGATAAGGGATCTGGAGGCTAAACTATATGTTGAACAGTTGAAGAAACTAGATATGTCTAACTAAGAGAAGGACTTGGGGTGGTATGATAACAGTCTTCCAATACTTGAGGGGCTATCACAGAGAAGAGGGGGTCGACCTATTCTCCAAAGGCAAGAATTAATGGGTGGAAGATCATTAAAGAGAGATCCAACCTAGAATTAAAGAGAAATTCCCTGACAGTGAGAACTATTATTCAATGGAATGGCTGCCTCCAGAAACTGTGAGTGTTCCATCACTGGAGGTTTTCAAGAAGAGATTGGACAACTATTTGCCTCCAGGATGGTATACGGTCTCCTGCTCAAGCAAGGGGCTAGACTAGAAGATCTCCAAGGTCCCTTCCAACTCCATTATTCTATGTTAGCAACAGCAATAGCACTTAGACTTACAATATATACCACTCCATAATGCTTTACGGCATTCTCTGAGTGGTTTACAAACGTCAGCATATTTTCCCCCAACAATCTGGGTCTTCATTTTACTGACTTCAGAAGAATGGAAGGCTAAGTCAACCTTGAGCCCTTCAGGATCAAATTCCAGAGTTTACCTGCAATGTTATCCACTGCACCATCAGGGCTCCTATGTTCTATGTTCAGTCTGGAAGGGAAAAAACAGAGAAGAATGAATGACAAGTTATCAACGTTCAGGTTGATCAAAGATGCTATATGGATGATAATCAGGAGCTATTTTTCACTGCCATAGAAACTAATGGGCACAAGTTAAATTTTTCTAGATTTAGAAGGAAAAAAAATTCCTGTGCAGTAAAATCTGTACAACCATACAATATCATGAGGGTGATGTTCTCCAAGCTTGTGGGTTGGTTTCTGAATGTTTCGTTGACCTACAATCAGCCTACAAACCCTTAAGAATCCAGATCAATGCCACAGACAACCAGAGACAGCATCGACCCTCAATCAACCCACGCAAGCCCCTCCTTCCTCCCTCCACCAGCACTTCACCCAATGACCCTCAACTGACATGACCTCCCCATTAGAAGACCCAACACAAGACCCTCACTCAATACACCCATATTTGAAGGCCTTATAAACAGAAGAACATGACACTGATATCCCCTAAACTCCGCTGTAGATGTTACCTAGCCTGGTAACAAAACATTCAGAAACCAACCCACAAGCTCGGAAAACGAACCTTCAACCTCATCCAATGGTGGGATTCAAATATTTGAACAACTGGTTTTCTGTGTGGATGCCGCTTCTGGAAGTCCATTCTGGGCCTGGGCAACAAAAAAATTAGCTACCGGTTCTGCCGAAGTGGTGAGAACTGGCTGAATCCCACCAGTGCCCTCATCCTATATCCAAGCTAAAGATATTCACCACTATTGCATAGAACAGGATACTTATAAAGATTTCTTAGACTTTTAAGAAGAGATGATTGGCCATCTCTCAATGTTTATATAATTGGTTTTCTAGCACACTAAAAAGGATTGAAACTGATGATCCTTGTGGTTCCTTCCAGCTCCACAGTTCTATCATTTTAATGTTCCATAATCATCTAGATAAGTGAATAGACGACAAGGCTGGGAAATTTAAAAAAAAAACAGATGTTACAGAGTGGATTCTGTAGGGATCCTTTGTGAAGATGCCCACCCCAGTTGTGTCTGCTGTCAGGACAGTGATGGAAGACGAGCCCTCCAATAAAAAAATATCCTGGGAATTCATTCAAAATACAGACCTAATTAGGATCCCATGCAATTAGGAATTATGTAGCTATTAAACAGAGCCTTTTAAATGATGTGCATATATATATATATAAAGCCGGCCTGTCCATTTTAGGACATAATATGCTATACAGTATATAGTCTTTGTGAATACATATTTTTTTTGCATAAAGCTGCTTTTATTTGCTTTGGATCCTTTGACTCAGTAGAATCAAATGGAGTTTTCCAAGTTTTTCATTCACTAAAGTCAATCTTACTCAAACTATTGTTTAAGGACTGGAATAACACTGGAAATGGATTATAGCTATAGAGCCTATCTCTCTTTCCCTCCCTCTTTCCCTCATTATTGTACTTATTGATTGTTGCATCCAGATTCTTCTGGTTCTCTGGTTACCGTACCGATTAATGGACCCAGTTCGTGTTGCTCAGAGATGCTACACATGAACTCTCTTGCAGACCACTATTTCATCATACAACTGTGCCAAGGGATTTCACCAATTATTTACACTACAATATGAAGTCTGTTGCTAGGCCAACTCAGTGCAAAAGATTCTGTGGAACTGGCTGCATAATGAGAGTCTACAATGTTGGACATTAGTTAAATTGACTTTTGCTCTCTTGTTTCTGGGACTTCATTAGCAACAGAATTCAAGTTCTGATTTTCAGCATGTCATGAAAAGCCTTAGAGGAAAATACATTTGCAGTAATTTAAGAAGGCTCCCAAATCTGATACAGGGAGGCATCGGCTTACGACCACAACTGAGTCCAAAATATCTATTGCTAAGCGAAACAGTTGTTAAGTGAGTTTTGCCCTATTTTATGACCTTTCTTACCCCCATTTTTAAGTGAATCACTGTAGTGGTTAAGTTAGTAACATGGTTGTTAAGTGAAGCTGGTTTCTCCATTGACTTTACTTATCAGAAAGTGGCAAAAGGCGATTACACGACCCCGGGACACTGCAAGGGTCATAAATATGAGTCAGTTGCCAAGCCTCTGAATATTGATCAGGTAACCCTGGGGATGCTGCAATGGCCATAAGTGTGAAAAATGGTCATAAGTCACTTTTTTCAGTGCCATTGTAACAGTAACATTGTAACATTCTTTTAGAGAGTTGTTGAGGCCACCTGGAAGGTTATCTGTGTCCTCAAGGTCACCTGAGAAGTGCAAATGGGTGTGGAGCCTTCTTGGATAAACCTCCAAGTGGCCTCAATGACTTTCTAAAAGAATGCAAATGACCAGCTGTCTGCAAAGAGTACAAATCCTTCCATTCCCCACCATCTAGTCAGAGCCGAAGAAGCTTCTTGGATGAGAAGCGAAACATCTTCAGAGAAAAACAAGAAAATCCAGGTGCTTCGTGAAAAAGCATCTTTGGGACAACCATGACCTGAATGACTGAGAATCTCCATAGACAAATCTGAGTCAGTTGCCAAGTGTCCAAAGGGTGATCATGTGACCACAGGGGCACTGCAATGGCCAGAACTTTGAGGACCAGTTATAAGTACTACAAATTTAGCACTGCCACAACTTTGAGTGGTCGTTGAACAAGTCATTGGTTAATGAGGACTATTTGTGTATGCATCTATAAATCCTTTGCCAATGTGCTCAAGCTAGGTTCCTGTTGTGTTTTCGGTTCGTTGGCAATTGACGAAGAGACATGGTGAAAACAACAAGCTCTTTATTTCTCTCTCCTACAACCAAGCAAGCAGCAAAAGGCACGCAGGCCTTTTATAGTGCCTGAAACCCGGACAGTGTGAACCAATAGGAATATACTATTTTTGTGCCTTGCGCATGCGCACAAGGCTGGCGCCACCCTGTCTGGTCCCGGGCAGCTTTTGGATTGCCCAGGACCATTTGCAACAATTCTGAGCCTGCTTTCAGCTCTTGCAGGCTCAGGACACAACAGTTCCCTTATGCATATCCCTGTACCCTAGGAAATTCTTTCTATAATTCTTTTTTACATTCCTTCAAAAGGAGAATAGAAAATTTCAGAGCCAGTTCTGAAGCAGTGGAAGTTGTAGTTTCATAACAGAAATCACAATCAACTTTCTTTCAACATGAGCTTAGTCCTTTTGGTGATACATTTTTAATCAGACTTTTGCTGGACTCTTTTCTTAAGAAGATAAGGGGAGCCTTATGGGTCCTCTCAAAAATTTCAACGTCATTTCCTCACTTGGGGCCTTCTTGACAGTAACAGAGTTGCATGCTGCAAAGCAAGTGGAGGATAGCCGTTGTTCTGAACATTTTCTTGGAGCACAAAAATGACTCTTGTTATGATGATTGTCAGATTAGCTCCCCAGTTAAATGGCAGAAACTGGAAGTGCTGAAGGCCATTAAAATAAGGCTGGAAAATGTATTTCCCCATGAGATGCTGGGTTGCCAAGTCCTGCTTCAAATCTATTGCAAAATAAAATACCAATAGACAGGCAGCATGGATGAAAAAATTACAACTTGTGAACGTTAGAAATGCATACTGAAATATCATATTTTGTACAGGTTGGTATCTGAAAAAAAAAGTTGGCCTTCCACTCTAAAAAAGAGTTGAGCAATCTTCAATTCCTTTTTCATTGGTCTTTTCTTATATGTTGGTGTTCAGGTAGTTCTCGACTTACAACCATTCTTTTAGTGACCATTCAAAGTTACAACAGCATTGAAAGAAGTGACATAACCATTTTTCACACTTAGGACCGTTGCAGCCTCCCCATGGTCATGTGATCGAAATTCAGACTTTTGGCAACTGGTTCCTATTTAAGATGGTGGCAGTGTCCTGAGGTTTTGTGGGCATCTTCTGGCAAACAAACTCAAAGGGGAAGCCAGATTCATTTAACAACTATGCTACTAGCTTAACAATTACAATGATTTACTTAACAACTGTGGCAGGAAAGGTATAGGGCAGGGGTAGGCAATCCTGGCTCTTTTATGACTCATGGACTTCAACTTTAATACCACTCGACAATGCCTTGGTAAGGCCACACTTGGAATACTGCATCCAGTTTTGGTCACCACGATGTAAAACAGATGTTGAGACTCTAGTAAGAGTGCAGAGAAGAGCAACAAAGATGATCAGGGGAGCTAAAACATGCAAGGAACGGTTGCTGGAATTGGGTATGTCTAGTCTAATGAAGAGAAGGACTAGGTGTGACATGATAGCAGTGTTCTAATATCTCAAGGGCTGCCACAAAGAAGAGGGAGTCAAGCTATTTTCCAAGGCGCCTGAAGGCAGGACAAGAAGCAACGGATGGCTAAGGACTAATTGTATCTTGTTTATCTGTACTTAACAAATGTTTGGCTCAGGTGTGGCAGGAAAAAAAATTTCTCTGAAAGTTGCCAATTAACTGTTAAGAAAGCCATTAGGTATAATATTAATTATTCCAATGGAGTAGAAGCATTGATTACAATGAGATGGCCATAAGCATAAAAAATAATCATGAATAAAACATTGGTAGAATATTGGTGGGTGGATTGCAAATGGGAAAGCCCTTCTGTGTGTACACCAAGTGAGTTTGTGTTTGGCAGTGTGTTTTTTTTTTCAAAAGTCACACCGACATAGAAGAGTTGCGCTGATGAAAAAAGGGAGTGAAACAGAGAAGAGGGATTATTATCTTGACATATATTGTCGGCAATATTATCAGCATCACCCAAAGCTCTGCTCAGATTTCAAGGCTGTGGCATGAAATTAAGGGACTATTGTGGAATGCATCCCACCCACCCTGTTTCCCCCCCCCCAACATCACCAAATAAGATAACTTAAAACAAGATTAAGAAAAAGATATTTAAATGCCCTGTTAATTTTATTACCTTTTTTTTAGGACAAGGAAAAGTAGATGGTGTTTTTTCACTCAAGGGTCATATTTTTTTTTTTAAAGTATGGAATCAGGTATGGCTAGTCTGGAGAAGAGAAGGACTAGGGGTGACATGATAGCAGTCTTCCAATATTTGAGGGGCTGCCACAAAGAAGAGGGAATCAAGCTATTCTCCAAAGTGCCTGAAGACAAGACAAGAAACGATGGATGGAAACTAATCAAGGACAGAACCAACTTAGAACTAAGATGAAATTTCCTGACAGTGAGAACAATTAATCAGTGGAACGACATGCCTCCAGAAGTTGTGGGTGCTCCATCACTGGAGGTTTTTAAGAAGAGATTGGACAAGCATTTTTCTGAAATGGTATAGGTGCTCTGCTGGATAAGGGGGTTAGACTAGAAGACCTCCAATGTCCCTTCCAACTCTGTTATTCTATTCTATTAAGGTCACAGAAGCAATATTACTAAAGCCAACAAAGATGGAGATAATTTTATTTTCTCTAAAGCATCCTTTTTTCCCCTCTCCTTTCTTTCTTGGCATGTTCTTTTCCCCAACATGGAAAGGATTGTTGTTGTTTTTTAATCCAGAATCTTTTCTAGTAAGAAATAAGACCTCTTCAAGATGGAATTTTAAATAAGACTTAAGACTCAGGAAATGTTTTCAGGGCTGGACGGTGACCAGAATAACACAAATGACTTTCTCTTCTAGAAGTTGTTTTGAAAAATGATTGTCACCTCAGAATGGCCAGATTGGAGAAATCAGAATATTCTAGGATGCATATACCATTTGGAATGTCAAGTTCTGTGGCCGACTATTGACACCCACATGGTATGGGGGCCAAGGACAGCATTAATAATCCTTCTGTTCACATGAACATGCAGGGATGTGTGCAGGATATGGTTAAACAAAGGTCAATAAAAGCCTACAACTGTGATCAAAGCTCTGCCTGTTTTTGTTGTTGTTTTTTTATGTGGATATCATCTTGATGTCTGTTGGCCTCGGGTCTCTTGGAAAGATTAAAGAATCTTGCAAGAACCGGTACATATTTATGAGAACATGTGCCTGATTCCAGGATTCCATCTGTTGATAGATGGAATGCAGGCCCATTTGATATTTCCCATTTAAGACCCTAAGCTCTTTTTATTATAGGCTTGGAATTCAGAGAGGTATTTAATGCTAACCAAGGTTTAGGGTTAAAAGACTGCCATGGTCACCAACCCTGAGGCCAAGAGCACAGATTGTCTGAAACTGGAATTTATGGTTGACATTTGTGAGGTAGCTCCATTATGAATATCCTTCCATTCATTGTTTGTTTTGTTTTTTATAGGTTTTTTTTATAATTGATAAGGACATTGTGGGTTTTTTTTTTGTTTGTTTGTTTTGTTTTGTTTTTTTGGTTTAGTTGCCCAGAGTCTGGTGAGATGGGTAGCTATCTATATAATGATAGAGGATGAAAGAAAGAAAGAAAGAAAGAAAGAAAGAAAGAAAGAAAGAAAGAAAGAAAGAAAGAAAGAAAGATGATAGATAGACAGACAGACAGACAGACAGACAGATATAATCATTACAGTCTTCATAACCAATGGCGCTCTAAAAAACAGGGTTTCCTTTCTTCTGAGACCCCTATAATCACTCTTCAAATCTCTGATTATTTAGGAGAAAATTGTTCATGTCTATAGATCTGTACGTACTGAGACTTGAGAATTAAGGACAGTGCTTTTTTTGTAAAAACAAAAAAAGGTGCCAGACTCACACAGGTCATATAACCCGCTTTGCCTACCCTACAAGGTTCCATCCAAAAAAGGTGCCGGAACTCTGTTCTGGGCGTTCTATGACAAAAAAAAAGCCCTGATTAAGGATATTTGCTATTTTATTTACTCTTTGTAAGATACTTCTTGAAAGTTGGACCATAAGAAAGGCTGAGCGACAAAGAATTGAGGCCTTTGAACAATGGTGCTGGAGAAGACTCCTGCGAGTCCCTTGGACTGCAAGGCGTTCAAACCGGTCAGTCCTAGAAGAGATCAACCCCGACTGCTCTTTAGAAGGCCAGATCCTGAAGTTGAAACTCAAGTACTTTGGCCCCCTAATGAGAAGGAAGGATTCACTGGAGAAGAGCCTAATGCTGGGAAAGATTGAGGGCAATAGAAGAAGGGGACGACAGAGAATGAGGTGGCTGGATGGAGTCACTGAAGCAGCAGGCGTGAGCTTAAAGGGACTCCAGAAGATGGTAGAGGACAGGAAGGCCTGGAGGAACATTGTCCATGGGGTTGCGATGGATCGGACATGACTTTGCAACTAACAACAACAACAACAACAACAATCCTTCTGCTGTTCATATTCTGAAATAAAACTTAACATTGCTCATAGATAATGTCCACCAGGTTTGCATTGATTCTTAATGACCACACAGAGAGATTTTTCTCCAGGATGAATTATCCCCAACCGGGTGTTTCAGGTCCTCCAATGGCACAGCTTTTGTTCTTCTTCCTTGCTTTTGTCTTCTTTTTCTCTTTTCTTCCATCTTTTCCAACATTACAGACTTCTCCTGAAAGCGAGATCCTCGCGTGTCTTCAAACATGATAATCTGAGTCTGTCATTCAAGGAAGAACTCTGTGTTGATTTATTCTGTTATCCATTTGTTTGTTTTCCAGGCTGTCAGTGGAATTCTCAGGAGTCTTCACCGAAAAAGTGCTTACAGGGGCTTTCCAAATGACAAATGATGGCATGTATGTATAAAAAGAGAGAGCTGTCAGTTATGAAGCTGTGCTACCATCTTGCCGATTTTGACACCCTTTCCCGGAGAACTCCCTTCTTTTCACGAGAAAAGGTGACTCTAACTACAGCAAACGAGAAAAAAAATACAAATACACATCCATCCAATTAAAATTATGACTTAAAAAAAATGACTGAAGGAGATTGGCTTAAAAGTGACATGATTTAGGGAACATATGGTGGGTGCTCCAGCTTTCTGAGTGGCAAAATGTTATTTGCATTGAGCTTTCTGCAAAGAATGTTAAAAATTCACATGGGAAGAACTACATGGATTCTTTTTCCTCCTCCTCCTCCTCCTCCTCCTCCTCCTCCTTCTTCTTCTTCTCTCTCTCTCTCTCTCTCTCTCTCTCTCTCTCTCTCTCTCTCTCTCTCTCTCTCTCTCTCTCTCTCTCTCTCTCAATCTGGAGCATTATGAAAGAAATATTCCAAATTCAGTTATCTACCTGCAGCTCTTTCTGCTTCGAAATCTGCTCTGAAACAAACTCAGCTCTTAGTGAATTCATGGACACACTTGTGTAGTTTTAGGGATTTTTCTTTTCTCAATTATCAAACTAATTTACAGCCTTGAATTATTCTTGGGTGGCCTCCAATCCAAAAGCTAACAAATCCTGTTTAACCTGTGAAGATAAGCCAGTGTTGGCTACTAGGTTTAGTATTTTTTTGAATAGAAGAGAATATATCTAGCTCAGGGTTATGCTATGGAGTCTTTGGTGCTCTCTGAACTAGCTTGTTTGCTTGCAGACATTTCATTACCCAACTAGGTATCATTATCAATGTGAGTGAGTGTGGGGTTTGCTCCCTATGTACATGTGGTAGCTTGCCCTGCCACTTTTGCTGGGGATGTGATTCTTTCTTGGTGGTTCCTTTATTAGGATATTGTTCTCTGCCTGATTGTTTGTCTGATATTAATCGATGCTTATCTGGCTATGGGCTGCTGGGGGTGATGGGTTCTGCTCTTTTTGTCTCCTTCTTAGCTTCTTTGAATGATATGTAAATATGATTTATTTCTCTTGTGCATATTGATGATAGATTTGCCTGAATGCGAAGCCTCCAGGAATTCCCTAGATTTTTTTTATTCTAGGATGCTCATAGTGGAAACGGTTGAGTCTGTTCATGTGTTGCGAGATTAAGAAGTTCCCAGCTTGTCTTCTGGCTGCTAGTTGGTGTTCATGGATGTGGTCTGCTAATTTTCTGCCTGTCTGCCTACAAAGCTGCTGTTGCAGTTCTGTTTTAGACTTATTTCTATTCTGTAAGGAGCAATAAAATTACTGAAATGCGACAAAGCTTCTAAGCACTCTGGATCAATCCATACGATTGCTGAAACATTCGTATAACTTGCTTCCAAACATTTGCTGATACCACCTACAGGAGAGAGGGAGGAGGGAGGGGAGAGGGAGAGGGAGGGAAGGAGGGAGAGGGAGAAAGGGAAAGAGAAAGAGGGAGGGAAGGAGGAAGAGAGAAAGAGGGAGAAAGAGGGAGGGAGGGAGGGGAAGAGAAAGAGAGGGAAGGAGAGGGAGAGGGAGGGAGGGAAGGAGGGAGGGAGAGGGAGAAAGAAAGAGAGAAAGGGATGGAGAGAGAGCAGGGAGAAAGGCAGAGAAATGTATTAAAGTGATAAAGATCCTCCAAATCAGAGGAAAACCGCCAAGGCACAGCCTTATGATTAATGGTGCTGAAAGCAGCTGAGGTATCCAGTGACTTTATCCATTTCTTATCCCACATTATGATTTTTCTCTTATTGGCTTTATGTAAAAACATCATCAGTTTGGGAGACCTCGCTGATCCCACTCCTGTTCAGCTTTTGCAGCAAGTGGACAAAAGCTAACAAAGGCAGTATCCTGGCAACCAAGGGATTATATGGCAAAATTTGTTCCTCTAAGGCAGTGTTCCTCTACCTTGATAACTTTAAGATATGTTGACTTCAACTCCCAGAAATCCCTAGCTGGCATTAAAGTTGCCAAAAGTTGAGAAACACTGCTCCAAGGTGTGTCTTTGTGCTCCAGGGTGGATATTAACACACGTCAATGTGCACTGTGGCGTTAGATTTCCAAACGTACCCCTTCCTTTTGTTTTTCCTTCCAGTTTTTGCATTTATTCCCAATTTAAGCATTTATGGTTTTGCTTAGCAGCAAAGATTTTGGACTCAACTGTGATCCTAAGCGGAGGACTACTTGTGCTACATAATTTATCACAACTCAGTTTAGATGATTGTGAAAGAGAACTAGACAAAGTCATGAAGGGTTGGATGATCTATGATTACCAGACCCGATCACTGTTATCTAATTTTGGATTCACAAAGAAGCATGTCTTGAAATGCACTCTTAGTCTCCAAGGTGGAAATGGACTATATTTGTCCTTATTTGAGATCCTCCTGAATGTACTGAATGTACTAGATCAGTGGTTTTCAACCTTTTTAATGCTGTGACCCCCAACCGGTCGTAAGTTGAGGACTACCCAACCGGTTGTAAGTCGAGGACTTTCCCTGCCCGGGAGCGCCGCGCATGTGTGGTGCCGCCCCCTGCGCCGGCCGAGGCGTAGCTGGCAGGCGGCAGAGACGGTGCAGGCCGACCACCAGCTGGGCCACCAGCTGGCCCAGCCCAAGGGAGGTAAGGCACCCGCCGGGCCCCTCGCGTGCCAGCAACCCTCCCTGAGCCCGCTGGCCTCCCACCTCCCACCCCTGGCCCTCTTTTACTTACATTTCTAATAGTTGCTCAGCAGGGATGGGTAGAAACTTCCAGACAGCTCGCCTTCACTGCAGACAACTTGCAGCACCATTTGCAGAATGGGACTTTTGGCGGGCTCAGCAGGGCAGAGACAGCCTGGACAATTCCTATTGGCTTTTGAAAGCCAATTGAATTAGACTCTAATCTTCTGATCCAGAAGACCTCGTTTGTTCTCACAGCACTGTGTTCTCTACATCTGACATATACTTGCCAAATCACTATTGTATTTTTGCACTGAGTGCTAAATATGTAAAATGTGACAAGGAAATAAGATCTAAATACTAAGGCAGTAGTCAATGTGATGCATATAAATTGGCTGAAAATTGCCCAAATATGGAGCCCCAGACTGCCATAGTATTTTCCTTATCCATCTCCTTGGCATGGAAATTTCAATGACAAAAAAATTAATCATAGCTAGGAACATCTAACATTCTCCATTCTCTCATTCTTTAACAGATTTCAAACAATATTTGAACAGAACTACAGAATACTAAGCTGCTCTTTCCCTTTACTTTTTATCAATTGTTTTAATTAATACTTACAAAGTATTGTTTATTCTCTGATCATTAATACTTCTTAAGCCTTTTTCTACCGGATAATAAATCATTTTAGAGAATTGATCCACCCTTTAGAATTTCGGCTACAATAATACACGAGGAAAGGCTTGTCAACATTCAAGAAGAAATTAGGACAACATTTGGAATGGATAAATTTATTATTCTTACATGACAATATTACCTCAAGGATATCCTTTCTGATTATATTACTTTATTTAACAAATATGATATTTAGTCCTTTATTGCTTACTGTAAATTATGCAGAAGAAAGAAACTGAAGAATACTGGTTCTATTTTTAAGCATCGATACAAATATTTTGACCCTTTAAATGTACACTTTAAAGAAAAAACTCCAACTATAATATATTTCTAGTTATACAATTGTAAATATTTTTGTATGATACTTATTGCGGTACAAATTTAATAACATAACTAGATGGCAACGTATATTCAGTTATAAATATTGGACTGCATGAGAAATGAAGAGGGAATCAAGATTAATTTGGCTTAAAAGAGTGACTGGGTCCTGAAAAACCTGAAAACAGAACTGGGCTACTGAGGAACAAAAAGAGGGCCATAATATGTGCAGAGATAAAAAATAAAAATATTTACAAAGAAAAACCTGGGGTGAGAAAACAAAACTGAATATAGGGGAAAGAGTTACAAAACCTGGGAGTGGAGCAAAAGGAGGAATCAGCCTAGAATCCCTATGTAGCCACAAGCAAGTTAAATCCAATCTCCTTTGAATTCCATAGACCCTTATCTAACTCCTACCAGATGTTAACCTTTCATTGAAAATATTCTTTTTTTTATTGAAAAGTTTTATACAATATACATCCCAAGACCCACCCACCCCTACCCCCCCCATTTCCCAGAGCTGAGTATAGGGTTACAAATAAACAATCAAACTCTAAAAAAAAAACATTACCCAACCATACAAGTAACCAAGTCCATAACACACTTTAACTCCCTTATAACATAAATATAAACAAATTAAAAATAAACATAATAATATAAACAAATCAATATTGTTAAACCATACTAAAACTAATAAAAATTAAAAAAGAAACTATTAATAATACTCTAAAGTTTACTTATAAGCTAAATGAAACTTTTTAATCCCATATTTATTCTGAATATAATCTATCCATCTTCTCCAAATGAAATATATCTTTCTTATGAGTGATCCTTCAAGTAAGCAGAAATTTTTGCCATTTCTGCTCGTTGAGAATATTCTTCTGTACAGACATGGCTAGCAATAAGTCAGTGTGTGGCTAACAATAAAATAGATTAAAACAAATAAAATACATAATGTAAAATAAAGACATGTTGCAGCTGAGCTTCATAAATAACAGCTGAAACTAATGGGAAAGGAGGGGAGGAATGGAATAGTGGCTGTACAGGAATATTCTGTGTCAGGGCTATGCATGATTTGAAAATAATTTGGAAGGGCTTCAAAATTTGCAGGAGTATGAGCGCCCCAACTCTTGCTACTCATTAAAGCAAATTTGTCTTTTCTGAGACTTCTACTCGAGTCCTATAAATGATATTTGGATTTCTGCTTTGGCTGGGGGTTGGACCTGAAGACCTCCAAGTTATTTGCTTAAGAACCAGTTTGGTGTAGTGGTTAAGGCAACTCAGTTCTATTCCCACTTTAAGGGACAGTTGGATGACCTTGGGCCAATCAGTCTCTCAGCCCTAAGAAGGAGGCAATGGAATAAATCTCTAAAGACATCATCTTTTTTTACTGCTGCTGTAGCATTCTTAGGCCACTAGGGTTTTTTTTAAAAAAAGGTAAAGGAGTTCCTACGGATTTTACTCTGCTACTTGTTGCCGACTTTATGGGGCGGTGCTCATCTCTGTTTCAAGACACTGTACGAAGACATTTCCACGGTCATGTGGCCAGCATGACATTATAGAATGCTGTTATCTTCCCACTGAAACGGTATCTATTTATCGACTCACATTTGCACGCTTTCAAACTGCTAGGTTGGCAGGAGCTGGAGCGAGGACAGGAGCTCACCCATTGTGTGGTGCTTAGCTCTTGAACTTGGGCTGCTGGCTTTCCAGCTGACAAACCCAGTATCTTAATTGCTGAGCCACCACGCCACCCTCTAAGCCAGCAGCCCCGAACCATTTGGGCATCAGGACCGGTTCCGTAGAGAAAGGTTTTTCTGTGGACCAGAGGGGGCGTGGTTTTATGCGCTGCCTGCATCCTGCAGATGGGACTTTGTTTGTTTGTGCAGCCCGGTTTCTGGCATGCCACAGCTTGATGCCGGTCTATGGACTGGGGGTTGGGGACCCCTGCTGTAGGCAACTAGAGTTGTACTAGAATGATGATTTTTTTTAAAAAAAAAAAAGTTATGCATTCAAGTACAAAAAACCCCTGAAAAACAGAAACTGTTTTTTTTTTTTTTGTAAAAATTTTTATTTTCAACTTTACAATACATAACAATCTTACAAATACTTCAGATAAAAAATAAAACAAATTGATACACACCACATTCGGTCTTAAGAAGTTATAAAGCATGCGCAATCCCAAACTAACCACACACACACACACAAATTCTACAGCTGTCCAATCTCATTTAAATTTAGACTATCACACCATTATCATACCTGCATTTGTCTTCTCACCTATTAAATTACATTTGCCGGGAACACAGCCAAGCAACAACTTTTGGCAGTGTCCCTCTAAGGAACTTCTTTTGAAGAAAAAAAAAAAACCTTTAGTCACACCACTGCATTATTCCAGTTCGGAGAGGAAAACATCATACAAGCAATTTAAAAGATGTCATAGATTAGCCGGGAACAAAACCTGTAGTTAAATCTTTGAGGATTGGATTTATCCAAGAGAAGTCAAGTTCAAACCCGCAGAAGAATTCCTTTTTTGGATGGTTGACAAATGGTGGGAGAGAGGAAATCTCTTGTAAAGAAAATGTGAAAATCTCCTGAACGAAAGAGCCCCTTCTATAAAACCACCTGTCTTTTTTCACTTGTTAGGTAAGGAAAAGAGAGAGAGAGAGAGAGAGAAGAACAGAGGGAGGGCTCAGAGCCAAGAAAAGACCACCTTAAGCATTTTGAGGAGCTCATTATGTAAATGAGATGAAATCCATTAGACTAATTGCAGTAGTAGGGTACTGCATCCTCCAAGAGAACAGCTGCTTCTGTCTCTTTTTCCCACAATCTCAGTTCTTGATTTTGTTACTTTCTCAGGTTTTCAAGCAAGCTGTTTCCCTTTTGTCCTCTTACACTGCATTGTTAATGCCATTCTAGTTAAGGCCCAAACAACCAAGAACGACACAAGGAGTTTTCTTCAGAATAGTGTTTTTATTGTTATTCATCTGTAGACACACCAAAGAAACTATCTGCATCACCATCAGACATATTCTAGGAGAAGCCATGCTAGTGCAGTGGTTAGAATGGAGTATTGCAGGCAAACTCTGCCCACTGCCGGGAGTTCAATTCTGACCGCCTCTATAGTTGACTCAGCCTTCCATCCTTCCGAGGTAGGTAAAATGAGGATTGTTGGGGACAATATGTGACTCTGTAAGTGCTGTCGAGTGCTATATCAGTCTAAGTGCTATTGCTATTACCATAGTTATTCTGTGAAATGCTAGGGAGGGACCTTTTTTGCCTTCTTCCTGCATAGCAAAGATTCTAAGCTATGATGTCTCTTTGCTCTCTTTGCCCTCCCTCCTATGACTCTGGATTAGATTCCACAACAAATTCAGACATTTTAGTAAATCAATAAGCATTCTAAACACAGTAGTCATCATGACTAGAACTCAACATCAACTTATCTTTCGACTTCAGGTAAACATTTTTTTAAAAAAAAATTAACTGGAGTTTTTTGTTTGCAAGCTGACAGCCACAAAGTTGGGCTCTGATAGAAAGGGGTTAAAGCCTTATTATTCTCAGGAGAACCTTTGTGCTTTTTCTCAGCTTCTGTTGTCATTATGTATTGCATTTCAGAGATATAGGGAATGGATTTTCTGCTGTTGTGGTGGTGTGTCCTTTCGTGATTACCAAAGGAGGCTTGGAAGAAGTGAAATCCTGGGGTCAGATTACACATCCTTGCCTTAAAGAAAGTGACACAATTGCCTTAGGTGGCCTGTTCTGGAAAGAATCAATGGTTATGGTCTGTGCCAATTGTCCTAGGCAGCCTAGAACAGGTTCAGGAGAAGACACCCCAAGAACCTAATTCTGTACTTCCAGGTCCAAAAGATTCGGACCTTGACCAGACAATTCCTCTACCCAACCCTCAAGAAAATCATCATCAGACAGACAAAGGCCAGAAAAGAGATCCAGGAGTGCAAACCAAGCAATGCTGTTTGTTGTAGAAAACAAAGTCTGGCCCTAACCTGTGGTCAGGCAGGGTCAGAAACTTCCGGTACTTTGTGAGCAACCTGGATATAGCAAAGGCTGCTGGAACAACATCAGTCCTTGAAGGCCTCAACTTTTAGCTACAAAACCTCACTGACATTTGACTTTGGCTCAACCCCTGATTTCCCAATTCATTTACTCTTTTGTACCCTGTTCTCCCAGTGTGCTTGTTTTTGTGCTCTAAACATGGACTTAGCTTGTTTTTGTGTTCTGAACGTTATGACCATTAGATTAGCTTGAAAGATTTATTATGGCAGTAACCCAGACAACATTCTTCCATTCCTGAATCTAGGACACCGTGGAAGTAGTGTTCCTCTCTTTTAAAAGTCAGAACTGAGTGTATCACACAACCTACTCCTTTCCCCAAACACATACTATTCTGATTTGATAGCGTTGTTCCAGTATTTGAGAGGCTGTCACAAAGATGAAGGGGGCAAACTATTTACCAAAGCACCAGAAGGCAAGACAAGAAAAAATGGATGGAAACTAACCAAGGGGAGAAGCACCCTGGAACTGAGGAGAAATTGTCTAATGGTGAGAACAAACAACAAGTGGAATGCCTTGCTTTCAAAAGTTGTGGCTACCTCATCACTGGAGGTGTTCAAGAAAAGACTGGACAGCCAGTTGTCTGAAATTTTATAGACAAGGGGTCTTCAAACCTGGCCCTTTTATGACTTGTGGACTTCAACTCCCAGAATTCCTCAGCCAGAGTGCCTGGCTGAGGAATTCTGGGAGTTGAAGTCCACAAGTCAGAAAAGGGCCAAGTTTGAAGAGCCCTGGTATAGACTCTCCTCCAAGGTCCCTTCCAACTCTCTCATTCTATGTTCTATGCTGCCTAAACTTGTGGAGCAATCTCATAGGTTTGCTAAAATAAGAGCCAGCTTCTTGAACCATTAACTTCAGTGGATGACTTGGGAAAAGGGAGCTAAAGTCTTAGGCCAGTGATGGTGAACCTTTTAGAGACCGAGCGCCCAAACTGCAACCCAAAACCCACTTATGCATCGTTGGGTGCCAGGTGGCCGTGGCCCATTGGGTGGGCGTGGCCCATTGGGTGGGCGTGGCCCATTGGGTGGATGTGGCTGCGGTGGTAACAGCAGACTGGGCGGGACTAAAAAGTTCAATCAATCAATTCCAATTTTGCAAGATCTTTTTTTTCCCCACGAGAAGTTGAAATTGACTGATTGATTGAACCTTTTTTTTTTTTACACAGCGGTGGAGGCCTAAAGCAAAAAGGTTTTATAAAACCCAGCTGAAGGCCTAGGACTGGGGCGAGGGCGCACGTGCCCACAGAGAGAGCTCTGAGTGCCGCCTCTGGCACCTGTGCCATAGGTTTGCCACCACTGTCTTAGGCTATGTTTGTATAGGCAGCAAATATCTTGGGTCAGACTCGGCCTTTGATATCCTTGAATAAGGGATAGAGCACCTGGCTTTCAGCAGAAAACATTGATGCCTGCTTCATGAGGGATGTCTCCAATTCTTATACAGGTAGTCCTCAATTTATGACCACAATTGAGTCAAAACTTTCTATGGCTAAGAAATTAAGTGTGTGAGACATTTGTTAAGTGAGTTTTGCTCCATTTTACAACCTTTCTTGCCACAGTTGTTAAGTGAATCACTGCAGTTGTTAAGTTAGCAATGTGGTTGTTAAGTGAAACTGGCTTCCCCGTTGACTTTGCTTGTCAGAAGGTCGCAAAAAGTGATCACATGATCTCGGGACACTACAACCATCATAAATATGAGTCAGCTGCCAAGCATCTGAATTTTGATCACATGACTGTGGGGATGTTGCAATAAGTGTGAAAAACGATCCTAAGTCACTTTTTTCAGTGCCGGTGTAACTTTGAATGGTCACTAAATGAACTGTTGTAAGTCGAGGACTATTCTTAATGATCTCTGTCTCACTCTAGGGCATTGCATTATTAAAATATCCATATCTTTCTGTCACCACAAAACAAACCTTGGTTGAAGTTGTGGATGTTCCATCACTAGAGGTTTTTAGGAAGAGACTGGACGGCCATTTGCCTGTTTGAGCAGGGGGTTGGACTAGAACAGGGCTTTTCAACCTTTTCACCCATTGTACCACTTTTAGGATATGGCAATATCTGAGTACTAGCAAGGTGTCAAAAACTTGATGACCAGAAAAAAGAAAAAAGTGATGAAGTACAGATAGTCCTCGGCTTACAACAGTTCGCTTAATGACTGTTTGAAGTTACAATGGCACTGAAAAAAGTGCCCCCCAAGCCACAGCCAAGCAAGACACCTGCTGACCACCCAGCAGTGTTCTTCCTCCTGTCTGTGAGCATTTCTGTTGAGGATTGGAAGAGGGGGTGGGGTGGGGGGTGTTTGGTTTTTATTCCCCCCATCTGCTGGGTGGTTGCAGCAGGTTTTGGTCACTTCACATGACCCTGGGACACTGTGACCATCATAAATATGAATCAGTTGCCAAGCATCTGAATGTAAATCACAAAATCCTGGAGATGCTGCAACATTCCAGCTGATTGGTGCTTCTTCTGGGCTCAGCAGAAGCCCCAGGATCAGTGCTGAGCTCCAGCTGGAGCCTGGCACTGATCCTAGTGCTTCCACTGAGCCCTGACAGCCCCAAAGAAGCACCGATCTTGATGCTTCCACTGAGCCCCGACAGCCCTGCAGGTCCAACCATCTCTCGCTCAGGCTTCTGCAGTGCTGCCACTGGTTCAGCTCATTTCCCTCCCCCACTACCACTTTTCTGGTATGGTCACATACCACCTGCCAGGTGCCAATGTACCACAGGTGGTACCCGTACCACTGGTTGAAAAGCTGGACTAGAAGACCTCCAAGGTCCCTTTCAACTCTGGTATTCTGTTATCTGGCACAAGGGGAAATAGATAATTCTTTGCCAACAGCCACCTATATATTGGATGGTTACATTAATGGGATCGTTCTCTGTACAAAATCTTCTAAAGCCAGAGGATAAATATGAATGGAAAAACTTTCTCATTTCTGGCAAGACTCCATTTTTCTGGATCCTTGAATATGTCATTTATGGCCGAATCTTGGTCATGTTCCATGCTGTTGTACAGAGAGGTAGAGATATCGACCATATTTCATTTTTATATAATAATTTTATTGAAGTTTAAAAATGCAACACTTTCTTTTATTGAAGTACAGAATGGTGCTTTTTTTGCTAGCCTGATCAACCCTCCTTTGCCTGCTCAGGTAGGAGTCTGTCTGGTAATGCCAGAAGTCGCTACTCATTGTCTGTCTGCTGTTGTAGAGCCAGCATTGCCAGCTCGTCTTTGGCATCCTCCTCTGACTCCAAATCAAACTTCATCATGATCCAGGTAGTCCTCGACTTATGACCTCAATTGAGCCTAAGATTTCTGTTGTTAAATGAGAAGTTTGTTAAGTGAGTGTTGCCCCATTTTACGACATTTCCTGCCTCAGTTGTTAAGTGAATCACTGTAGCTGATAAGGTAGTAACCCGGTTGTTAAGTGAATCTGCCTTTCCCATTGATTTTGCTTGTCAGAAGGTCACAAAAGGGGATCTCATGACTTGGGACACAGCAATGGTCATAAATATGAACCAGTTGCCAAGTATCTGAATTTTGATCACATGATCATAGGGGTGCTGCAAAGGTCGTAACTGTGAAAAACAATTATAAGTCACACTTTTCAGTGCTGTTATAACTTTGAATGGTCATTTAAACTGCCCAGAGGTTGTTGGGAAGAGCTACAATCTGTAAGTTAAGAAGGAGGAGGGTGGAGGAGGAAAGTAGCTGACCCCCTGCTGATTGGACCTCCATTGCATTTAAACTGTCCAGAGGTTGCTGGGAAGAGCTACAATCAGCCATTTGTCTGAAATGGTATAGAGCAGTGCTTCTCAACGTTTGTGTGACGGCGACCCCCGTCACACAAACGTTCTGTGCATGCGCGGCGGCACGCACATGGGGGCGGGCCCCCATGCACGGCGCACATGCGCAGCGCCCCCATGCGCAGCGCACATGTGCGGAGCGCCCCCACGCGTGGCGCCCGTGCATGGCATCCCCCATGCACGGTGCGCATGCATGGCCGCCCCCATGCGCAGTGCGCATGCACGGCCGCCCCCATGCGTGGTACGCATGCACGGCGGCGCCCCATGCGCAGCACACGTGCACGGCACTGCGGAAAATGGTGGATCGCCACCTTTGGCGACCCCCGAAAAATGGTCGATCGACCCCAAATGGGGTCGCGACCCATAGGTTGAGAACCGCTGGTATAGAGTTTCCTGCCTGAGCAGGAATTTGGACGATGATCTACAAGGTCCCTTCCAACTTTATTGTTGTTGTTGTTGTTGTTGTTGTTGTTGTTATTATTATTATTATTATATGAACTCTTGTAAGTTGAGGACTTATAATATCCAAGGAAGGCACCTCTGAGCCTTAGCTTTCCTGAGTTCATCTTTGCAGATTCAGGCTATTTGCTAGCATTGCTAGTTACTGTCTCTTTTTCCATTTTTTATTCTTGTACTTTTTATCTCTCAGTTTATCACAGAGTTCTTTACGCAAACATATTGGTTTCTTTCTCAGTGATAATGTGCTACATTGGGCTTTTATCATCTCATTTTTCAGTTTCCCAAGCTTCTTGCGTTTTTTTTCCCTTTAAAGATTTCCATCCATGGAATCCTTCCCAGGTTTGTTGACATCACTTTTGTCAAAGTCCTAAAATCTGTCTCCTAAAAGATCTGCATAGCCCTAATATTTCTCTGTGGCTATCAGTGTGTGTTTGTATGTATGTGGTGGGTGTGGATTTAGGAGATCAGAATAGAGAGGGAGAGGGAGAAAGAGATAGAGAGATACATACATAGAAATACAGTACATAGATAGATACATAGAAATGGAGGTGGAGATGATAGAGAGGGAGAGAGAGGGAGAGAGGTGAGCGTGACACACACACACACACACAGAGAGAGAGAGAGAGAGAGAGAGAGAGAGAGAGAGAGAGAGAGAGAGAGAGAGAGAGAGAGAGAGAGAGACATATAGAAATGGAGGTGGAGATGATAGAGAGGGAGAGGAAGGGAGAAGGATGAGACACATAAAGATACATAGAGATAGAAAGATAAAGAGATATATAGAGATGAGGATGGAGATGATAAAGAGGGAGAGGGAGAGACAGAGAGAGATAAAGCAACTTTAAAGTCTCTCAGTGCTCTGGACTAACAATTAAACAAAAGAAAATAGTTTGGATGTTTTTCAAAAATGCTTCAGCTGAAGAAGGGAGCCTACAGCATCTTGATTGGCCCAGCAAAAGAACAACTGCTTTACCCTCCACATCACTGCAAAGTGTTGCCCTTAACAGCTGTCACAGGGCATTTATCACACTTATTATGACAGGAGTATGGTACAGGTGATGGTTGCCATAAAAGGGTGCTTGGGTAGGCCACAAGCACAGGTCTTCTGTTTACAAATTAGGATGTAATGTCACCAGAGAAAATGTTTTTGTCTGACAATATAAATGCTGTCATTGCTTACGTCAACCTGGCAATTTCTGCTGCATTTAAGCCAGAGTACCAAAATCTTTTCAGAAGTGTGCAATAAAGTTTGCTCCTCCCAAAAAGCCTGTCCTAAACTGATTTATAAGGGGAAAGCAAGAACACATATGCATTAAGACAGAGTGTGCAGAAGAACTTAATATTAGGGAACCTTTGATTTCATAAGGTATCTCGATTAGAAAAAGTGTGTGCAAATACACATATAAAGACTAACAGGCAAAAAATATAAATTAATGTAGAACTAGGCTGAAACAAAACCATTAGGATCATGATAAATAGAAAAACAAAAACTGAAGATTTATGCATCTCTTATTTGGATGTTTGGTATAAAAAAAGATGAAAAGAAAGAAAAAGAAACTGAGTGTGTGTGTGTGTGTGTGTGTGTGTATATATATATATAAAAGGTGATCAACCGTCCTCCTTTTGGGAGGACAGTCCTCCTTTTTTGAGTTCTGTCCTCCCTCAAAAAGTGTCCTCCTAAATGTCCTCCTTTTCCATATACCGTCCTCCTTTTGGGAGGACAGTCCTCCTTTTGGGAGTTCTGTCCTCCAAATGTCCTCCTAAATGTCCTCTTTTTCTATATTTGAAGACTTATCTGCAGGGCTTTCTTTTCCTCATAGAATGCTCAGAAGGCGTTCCGGGACCTTTTTTTGATGTTTTTTTTTTCAACTTTTGCCTGAGCTGTGCTACTCCCCCATTGGCTTTCGAAAGCCAATAGGAACTGCTGCTGAGTGCGCCAAAACACCTGGGCGGCAAATTTTGCACGTGCAAGTTGCAGGAACTTTGCACCCCTCACTGCTACCCAACTACACCATCTCCTACTTAGTTCTGCAGATAGCTGGAGGAGACTGGAGCAGTAAGTTTCTCTTGATCTTCCCTGTTCAGTTCTACACAGGGATGCACAGGGTAGGCGGTGGTGCTGGGGGGTGCCTGGGGGGTGGCTGCAGGGCCGGAGCCAGCACAGCTGGTGCCTTGCAAGCTGCGGGGCCGGCTCTATGGGGATGCGCAGGGTGGGCAGTGGTACTGGGGGGCGGCTGGGGGGGGCAGCTGCAGGGCTGGAGCCGGGGCAGCCGGTGCTTTGCCTTTGCGAGCTGTGGGGCCAGCTTTACGTGGATGCGCAGGGTGGGCGGTGATGCTGGGGGGCAGCTGGGGGGGCAGCTGCAGGGCTGGAGCTGGCGCCGCTGGTGCTTTACCTTTGCGAGCCGTGGGGCCGGCTCTACGGGGATGTGGTGGGCGGTGGTGCTGGGGGGCGGCTGCAGGGCCAGAGCTGGCTCGGCTGGTGCTTTGTGAGCCACGGGGCTGGCTCTCCATGGCAGGGCAGTGGTGCTGGCGGGGCGGCTATGGGTGGGGGCGTGGCAGGCAGTTGACCTTCCATGGGCTGCGCCAGCTGGTGGTCTATGCAGTGCTGACCTGCGCTGCCACCACCTCACCCTGCGCACCTACATGGCCATCCTGGATTACCTGGCTCACAACACCTGCCTCTGCCGCCCACCCCCGCGCAATCCAGCCGTGTAGATTTTTGGACAAGTGAGAAATCGAGATTGAATGTTGATACTTTAGCTGCAGCACTTGCTGTAAAATTCAATATGAAGGATATTTCTTGTTCAGATATTTCCAATATATTGTTAGAAAATGATACATTGACAAATATATTCATTCAATGGAAAAGTACTCATTTAAATAATTAATAGGCATGTAAGCATAATTACAATATAAAATGTTATTGTTACAAATGGTTTTTATTATGCATTTATCATATTATAGTGTATTCTGTATTATTGTTGCAATAAATACAATGTTTCTTTTATTTACGATATTTTTTCTTCAATTTATTCGTGTCCTCCTTTTTTTGTAAAAAAGTTGGTCACCTTAATATATATATATAATATATATATTTTCACGGGTGTTTGTATGTAGGTCTTTGGTTATTCGGGTTTTCTCCCGCGTCAAATTGGAAGTGTCTTGGCAACATTCCGACAAAGTCCCATTCGTCTTCTTCAGGCTGGTGTTTTCGGCTTCTTGCTTCTAGGAGCAATGTGTGATCATAGCTGTTTCTTCCTTTTAACTGCTAGTGGGGGTATGAACTGATTGGATGGGAGCTTGGCTGTGTTCTGATTGGGTGGAGGTGTGTTGTGATTGGTTAGGGGCTTGGCTGTGCTCTGATTGGATGGGGGTTTGGCTGTGCTCTGATTGGATGGGGGGGTGTTCTGTTTGGGTGGGGACTTTGTTGTGCTCAGGTTAGTCTGAGTTGCAGGGGGGATGTGAGATGGTGAGCTGCATTGCTGTTGTTTGGCTTCGCGTTCGTGGTCGTGCCTCATCTTCATGGTGGGTGTTAGTTTGCTTCATGTATGGATTGGAGAATAACCCAAATAACCAAAGACCTACATACAAACACCCACGAAAACCTCAGAAAACATGCTCTGATATGCTGATTGAAATACAACTAGCCAGCAAATGCCATACTTTCCAGAAAATAAACAAACAAGCAGTAATACTAGATAGGATTCAAGGTGCAGGCTATGCAAAGAAGTCTCAGAGACAGATATACCGATGTACAGGCACATCTGGATTGTGTATGGGCTAGAGTAGACCCTCTCAAATTCAGATGGGAGATTCCCCCAAAAGGTCATGCAGAACAAGAGGGCTAAGATTTTGTGAGATTTCCAGATTCAGAAAGACAGGCAAGTACTAGTCAATCAACCAGACATCATGATAGTAGACAAGGATCAGAAGACAGCATTAACAACAACAACAACAACAACAACAACAACAACAACAACAATATAATAGGTATATGTATAGGTATATGCAGTGATTTTTTTTCCTAAAAAAAAAAAGGTGCCAGAACTCACACACGTCATACAACCTGCCTTGCCTACCGTACAAGGTTCCATTCAAAAAAAGGTGCCAGAACTCCGTTCTGGGCATTCTATGAGAAAAAAAGCCCTGGGTATATGTATATGTATGTGTATATGTATATGTATATGTATATGTAACGCTTGGAGAGGAAATAATGCAAATTAAACTGTAATTTTACCGTGGTAATAGAATCAATGAATCACAATATGAAGGAATCATATGGCCCTTCACCCACACAACACTACTTTAATTCTTGTTCCAGAGATTAGTGTTTAAAGGCATATTTTATAAATGTGGATTAATATGGGTACTGTGGTACCTACCAAAAGTAGAGAAGATTCACCAATCTCTACTCCAAATTCAAGAAGACTTGAGACTTCTAATAAAATCCCATTTTATGACCTGTAGACCCTATTCTGGGTAGAATCAAGGTAAGCTGAGAATTTACTGGCCAGATGCCCTTCTTGACACCTATGCAGAGCTGATAGCAGTAATTTTCTCTTTTTGCCCTGGGAGAGAAACTTCTACCACTATCTAGGATTGAACTCCCAACCTTCCGAGTGGGAGGCGAGCATCTTCACCACTAGGCCACCACACACTCTCACACTGAGACTCCTAATATTTGTTTCTAATTTCAGCTATTCATCATAATTCCTGTAATACACATACTTCCTGAGCTTGACATTTCTGATCAAACCCAGCACAAAATAAATTGTTTCATTTATTCAGTTTGCTTTCTCTAACGATTGTCCACTTATCCAGGCACAGTTGCATCTGAATAGTCTTTCCCAAAGGAAAAAAAAAATACCTGCTTAAATGTGTTCGGCAACTCTTTCAATATGCAAATCATTTTATTTTATTTTATTATTTTTATTATATTTGGAAGCCTCGGTATTTTCCTGCAAGTGTATAATCAGAAGAAAAAGAAAATGAAGCAAATGGGCTGCAGTCCAAATTGCATTTAAGAAGAAATAAATCCTATTTCATTGTTGATCTTTGCAGGTTCTGCTCATCAGGGTTTTTTTTTTTTTCTTTCCTATTTACAAAATTATAGATTTGGATTATTTCAAGGCAAAATTCCAGGAGAAAAGAAAACATTACATCAGTGTTTCAACATGCAGAACAACTATGCCGATATCATATAAAACACAATCCTACCGGAAAAGAAGATAAAAATCAAGCTATTCCTTTTCTTCTAGTGATTTTTCTATTTTTTCTTATTTTAAATGCAAATCACTCAAGATGAAATAAGATGAGTTTACAGGAAAGTCCAATTGTGTTTTGGGGGAGGGTGTAGAAAATTACGGTGGGTAATATCCAGTCTAGCTCTCAGACTCCATGCCAATCAATCCTTAGATAAGAACAAGCTTGCACATCTCTACGTTGAGCTAACAAAAAAATACAGCTTGATGTTTGTTCATTCAACATCAGCAAATATTAGAACTGTGAAGTGGCAAAAAGTGACAGAAAAGCAAGTAGAGGGAGAGAGAGACAAAAACAGGCAAGGATTTGCATTATCCATATATATATATATGGATAATATATATCAAAAGGGTAGTTTTTGCAGATAACTCAAATGAATTTGAACTAAATATATTCCCTACCATTATTTCCATGGGGAAAAAATCTACCTTCCCTGAAACCAGCCACCCCCTTTGGGACTATCAGTGCCAAATACTCATAAAGCTGGATCCGATAGCTCTGGAAAGCTTTGTGCTGTGATACAACTAAATAGCTGATGTGAATTCTTGCTTGTTCATAACTTTCCCTGCCCTTGCTTTGGCCTGTCTCTTCAGCCCTTTTCGCCAGTTAATCAGTCTTGATCTTTGCTGATGTTAAATAAATAAACCTCAAACTTTACTTTTTTGCTAGTGGAACTAAGCGGTTGTGCAGGCTCTGCTTTGATCTGGAAGTCAGGATCGACTGAGAGTCATCTGCTGGGTGCAAACAAAAGTGGAAATTGCTCACCGTGTGCATTCCGACCAACGTTTAGAATTGTTTACCCATGATGACGACGTTGTCCCTTTTGCGTGCGGTGTGTGTTTTGTTTGCTGTCCCTAGGCAACTATTGAAAAGTGAGTTATGGAGTTGGAGAAAGACCCGGCGAATTCTATGGTTTTATTAATAGGCGAATACTATATATATATATATATATATATATATATATATATATATATATATATATTCGTAGATTTTCACAGGTATAGGTATGCAGGTCTTGGTGTATTCGGGTCTTTTCCCATGTAAGATTCCTGCCAAGATACTCTCAATCTTACACGGGAAAAGACCCGAATACACCAAGACCTGCATATATATAATATATATATATATATATATATATATATATATTATATATATATATATATATATATATATATATGTATATATATATATTACTGATAGTAATAGGCAATATATATATATATATATATATATATATATATATATATGTTTTCTGAGGTTTTCGCGGGTATTTGTATGTAGGTCTTTGGTTGTTCGGGTTTTCTCCCACGTAAAATTGGAAGTGTCTTGGCGACGTTTCGACGAAGTCCCATTCGTCATCTTCAGGCTGGTGTTTTCAGCTTCGTGATTCGAGGAGCAATGTGTGGTCTTAGCTGTTTCTTCCTTTTAACTGCCAGTGGGGGTATGAACTGATTGGATGGGAGCTTGAAGAAGAAGCATGAAGATGAGGCACGTCCACGAACACGAAGCCAAAAAATAGCAAGGCAGCCCACCATCTTAAACCCCCCTGTAACAAGACACTTCCAATTTTACGTGGGAGAAAACCCAAATAACCAAAGACCTACATACAAACACCCGCGAAAACCTCAGAAAACATATATATATATACTGATAGTAATAGGCAGTAGTGGGATTCAAATAGGTGAACAACCAGTTCTCTGTGTGGATGCCGCTTCTGGAAGTCCATTCTGGGATTGGGCAACAAAAAATTAGCTACCAGTTCTGCCGAAGTGGTGCAAACTGGCTGAATCCCACCACTGGTAAATAGGCACCTTGGATGCCATGCCAAAACAACCAGACACCACTTAAATACCTTTGTTCTTGAAGCAGTTTCACAAAATGCTCTACCATGGCCTCTGCGGCCTTCGAAAACGGTGGAAAGCACAACCTGTTCACGTGGTGATTTTTGAAGGCTGGGGAGGACACACAACTTGCAGAGGGACCAAGGCTGCACAAGAGCACACCCTATTCTTACATACCCTCTGAAAATGCAGGCTTTCAAGAATAGCTGTTGTCAAGTATTGGCAAACGTTGGTGTGTCACTCCAAACATGGTAGCATGTCATCTTTGACACATATCATAGGTTATCTGTCAGTGTCCTAGGTTCTTGGGAAGAACTGGCAAAAATGTGACATCACATTATTGTCCTATAATAACAGGGACAAATGGCTGTGTTTTATGAACAAGATTTTCAGCTTTTCCATCTTCTAGACAGGTAGTCCTCGACTTACGACCACAATTGAGCCCAAAATTTTATGTTGCTAAGCAAGACATTTGTTAAGTGAGTTTTGCCCCATTTTACAACCCCTTCTGCACCACAGTTGCTAAGCAAATCACTGCAGCTGTTAAGTTAGTAACATGATTGTTAAGTGAATCTGGTTTCCCCATTGACTTTGCTTGTTAAAAGGTCACAAAAGAGGATCACATGATCCTGGGACATCATAAATAGGAGCCAGTTGCCAATTGTCTGAATTTTGATCATGTGACCATAGGGATGCTGCAATGTTCGTAAGTGTGAAAAATGGTCATCAGTCACTTTTTCAGTGCTGTTGTAATTTTGAACAATCACTAAGCAGATGGTTGTAAATCGAGAACTTCTGTATATATTTAAAACTACAATCTGGAAATATTCTGGTTGCATGTAATATTAGTTTGCCATTTGCATGAATGTCACAGGGTTAATATTCTCATTTAGGTTGAACATGACAACTCTCATAGTATGAGAAAGGGTTAAAAAAAATTGTGATTAAAATCTCTGTTAAGCTTGTCCTAGCTGGAAGGCATTCTTTGCATAGCTTTGCAGAGAGCATAATTTTCCCCTCAAAAAGATGAAATCAGGAAGAAGTCTACCAGAAAAGACACATCTTCTTGCTTTTAAGGGAGCTGTGTTTACATGCTGGAAGCAGAATTTCTCCTTTTAAGCTCTGACTTCATGATTCAGATATAAATATGTTACTCAAGACAATGGCTTGCAAAGTGCCATGCAGACCTTCTTATGAATCCACCACGGATTCCTTTTCTTGCCAGTTTCTATTTGAAACATTCATTAAAAGGAGCTGCGTCCACATATGTGCACTTGACCAAATGGAAAAAAATGTTATTAGACTCTTCAGTCTACTAATGTATCTTTTTTCAGGCATATTCGCACACACTCCTGCTTTTGAAAAAAAATAAGCAGGCTTTTTCAAATTGCCTATTTGGGTATGTTATATTCAAGAAGTTTACATCTGGGCAAACTGCAAAACCAGATCCCCTTACATGCTGTATTTGTTTCTCCCACCATCACTAAAATGAAACACACACCTTCTCTTCCACTTTCTGGAAGTCTACACTGTGATGTGCCATTTTTGTATTATTCTGCCTTCTCTCCCTCTCTCTCTTTCTCTCTCTCTCTCTCTCTCTTTCACACACACACACACAGACACACACTCACACATACTCACACACTACACACATACACAGACCGACATGGACACAGCACCACAAACACACACACACACACAGAGAGAGAGAGAGAGAGATACAGCACGCAACAAACACATGCACACACTTTTTTCTCAAACCATCTTTTAGAAGCAAACCTCACCATGTTGTGGGAAATTGTGAATGAAAGCAGACAGGCAATTCGTTCTGCATCATATTTAATTCATTGAACACTAAGCTACTGCCATATTTTGCTAATAGGTATTTTTATTTCTGTATTCCACTATATACAGCTTATGAATTTGAAGTCAACTTAGGATTCTTACTCAAGGCAGAAATAGCCAGGCCCAAATTATTCTACTTTGGACAAATTCTGTGAAAACCCAGCTCTCTGGAGAAGACTCTGATGCTGGGAACGGTAGAAAGAAAGAGGTTAATCAGCAACAAGACAGTTTCAGTTTCAGTGGCAATGGGTTAGTACCAGAAGACCAGTTTAGGGACAGACCTCATGGAGAAAATCTTTATCTATCTATCTATCTATCTATCTATCTATCTATCTATCCATCCATCCATCATCTATCTATCTATCTATTCATCCATCCATCATCTATCATCTCACCGGCTCAAGGTTGACTCAGTCTTCCATCCTTCCGAGGTAGGTAAAATGAGGACCCAGATTGTTGGGGGCAATGTAAAATATATATATACATTGCTTACTGGTGTACACCGCTTAGAGAGTGCTTGCACTTAAAGCGGTATATAAGTCTCATAAATAAATAAATAAATAAATAAAATCTATCTATCTATCTATCCATCCATCCATCAATCATCTATCTATCTATCTATCCATCCATCCATCCATCATCTATCTATCTACCTATCTGTCTGTCTGTCTGTCTGTCTGTCTGTCATCTGTCTGGCTGCTAGGAATAGAAAACAACTTAATGACACATAATCAATCAATCAATTTGTGGGGGTTTTCTGATCACTTACACACTGTCTATAAATGTGCAGGGCTGTTTCCTCAACATTTTCTCCCCCAAAATTTCCGATTCCTGACTTCCCTCTGATTTGGCACCAGTATGAAGTCAGATCAGAGTGAGGGAAGTGAAGGAAATGATTTTTGAAAAGGGAATCGCAAAAGGCAAGTCACTTTAGCTTTTCCCCTCATCCTTGGGGGAAAAAAAAAAGCTGGATTCAAACAACAAAAATACTGTACTACTAAAAATATTTCTTAGACCAGGGGTTCCCAACCAGTGGACCAGTACCGGGCCGGGCATGCCAACAACCGGTCCACACAAACAAGCAAAGCCCCATCCATGAGATGCAGGCAGCACACAAAACCACACACCCTCCGGTCTATGGAAAAACCTCTCTCCACCGAATCGGTCCCTGGTGCCTAAAAGGCTGGGGGTCTCGGTCGTAGACTACAGAATTGGGTATTAGTCATACAAAAATAGATTTTAGAACTTAATGGGGGCAGCCCACATTTTCAGAAAGGACATTTGTCAATGTGTGCTGTTATTCCACAAGATAATCCAGCATCTTAAAGTAAGCCAGAACCCAACGAGTCCCCTAGAGTCAGATTTTAAGATTACAGTTTTTATAATTCCGAGCCTTTATGGCCATCAGGAGGGAAGGGGCTATTGTTGAGGGAAAAACGATCTGCTTTGTTTCAAGTTTTAAGCAGTAGAAAAGACCCTTTCCTGAACGCCAGGAGAACTGCAGTTGAGAATCCATCAACTGCTCCAAGAGACAGTCTTTTCCAAGATTCCTGGGGATTTTCTTGGATCAGTGCCCTTCAAATCAGCTCGCCGCTTGTGAGCAAAGACCTTTAGAATTCATGCCTGTGAAACTGATGCGCAGCTATACAAATGCGGTGACATTTCTTCTTAATTAGGAGCATTGCTATACAAACAAGCACTGGCTCTATCAAAACATGTTCTTGTTCAAATTACAGTCCTGCTGCAAAATCGAAGGAGAGTTCATAGATAATTGCCTTAGACGGGCCTTCCTGAGCCCATCTTGCATTAAAGCAGGCCGAAGCTGGAGGCCTGCAAACTGTCTTCTCAGTGTCTTGTTTATGTTTATGTAGGCCCAACAGAAACTCTTATCCTTTGACCCAGACATGTAGCTATTCCCAAATTCCAAAGGCATGAAAGAGGCAGTCTTTGGTTATTTGCTATATGATCCAAGAAGCTACAGCTCAAACCACATTCCTCAGAACTTTGAGATTCTTCCATGGTTTCTTTAAACTAAAGCAATGTTGAAGAGTCACCATTAGCTACACATCAGAAGGAAAGAACAGAGAGCAATAGCAATAGCCCTTAGACTTATGTACCACTTCACAGTGCTTTACAGCTCTCTCTAAGCGATTTACAGAGTCAGCCTATTGCCCCCAACGATCTGGGTCCTCATTTTACTGACCTCAGAAGGATGGAAAGCTGAGTCAACCTTGAGCCAGTCAAGATCGAACTGCTGACAGTCGGCAGGATTAGCCTACAATACTGCATTCTAACCACTGCGCCACCACGGCTCTATTGTGGTGAATGCCCCATGCTCCTCTCCTTTTTCCAGTTCAGATAATGTTCATATCACGTAAGTTGGGTCAGGGTACCCAACAACTGCAATGACTTACAACCATAATTCTGGCCACAATCACAGTCGTAAGTCGAGGACTGCCTATAATTCTCTTTCATATTATTAATGACTTTATCTCTGCGCTGCACAAATCTTATTCCTTCCACTATTTTTTCTTAGCAACAGTTCTGTAGGGCAAGTTGGGGTTCAGAGAGGATAAATAAGAGGGTTTTTTTTCCTCTTATAATACATTGAGATCTAATTTGGAACAACCCTGATTTAACCATTAAGCAAAACAAGCTTAGGACACCAAAGGATATCATAGTGTCTTTTCCCATAGTTATCATACCGTTAACTCTTTCACTGTCACACTTGACTTTAGTTTTCAGCACTTGTGAAGGCTTAATGTCTTGTTAGCTAAGTAATGGAAGAGCGAAGGGGCCCCATGATTGGCTTCAGTCCAACCTTGATTTGGGGTTATACAAATTCCATTCTCTTACTCCTAAAAAGCCCATTTGCTTCCTAAATCTTCTCCAAGGTTGCTCCTTTGAATGAAGTTGTCACTTCTGTTTTGTTTATATATTTTAGAACATATGTCAAACTCGCCGCGTCACATGACATGTTGTGACGTATCGCAACTTTTTTTGCATTGCCGGAGCTGGGGTGGGTGCAGCCTCTGCATGATGCAACCAGCTCGCGGGCCAGCAGTTTGACACCCCTGTTTTAGAAGCACTAACACAGAGGTCCCTACCTTGGGCTGCACCCACTACCAGGTCGTGACCTATTCTGAACCAGTCTGCGTGAGCGGTGGACTGGCGTACACATGCAGGGACACTGGCCAGCCACTCACGTAGCCTAGTTCCTCTCCCCCCCCCAGCCAGGCAGCCACGCCCCAAAGGTTGGGGACCACTGCAGTAACATATATTGATGCTTTGGTTTTAGCAAGATGCTCTTATGCTCAGAAAGCTATATTCTTCTCTGAGTCCTGGGGCTGGACAACATGTGGGGCTGTTATGTTTTTTAACATAATTATTATTCTCTTGTGTGGGCGGTTACGGTTTGTAATGCTGTTTTTAATTGTATTTTAATTATATATTTCATCTATTTAATCTTTTCTAAGCTGTGCAGAATCTTTTTGGAGTCAGTGGCCTTAACTAAACTAAATCATCATCATTATTATCAACATCATTGATAGGTGGGCAAAAATACTAAATCCAGTTTAAACATCTGACTGTGTGACCAACTGAATAAAGGAACAGAGGGGCTAATTTTGGCTGTACAAGACCAAGCCTTAGGAACAAATGCATACAAAACCAGAATTGAGAAGATAGCAACCAACAGCATGTGCCACCTCTGAAGAAGCCAAAGAAGATTGCACAGACTGACTTCAAACAACAGCATGACAAATTAGCAACAATGGTGCATTGGAAGAACTGAGTCCCTAGGGATTGGACGACATATAAATTTTATTAATAAATAAAATAAATAAAGTAAGAATTGATGGGATCACAAAAGTACCGTATTTTCCGGCGTATAAGATGACTTTCTAAACCATGCAAATCTTCTCTGAAGTCAGGGGTCGTCTTATACGCTGAGTCGTCTTACATGCCAGAAAATACCGTATTTTCTGGTGTATAAGATGACTTTCTAACCATGCAAATCTTCTCCGAAGTCAGGGGTCATCTTATATGCCGAGTTGTCTTATACGCCGGAAAATATGGTAATAGAAAAGGAAGAAGTTAAAATGCTCTGAGGCTTTAGAATTCAAACAGACAAGCACCTGCCACATAACACCCCAGACATAACAATTGACAATAAGACAGACAGAAAACTCTGGATAGGGGACATGGCAGTACCTGGAGACAGCAGAGCAGAAGAGAAAGAACTGGACAAAACTCACAAAATACAAAAACCTGAAAACAGGTAAAATGACTGTGGCAAAAGAAAGCAAAGGTAGTACCAATAGCAATAGCTGCCTTGGATATAATCTCAAAACAACTGGAGCACCACTTGAACACCATCGATACTGAAAAAAATTATCATCATCCAGTTGCAAAAGGTAGCATTATTTGGAACAGTTTACATCAGGGGTGTCAAATTTGCAACATCACGTGACATGACTTTTTTCCCATTGCCAGCAATGGAGTGGGTGCAGTTTCGGCATGACGCATCCAGCCCGTGGGCCGGCAGTTTGACACTCCTGGTTTACATCCTGCAGCAATACCTTTAACACCCTCAAACAACAGCTCCTTGGGAAAGATTTGATAGGTGGACAAAAACACCAAATCTGTCTAACAATCAGGCTGACTATGGAGATTCTGAGTCATCCAGGTCATGGTTGTCCCAAAGGTGCATTTGAAAAGGCAACTGGACTTTCTTGGTTTTTTTTTCTTTGAAAACATTTCATTTCTCATCTTCTTGGATGAGAAGCGAAACATTTCCCCCCAAAAATAGCAATAGCCCTTAGCACTTAGACTTATATACCACTTCACAGTGTTTACAGCCCTCTCTAAGCAGTTTACAGAGTCAGCATACTGCCCCCAAATGGGTCCCCATTTTACCAACCTCAGAAGGATGGAAAGCTGAGTCAACCTTGAACCGGTCAGGATCGAACTGCTGGCGGTCGGTAAAATTAGCCTGCAATACTGCATTCTAACCACAACTCAAAGAAACCAAGATCCTTTAGAAAAGCACCTTTGGGACATCCGGCTGACTGTGCAACCAACCATAATAGTGATACCATTTTCTATATAATATTCACCCAAACTTGCATTTTCGCGGCAATGCTGTTCTGATGTCACAGAATCATCAGATTGTACTGACAGCATGCCTCACAATCTTTGCAAAAAAGGGTAGCAAATTGCCAAGATTCTACAGGCCTTGTCAAGACTTCCATTTGTTTATGGATCAGTTGAGTTGTTTCAGTGGCCCAGATAGAAACAGGCAGATGGATGATGCTCATTGTTTATAGAATGCAGCATTTCCACCTATCTGCTGCTTGAAGGCACAGAATAAAATAATTAAAAGCAGTCTGGAATATTAGCTGTATAATAACACGCGAGTGTGGCGTCTCACGTCCCCAGCTGTGATTTATGCTGACTAGGTGTGTGTTATATTCTCCGCTTCATCAGTTTTGCCAAACGCTTAACAATAAATCTCGCAAATGTTGCAACTTGTAATATTGCAAACTGTGTGTGTGTGTGTGTGTGTGTGTGTGTGTGTGTGTGCCTTTATATAGACAGCCAAACTAGGAATGGCATTGGCTGGAAGCCTTGTCTTTCTGTCTTTTTTTAAAAAAAAAAATCATTTTTTTAAAAATATATATATATTTTTTACAGGTCTTCATTTGACTCTTTTCCCCTCCCTGCTAATTCCCCAAGCCCTGCAAATTCTTAATCGTTTTTAAGAGGGTGTCTTTTGCGAGCTCCACGCAGAATAAGCAGTATCTATCAAAGAGACAAGAAATAAGATATCTACACAGTTTAACCAACAAGCAAGGAAATGTTTATCTTTGGCTTATGGGGTGCATCTGATCTAATAACTGCCACAGAGGTGTTGGCACAGTGCATTTCTGCAAAGGAAGAACTTCAACAGCCACAACAAATATGTCTGTGTTTCTGTGTTTGTGCCAACCCAGGAAACTGGGCTGATTCAATAAAGGAGTTCACTTCTTGTGAGGCAGTGTGTTGTATATCAATAAAGTTCTTAGCAAGATAGAGGTTTTGCTAAATAGAAAAAGTAGAAAAGCTGACAGGAAAACAAGCAGTGACAACATTGCTGAATCTCTGCTTCTTAGCAGAGGGCTAACAGCAACATGTCCATTATTGTGTGTGTGTGTGTGTGTGTGTGTGTGTGTGTGTGTGTGCATGCGCATTTCCCCACAGTCCTGTGCTATTATAAAGAAACACACTTTGAAGCACCCTCATCCTGAAACCTCATCAGATCAATACTGCAGACGCTTCCACTCACCCCTTCATTACTGGGAGATTCCTGCTGTTGCCTGGCATTCCCCTTCCGATTTAATTGCACTCACATTTAAAATTCTGGTGCACCTACAGAGGTGAAGCCAGTGGCGAACAATGAAATCTCCCAACCTCCACTGCCATTCCTCCCACCGTTCCCCCACCACCACTGAAGTCACAGGAGAGAGACAGAAGCTATAAATCATCCATCAAGAGCATCAAGGCAAATGGCCCTGAAGATGGAAGAAAAAGGCTTATCAGCCAGGTAGTATCTCCAGCTGACCCTAGGAAATGAACCACAAAATAAGAACTGGTTCTTATTCTCCCCCACCCCTGCTTCCCTTCTTTTGGGGCCAAACATGATTGCTGGCTTTGCAGACCCACAAATCCAGATGGATTCAGGGAGGTTTAGAGGCTACCTAGCAAAAATTAGTTCAATTTAGAGAGATGTTTGTAGTCTGATTAGAGAAAAATAAGATTAAAAAATATGGGCCATGTCTCTGTCTCCTTCTCCTCCTCCTCCTCCTCCTCCTCCTCCTCCTCCTCCTCCTCCTCCTCCTTCTTCTTCTTCTCCTCCTCCTCCTCCTCATTTATTTGATTTTAAAGAAAATAGTGGCAAATAAAACTCCTAGGAGTAGTTTTATTGCTGCCAAGTAGGTATGGCATGTTTCAGAGGCATTGAAATTCAGGGGGAAAAGTTCTGATGGCCACCAGAGACCAGCAGATATTTTAGAACAGTGGTTCTCAACCTTTTTAATGCCGCGACCCCCAACTGGTTGTAAGTCGAGGACTACTCAACTGGTACAGCACCATTTGCAGAATGGGACTTTTGGCGGGCTCAGCAGGGCAGAGACAGCCTGGACAATTCCTATTGGCTTTTGAAAGCCAATAGAATTAGACTCTATTCAAGAGAGTCTATTCTATTGGCTTTCAAAAGCCAATAGAATAAAAGGGAGTAGCACAGCTAAGGAAAAGGGGGAAAAAAGGGCGGACAGCCTTGTTTGGCGACCCCCGTGAAATGGTCGTTCGACCCCAAATGGGGTCCCGAGAACCACTGTTTTAGAAGAATGAATTCACCAGGGGGAAGTAGCAATGTTGCTAGCGGTAAAGAAAGCAGTAAAGCAGTAAAGACCTGGCAGTAGAAGAATGTGGAAGGTCCCACTGGAGTGTAGTGGTTAAAACTTTGAATTTGGATCAGTGAGACACAGATTTAAGCCCCTATTCCACCACCAGAGTTACCAGCCATTCCATCTCTTTCAATCCAACCTACTTCACAAGATTATAATATTAGGGTAAAACTCTGTTTAAACCATCTTGTGCTTCTAAAGGAAAAACTGAGAGACGAATGATCAGTGAAGTCTCATTTAGATCACCCTCAAACTTCATAGCAGCCTCAGTTCTTGGAGTCACCAAGAGAGATTTCATCTCACAGTGCCTCTGCAGAAAGAGGATACACCATGCATTGCTTCAATATTTTTGGAAATAGGAAATGCAACTGCTTACTTCCTGGGCAAGTTCTTCTCTACTTCTACACTGATGCTATCTCATGAATGAACGTTGCTAATCAAGGTCACCTTTCTCCAAATTGTTCATGAAGGATTTTGTAACTTGTTATGAAAGCCATAATGTTATTTGAGGGGGTGAGACACTCAACTTACAGCCATTTGTTCAGTGACGGTTTGGAGTTACAATGGCACTGAAAGAAGTGACGTATGACCATTTTTCACACTTACGACCATTGCAGTGTCCCCATGGTCAGATGATCAAAATTCAGACGCTTCGCTACTGGTTCACATTTATGACCGTTGCAGTATCCCAGGATCATGTGATCCCCTTCCGTGAACTTTTCACCAGCAAAGTCAATGGGGCAGCCAGATTTACTTAAGACCTGTGCTACTAACTTAACAGCTGCACTGATTCACTTAACAATGTGGCAAGAAAAACCATTAACAGGGGCAAAGTTCACTTAACAACTATCTTGCTTAGCAACGGAAATCTTGGGCACAACTGCGTTCCTAAGTCAAGGACTACCTGTACTCAGTTTTAATTTTAAGGGCTCTCAAGTCAGAATCTGTCACTCCGAAGTCCTGAAGAATGGCTCATACAAAATTTTTGTCATGGTTCCGAAAGATGAAACTCTTCAAAGAACTTTGAGGCATTGTTTACCTTAAAAATCTTTAATTGAGCAACATAGTTTCAGCACATACATAGGTGAAGCCAAAATCTGAATTCTCCTCCCCTAAACACATAGTATCAAAGCATAATTCCCTCCTCCAATTAACAGTCATTAATCGCATTCTCCAATTAGTTTGAAGTGCGAATTTTCTCTCCAGTTCCATAACCCGCCATTTCTTATCTTCTCTTATTTCAAACAACCTTGAAGAATACTCTACTGAGATATTGTAATGTCTAACTCTGTGTTTCTCAACCTTGACAATTTTAAGGCATGTGGACTTCAACTCCCAGAATTCCACAGCCAGCAATGCTGGCTGTGGAATTCTGGGAGTTGAAGTCCACATGCCTTAAAATTGTCAAGGTTGAGAAACACTGGTCTAACTAATCCCCATACACATTCTTCCCCCTCCCCTCCAGCACCGTCTAATTCTAACTCTAAAAGTAATACACAGGTTAAAGAGAAAATGGCTGCGTCTTCATATTTTGTCAAAGCAAGAACATCCGATGTTAGCAGCATTGACAATTGTCTTTTATTGCCTTTGCTCCTCTTGAGAGATCCATGCAGAATTCTACCACTGCGTGATAAAATACATACTGTCTACCATAAACAGTCTTAAACAGATACCCAGATTTCTAACCCAGCCTACAAGGGGTCTTTTCCAACAAGTTTTCTACTTAAAGTGCCATCCTATCTCTATTTCCCCCCCCCCAAAAAAAAGGTAAAGGTTTCCCCTGTCCAGTCATATCTGACTCTAAGGGGTGGGATTCCTTTCGACTTCTTAGCTGAGGCAGCCAGTGTTGTCCAAAGACATCTTCCATGGTCATGTGGCCAGCATAGCTATTTGCCGAAGGTGCACAGGAGTGGTACCTATTTATCTACTCGCATTTGCATGCTTTCAAGCTGCTAGATGGGCAGGAGGTGGGGCAAGTAACGGGAGCGTCCCCCGTTGCATGGCGCTCGGGTCTCCAACCTGGACTGTCAGCTTTCCAGTTGACCAGCTCACCATTATTAACAGTTAAGCCATTGTATCCTCATCTTCTCAAAAAGCCACCCCCCCTGGATTTCATCAGCTTGATGGTAGCTAGAAAATGAATCTCGTCCTGTTTCATCTCTCCATTTGAAGCCACCCTGCATTGATTGCACCAATTAGTTTTGATCAAGCAAGTTAAAAGGGGGGAGAGAGTCTGATTACTTCTGATCCTCTGCACAGGCGTTACAAATCAAAATACTGTAAAGGATTTCTGTGCCTTGCAAACTTCCCGTTGACAGTTCTCCTTGAAACTCCATATAGGTCAAATGTCCTTGGAGACTGACAGGCGACAGAACTCAACTGCCTTTTACAATGGCTCCAGAACTTCCTTTTCCTTCCCCACAATGGGAAGGAGGTAAGAAGATAAGAGATGCTGAATGTTTCAAGCAACCATTCATACTACTTTTCACTTGCCTCCCAGCTCTCATTATTTGGGAAACAGATTGGCAGCTCCAGCACTAACAATACAGTAACCTTAGTCCTGCAGTCATAACAAAGTACTAATGAGCTTAGTTTAGGGTTTACAGGAGAGTCCCCTGCAGCAGGGAAGAGGTTGTTCTTCGCAATGGGCTTGTTTCTTATCTCATCTGCATTTCAGTTACTAGAGACAGATGTGGCAAAGATCTCCAACAGAATTCCTCCAGGAATACCCCGGTTTTATGAGAGAAGGGGAAATGTCAGCTGAGAAAGCAAAGGCTCAGAAAAATAGAACAGAGTCAAAGAAAATCAAATGGGTGAATATATGGCCATATTGACTTCATCACCATAATCATCATCATCATCATCATCATCATCATCATAATAGTAAAGTTGGAAGGAACCTTGGAGGTCATCTAGTCCAACCCCCTGCTCAGGTAGGAAACCCCACACCATTTCAGACAAATGGCTGTCCAGTCTCTTCTTTAAAACTTCCAGTGTTGGAGCATTTACCTCTTCTGGAGGCAGGATGTTCCACTGGTTAATTGTTCTGTCAGGAAGTTTCTCCTTAGTTCTAGGTTGCTTCTCTCCTTGATCAGTTTCCATCTGTTGCTTCTTGTCCCGCCCTCAGGCGCTTTGGAAAATAGCTTGACTCCCTCTTCTTTGTGGCAGCCCCTGAGACATTGGAACACATTATATTCTACATAATATAATGCAAGGTTTGATCAGGCCATGCTTTCCAAAACTTCCAACCCCTTGCTCCAAACTATCCCTTGCTGCCCCAAAAACATTTTCTGAAATCCTATATGGGAAAAAAAAAAAAACATTTGTGAGGTTTCAGCAATTTCCTTGATCAGATTTTGCAAGATTGATGATTGATTTTGCAAGTTTTGTATAAGCAGTAGCATTAGCACTTACACTTATATACCGCTTCATAGTGCTTTACAGCCCCTCTCTAAGCAGTTTACAGAGTCAGCCTATTGCCCCTAACAATCTGGGTCTTCATTTAACTGACCTCCGAAGGATGGAAGACTGAGTCAACCTTGAGCTGGTGAGGATTGAACTCCTGGAGTGAGCAGAGAGTTAATACTGCAGTATTGCATTCTAACCACTGTGCCACCACGACTGTAGTAAGAATGAAGACATCTGTAGATATCAGTAATCTCATGTTATATTTCCTTCCTTCCTTCCTTCCTTCCTTCCTTCCTTCCTTCCTTCCTTCCTTCCTCTTTCTTTGTCTTTCTTTTTTCTTTCTTTTTGTCTTTCAATCTTTTTCTGTCCTTGATTCATTCTCTCTCTCTCTCTCTCTCTCTCTCCCTCCCTCCCTCCCTCCCTCCCTCCCTCTCTCTCTCTCTCTCTCTCTCTCTCTCTCTCTCTCTCTCTCTCTCTTTCATATGCCACCCATTTCACTCTGCAAAGTGGCTCTGGGCAGTTTACAATTAAAATCATAAGTATAAAATATTATTAGTTACGAAGGATAAAATGATTTAAAAACTATATCATTATTGGTTAGATCAGGCAATGTATGAGGAACAGGTAAAAGAGATTATGTTAAAGTGGAGTAGGGATTTTGATCTCAACTTTGATCCGCACATCTGGGAAGAACTATGGGTAAGAAGCAGGAAGCTCACTCTGGCCACCTCCTACAAAGAAAATCTCTATAAAATGTTCTATAGATGGCATCTCCCACTCATAAGATTAGCTAAAATGGGTTCAAATGCTTCTTCCAAATGTTGGAAATCTAAATTGGCAACTGGGACATACTATCATATGTGGTGGGAGTGCCCACGAGCCCGTAATTTTTGGAATAAGGTTAAAAAATGGCTGGAAGAAATTTTAATGCTAGTGGTAGAGTTAAAACCAAAACTCTTTTTACTAGGCATAACCACGCAGAAATATGACAAAGGGGTATTCTATTTGATATTACACATTCTCACGGTTGATAGATAGGTATACGCTCAAAACTGGAGGAATAAAGGAATTCCAACAGAAGAAGAGATTTTATATAAAATTTTATCATGTGCTGAAATGGATAGGCTCACAATGGAAATGGAGGATAAGACAGAATCAGACTACTTTGAAATCTGGGACAAATTTTATTACTGGTATGAATTAAGGAGAACTGCTCGGGCTTCAAGCTGGTGCCGTGGTGGCGAACCTATGGCACGCGTGCCACAGGTGGCACGCAGAGCCCTCTTTGTGGGCACACGCATCATCGCCCCAGTCCTAGCCTTCAGCTGGGTTTTATAAAACCTTTTCACTTTAGGCCTCCGCCACGTGTGCAAAAAAAAAAAGGTTCAATTAATCCATCAATTTCAACTTCTCGCGGGATCTCGCAAAGTTGGAATTGATTGATTGAACTTTTCAGTCCCACCAAGTCTGCCATTACCATCGCAGCCATGCCCACCCAATGGGCCACACCCATCTGATGGGCCACGCCCACCCGGCACCCGATGATACATAAGTGGGTTTAGGGTTGCAGTTTGGGCACTCAGTCTCTAAAAGGTTCGCCATCACTGAGCTAGTGTTAAGACAGAAATGCATATAACTGTATATATAATTGTATTGTATAGAAGAATAAGTTTATTTAGAGATTAAGAATGATGTATTAATTATATGTATTAAGAGGAACAAATTGTTAGGAATATTTATTCTGGAATACATTTATTCACGTTATGTCCATTTTTGTTTTAACTGTATTATAAATAAAAAACTTTAAATAAAATAAAATCATAAGTATTAAAAACATTAGGTACAAAGATAAGAATAAAAAAGGAGACTGGTACAGCGGTGGCATCTTCTCTGTTAATCCAGCCCCCAGCCACCTCCAACAATAGCACCTTCAGGGCCCGCAGCCGACCAACAGATCTGGGTTTTGATGTCCTTCTGGAAGGCCAAAAGACCAAAAGGATGGGGATAGACCTTACTTCAGGCACCAAAGAACACGGGCCATGGCAGAAAAGGCTCTCCTCCTAGATCCCACCAGCCAAAGCTCCAGGAAAAGGGTAAACTATCTGATGAGATGTTTATGAATTTTCCCCCTGCATTCTGGCATATGGGTTTTTTCACAAGACTTCCACAAAACCTCAAACACTGGAGGATTTTAAGACAGTGGTTCTCAACCTGTGGGTCGGGACCCCATTTGGGGTCGAACGACCATTTCACGGGGGTCGCCAAACAACGCAGTCCGCCATTTTTTTCCCCCTTTTCCTTAGCTGTGCTACTCCCTTTTATTCTATTGGCTTTTGAAAGCCGATAGAATAGACTCTCTTGAATAGAGTCTAATTCTATTGGCTTTCAAAAGCCAATAGGAATTGTCCAGGCTTTCTCTGCCCTGCTGAGCCCGCCAAAAGTCCCATTCTGCAAACGGTGCTGCACCAGTTGAGTAGTCCTCGACTTACGACCGGTTGGGGGTTGCGGCGTTAAAAAGGTTGAGAACCACTGTTTTAAGAAGAGATTGGACAACCATTTGTCTGAAATGGTCTCCTACTTGAGCAGGGGGTTGGACTAGAAGACCTCTGAGGTCACTTCCTAACTCTGTTATTTTGTTATTGTATTAAGATCCCCCAGAGCCTTGAAATGTTGTTGACCCTCTTTATAATGATTAATTCAGACCATTCCCCCTCCCATTTTATATTTTCCAATGCTTTGAGATTAATTCTGTGCCCAAAATCTGTCCCACTATTTCCTCTCGTGTTTCCATCTTCATGGGAGAAGTTTCCATCCATTCTTTAGGGAGGGGCTTTGAATTTTGTTTCTCTCATTTTTTTTTTCTCCTTTGGTCATTTATTTCCACTGACTTTATTGTTTCAAGATGACAAATGTGCTGGCATGTTGGACTTCTGTTGCAACTTCTCTATTACTTAGCAGTTTTCTTCATGGGCTAAGCCAGGGGTAGGCAACCTTGGCTCTTTTATGACTCGTGGAGTTCAACTCCCAGAATTCCTGAGTCAGCATAAAAGAGCCAAAATTGCCTACCCCTGAGCTAATCCTTCAAAATCTCAAAATGACAGTCTCTTCTACCTGTCAATCCCCAGGATTGACCAGAAGCATGAGAAACCAGGATAGACTAACTACGGAAGAGATTATCAGACAACGATAGACTGCACACTCCAAAAGTTCAATACTTTTCAATCTTTCATTCATTAAAAATTGTCCATTTCGATTTATTCATCAAGGCAAATGAGGCACAATAGAAAAGCATTTAGGAATGAGCAAATTTGTCATTTTGATTTCACTGAAGCCCAAACCCATCTTCTCCAAACAAGCCCATCGGTTTTTATTTTTTAAAAAAAAAATCCATATTGTGACCGATTTTTCATTTATTATCCCTGTCTGCTATAGGTCTTGCCCTCAGTCCTTTGATTTAAACAACCTAATCCTAATAGATCATGATTCTTTTTTAATCCTTGTTCATTTTTGTTTGCCTTCCATGGCATCTCAGGAATTTCTCTGTATGCCCTATCCCCATGATATTTAAAATCAAAATAATGCAGCAGCCACTTTAGAGTAATTCTCTCATCTTACATTTTGAGAAGTAAGCTAAAATGAATACATTTCCAACGTAGGATGATTCATGCTGACCAGTGTTTCAGAACTGTGGATGCATGCATATTGTAAATTCAGTCTTCACTGAACAGGAAAATAGATTCCAGCATTGGGAAAATCAATGCTAGCATCAACATTAGCAACGACTTAATCAATTGTTCATCCCAATATTTCTTCAGCGTTTGATCCTTATTGTAATCATAAAATAGGCATACCATGGAGAGGGGGGAGGGGAACTTACTGAATTTCCAAAGACCAGAAAAAGCACAGGATATACCAATAGCCAATGACACTATTATTCCTCTAGCAAATATTAGAAAGAAGGGATGAAGAGAGCACTTTTTTTTCCCCTCATGTCAAATGCCAGAAATCCTTTCAGGAAATTATTGAAGGTGTTTCAGACAATAGAAAAGATGCAATGGATGGTCCGTGGTTACCATTTTAAGAATCACTCAAAAAATATGTCTGTGTGTCTGGCAAGCCGATCAGAGGTTCTGACCACATTTATTTTATTTTATTATTTTATTTTATTTTATTTTATTTTAATTTAATTTAATTTATTATTTTATTTTATTATTATATTATATTATATTATATTATATTATATTATATTATATTATATTATATATTTTATTTTTATTTTATTTTATATTTTTTATTTTATTTTACATTTTATGTTTTATTTTATTATTTTATTTTATTATTTTATTTTATTTTAAAACATTTATATAGCTGCCTACTCTCTCACAGTGGCTCTAGGCAGCTTAGAAACAATAAAAACACAAAAAGGGGGAAAAAGATAAAAAAAACAAAAACCCACCCACCCCCAGCAAGTGCACACGATTAAATAAGCCATTTGATGGGCTCCATCACACAATGGGTTCGCCAGGACCACTAACAAAACAACCTCAGGGTCTTCCTTGAAGCAAATGGGCAACTTCAAATTGGGTCTCACAACAGAGATGACACATGCGCACACTGAGGTCTGCACAATGTTCCATATTGTTCCTTACAAGTGTAGCAGAGTAGAATACTTCATTTGGCCAAGTGTGATTAGATACACCAGGGGTCTTCAAACTTGGCCCATTTATGACTTGTGGACTTCAACTCCCAGAATTCCTCAGCCAGTGTGTCTGGCTGAGGAATTCTGGGAGTTGAAGTCCACAAGTCATAAAAGGGCCAAGTTTGAAGACCCCTGAGCTACACAACAATAATAATACCAATATGAGGGGGTAGGAAAGAAGGTAATAAGAAAGATAATAGTAGTAGTAGTAGCAGTAGTAGTAGTAGTAGTAGTAGTAGTGGTAGGTTACTTACAGTAGTAGGTTACTTACAGGACCGCATACTGCCGCATAGTTCCCAGACACCGGTGAGGTCCCACAGATTGGGCCTCCTTCAGGTCCCATCGGCCAGATAATGTCGGCTGGCGGGCCCTCGGGGAAGGGCCTTTTCTGTGGTGGCTCCGACGTGGTGGAATCAACTTCCCCCCGAGATTCGAACTACTCCCACCTTGCCGGCCTTCAAGAAAGCCATTAAAACTCTCCTGTTCCGGCAGGCCTGGGGTTGATGTCCCCGGGGGGGGGGGGCGGGACACGATTGGGACATGCTGTATGAATGCACTCATTTTTATGGTTATATTTATTGTTTTAATTTTGTACGCCGCCCTGAGTCCCTAGGGATTGGGCGGCATATAAATTTTATTAATAAATAAATAGTAGTAGTAGTAGTAGTAGTAGTAGTAGTAGTAGTAGTAGTAGTAATACCACAGCCATACTACATGGGTAAATATACCTAGACTTTAGATAGTACTGTGACAATCAGGTGTTCAGCGAAGCGATGGCATGAGGGAAAAAAACTGTGTCTAGTAGTTTTCGGCATGCAATGCCCTTTAGCGCCATCCTGAGGGGAGAAGTTGAAATAGTTTATGTCCAGGATGTGAGGGGTCTGTCAATATTTTCTCAGCCCTCCTTCTGACTTATCCAATATACAGATCTCCCATGGAAGGCAGGCTGGTTACAGTTGTTCTTTCTGCAGTCCTAATGATTTATTGGACTCTGTACCTGTCCCGTTTGATTGCTGTATCAAACCAGACAGTGAAACTTGCATATGATATTGCGGTGTTAAAGTCATTTATGTATGATAAATGCTCCTTTGCTTTTTCAATCATGTGACGCTAAGCAGCTTACAGCAAAGCATGCAGTATATATCATACATCTGCATTTATCAAATTTATGTAACCACATTCAACCCTAACTTATCATGAGAAACACTAACAGCACAGACTCAGCATGATCTACGTATCATCATACAATCATGAGATAACATCACGCAGCCAGATTAAACTCTGCTCAGTTCAAATCCATCTCTCATTCTTGTTTCAGTTCCCAAATGTCAATGTTGTTAAAAATGGCCCGCGTATTAGGAATGAGAGTGCGGTTCTTACATTTGGTAGGCTGGGGTGTTCACAAGAGGGGAGGACCTACAGGGAAAGCTCAACTCTGAGTCTCCTTTCCTCACAACCTCATTCATGCTGGGATCTCCTAGCAAGCATCTTCAAGAGGGACATCTTTGAAAGGCAGATTTTATTTGGAATAGGTGGTTTTAAGGCTAGCTAGACTCCCAACTATATAGGACAGGGGTCTTCAAACTTGGCCCTTTTGTGACTCGTAGACTTCAACTCCCAGAATTCCTCAGCCAGGCATGCTGGCTGAGGAATTCTGGGAGTTGAAGTCCACAAGTCATAAAAAGGCCAAGTATGAAGACCCCTAATATAGGGACATTAAAGATGATCACTAGCACCTTGATTTTGCAACCAGAGATATTTACAGCCCAGATTCATAGTTCTGATGACTGCAACCCCCTGCAGTCACATGATTGCATTTGGGTGCTCTGCAATTGGCTCATGTTTACAGCTGCTTGCAGTGTCCCATGGTGATGTGATAGGGATTTATAACTTTTTTTTTGTTGGAAACTGGCATTTACGTCTGGTTTCCAGCAAAAAAAAAAAAAAGAACCCTGCTCATTAGAGATGATGGATTCATTTAATGACCATTGTGTTCTCTTAGAGATGATGGTGATTCATTTAATGACCACTTCCAAAAGGGTCATAAAATTGGCATGCTCATGTGGTGAACCCCATAATGACCAGCATAGCTTACAGTTATAATTCTAGGCTCAATTAAGGTCGTAAATTAAGGACTGCCTATAACAAGCAAGCCATGCATTTGTATCAGCTCTAGTTTCCAGTTGGTTTTCAAGAATAATCCCATGTAGAGGACATTTTGGTAGTCTACTTGTGAGTTGACAAAGGCATGTGCAACCGTAGACAGCACCTTCTCAGGCAAATAGTGCTGTCCTCTTCATGTTGTCAGCTGCCAATGTTTTTCAGGATACATTTTCTTCATGTTCTTCTTCTTCCAGTCCCTCTTCTGTTAATGGTCAGCCAATGTTTCATGCCAGCAAGCATTTAAGTTTCCTTGCTTTATCTGGCATTTTTCCTGTTTCATCTTTAAGTTCTTTTACTCTCTAAAAGACGCTATATGACTCAAAAGTTTGATTTTCCCCTAGACGGCTGAAATTTCTCTCTGTCATTGCTGTTATGCTGGCTAAGGAAGTAGTCAAAACCAGCTCGATTTTAGTATATAAAAATAATAAAGATCTCTCTCATCAGGAGATCAATGGATCTGGATAATAGCCCTTTCAGCCTCAGAATAATGGAAACCAGGAGGAGGAGGGGGAGGGGAGGGGGAGGAGGGGGAGAAAGAGGAGGAGGAAGAGGAGGAGGGGGGAGGGGGAGAAGGAAGATCATCTTGCATTTGTCTGTTTTTGAATGAGATGAATATTAAAATTGGTCGTTATTGCATTTGGAAAGGCATTTTAAGGACTTTGCATATTTGGGGAGGACAGGGTCATAGGCTGATGGAGAAAAGAAATCTGCTAAGTGATAGAGAAGAAGGTCAGCAATTTTCATACATTTAGCATATGCTAATATTGCTACAAAGGTGCCATGAATATAAATGGGGCTGCAGTGACTCTTACCACAGAGAAGGTTTCACTTACAGCCTGTGTGTTTGCTCAATCCACTGCTAATGCTTAATAATTGTCAGGTTCCAAAAATAAAGGCATGTTGTGATTCTTCCAAGCAGATTTCTTTATTGTTCCATACCACGCCAACAAAAGTGATATAGTCCAGGCCATGGTTTTCCCAGTTGCAATGTATGGCTGTGAAAGTTGGACCATAAGAAAGGCTGAGCGCCAAAGAATTGAGGCCTTTGAATTATGGTGCTGGAGAAGACTCCTGCGAGTCCCCTGGACTGCAAGGCGATCAAACCGGTCAGTCCTAGAGGAGATCAACCATGACTGCTCTTTAGAAGGCCAGATCCTGAAGTTGAAACTCAGGTACTTTGGCCACTTAATGAGAAGGAAGGACTCACTGGAGAAGAGCCTAATGCTGGGAAAGATTGAGGGCAATAGAAGAAAGGGACGACGGAGAATGAGGTGTCTGGATGGAGTCACTGAAGCAGTAGGTGTGAACTTAAATGGACTCCAGAAGATGGTAGAGGACAGGAAGGCCTGGAGGAACGTTGTCCATGGGATCGTGATGGGTCGGACACGACTTCGCAACTAACAACAACAACATAGACAGAATCTTGCCAAACTAAAGCAAACTACTACCCAAATAAAGCATATACTCTGAGAACTGTTAGGGAGGACACGTCTTCACCCTCTTTTTCTCACACAAGTTATCTGAACTGAGTTGTCTCTTGCTTCTCTGGAATGCACTCTCTTCCTCCTAGGAATCCAGACTACATTCCATCACAATGATTACCTTCATAGGCCATTTTTCTTTTCTCTTTTTAGGATTCTTTACCTTAGCATCAGATGTGTCCCAGACAGCTCTTCATTCATCCAGCCTACCCCAACCTTGTATTTTCAAGCTATAGTCCCATCTCCTCAAGAAGAAATATATAGATCTTGACTTATAACCAGTGGTGGGATTCAGCCAATTCGCACCAGTTTGGCAGAACCAGTAGCTAATTTTTTGTTGCCCAGGCCCAGAATGGATTTCTGGAAGCAGCATCCACACAGAGAACGGGTTGTTCACATATTTGAATCCCACCACTGCTTATAGTGACTATTGAAGTGAAGTTACAACGGCACTAAAAAAGTGACTTTATTACCATTTTTCACATTCATGACCGTTGCAGCATCCTTGTGGTCACATGATCAAAATTTGGGTGCTTGGCAACTGGTTCATATTTATGAGCAGTATTCCAATATCTCAGGGGCTGCCATAAAGAAGAGGGAATTAAGCTATTTTCCAAAGCACCTGAAGGCAGGACAAGAAGCAACGGGTGGAAACTAATCAAGGAGAGAAGCAACCTAGAACTAAGGAGAAACTTCCTGACAGTGAGAACCATTAATCAGTGGACCAGCCTGCCTCCAGAAGCAGTAAATGCTCCAACACTGGAAGTTTTTAAGAAGAGACTGGACAGCCATTTGTCCGAAATGGTGTAGGATTTCCTGCCCGAGCAGGGGGTTGGACTAGATGACCTCCAAGGTCCCTTCCAACTTTACTATTATTATTATTATGATGGTTGCAATGTCCCGAGGTGATGTGATCCCCTTTTGTGATCTTCAGACAAGCAAAGTTAATGGGGAAGCCAGATTCACTTAACAACCATGTTACTGACTTAACAACTGCAGTGATTCACTTAACAACTGTGGCAAGAAAGGTCATCAAATGGGGCAAAGCTCACTTAGCATCTGTCTTGCTTTGCAACAGAAATTGTGGTTGTAAGTCGAGGACTACCTGTACCAGGAAAGGCAGGAACAGATGACACCTTGAAACAAAAAACTCTGTCTTGCAAACTAGGCTAGGTAACCTGCCTAAGAACCAATGAGCAACTGAATGCAATTTTCTCCTCCTGTCACACTGTCAGAGTTTGGGAACTTGTTAAATGTCCTCAGGCATTTTCCTTGTTTCTCTTACTTTCCATGGGAGAAATGGTGGTGTCAGCTTAAATTGAAAGCTATTTCTTCCTTCTTCGGCAAAGTGTCCTTCAACAGAAAGAGAGCCCTTTGCTCAAAGATGGAGTCAAAATTCGATATGAAGAGATCGCCACCATTCCCTTACCCCTAGTCCAGGGGTCTTCAACCTTGGCAACTTTAAGACTTGTGGACTTCAACTCCTAGAATTCCTCAGCCAGCTTTGCTGGCTGAGGAATTCTGGGAGTTGAAGTCCATAAGTCTTAAAGTTGCCAAGGTTGAGGGCCCCTGCCCTAATCCTTCTTCTTCAGATTGCTTTGCCTACTGGTCTTGTGGACAATATATATATATAGGATCATATATGTATGTTGTTAAACACACACACACACACACACACACACACACACACACACACACAATATACATATCAAAAAGGAAAAAATGAAGAGAGCTGGAAAGTCTACTCTTCTCCTCCAGTGGCCTAGAAATTGAAAGATACTCCAGATAGTTCTTTGTAGAAGAATCTAAGCTTTCTCAATTCCATGCTCCTTTCTTTAAAATAGTACATATATTTGTAGCTCAGAGTTGAAATGAAGGTGTCCTTGGTGGTCTCTGAGGTTAGTTGTTTCCTTGCAGACATTTCATTATCCAAACTAGATAGCATCATCAGTACTAGTCCTAGTTCTAGTTCTAGCACTGATGATGTTACTTAGTCTGAGTAATGAAATGTCTGCAAGAACACAACCAGACTCAAAGACCACCAAGGACCCCGCCCCCAGTACACAGATTGTAGTATCTATGTTGGGCTCAAAAGTTTTCACACTGTGTTCTAGCCTCGCTCTTTCCTTCTTCCTTTCCTTTCCTTTTCTTTCCTTTCTTCAATCTTTCTTTCTTTCTTCATTTCTTCATTCCTTCTTTCCTTTCTTTCTATCTTTCTTTCATTCTTCCTTCCTTTCTTTCTTTCATAGAGCATTTCCTTTCTCAAAAGAAAAGCTTGTTTATTAGACCATTATTTTATTTTGATTCTATTCTAAATGGTGCCAGTTGATAGTTTAGTCCAGTGGTTCTCAACCTGTGGGTCGGGACCCCATTTGGGGTCGAACGACCATTTCACGGGGGTCGCCAAACAACACAGTCCACCATTTTTTCCCCCTTTTCCTTAGCTGTGCTACTCCCTTTTAGTCTATTGGCTTTTGAAAGCCAATAGAAAAGACTCTCTTGAATAGAGTCTAATTCTATTGGCTTTCAAAAGCCAATAGGAATTGTCCAGGCTGTCTCTGCCCTGATGAGCCCGCCAAAAGTCCCATTCTGCAAACGGTGCTGCACCAGTTGAGTAGTCCTCGACTTACGACCGGTTGAGTAGTCCTCGACTTACGACCGGTTGGGGGTTGCGGCATTAAAAAGGTTGAGAACCACTGGTTTAGTCTTTCAGTTTTCTTATTTCATTTTATTTCTCTTTCCGGGGTCAACTAGTAATAGAAGGATACTTACAGAAACATAGTAGGATTCAAAGAGATTATAACAGGAGGATATAAAGAACAGAATGAAGAGATTATATAAGTAAAGAATAACAGTATTATATATCAGCTGTAGGAAATCTTTGGGCTGTTTGGCCACAGCAGGAACGGTTCTTACATCTTCATAGTTTTCTCTACAGCCATGAGGGCTGGAGACTTAATAATAACCCATGGCAATAAAAACAGAAAACAGCTGGCAGTGTGCTTGGTAGCGTGACGTTCAGCCGCAGGTGTAGAAGGGGCTGACTTGAGAAATGAGCCCTGACTATTAAAATTCCAGTAAATATCCACTGAGATCTCGTTGCCTTTCTTTGTGAGATATGTGCAACAGCTGGTGGACAGAGGTCCCCAAAATGGTTTTTTAGCTGGCATTTGTAACAGAGTTAAACTTCATTAGGCACTGAGCTAGTCACAGGAGTATTCCTCAGGATCTACTTTATTCTTTTCATTTTTACTGATGGGCTGCCTTTTCACTTCCTAGGGGTTTTCAACCACTCAAAGAAAAGGTCATCACTGTATCATCATTTCCAAATTTAAAAAAAAATATTAACAATTGCACAGTCATAAATCAAGACAGATAGATGATAGATGGATGGATAGATAGATAGATAGATAGATAGATAGATAGATAGATAGATGAGATAGATAGATAGATAGATAGATAGATAGATAGATAGATAGATAGATAGACAGACAGACAGACAGATAGACAGACAGATGAGAGAGATAGATGAGAGGTAGATGAGAGATAGACAGAAGCAGAGACAGAAACAGAAAGAGATGATAGAAGCAGAGACAGAAACAGAAAGAGATGATAGAGATAGAATTGAGAGGGGGGAGGGATGGAGGGAGGGAGGGGGGGAGCAGCTTAATGCCTAATGGGAAAGACACTCACTAGGAAGGTTAATCCTAGGTAGCCACAGATGTTTCTCTCCTAGGGCCCAAAGAAAAAATATCTGCTGCAAATTCCACATGGAGTCAGGAAGGGCATCCGTCCAGTAAATGCTCAGTTCCATCCAGTTACCCTGAATCTACTCAGACTTAAGGGGTTACAGGGTCATAAAAAGGGAGAGTTTTTGATGAGAGAGAGAGATAGACAGGCAGACAGACAGACAAACAAACAGATCGATATGTGTGTACATATGTATACTAAGTTTTGGAGCATAATCAATGAGTCTGTTTATCCTCATCCTTTTAGCTCTAAGAAAGCAACATGACCCACTCAATAGTTTTTGCAATAAAAGTAGTCCTAAACTATATGACATTGACTTCTTAATCTGGTCTGTCCTACAGGGCTGATATGTTCATTAGATCAACTGATTCTCTTCTGATAGTGCCATGCTATGCACCAACCCTGGCTCCCATTCTTCAAGTTACAGGAACTTTCAAATACAGGAACTAAACTATATTGCCAGGCTCTTGACTTACAGTTATTTCTTCAGACAGGAAGAGAGAAAAAATAGGTCTCTAGACAGACTGATACAGGCCTGCTTTTGGGCCCAATGAAAGGCTGCAGATCATTTTGTTCCCAGAACTCTGATTACAAATTAAATAGCAAGTCACTGGTGTTGTCAGTCTGAGCTACAGAGCCAAACTATTCAAAAAAGAAAGGCACAGATGTAGTCTTGAAATATCAGGATCTATAACTAGGATTGATAAGCTCCAATCATTCTTATTTGTGCTCTATTGTGGTGGAGGCAAGGAAGCTATTTGATAAAGCATTATCCAAGGGCAACTTAGGTGCTGGATCGATATTTCCCATTTCCATGTGACTTAATTAAAGTTGCATTTCACTGCTGGAACATTTCTGCTTTGTTCTGAATATGTCTTTGCTTTGCCTTCAGATCCTGCTGCTATAGTATGTTTGTCTCTGGAAATCCTTAATTCTGTTTCCTTTCACTCACCAAGGCCAAGGATTCATTGATACCCTGTGCCTCAATGCAGACTGAATAAATGTCAATGATCTTGGCTTGCAAATTAACTGAAAGTGATGGCTTGTTGCTTGGTGAGTGCTTACAAAAGCAACAGGCTAAGACAGACAGAGCCACTCGGTAAGATCTCCTCTTTCTCATCTCAGGAAATAGATAAAATATTTTGTCTCTATTTAGTTGTTGATAGAGTAGTGTGGTGGAATGTAGCCTGGATTCCCAAGAGGGAGGGGCTGCTTTCCGGAGGGCAAAGAGGCAGCGGAACTTGGAAAGTCTGGATGGCAGAAAAAGGGCTAAAATGGCTCCTCCCTAGCTTTTTCCAGAGTATGTATCTTTGTATTAAATTTATATGCTGCCCATCTCATTATTGAGGGTATCTTGGAAGTATATCTGTAGATATGCAAATAGTTGCTTTAATCTGGCAAGATTCTGTCTACAGGTGAAGAACAATAAAGGAAACTACTCTGAAGTAACTCCACGTTCTTGGTTTTTGGGACCTCACAGGTGAGAGATCAGCTTTCAATATCACGGTGGCTAGTATCTGAATGCCCTTATTATCTGTAGTTATCAATAAAGCAGCTTCAAGACATAGCCTAAACAAAATATTTGGATGACATACCCCAAGAAAGTAGCTGTTATAAGAAGTGATTACTTTTTTAAAAAAATCAATATTGTATCTTTTAAAAAATCAGATGGAAGATCACATAACAGTAATACAGCCTCGCTCTCAAGAAACTGGTTTATCTGCTTCTTCTCCACCCACTTTTAAGTGAAACTAATTATTTTAATCTGTGTCCAAGATTTATCTCTTCTGAAAGTTTTCTGGAACCGTCAGTTTTTGAAATTTTTAAGAGTGGTTTTCTATATGTAACTACAGTGAGGCTGTTACACAGTATGCACGATGATGGAAAAATATAATGGAGGTGTGGGCTGTGAAGATGACCAAATTAGCAGAAATGTCAACATTGAACAATTTGATCAGGGACAGAACAATAAGTACTTTTATAAAAAGACTGGAAGCCCTGGATGAACTTTTTTTTTTGCTGAAAATGGATAAAAATGACTTGATGATTTCTGGATTTGCTGGTAGAAAATGGTTGAATATGGGATGAAGTGAATTATGTGATGTAACCTTGATGGAAGAAGTATGTTGCAAGTGCTGTAAGGAAGATCAGATGTTGCTTCTTTAAGTATTTCTTTTCCTTCTCTTTTTTATTGTATCTTTTTTTTAAAAAAAAATGTGATTTCTATATATTTTTTCTATATTACATATTAAAAGAATATTTTCTATATTACACATTAAAAGAATTCTAATAAAAATCATAATAAGAACATTTTGAACTTTTTTTCTCAGAAAAAGGAAACTTTTGAATTATTGCACAACAAAATTTCAACACTGACTCGACACACATTGTCTTGCGCGTAAATATACGCAATATATGAATGAATTATATCATATGCAGGTAGTCCTTGCTTAATGTCAACAATTAGGACCAGCAATTCCATTGCTAAGCAGTGCGATTGTCAAGCGTGGTATCATGTGATCATGACAGACTTACCATCTTATTTCTCCCATGGTCATTAAGCAAATCACCTGTAGTCATTATGCAAGAAAACCTATGATCATGGTTTGCAATTTTTCATCTGGCCCCTCCATTGTCTCTGCTTGTGAAGTCAGCAAATGTCAGTCATATGATGTGGGTTGATGTGATGGTTGTAAATGCTCACTGGTTGCAAAGCACCCAAATCTCAATCATGTAACTGTGGGGGAATGTTGCAGTGGAGATTCAGTTGTGAAGTTACTTTTTAGCACCATCACATCTTTATCAGTCATTAGACAGGGCAATCATTAAGCAAGGACTCCCTGTACACATAACAGCCACATTAAATAGAATGACTATATTATATTAGAACAAAAACATTACTTTGGAACAGTTAGACACAATTCAGGATACATTTTTTTTAATTCTAAAGATCACAAGAAATTTTGGATACTGTCTGTCCAAAGGAATGGTGTATAGAATCAAGATCACGTAAAGTACTAATACCACTTTACAATGCTTTGGTAAGGCCACACTTGGAATACTGCATCCAGTTTTGGTCACCACAATGTAAAAAAGATGTTGAAACTCTAGAAAGAGTACAGAGAAGAGCAACAAAGCTGATCAGGGGATGGAGGCTAAAACATATAAGGAATGGTTGCTGGAATTGGGTATATCTAGTTTAATGAAGAGAAGGACGAGGGGGGACATGATAGCAGTGTTCCAATATTTCAGGGGCTGCCACAAAGGAGTCAAACTATTCTCCAAAGCACCTGAAGGCAGGACAAGAAGCAACGGATGGAAAATGATCAAGGAGGGAAGCAACCTAGGGAAAGTTCCTGACAGAACAATTAACCAGAGGAACAACCTGCCTCCAGAAGCTGTGAATGCTCCAACACTGGAAGTTTTTAAGAAGAGACTGGACAGCCATTTGTTCGAAATTGTATAGGATTTCCTGCCTAAGCAGGGGGTTGGATTAGATTACCTCCAAAGTACCTTTCAACTTTATTACTATTATTGATCATCACACAGTCAGCCAGATGTTCAGACTGGATTTGGCATTTTGTCTACCTACCGAGTCCTTACCCAGGACCTGGGATAGGCAGATGTGATAAGGTACCTTTCAACTTTATTACTATTATTATTATTATTAATCTCCCTTCCTGTCTGAGATTGTTTGATGAGTCCTTTTGAAGGTCCTGCCAATGTTTGAGATTATGGCAGATTCTTCTGAAAAGATAATTATTAGTAGTGACTGCACATCTTTGGAACCTCATTCCGTAAAAGCTCTTCTCACCCATTCATTGTCAGCCTTTCAGGCAACAGTGATGTCCTCCTTGTTTTAACATAATAAAGAGTTGGAAGGGACCTTGGAGGTCTTCTAGTCCAACCCCCTACTCAAGCAGTAAACCTATACCATTTCAGACAAATGGCCGTTCAATCTCTTCTTAAAAACCTCCAGTGATGGAGCACCCACAACTTCTGAAGGCAGGTTGTTCCACTGATTAATTGTTCTAACTGTCAGGAAGTGTTTCCTTAGTTCTAGATTGCTAATCCTTGATTAGCTTCCATCTGTTGCTTCTTGTCCTGCCTTCAGGTCCTTTGGAGAATAGCTTGACTCCCTCTTCTTTGGGGCAGCCCCTGAGATATTGGTCATGTCCCCCCTCGTCCTTCTCTTCACTAGACTAGACATACCCAATTCCTGCAACTGTTCTTCACATAGTTTAGCCTCCAGGAATGCTGTATTGTCTCCCTCCCAGTCTGAGATTCTTTCTGAAGGTCCTGCCAATGTTTGAGATCATGGCAGATTCTTCTGGAAAGACCATTATTAATAGTGACTGCACATTCTTGGAACTCCATTCTGTAAAAGCTCCTCTGACCCATTCATTGCCAACCTTTCAGGCAATAGTGATGTTCTTCTTGTCTACCACTTTTACTTGGCTCTGGATTGGAACCGATTGTTTTTCATAGCTTCCACTTTTCAACAGTACGTCATTCGTCATGTTTTCTGGCTTATGTTATTGGACCTGCCTAAAGAATTAACACAAAGAATATACTTATGTAGCCATTGGCTTTTCAGTCTAACCCTGCTGAAATGCTTAGCTTGAAAATAAACTAATAGATTTTCAGAGAAAAGATGCTTCCAACTGAATATTTAAGTGCAATATTGATGCTGATTTTTTTAAAACCTTGTGGATTAAAATGGAAAGTAGATCTTTTAAGATTTTTGGGGGGATACCTTTCAACAAAGTTTTGAGTAAAGAATGTTGATGTAACTTCAAGAATAGAATAGAATGCAGAAAAATGTAGAATAGAATAGAATAGAATAGAATAGAATAGAATAGAATAGAATAGAATAGAATAGAATAGAATAGAATAGAATAGAACAGAATAGAATCTGGACGAGATCTTGGAGGTCTTCTAATCCAGCCCCCTGCTCAAGCAGGAGAACCTATACCATCTCAGACAAGTGACTGTCTAGTCTCTTCTTAAAAATCTCCAGTTTTGGAGCGTCCACAATTTCTGGAGGCAAAGTGTCCCACTGGTTAATTGTCCTCACTGTCAAGAAGTTTCTCCTTAATTCCAGGTTGCTTCTCTCTTTGATCAGTTTCCAACCATTGTTTCTTGTCCTTCCCTCTGGTGCTTTGGTGAATAACATGACCCCCTCTTCTTTGTGGCAGCCCTTCAAATACTGGAACACTGCTATCATGTCTCCCCTATTTCTTTTCTTTAGACTAGCCAAACCCAAGCCCCGTAGCCATTCTTCGTATGTTTTAGTCTCCACGCCCATGATCATCTTAGTGGTTTTTCTCTGAATTTTTTCCAAACTCTCTACATCTTTTTTGTGATATGGTGACCAAAACTGGCTGCAGTATTCCAGGTGTGCTCTTACTAGGGTTTTATAAAGCGGTACTAATACTTCATATGATCTTATTTAGCATCAGTTAGTTACAGACTCAACACAGAGTTAATGGCAATGTGATTTGACTTAAAATGGTGGATGGCGTTCTCCTTCATTTAGAACAGTGGTTCTCAACCTTTTTAATACCGCGACCACCAATCGGTTATAAGTCGAGGACTACTCAACCGGTCGTAAATCGAGGACTACTCAACTGGTGCAGCACCGTTTGCAGAATGGGACTTTTGGCAGGCTCAGCAGGGCAGAGACAGCCTGGACAATTCCTATTGGCTTTTGAAAGCCAATAGAATTAGACTCTATTCAAGAGAGTCTATTCTATTGGCTTTCAAAAGCCAATAGAATAAAAGGGAGTAGCACAACTAAGGAAAAGGGGGAAAAAATGGCGGACTGCGTTGTTTGGCGACCTCCGTGAAATGGTCGTTTGACCCTAAATGGGATCCCGACCCACAGGTTGAGAACCACTGATTTAGAAGTAGTACAAAAAGTAACATGAGAGTGTTCGGCCCAAAATCACCCAGCTGGCTTTCGTGCTTAAGATGGTACTAGAACTCACTGTCTCCCAGTTTCTAGCTTGGTGCTTTATATCACTTGACCAAACTGGATCTCATCCGTAAGGGATCTTAACTCCTCACTTCCCCTCCCCTTTTAAAAGGCTGCAATCTCCTGTGCCTTGTGGAAGGGAGTCCTCCTGAAAGCTGCAGAACCAGCTCCTGAGTAAACATGGCCAGGACTGAATCGAAGCAGTGAGGCCCATTTCACCTCTAAACTGCTCGATAGGCTACCGAGTTTGATGCTGTCTCCTCCTGCGATGCCACATTCCACGTATTTCCTGCGCCACATGGATAAGGCATTCCACTTAAAGCCCCTTGAAATGCTTGCTCCCTATCTGAAGTGTTTGTGGGTCCCCGCTGTTCTCGGAGCTGACATGAGCTAAGAATAACCCCGGTGGCATTTATCTTTCCTGCTCCCCTTATGAAATTCTGTTTACTTTAATGAGGTACTCTGTTCGGCTCTTGATTTTCAAAGCATCCCTTCCCTTCCCATCCCCCGGCCTCCAGCCTGCCACCATTATTCTTCTTGAAGAAACAAATATTTTCCCCACCTCCCTCCTCTCTCTTTTTTATCAAACCGGTTGCCTTCTGTTCTTGTGTTTTCCATTTTTAGCATACCATTTGTTAACTGGAACCGAATACAAGATGTCGAGCATGCCCTCAACGTCTCTCTCCACTTTGAGGGGGAGAGGGTGTGTGTGTGTATGTGTGTGTGTGTGTGTGTTTCCCTCTAAACTGCATGCAGATTCCTTTTCTTTCCTATCCTGCAGTCGGAACAAATATGCATTTGCTTGGAAAGATCTGAGAGATTTGTCTGCCAACATGCTTACCAGACGCCTTGTGACAATCCTTGCGCAGGTCCTTCCCCACTGGGATTTTTCAAGCCAGACTTTAACTGAGATGGATAAAACGCCGCGGGGTTGCTAATGGGAAATGTTTGCTTGCTAGAGGAGTTGGCAAGGTGGGCAAATAACAGGGTTTAAGGGTCAAAAGTTAAAGAATAGGATTCTACAAACATTCCATCCGGAGATTCAATCCGAGAGCAATTTGCTTTGAATTGGATTCTTGCACTAACGCAGGGATTTGATTCAGTTGATCAACTGGAAACAGACATTTTGGAAGGGACCTTGGAAGTCTTCTAGTCCAATCCGCTGCTCAAGCAGGAAATTCTATATCAGAAGTCCCCAACGTTTGGGGCACCAGGGACCAGTTACGTGGAGAGAGGTTTTTCCACGGACCAGAGGGAGTGTAGTTTTGTGTGCTGCCTGCATCCTGCAGATGGGGCTTTGCTTGTTTGTGTGGTCCAGTTGCTGGCATGCTGCGGCCCGGTACCAGTCAACGGACCGGGGGTTGGGGACCCCTGCTCTATATCATTTCAGACAAATGGTTGTCCAATGTCTTCTTAAAAACTCAGAGAATCTATTAAATTTCCAAACTTATTGGATTCTCAGGTGCCCTGCCCACCGGTCTTTTAGGATTTGAATTAAGCCAGATTGATTATTTATTTAGGCCTATTACAGCATTCATATGCTCCTCCAGTCATAAGTCTCTGATTTTTTAATCAATATTTTTTGAAAAAATTAAGCAGCAGCTTGGATCAAATTAACTTGGCAATCTAAACTGGTAGTCAGAGCAGATTTGCTCAGGCTGTTAAACATCTATTGGCACAAATATACTGTGTGAGTATCTCATGAGAAAAATAGCACACTAAGTTCTTTGGTAAGTCAATATAGGAACCAGGAAGTCCTCAGTTCAAATGTTATTCATTAATTCGAGGAGAAGCCATCTTCTTCACTAGGAATGACATGATAGCAGTGTTCCAATGTTTGAGGGGCTGCCATAAAGAAGAGGGGGTCCAACCTATTCTCCAAAGCATCTGAAGACAGGACAAGAAGCAATGGATGGAAATTAATCAATGAGATGACCAATCTAGAACTAAGGAGAAATTTCCTGACAGTTAGAACAATTAATCAGTGGAATGACTTGCGTCAGAAGTTGTGACTGCTCCAACACTGGAGGTTTTTAAGAAGAGACTGGACAGCCATTTGTCTGAAATGGTATAGGGTTTCCTGCTTGAGCAGGGGGTTGGACTAGATGACCTCCAAGGTCCCTTCCAATTCTATTATTCTGTTATTCTGCTACTTCCCTTAGACAGGGCTTGAGGGGTCATCTCCTTTGATCACTTTAAGAAGTCTAAGGAGAAATTATGTCCTCTTGATGTTACTGAACTGGTCATGCTAGCTGGTTCTAAGCTGAAAAATTATGAATGATCTCTACATAGCAGAAGAAGACAAAAACTCTTTATTCTTCAGTGAATTCTACAAGCCATTTGGGGTTTTCATTCCATGCTGCAACATTTTATTACCAACCCTATTTTTAGACGTTCAGGAAACATCATTACAGAAACTGTGCCAAAGGTGCTTTTCAAAAGGCAACTGGACTTTGTTTTGTTTTTTCCTTGAAAATGTTTTGCTTCTCATCCAGGAAGCTTCTTCAGTTCTGGTGATGATTGAGAATCTCCACTGATATTACAGAATCTAGTACCCAATACACTTGTGAGGATTATGAGCCAGCAATGTGCTGCAGCTGCCAAAAAAGCCAATGCAGTCCTAGCTGCATTAATAGATGGATAGAATTAAGATCACATGAAGTGTTAATACCACTTAGTTAATACCTTGGTAAGACCACACTTGGAATCCAGTTTTGGTCGCCACAATGTGAAAAAGATGTTGAGATTCTAGAAAGAATGCTGAGAAGAACAACAAAGATGATTAGTGGACTAATGGATGAAAACCAGTCAAGGAGACAAGCAATCTAGAACTAAGGAGAAATTTCCTGACAGTGAGAACAATTAACCAGTGGAACAACTTGCCTCCACAAGTTGTGAATGCTCCAACACTAGAAATTTTTAAGAAGAGATTGGATAACCATTTGTCTGAAATGGTACAGAGCAGGTGGTTGGACTAGAAGACTCTAAGGTCCCTTCCAACTCTGTTATTCTGTTATTCTGATTAGTCATTATGCTTATATAAATATACATCTCAACACTGTGTGGAAATATCATAGGCTAAAGACTGGGGTACCTATTATATCAGTTACTTTCAGTCTACTCTCACACTCTGGATAGCCTCCCACAGAAATCTTCCCTTGATTATTAAATTGATATTTAATCTAACCATAAAATTTATCTGGTGGCCAGTCGAAATGCATTCTGCCACAACTTTTAATACTCATAGCAATGAACCTTGGAATTGCAAAATGTAGATTTCCACATCTACTAAACCTCTGGGTGATGCTCTCTGAAACTATGAATATGTGTTGTTTTGCTGCAAGCTTCTTCTGAGCCAATCTGAAACTGAGAAATGTCCAGACAGAGATTGTTGATTGAACACTAATCACAAGGCCAAATAACAAAATAGACCATCAGAATTCCGATGTGATGCAACAGGGTTTGTCCAGTATTATTAAAGAAGCAACAGAAATTCATAAACATCCAAATAATTCAGGGAGGAATGACATCAGCTGTTATCTATGAGGCTGTGAGAAACTGGCTAGGTATATTCTGCTCCACTGAAAGCAGGCAACGTACAAATACAGCATATTTTCTGCCAGTTTCAGATCTGCTACGAAGAAACTTACAACCAGAAGGCTGGAACTGTTGGCATGCAATCCTACATCTTCTTTGTAGCATTTGAAAACCTCTCTGATCTGGGTCACTGGTATACAACGGCATCATTTGGGGCAGGGCAGATTGAAGCTATAGTATAAACCCTAAAATGAAGATATCAAAGTTCACAAGAAAAAATGATACCTCAAAACCATTTATAGATGGCATATAACACCCGTGAGGTTAGCAAAAATGTTTAAAAATATATCAAGCAATTGTTGGAAATATAAACAAAAAACAGGCACTTTACCATCTTTGGTGGACATGCTCTAAAGCCAAAAGATTTTGGATCAGAATACGTATGTGGTTAAAGAAAATGATGAAAAAATATATAGACTTTAAGTCAGAATTATTTTTGTTAGGCATAATTGTAGGAAATTATGAGAAAGAGTGTATGTATTTAATTTCACATATGTTAACTGCAGCAAGAATTGTATTCGCTCAATATTGGAAAAATGAAGATCTACCAACGGAGGAAGTGTTAATTAAAAAAAATCTTAGAGTGTGTAAAAATGGATAGATTGACACTGAAAATGAAAGAGAACATAGGATACCTTTTATCATTGGCTAGAAAAACGAGGTAGAGAGAAAGGAACTTAATATATATTAGCAAGCTAGGTATTGAAATCCAGACAATATGTTGCTGACAAAATATCAAGCACTTGTGATTATAAAAAACTAATATATCTATATCTGTATCTATATCTATATATCTATATATCTATCTGTATATCTGTATCTGTATCTGTATCTATATCTATCTATCTGTCTGTCTGTCTGTCTCTATCTCTCTATCTAGATCTAGATCTAGATATAGATGATATAGACAGGGCTTTTTTTTCTCATGGAACGCCCAGAACGGAGTTCCGGAACCTTTTTTTGGATGGAACCTTGTAGGGTAGGCAAGGCGGGTTGTATGACGTGTGTGAGTTCTGGCACCTTTTTTTTTTTTTTTTTTTTAGAAAAAAAGCACTGGATATAGATATAGATACCATCTTTGAAACCTAGCCTGATCCATTTTTTGGGTTCTCATCTCAACCAAAAGTCTTACATTTTGCCTACCAAATATATTGCTGGTTCCTGCTTTATTACATATTTTAAGAGACAGTGAGGCATCCTTGTTGTTCTCTGAGCAGACGTTGTTGTATCGCAGACGTTTCATTCAACTAGGTAACATCATCAGTGCATGATGATCAGTGCAACTACAGTAGGTAATGCCTGCACTGCACTGATGACGTTAGCTGATTTAGGTAATGAAACATCTGCAAGAAAACAACCAAGCTCAGAGAGCAGCAAAGGGCCTGCTTTCCACCTATTGAGCTATAAATATTCTTCTCTATTTGTTAAGAGACAGTCCTAGGCTAAATAGCTAATGCTAACTAGCCAGGTAATTGTTTAGAATAAAAATATGGAAAAGTCCAATGAACCACCTTATTTTTTTTTCTGGTATTACAGTCAGAAAAGGCAACATATATTAAATACATATAGACACAGGCTTCCTAAAATATATTTACAGGTAGTCCTTGACTTAGAACAGTTCAGGTAGTGACCATTTGAAGTTACAAAGGCAATAGTGGTGAATATTTGTAGGATGAGGGTGAAGGCTCGTTCTCCAAGCTTGTGGGTTGGTTTCCAAATGTTTCATTACCAGGTTAGGTAAAATCTTCAGCGGAGTTCAGGAGATGTCAGTGTTGATGTTCTTCTGTTTATAAGAGCTTCAGGTGTGACTTATGACCGTTTTTCACACTTATGACCATTGGGACATCCTCATGGTCACGTGGTCAAAATTCAGATGCTTGGTAACTGACTCGTATTTATGACGGTTGCAGTGTCCTGGGATCACTTGATCAAGAAGGAAAGTCAATGTGGAAGTCAGATTCATTTAGCAACCATGTTACTAATTTATCACCTGCAATCGTGCCAGGAAAGGTCATAAAATGAGGCAAAATTCACTTAACCACTGTTTCATTTAGCATCAGAAATGCTGGGGTCAATTGTGGTGGTATGTCGAGGGCTATCTATATAATAAAAAGTGAGCATAAAAGACAACAACATAAAAAAAATAATTGCGATGATAGCGGCAATTACCATGATTAATACAATTCTTCAATTATTACTAAGACAGATAGAACAAACAGAAGTGTGACATTAAGCAGTGTGGGTGGATGCATCAGAAAAAGTGTCAAAGAAGTTGCATCCACTCTGCCATCAAAGTCTTATATCTTCAAGGCAAATTAGGCATGTTTCGAGCTGTAGAGTACAATCCACACTATGCATCAACATCTGAGAACAGGCAGAGTTATTAAAAAGAAAAAAAAGGAAAAAAAGATAGTCAGCACCATTGGGCACTACAAAGAAAAATGAAGTTGGAGATACAATGAGTTAAGATCCAGTTTGGTCTAATGATAGAAAGCACCTAACTACAAAACTGGGCGACAGTGATTTCTAGTCCTACCTTAAGCATGAAAGCCAGCTGAATGATTCTGGGACAAACACTGTCTTTCTCGTGTTAAATACAGGTGGTCCTCAATTTATGACAATTTGATTAGTGACCGTTCAAAGTTACAACAGCACTGAAAAAAGTGACTTATGACCATTTTTCACACTTAGGACTGTTGCAGCATCCCCATGATCACATAATTAAAATTAAAATGTTTGGCAAATGGTTCATATCTATGACGGTTGCAGTGTCCCGGGGTCACGTGATCCCCTTTTGTCACTTTCTGAGAAGCCAAGTCAATGGGGGAAGACAGATTCACTTAATAACCATGTTACGACCTTAACAACTGTAGTGATTCACTTAACAACTGTGGCACAGAGGGGTTGTAAAAAGGCAGAAAAACTTTAATTTTTTCTTTATAAATAAGTCAAAGTGGTGAACCTACCTACCGTATATGCCGGCGTACAAGGCGACCTGGCGTATAAGACGACCCCCGTCTTTGTCGCCGAGTCACATTCCTAGAATATCGTCTTATACGCCGGAAACTACCAGTATTTCCGGCGTATAAGACGACTCGGCGTATAAGACGACCCCCGTCTTTGGCGCCGATTTTAACGTTTGCAGAAGTCGCCTTATATGCTGGCATATACAGTAATATTCTTTCCTCCTCCTATTTCCCTACAATAATAAGCCCATGAGAGAAAGACTGGCCCAAAGTCATCCATTCGGCTTTCGTGCCTAAGGCAGGACTAGAACTCGCAGTCCCCTAGTTTGTAGCCTAATGCTGGAGTTATCACAGAACTAATATAATTTGACGTATTTACATATGACTTAATTGGCACTAAGGACTGAACTGTGTGTCACATCACATTATAGGTTCTATTTTGAGGCTGTGTCACTTTGTAATGGTGAGATGTTCTTCTCACCTAGAAAAGCTCCTTGCTTGCTGCAAGTTCATCAGGAGAGGAAAAAAAGGGACAGTGTTAACTTTTCCCATAAAGCAACAATTTTCCCATATGAAAATGAATATATTTTTTCTTCCCTGTCTTGTACCATAAAATAGCATTCAAACAATGACCTCTTCAACGTTTCTTCAGAAAGATCTAGAACAGAGGTCCCAACCTTTTGGGCACCAGGACCAGTTCTCTGGAGAGAGGTTTTTCCATGGACTGGAGGTGCGTGGTTTTATGTGCTGCCTGCATCCCACAGATGGGCTTTGCTTTTTTGTGCGGATCGGTTGCTGGCATTCCATGGCCTGGTACTGGTCCATAGACCCGGGGTTGGGAACCCCTGCTCTAGAAAACTATAAGCAGACATATTTGGGGCTGATCAAAACCCACATGTTGATCAATCCTTAAGGTAATGTTCTCAAATTCATGAGCTGTACAATCTTTAGTTGCAAAAAGTCTCTGGAATGTTCAGAATATTAAAGTTTTATGGCTGAGATAACCTACTGATCGGAATTTACAGCCATTAATTCAATAAATGAGGTTGAAAAGATACTGCTGATTTAAAACCTCCAACTTTTTGATAGAACTATTTTCAATCATTTTTCTCCTGTAAAGATTGGCACCCATGCAAACCTAAGCACATGACAAACGTGGTGTGAGTAATAATAATGATGCCAATGAAAACTAGAAGGGTTTTGCCAATTTTAGTTCTTTCAAGCTACTGTATACATATCCACACATGGGTTACGCTATCCTCTTATGGGGTAAACAGCATGATAAAAAATGGGGGGGGAGAAGTAAGCAAATTAAAAGAGTGAGGTTTTTTTTTTAAGGAAACTGGCTGCAGAACTGTGCCTAATTTCTGCATTTGGAGATGCAGAGGTTCCCCCTAATTTTATTTTAAAAACATTAAATGTGACCCCATAGTACTGATTATGCTCTGTAATGCGTAATTATGTTGATTGTACAGGTACTCCTCGATTTACAACAGTTAATTTAGGGACCATTCAAAGTTACAACGGCACGAAAAAATGTGACTTATGACCATTAGGACCTTTGCAGCATCTCCAGGGTCACGTGATCAAGATTCAGATGCTTGGCAACTGATTCATATTTATGACAGTCGCAGTGTCCCGGGGTCATGTGTTCTCCTTTTGCAACCTTCTGACAAGCAAAGTCAATGGGGAAGCCAGATTCACTTCACAACTGTGTTACTAAATTAACAACTGTAGTGATTCACTTAACAACTGTGGAAAGGAAGGTCATAACTTGGAACAAAACTCACTTAACTAATGTCTCTCTTATCAAGAGAAATTTGGGGCTCAGTTGTGGTTGTAAGTTGAGGAGTACCTATGTAGAAATTTCCACCATTATCACAATTTTTAAAAACATAGACCAGGGGTAGGCAACCTTGGCTCTTTTGTGACTCGTGGACTTCAACTCCCAGAATTCCTGAGCCAGCCATGCTGAGGGGAAAGGGAGAGGTTTCCAAGCTGAGCCGTGCTGGCTCAGGAATTCTGGGAGTTGAAGTCCACGAGTCATAAAAGAGACAAGGTTGCCTATCCCTGACATATACTGTATAATTTGAATAATCTTTGATGCTCTTGCAATTTGTTTTTGAGAGCCCTGAGAATAATTTCTTGCTGATCTAAATTCACTTTTAGATCATAAGAAATATTTCTAACATTCATTAAAACCTGATGTCATATATTAATATAGGATACCCCAATCCTCAATTTCCAAGTTTCCATTGAAATTGATCTTTCTTTCTTTCTTTTTCATTTTTTTTTTGTTAATGATCAGTTGACAATTTAAGTTAAGATCTCTTATATACACAACACCTTTGAGTGACCAGGAGGATGTTGAAGTCAAACAATGTTTGTGGTTTAATTATAAGTATTATCACCACCAAGCTTTGCGGTGGGGCACGTTTTATATTAAAATTTCAAAAGCCTATGAGTGCATCTTTCCCCAGTAACAAGCCTGAAAAAAAGGTACACTGTTGAAAATTGCAACCAAATAGTGGTGTTGTTCGTAAAAGGAACTTACACCAGATGAATCGTTCATTCAATTATTCAACATTATGCAAGGCTGTATCAAAGAGATGAACACAACAAAGAACAAAAATAGGATAATGTACATGTTGTTAACGTTGCCTTAATTCAGGAGAAGATGCATTAGTAAAAGCATGTGTGGGGGTTCCCTGGGGTTAGTGTGATTGTGAAGCCTGTGTTGTGTTCTCTATTGTTATGGTTGTTTTTCATTCTGGGCTATGTACACTGCAGGATCCAATCTTGGTCAGTCACTGGGACCAAAGGTTTAGTCTTCCGAGTTTTCAGATTTGTGCTGGAGCCCATCTTCAGGGAACTTGTCTCTGGCAGAGTGTGTGCTTTGGGCTATTCTGTGTGTGGTATTTATATAGTGCCTGTTGTGTGTGGCTTTTTAGATGTTGATTGGGGTGTTGATGGCTGGCTATTAAGCTGTTGGCTGTTGTTTCCTTGTGCTGCCAAACCCTCATCTCCTAAGTACTTGATAAGCTGTTGGTAATCAGCACTCCTGTTGACTGATTAGGGGCCTGTTTCCTAGGCTTCAATCACTTCCCTGGCTGTTTTTGTACCTGCCTGTCCAACAATCTTAGTTGCTGCAAAATTGAATGTATGTCCTTGTTCATTATACACAACAGGCACCATATAAATAACACAGAGAGAATAGCCGAAAATACACACTCTGCTGGAGAGAAGTTCCCTGAGGATGGGCTCCAGCATGATCCAAAAGCTTAGAAGACTAAAACCTCTGGTTCTGGTGACCAACCCAGATTGGATCCTGCAACATTATCCTGGGACACATATATACGCCTTCATTCGTGTTATGTGTACTGTTCCAATTATATAAGCCATCCAGTCTTTTGAAATGGGTGGCCACAATATTATCTATCTATCTATCTATCTATCTATCTATCTATCTATCTATCTATCTATCTATCTATCTATCTATCTATTTCATATTTCTTAACCAACCATCTCCCTCAGAGATTAATTATATTATATTATGAATATTAATGATACTATAATAATGACATTAATGAAGTTATTAGATATTGTTAATGAAATGCTTGGGAAATGTTGTAGTTTCGTTTTTAAAAACTATTTCCCCAATACACACACACACATACACACACACACACACACAAACTAAAAATGCTGCCTTATTAATATGAACAGGATTTCTGGAATTTTTCCACTCCTACCAGCCTCCGTACTACTGTCTAACTTTTCACGTCAAGTGTTCAGCCTTTTCTGTCAGCCAGCGATTCCTTTGAGTGCTTTCTCTCAAACAAGAGCCAACATTTTTCTTTGCACAATCTGTCCACGGGGGATTATGTGTGGGGGTGGGTGTAAGCCCAACTCAACTGGAACCCCAGAATATGTGACATCGCGTTCATTTTCAAGCTGTGCTCCAGAAAAATCATTGGAAGCTTAGCAGGGATTCCTTAAGGAGAGGATCAGAAATGGCTGGCAAAGTTCCTTTAAAATAACAGCTTGTCTGCTACTCACTTACAATCTTCCTCCACAACATGAAGCCTCAGGGGAGGGTTAACGATGTTCCAGAGTATTTTTATATTTCCAGGTATTATCATCAATGACTAATAAACCTGGGTACCTCTCTGCATGAAAATACCAGTTTTGCTACAAATTTTTGGATTTACCTCAGCTGAGCCACCAAGACTTTGACCTGGCTCTCATATCTGGCAAAAAATCATCATCATCATCATATGAAGTGATCATATAGGCCAAAAATGATTCTGAACTGACCTAATTAGTCTGATTGTTGAATTAATTATCCTCCAAAGAGATGAGACAGAAACCCAGTTAACATCTTTGCCATCCCAAGGAGCAAGATCCCCAATGCATGATATTTCCACATTATGGATCTAGAAAAAAAGCAGGCATCAAAATCAAACAAAGTTCTATTCATGTAAAAATATGGGGATGTAATCTGATTGAGTTTGAAGACTGTCAATCTTGACTTTGAGTGATAGGCACCAAACCATCTATAGCAGGGGTCCTCAAACATGGCCCTTTTATGACTTGAGGACTACCACTCCCAGAATTCATCAGCCAGTTTGCCTGGCTGAGGAATTCTGGGAGTTGAAGTCCACAAGTCATAAAAGGGCCATGTTTGAGGACCCTAATCTATAGCCAACTCTTTAAATATCTGTAGACTGCAGTCTTCTCTTCAGCAGGCTAAATATACCCAGTTTTTTAAAAATGTTCCTCATAGAAATGGAGTTTTACAACTCTTATCATCTTAGTAGCCTTTCTTTGAACTCATTTCATTTTGCTGATGTTCTTTTTAGTTTTCAGGGTCCAGAACCTGACAGGGTATTCCAAGCAGAGCCTGTCAAACTCATGATAAAATTATTTCTCATGATCTACTCTCTGCTTCTCTTAATGTATCCCAAGATAACATTTTTAACTGCTGCATCACATTGCTAGACCACAATTTAAGTTGTGATCTACTAAAACATTCAGACCTTTTTTAACATGGCAGATCTAGTCCAGATCTCCCTATCCTTCTTATGTGTTCTATTTTTTTCTCCTAGGGGTAGGAAATTCCTTTAGATTAAATTTCTCCTGTTTGCAGAAATGTCCAAATTGTCCTCTTTGATTCTGCCTTTTCAAAACTATCTAGATCTTCTTGAGCCTTTTATTTTCTTCCTAAATTTGCAGTCTTGGCTCCTAGTTTTGTGTCAGCTGCAAATTTGATAATCATCCCCTCAACTTCTTCATCCAGGATTTTAATAAAAAATATTCAGTAGCACACAGTCCATTGTAGAGTCTTATGGTATTCTATTCTCTATTGTTGTTCAGTTTGAGGTGAAACAAATATGTGTGTGATTATGCCGACAATATATCTACCAGTTCCATCATCTAGACTATATTTACCATTTATTACTGATGATATCATGAGAATCTTTATCAGATGTTTTGCCCAGGTCAAAGTGTGTTATGCTCATAGCATTCCCCCAATCTATTGATTTAATAACTCTATGAAAAGCTGATAATGCAAAGCAATTTCTAGAAGTACTTTTTTTCAGAAATTCTGTCATCTATCCATTATCTATCTGTCTGTCTGTCTGTCTATCCATCCATCCATCCATCCATCCACCCACCCACCCATCTACCTATCTATCTATCTATCTATCTATCTATCTATCTATCTATCTATCTATCTATCTATCTATCTATCTATCTATCTTCTGTCATCTCCATCCATTTACTGGGTGTAAATGAGCCTTTATCCACCTGTGCAATTTTCCTAGTGCCTACCCTGAAGAAGGCAGGTAGCCTGCCTCTGGAGCTGGAGGTTCTAGTTGAAGAATGCAGATAGCCTGCCTCTGGAGTTGGAGGCTCTATTCTGAGCTGTTTCAGCTGTGCCCCTGAAGAATGCAGAGTCTACCTCTGGAGATGGAGATTCTATTCAAAGAATGCAGATGGTCTGCCACTGGAGATGGAGGTTCTATATAAAGCATGCAGGTAGACTGCCTCTGGAGCTGGAGGTTCTATTCAAAGCATGCATGTAGATTATCTATTTATATCGATCATCAGTGGAACAAATACTGTATCTACTGTGTTCAAGTATAATTTTGCTCTTTGGTGATTTCATGAAAAAAAAATGCAGCTGTGATGTTAATTCTGTTGTGAATATTTGTCTCTAACCCTTCAGCCCATTTGTGTACTGTAGGAGTGAACAATGAAATCAACAGCTCTCATTCCAGCTTATTATTTATTTGGTTGTTGTTTTTTTCTACCGCTGAAGAACTCTTGGTGTCTGATGACTGGCTGGAGTTCTTGCAGTTTTCTGGGTAATGTTTTTGAACAAGGTTTGCCATTGCTTTCTTTCTAGGGCTGAGAAAGAAGGACACACCCCAAATCACTTTCCTGTGCTTTTTGTGCTTAAGGCAGAACTACAACTCATGATCTCCCAGTTTATTTATTTATTTATTTATGAGACTTATATACCGCTTTAAGTGCAAGCACTCTCTAAGCGGTGTACACCAGTAAGCAATGTATATATATATTTACATTGCCCCAACAATCTGGGTCCTCATTTTACCTACCCCGGAAGGATGGAAGGCTGAGTCAACCTTGAGCCGGTGAGATTTGAACCGCTGACCTGCTAAACACAGTCAGCTAAAGTGGCCTGCAGTACTGCACTCTAACTGCTGCGCCACCTCCGCTCTTTGCCTGGTAGACTGGTTCTTTTAACCAATAGACTGGCTCTCAACTGTGGTTTTTGTATAACTATTTCATTAAAAGGTATTACAATATTTCTCCCCTCCTGGCCCATACTCAATGGCCTGGCATTCCAGAAAGGAAAGAAGGAAGGGAGGGAGGGAGGGAGGGAGGGAGGGAGGGAGGGAGGGAGGGAGAGTGTGAGGAGAGAAAAAGAGAGTGAGAGTGAGAGTGTGTGTGTGAGAGAGAGAGAGAGAGATCTATTTGGAAGTTAAACACATTAGCACTTCAAATGCCTTGATAGTTACCTGCACACATCCTCAAAATTGGAATACTTAAAAGAGACATTTGCACAAACAATTAGAGATTATATTGCAATAATTTGGCACTGCAATCTGTTCACTCAGCACATGGCTGGTGCTCAAATAAAAAAATGGAAAAAATATTTTTTAAAAAAATCTTGATTCTTTGCAAACTGTATGAAATAGTACAGCTGTCCCTGTTTAGCAGTAACTAGCTTATTTGTTTTTCTCCTTTTTTTGTCTCAGTTAGTAGTCTACTAAACTTTGCTGCCCACAGAATTCCTTCACATTATTCTTCAACATCAATTGCCGTTTAATAAAATAAAATAAATATGTCTGCTCTGTTTGCCATGAAATCTCTAAGCCATGCAGCTTTCATGTTCATGTTATTTTCTTACAAAAAGAAAAATGCATTTTTTCTTCGAAATTTCACCTGCCTTTAGCTTCACTTTGCTGCTTCTCTTTACTCACCGTTCCTTGCCATTTTTGCATGGATATCTTATATTATAATATATTTATTAAATATTTAATATATACTTTAATTATAGATAGATGGAGATATTAAAAATCATCATCAAATAAATAAATAAAATTTGTAGATTTGTAAATTCAAATTATCTTTCCCTGTACTAAATATTTCATGATATATGACACTAGAATCAATAATTTAATGAATGTAGAACTATGTATGCTTTGAGAAGGTTTCAGAATCAATGCTTTCAGAGTTTCCTGAGCACAGCAACTTCCTGCTGTTCACTAATTTATTCAATTATTTATTCAATTATTTATTGACTAAGGATACTGCCAAATGCAGAATACCTCCAGAAATTAACAAAGTCAGTTAAAATGTCCGCTGTAAATAAAGCAATTATAAAAAATCAGAATCCAAAGATTACAAAAGAACAACAAAAAACTAACCCTACAGGTAACACGAAGGAATTCTCTGGCTGTAAAAATGAAAAAGGATATTTCCAAAATATGGCAGAATAGGAACAGATGGGCATTTTTGTGTTAACAAAAAAGGAATTAGCCTCTTTAGTATTAAATGAAGACTCGGAAGATTAAATTGGGAGGCCTTGTTTTAATATTTGGTTGATTTATTATGTGTCCTCAATTCATTTTTGACTCCTAGCTACCACATAGATTTTATCCCAAATGATCTGGCACCAAACTTGGGCTATGGGTGGGAGATGATCAAAAACATCCCAACAGAACTACTTCAAAAGTTCTTCGGTGCGTCTAGCACAGTGGTTTTCAACCTTTTTAATGTCGCGATCCCCAACCAGTCATAAGTCGAGGACTACTCAACCGGTCTTAAGTCAAGGACTACTCAACTGGTGCAGCACCATTTGCAGAATGGGACTTTTGGCGGGCTCAGCAGGGCAGAGACAGCCTGGACAATTCCTATTGGCTTTGAAAAGCCAATAGAATTAGACTCTATTCAAGAGAGTCTATTCTATTGGCTTTCAAAAGCCAATAGAATAAAAGGGAGTAGCACAGCTAAGGAAAAGGGGGGAAATGGCGGACTGTGTTGTTTGGCGACTCCCGTGAAATGGTTGTTCGACCCCAAATGGGGTCCCGACCCACAGGTTGAGAACCACTGGTTTAGCGGTATGTGGGCAAGCATTATCATGAATCAACACCCCACCAGAAGTCAGAGTACCCTGAACGCTTGTTATGGATGGCTCGTCTTGAGTTTTTGTAATGTTTCACAGTAGATGTCTGAATTGATGGTCGAACCATGCTCCATGAACTTCACTAGCAGTTACTCCTTTGGCATCTTCATATTTGACGGGATTTTCCATGGCACCACTTCCGATGTGGTGTTGGTTCACAATAATGCTTGCCCACACAGATTAGATACACCCAAGGACTTTTGAAGCAGTTCCGTTGGGATGTTTTTGACCACACACCCCCGTAGCCCAGATTTGGAGCCCAGCAACTACTACTAAGGAATTTCAAACCTTGTAAGACGTTGTGACGAGTGCCTCAATTTGAATAGTGATTACATCAAAAACTAATGCAATGTTGTAGTTTTCTAACGTGTATAATAAAAGTTCTGTATCTGCAAGTGTCTGCCATTGATAACCAAATGGAGGTTTATTTCCAAATTGCCCTGGTATTTGAGTGCAACACCAACCCCTGTAGACAATGGGTAGGGTTTCAAACATGTCTTCCATCAATCAGTTAATCTTTTTTTTTCTTTTTACAACTCTGTAATCCCTTGTTTTCAGGGTGGAGTTGGGGCAACTGAATGGAACTGAGCATTTACCGGCCAGATGCCCTTCCTGACACCACGAGTTCGCAGCAAATTTTCTCTTTGCACCCTAATAGAGAAACATCTGTCGCTGCGTAGGATTGAACTTTCAACCTTCCCAGTAGGAAGCGAGTGTCTTCATCTCTAGGCCACGGCACCTCTCAATCAATCAATCAAATAAATAATTCAAAAAGGTATTTTCCTCTCCTTGGCCACTATTGTGCTTTCCACACCTGTTTACAAACCACAAATAGCTGTTTATCACCACTATCTTGTACTAGTTTTAAAAAAACTTTGCCTGGTAATTCATCAACTCCGGTAGCTTTGTTCTTAGCAATATGTTCTAAGGCTCATTTAACTTAACTTTCTCAAAATGTCTCTCTCTAGTTCAGTGCTCAACCCTTTATAAGTATCATCAATTTTGAAATATTTTGGTACAGTTGTATAGTTTCTTTACACCATCTATTTTTTACATCTTATTTCTCCAGTAATTTTATGTCTTCTTTCTCTTTTATTGTGTTTATCTCAATGTTTGTCCTAATTTCTGTGCTTTTCTTAAATCTCATGTCCTCCCTAATGGATTGTAATGTTTAATTTATGCCCAGTGCTTATTTAGATATAACAACTTGTCTTCTCCTGTTCTTCTCTGGAACACAGCATTTCACTGTGCAAATATTTTTGTCTTTTACTCTCCCTTCCTGCTTTTCTTCAACTATTCTCAACTTAGGCAGACGTTTCACCTTGTTTTGCTTTTTATCTGTAATTATATCCCTAATTTCAGTCCAATAGAGACATTCTTTATTCTAACCAGGAAATCAGTTGGAATGCTGCTGAGGTTGTATCTTCTTGGCCTGATTATTTTTAATAAGGACTTTTTCTATTTTTGTAATGGTTGTTTTTATATATTTGTGTTTTTATTTGATTGTTGCACGCCACCCAGAGTCACTTTTTGTGAGATGGGCAGCTCTATAAATTGTGATTAACCAATGAAATAATAAATATATTGCATTTCTTCTCTTTAGTGTAAGCTGTAATTTTGCAAAGAATTCTTGAACTGAAACTCAGTACCAATGTTTTTGTTTGTTTTCTTGTTTATTTAGTAGGGCTGTATTACTATTATCCTTCTCATCTTACCTATTACCTTCTCCTAATGGTATCTTATGTTTATATTACTTTGTTGTTTGTATGTACACTTATTCATTACCGACAAATTCCTTGTGTGTCCAATTACACTTGGCCAATAAAGAATATTCTGTTCTGTTCTTTCTGTTTTCTATTCTATTCTATTCTATTCTATTCTATTCTATTCCGTATTCTATTCTATTCCACTCCACTCCATATTCTATTCTATTCTATTCTATTCTATTCTATTCTATTCTATTCTATTCTATTCTATTCTATATTTTCACTGAATAAATAGAAATTCTCCCTCTTCCTTTGCAGACTGTATAAGCATTTTGATTTTGGCATGGTCCAACTGACGATGTCCATGTATAGGGCATCTTTTAGGTTGTCAAAATAAGGTATTTGCTATAAACACGTACTTTTTTGGCAGGAACCTATTAATCCATTTCCTGCTTCATCAAGGCCATTTCCCCATTATTCCAAATGCTGTTTTACTTCAAACTTTAGATTTTAATCTCCTGCAATTAGTATGATGTCCTTTGTGAGGGAGGCTGCATGTCATTGCTCATGTGTTCAGTTCTTACTTCCTCTGCATTTGTGCATGGAGAATAGATTTGAACTATTGTAATGTTGATTGGCTTGCCTTGGACACAAATTAAGATAAGTTCTACCCAAGTACTGACTTTCAAACCCTTTTGTTAATAATGATGGCTATCACATTTCTTCTACAATTTCCTTGTCCCTGGTAGGAGTTCTGATGCTTCTCTGATACGAAGTGACCCATTTCAATCCATTTCAAGTAAGTAATTTCCAGAATGTAAAATTTGGTCTTGACATTTCAGCTCTAACAAGTTTGCCTTGGCTCATGGTTTTGACATTTCATAGACATATTTTTTTTCTGCTCATTTTTCATAGGTCTTTTCAGTCAGAATTCAAGACTGGACATGGGACATGGGACTAGAGCTGAGGTGGCGCAGCAGTTAGAGTGCAGTACTGCAGGCCACTTTAGCTGACTGTGTTCAGCAGGTCAGCGGTTCAAATCTCACTGGCTCAAGGTTGACTCAGCCTTCCATCCTTCCGGGGTAGGTAAAATGAGGACCCAGATTGTGGGGGCTATGTAAATATATATATATATATATTGCTTACTGGTGTAGACCGCTTAGAGAGTGCTTGCACTTAAAGCGGTATATAAGTCTCATAAATAAATAAATAAATAAATAAAAATTACATTGGTCACACAGGTGGATGATATTTGCTAGGACCTCAGTGGGGGAATGTGTCTCTTCTGGATCATTTTGGATATCTCCTGGGTTCCACGATGTGAATGGAATGGAATGGAATGGAATGGAGTAGAGTAGAGTAGAGTAGAGTAGAGTAGAGTAGAGTAGAGTAGAGCAGAGTAGAGTAGAGTAAAGTAGAATAACTTTATTGTCACTATGAATGCACACTAATCGGCATACATTAAAATGAAATTTCGTTGCATATTATATGACACAGAGAAACAACACAGTCTAGTTCAGATTATGTATACATGTGCATGGCGAGAAAAACAAATCTTGAGGGTTTACCAGGAGGATGGCATAGGGAACAAAGAGCTATTACAGAATCGGTTAGTCTTGCTAGAAATGTTCATCTTGGATTGCCTTCAGTAATTGGAATTTAGAAGACACCATTCTTCAGAAGGTTTCTTTCTTCCCTAAGTGGAGTATCAGGTAGTTATCTAAAGATGGAGGCAGGTTGTCTTCTACAACTATGTCTTGCATTGTTGGGACACTATAAGAAATTCTAAAGCCTTCAAGAATTTCAGTTTGCTATCATTTCTTTTCTTCTCTGCACCTATCCTGCAAATATATCACTTATCCTTTTGTGAGGAATTTAAATCTTGGTACAGAGAAAATATAGGGGTCTGATGGCTCAGTGGTTAAAGACGCTGAGCTGATCAGGTGAAGAGATCCATGATCCTAATGTTGTGCAATGGGTAAGCTCCAGGGACTTGCCCTAGCTCCTGCCTACCCAGCAGTTCAAAAACATACAAATGCGAGTAGATTAAAAATAGCTACCGGTCCATGCATCTCGGTATATCTTTATGCTGTCCACATGACCATGGAAATGTCCTTGGACAATGCTGGCTCCCTCAGCCAAGAAAAGGTCATGAGCAACCCGCCCTAGAGTTGGACACAACTGGTAGGGAAGCCTTTACCTTTTCCAGAGAATATGTTAGAGATAGGCTTTTTGAAAGGGATGCCAATAAGGATACAGGATGCAGTCATCCAAATGTTCATATTTTCATTATGAAAAAGCATAAAAGTCTCTCCCAATATCTGGTTAGTATTATCTGTGCCACACTGAGAAAAGTTTCTACATTCTTCACTTGTAGACCATCTCTTCAGCATATCTTGAAGGGAGATTTCTGTAAATGTCCTGTTGAACAGCATCCTTGCCCTTGTGATGGTCATCCTCTGGAGCAGTGGTTCTCAACCTGTGGATCGGGACCCCATTTGGGATCGAACGACCATTTCACGGGGGTCGCCAAACAATGTAGTCCGCCATTTTTTTTTCCCTTTTCCTTAGCTGTGCTACTCCCTTTTATTCTATTGGCTTTTGAAAGCCAATAGAATAGATTCTCTTGAATAGAGTTTAATTCTATTGGCTTTCAAAAGCCAATAGGAATTGTCCAGGCTGTCTCTGCCCTGCTGAGCCCGCCAAAAGTCCCATTCTGCAAACAGTGCTGCACCAGTTGAGTAGTCCTCGACTTACGACCGGTTGAGTAGTCCTCGACTTACAACCGGTTGGGGGGTCGCGACATTAAAAAGGTTGAGAACCACTGCTCTGGAGGATATCATTTATGTTGTCTTCCACTGTACCATTTATCATGAAATCAGGGCCAAACTATGCATGGTAGATGAATTCAAGGGCTTCGACCATGATCAAATTATCTTCTTGTAAATGCATTTCCAACTGTTAGTAGTCAGGTTGCTGCTTATACTTTACTATTTTATTACTTTATTAGAATGAAATATTTAAGTTCTTAACCATGGCCCTGTTTTATTATGGTTTGACCTCTTTGCAACACTCTTTTTATTACTTTATTTTATTGTTGTTTTGTTTTATTGCACTTTATACTCTGCTAGCTTGTTATGGCCTATGGTTACAACAATAAACTAACTTACTTATAGTTCCAGATGGTATTGGTTGAGGATGAGTGGGTGTTCCCTTGGGTGCCACAAAGTTTGTTTCTTTCCCTTGTTGTTGTTTAACACATGCACGAAAGCACTGGGAGAGATCATCCATCATTTGGGGATGAGGTATCATTAATATGCTGAAGAAACCTAGCTGTATATTTTTTGGGCTAGGTTAGAGATGCTGGAGCTTTTTGTAAATTTGATGGGAACAATTAGTTGAGAATGAACCATAACAAGACAGAATTGAAATCTAATAAAGGAGAATAGTTGTAGCTCAGAGTTGACATGAGGGGTCCTTAGTCGGGAGGTTTTTTTTGCAGACATTTCATTACTCAAACATCATCAGTGTTAGAATTGAAATCATAACTCTGAAATCATCTGATGTGGTCCAGGGGTGCCCAACTTCTTCCCAACTACGTTTTGTACAGTTGAACCCTGAAAATGAATCAGGCCCGTTTTGCAAATGTGTTTAAAGAGTTGCCAATAAAGGAGAATATTAGTAGCTCAAGGTTGAATTCTGGGGTCCTTGGTGCTCTCTGAGCTTGGTTGTTTTCTTGAAGATATTTCATTACCCAAAGTAAGTGACATCATCAGTGCTAGTAAAAGGTGAGGTTTGCTCTCAGTTTATAGTCTATGGCTTGCCTTGCCAATATTGGTGAAAGGAGTCTTAGAGATTCTTTGTTTGGGCTGTTGGCGTCTTTGACAGTTTCTTGATTGGGGTATTATTTACTTCCAGGTGTTGGCCTGAAATTAATCTTGGAGTTAATCCATGCTCATCTGGAGGTTGATTGCTGGTGGGAGGTGTTTTGGTCTTTTTGTTCCCTTTTTGGCTTGTTATTGTTTCTTTTGCATAGTATGTAGATATTGTTTACTTCTATGTGTCAATTGATGGCTAATTTGTCAGAATGCCACGTTTCTAGAAATTCTCTAGCATTTTTGGACTTGGCTTGGTCTAGAATGGTCGCAATTTCCCAATTTAAAGTATGGTTAAGTCTGTCCACATGTTGTAAAAGTAAAGAGTTTAAAGAAGTTAATAATAAAGAGTTTTAAGAAGTAAACTGGTCAAGAATAGCAATAGTACTTAGACTTATATACCACTTCATAGTGCTTACAAACCTGTCTAAGTTTACTGAGTCAGCCTATTGCCCCCAACAATCTGGGTCCTCATTTTACCAACCTTGGAAGGATGGAAAGCTGAGTCAACTTGAGCCAGTCAGGATCGAACTCCTGGCAGTGAGCAGAATTAGCCCGTAATACTGCATTCTAACCACTGTGCCACTGCAAAGAATACTCTCAAGGTCTGGGACCCACTCATTCAGAGTCTTTCAGGGCCACAGAATGAGTGCTGGTGGGAATATGTGAGCAATGGAGCTGATATTCCAATATTAACAAAGGATGTAAGTCTTTGAGCACAAAAGTGATCTAGATCTAGATTTCAAAAGCATCAGAGGTCAGCCTTCTCCTTTCATATCTCTTCTTCTAGCATCAGGGGACATTGTATATTCCCCCAGCCATCTAGCTATCTAATCCAATGAATCTGCTCTTAATTATATCAGAAGTGGAACCTTTCATTGGTAATCAGAATGCAAGACTAATATGTAATTATTTTTCCATCAATATCTAATAGACACGATTAATCAAATTTAACATTTCTGGTGTGGAACGATTATTTTCTAGAGGGAAATTATTCTCTTTCTAAAGAATTGAGAGTTCTACTTTTCATTATACAAATAGCTGTTCCTTTCTGTTTATTAATTACATTGTTTAATGAAATTATTTTCCCCACAGAAATGAAGAATACAAGTTGTCTGACACAAGCTTTTTGAGTAGGAAGGAATTGATGCTGTTCTCAGCATTTCTACTCACCCAGAAAATAGATGAGGGAGAGGGGCGCTCTTGCAAAGAACAGCCAAAATGATTATGGAGTTAGAAGTTCATCTTCCCTACCAAAAAAGACAATTTGGTTCCTCACTTTGAAAAAATGCAAAAATAACCAGGATGTCTATGGAGATTCTCAGTCATCCAGGTCATGGCTGTCCCAAAGGTGGTTTTTCAGGAAGCAACTGGACTTTCTTGTTTTTCTTTGAAGACATTTTGCTTCTCATCCAAGAAACTTCTTCAGCTCTGACTGCATGATGGGGAATGGAAAGATTTATACTCCTTGCAGACAGCTGGTCATTTGCATTCTTTTAGAGCAGACATGTCAAACACAAGGCCCGGGGGACGGATGCGGCCTGCGAAGTGGTTTCATGTGGCCCGCGAAGTCATCCTGGAAACAGTGAGGGAACGGCCCCCGCTGCCTTGGCCCTGGCCCAGGCCGGCCGGAAGCCAATGTACAATTTTGTGGTGGCCATCTATGCTGAAATGCATTCAGCCTTCCAGGCCATCTGGAAACAGCGAGGAACCAGCCCCTGCCATGTCGGCCCTGCCCCCTGGGTGGATGCTGGGGAAGTGTCACCCTTTGTGAGGAATGAAGAAATGGACCATGCCTTGGCGCTTGCCCTGGTCCCACCCCCTTCTGCCAAAGACCTTCAGATCGGTCCCACTCCTGCCCAGGCCCCCATACTCACCCTTGACGCGAAAAATGTAGCCCTGACCACACCCACCAAACTTCCCAAGGGCAACCACAATGCTGATGCAGCCCTCAATGAAATTGAGTTTGATACCCCTGTTTTAGAGAGTCATGAGGCCACTTGGAGATTTACCTGTGTCCTCAGAGTCACCTGAGTAGTGGTGCAAATGTGTGTGGCACCTTCTTGGCTGCAGGATGTTTTCTGCCCTGGGTTCCTTCATTGCTGAACAGAGGCGCAGGCTTGGGGATGAGTTTGTGTTGTCTGGAACCAGGATGGCTCCAGACTGTACCCATACATCTTTCCTGCTTCACAACACACCTAATTTCTATGGTTGTCCTTCCTGCTGGGTGGCTTGGCCACACATATCGAACTAAGAGCAACCCCCTGACCACCAACAAAGCTGTTTCTTCCAAAGCAAGTGTGATTAACATTTATGACAAGAAGTCACTGCTGGGAAGACGATTCTTAACAGAACCAAAGCACATACACAAAAAAAAGAGATTGCACATGCAAATATAACAGCTCAGAAAAGGAAATAAATGATGTTCCATAGCAGGTCTTCTCAGCTGGGGCGTATGCAACACTTGGAATTAGACTGTTCTTTGTCCACCCAACCAATTAAATCTGCAGCCTTTCTTATCCAGATTCAGCGCTAAGATTTTTAGTCTGCAAGGACCAGGTTCTGATTAAAATGTTCCTTATGTTTCACTAGCTAATTGATCAGACTCATTGTAAAATGCCAGCAGCAGAATGATTAAACACGTTTCCCACTCAGGGCTTTGGATACATCTATTGTTTGAATTATGTGTCTGTGCATTACACTATTGGCATTAAAAGGGCCGTGCATGTGGCCCACACCTACACACTTAACACTCTCAAATTGGGATATATTCCAAAGCCTGTTCTATAAATATCTAGGCTAGGCAAGTGCCACATATTCTACTATTCATTTTTTAAGGGAGAAAGAGAGGGACTGTGTTGGCTGCCTTTTCAGTTATTGCTAGCATATTTTTGGCAATATTCTTGTTTATTGTATTAGGAAGCACATTAGAACACTGAGTGGTGGCTGCTAGTTCAGTTGCTGACATCCTTAGGTAGATACCTTCCACCTTTCACGTGCCAACATTTTTTTTTTTTTTTGAAGTGTGCCCACCTGCCCAGAAGCAAGAGAAAAGTAACCAAAACATACGAAGAACGGCTGCAGAACTTGGGTTTGGTTAGTCTAAAGAAAAGAAGAAACAGGGGAGACATGAGAGCAATGTTCCAGTATCTGAGGGGCTGCCACAAAGAAGAGGGGGTCAGGTTGTTCACCAGAGCACCAGAGGGAAGGACAAGAAACAATGATTGGAAACTGATCAAAGAGAGAAGCAACCTGAAATTAAGGATAAACTTCCTGACAGTGAGGACAAACAACCAGCGAAACAGCTTGCCCCCAGAAATCGTGGGCGCTCCATCTCTGGAAATTTTCAAAAAGAGACTGGACAGTCATCTGTCTGAGATGGTATAGGTTCTCCTGCTTGAGCAGGGGGCTGGACTACAAGACCTCCAAGGTCCCTTCCAGCTCTATTCTATTCTAAAGGGAAATAGGGGAGAAGTCAGAGAAGATTTTATGTGACGAATTCTTACAAATATCCCTTCTAATGCATGTTGTGAGAGCACCTGTGTCACAGTCTCAGAATAACAGTGCGACCTTTATCCAAAAGAGTAGGGAGCTTCCGTTACTGAGGAAAGAGCTAGTAATTACTTCTGTGGCTTTTCTACAAATCAGAAAGAACACTGGGATATGCAGGTAGTGATAGTAGCTTGGGTGAGGGATGAGGTTCGTTCCCCAAGCTTGTGGGTCGGTTTCCAAATGTTTTGTTGCCAGGTAACATCTTCAGCAGAATTTAAGGGATGTCAGTGTTGCTGTTCTTCTGCTTGTAAGGGTTTTGTGTGGTCAGCAGGCTTGTGAGGGTGAGGTCACAGGAGGTGAGGGTCACAAGCAGGTCAGGGTCTCTACAGAGTGGCGACCAGATAATTTGTCACTTTAAGCAGCACAGTCATTAAGTAAGGCAGGGGTAGGCAACCTTGGCTCTTTTATGACTCGTGGACTTCAACTCCCAGAATTCCTGAGCCAGCCATCCTGAGGGAAAGGGAGAGGATTCCAAGCTGAGCCATGCTGGCTCAGGAATTCTGGGAGTTGAAGTCCAAAAGTCATGAAGGGGCCAAAGTTTTCCCCATGATGACTCGGGAATTTTGGGAGTTGAAGTCCACGAGTCATAAAAGAGCCAAGGTTGCCTACCCCTGAAGTAAGGTATCAAGTGACAGCATTTGAATTTTATGACTTTTGTTACCACATTAGTTAAGCAAATCATGTACTTGCTAAGCGAATCACATAGTCATTAAGCGAATCTGGCTTCCCCCATTGCCTTTGCTTGTCGGGAGCTGGATGGGAAGGTTGTAAATTGAGACCATGTGATCATAGGATGCTGCAACCATCACAAATGCGAGCTGATTGCAAAGTGCCCAGTTGTAATCAGGTGACCCCTGGAGTGATCCTGATTTTGAGGGCAGGTTATAAGATATATTTTTTCAGCACTGTTGTAACATTGAACTGTCATTAAATGTACAGTTGTAAATCAAGGACTATCTGTATGGTCCAGTAAAGATACTTGGAAGAAAATTAAATAAATTTCATTGCCTAAGACCGTCCAAATCAAGTCTTCTGTCCATAACACATATGTCCTCACCTTCCTTTTTTATTAGGGATTCATAGTGCCAGTACAGCCAACACCTCTGTTTTTTCTTCCATTTTACTTAAAAAGATACCTTCTGTTTCTGGCTGAACTTAAAAACTGGCCCTGCCTTTGTCCTTCTATAACAAATAATGATACCCTTTTTCTTTTCTTTTGGGTCAAATGTCAACATCATGTTCTTCTCTGACAAACCATCCTAATGAGAAAAAGTACAATGCAAGCTGCCTCACTTTGGGCACTTGGAGAATCTATTGGGCAAGAAAGTATCTTGATGGCACGACTTATTCTTGAACAGAAGATTCTAACCTATTTTTCACTCTGTTACCAGCTATTTGAAATTCTACCACCATTCCCCGCTCCCTTCTTCAATTGAGTGATGTGCTTTTTTTTTCTTCTCCCAGATCTTGTACAGTGTAGAGAGATGACAAAAATCTTGAGCTGTTTCTTCTATTGGAGGTCAACGGTTCATTCTCCTTTGTTTCAGAATCTGATGAGGAGCAGTACTTGATGAAAAGGTGGCTGGCAATAAAAAAATTCAATAAAAAGCAAACTGGCTTTGCCAGTTTCAATCTAGCATTAGTGGATCTGTAAAGTAGCCATTTCCCAACATCCTGTTCTATTTTCCCAACATCCCATTCTATTTTCCCAACATTCCGTTCTATTTTCCCAACATTCCCTTCTACTTTCCCAACATTCCACTTTATTTTCCCAACATTCCATCGCAGCAGTTTTGCAAAATTCCATCATACTCAAGGTTGACCAAAACACAGAAGCTAGTTTAGGGCAAGGAGCTAAAAGGATGGGAGGTAGGAATAAGGGTAATTCCTACTCAAACTGGGATCACTTGAGAAAGTGGAGAGCCGACAGGCCACAATCTTATTGGTAAAAACAGTTTGTTTGTTTATTGCTTCAACCAAGTGACTCTAAGCAGTGCTAAAAATATAGTCTGTGCAAAACTAACAATAACTTATTTATTTCTAAACAAGACAGGGCTTATAGACTACTTCAATCAACCACCTCTGACTGGCATATAGCTCCCATATATGTAATCTGCAATTCAGAGCAAACACTAGCCATACAATGACAGAAATACAATATATAATTACAGTGAAAAATACAGTTAATATAATATGCTTAGCACCAGGAGCCCTATAATGCAAAGGCCTTCAAGAGAGCCATGCTTTGCAAGCTGGAAAGGTATAAGAGTGAGAGCCATCCTTGCCTTTGGGGTAAAATATTCCAGAAAACTGGAGCCCTCGCTGAGAATTGCCTACCCCTCCTCAGTGGCAGAACACTTTCTGTGTGGGATGAGCAGACAATCCCAAATAACAGGTTAGAAGATTCCAAACCTTTTGTTCCAAGACAGCCCTTTATTTTCTCTCAGATAAGGGAATGGTTATTGTTTACTACTATGGGTAAAAAATAATCACATTGTATTTGTGAATTCTTTTCTGGGGCAAGCATAATCTATATATGTTCCCAGAATTAGGTTTGTGTGAGGATGGACATGGAACTGTTCCTGTCCTTTTCTTTCAGCTCCATGCCTTATTTGGAGCATTGCCCCCTCATTATTTCAAAGTTTATTCTCCATTTATTCTCAGCTTCCATTTTTTGTTTCTTTTTCTTTGATCATATGTTGTGTTTACAAATATTTATACTACTGTTTTAATTCTAAATGGAGGAGGAAGAGGAGGGTGTGGAGGAGGAGGAAGAGGAAGAAAAAGAGGAAGGTGAAGGAGGGAGGAGAAGGAGGAGGAGGAGGAGGAGGAAGATTTGCTGAGGCAGCTAAAATCCCAGAGATGCTAACAGAAGCTACAAAGGCTTCCAAAAGAAAGTGGAATGACCTTCTTGTAAGGTAGCCCTTACATTGAACAAAGTATCAGCAGAGCTCTTATAAACAAACCAGGTGAGGGATGAAGGGATGATCTGGCGGTTGACAAGTATCTCAGGTGTTTGCAGACCAGACTGGCAGTCGGGGAGAAGTTGAACATCTCAGAGCACTAGCAGGCATTAAGAAAAATATCTAAAATATTGACAGTTGGTAGATTAGGGCTCAGGAACATGAGGTGACTTAAGATGCTGGCAGAAGAGACAGGCCTAAGGGCCCAGGACACCAATAATCCTGGACAGCAGCAAGCGTTAATGGGTAGCTATTAAAGAGCACTTAACTCCTGAATTCAGCAACCAAAAGAGATGTTGGTCAACTCTGGTTGGGTGAGGCTAAGCGTGAAATAGGGTAGTTTTAGGACAAGTGAAGTTGGAGGAAGTACTTCAAGTAAGAATACAGATTGGATAAAGGCAAGTATAGCGGAAAATATAGAAATATATATGTAAACCAAGGTGTATGTTACTCTATAATATGATTATAGAGAAAGAGAACACTGTAGAAGAAGGAGCGAGACCTTGAAAAGGTGAAAATAGGCTAGAGTTATTGTATGTTATGACATGATTAGAGAAGAACAGAAGATGATAAGAGAAATAAAACTTAGACATAGAGAATCAAAGTAATCATGCCATTATTTTAAGGAAACAAATGTCTTTTTGTATTAAACCGTTTTGTAATAAACGCTCTTTCTCCTAACAGGAATTGACCTACATATCCTGCCTAGGTTTGTACCATTCCTGAATCTATGAGAAGCAATATAATGTAGTTTTGAACAAGGACACCGAAATCAGGGTGGACATTTCTACCCAGGCAGCAGTTCTTCGTATTGATGCTTCAACTGGTGCTTAGTTGTCATATGTGTTGTCCTTGAGATGCTGTCACATGCGGGGATTCCCATCAAGAAACAAAATAGTGACCAAACATATGGGAATGACTTCAAGGTATCTTACAGAAAAGAATTTTGTCAAATTATACAGGACCAAACTGGGATTCCTTTTTTTCTCTCCTTTTGCTGATGATCCATCGTGAACTCGGATTGAACTCTGTGCATAAATAAATGCTCTCCCGGTGTGGTCTTTTCCTGGGGCGGCCTAATTCTTTTGTACAGTCTTCTTATCTGTAAAGTTCACTGACATCCTTCCCCCTCTTTCTAATGTTCAGACTTCAAGGGCCATTGCCCAATCTATATACATGAAGGAGATGACACAGGGCTTGGAAACCCCAAGTGTGCAGATGTAACACACATTAGTAAAAAGAAAAATCCCTAAAGAATGGGGAACCTTAATTATATGTTGTGTTAAATGAAATCCAAACAGGAAGGAAAAATCAACAGGAATATTTTACCTGGAGCTTTCTGAGTGCTGAATCTACTTGTCTTTTAATATAGCAAATCAAGAGCTCCTATTTGTAATTTCCACTGCTCTTAAATAATCTTGAGATCATACTGTTACTTAAAGCTACAGGAACTGGAAATTAGATTGCTGAAGCATTTTGAGATTTACTTAAGGCAGCATTTTTCTCCATGGACCGAGTAATCAATAAGCTTTAGGTGGTCCATCAAAAGAAGCTAATGATGTCCTCAGCACAGTGCTGGCTTGTTCATATGAGCATCAAATTTACAGCTTTTTCATCCAAGCTCAGAATAGCAATCAGATGGTGCAGTGCTTGGGATTTAAAGGCAAAACGTTACGAACACGGTATCTAACTGCAACTCCCTAAAATAGCCATACTTTTTCTTGTTTGGTTTAAGGAATGCACGCATCCACTCACACACAGTGTCTTGCCTTTGAATTCCAAGCACTGCACAATCCTACTTTTGGCTTTGACAATAATCACCCCAAAAGATGTTGCCTTATGAACGCCAGAGGAAGTTTTTAGGATCTAAACAACCTTTACTACTGGCTACTGATACCACCACACCAATCTGCTCCTACCGCTTCCTTCATAATGTGCCAGAGTCATGCACTGAAAGGAACCACAGAATAACAGAATAACAGAGGTGGAAGGGATCTTGGAGGTCTTCTAGTCCAGCCTCCTGCTCAAGTAGGAGACCATTTCAGACAAATACTTGTGCAATCTCTTTTTTAAAAACCTCCAATAATGGAGCACCCAGAACTTCTGAAGTCAAGCCATTCCAGTGATTAATTGTTTTGTCACAAAATTTTCTCCTTAGTTCTAGATTGGATCTCTCTTTAATGATCTTCCACCCATTGTTTCTTGCCCAGATGCTTTATTTATTTATTTATTATTTATGAGACTTATATACCGCTTTAAGTGCAAGCACTCTCTAAGCGGTGTACACCAGTAAGCAATGTAAATCAATGTATGGTAAAAAGATAAAATGAACACCAGGGTAATAAAAACTGTAAAAGTTTTTAATTAATTAAAACTATAAAAGTTCAATTAAAAAGCGCCAAGCTTTCGCCGTCACCTGCCGGCATCCTCAGGGCTAGCGCGCCAGAGAATGAGAGAGTCCTTTATAGGCGTGTCAAGGTTTGCGCCCGGTTCCTTGATCTCGTTATCGGGCCTAATTGGTTCAATTGCGTACAGTTAACCTGTTCTTCCTTGTTCTTTTTGGTTACGTGTCTATCCTCATCCATCCTTATTTCTCTTAACCCTGGGGTGGATGAGTGACAACTCCAGCTGTTTCGGTTGTCTTTATATTCTAACTTCCCCCCAGGTTCAGGTGGTAATACACATTCCACATTCCTTTCACAGCCATATCCTGTCAAGTTGTTCTTTTTAAAGTAACTTCCCCTTCTGATTCCAATACTTTCATTTTTAGTGCACGTGTCATCCGGGTGGTCCTGCGAGCTGTTAAGAGTCAAATACGACATGCGGGTGGCAGTCCGGGGTGCGGATTGTTCAGCCGGATGAAGGGGCTGTTTCCTAATCACCGCTATACCCAGCTGTCATGCGCGCGTCCTACTTCGGGTACTCGGTCTGGGGGGGGGAGCGGTAACCGGATCACGCTCCTTCTGGTTGTCATAATGCTCCTCTTCAGCTCTCCCTTTTTCTGCGTTGTTAATGTCCATGTGTATTCCATGGGAGTCTTCGGGATCGTCTGGCGGGGGGTGCGATGATTCGATCTCTCACACCTCGCCGCTCTCCGATCCTCTCTCCTCCTCTTCGGCAGTGCTCGGGAGTTCGTCATTGGTTGCGTCTTGTAATCTACTCCCTCTGGATTCGGCCATCCTGGCTGCGCGAAAGGGTCCTCCACCCCAGGGTTAAGAGACATAAGGATGGATGAGGATAGACACGTAACCAAAAAGAACAAGGAAGAACAGGTTAACTGTACGCAATTGAACCAATTAGGCCCGATAACGAGATCAAGGAGCCGGGCGCAAACCTTGACATGCCTATAAAGGACTCTCTCATTCTCTGGCGCGCTAGCCCTGAGGATGCCGGCAGGTGACGGCGAAAGCTTGGCGCTTTTTAATTGAACTTTTATAGTTTTAATTAATTAAAAACTTTTACAGTTTTTATTACCCTGGTGTTCATTTTATCTTTTTACCATGAATACCCCCAGGGTTCATATTTTTAACTTTCTTTATCGTGAATATATATATATATATATATATATATATATATATATATATATATATATATGCGATTAAAAAGGTTAAAAATATGAACCCTGGGGATATTCATAATGAAAATATAAAATGAACACCAGGGTAATAAAAACTATAAAAGTTTTTAATAAATTAAAACTATAAAAGTTTTAAAAAGCGCCAAGCTTTCGCCGTCACCTGCCGGCATCCTCAGGGCTGGCGCGCCAGAGAATGAGAAGGTCTTTTATAGGCGTGTCGAGGTCTGCGCCCGGCTCCTCGATCTTGTTATCGGGCCTAATTGGTTCAGCCGTGTGCAATTAACCTGTGCTTCTTTTCTCTTTTTGGTTGCATTTTTATCCTCATCCGTCTCCAATTCTCCCAACTCCGGATTAGCTAGATGGCAATTGCAGTTATTTCGGTTGCCTTTATATTCTAACCTCCCCTTAGGCTCAGGTGGTAGTGCACATTCCACATTCCTTTCTCCACCATATCTTGTCCAGTTGTTACTTTTAGGATCGTATTCATTTCCGGTCTCAATACTTTCATTTTTAATGTGTCTGTCATCCTGATGATCTCGTAAGTTGCTACGGGTCTGGTGCAGCGTGGGGGGGTGTTCTGCAAGGTGGAGGGATCGTCTCTTATTAGTTGTCATGCCCAGCTGTCCTGCGCGTGTCCTACTCCGGGTGCCCGGTCCAGGGGGTGTGTGCGCAGCAATCAAGCCGCGTCCCTCTTGGTTGCAGCGCTCTTCCTCAGTTCTCCCCTTTTTTACATTATTAAGAGCATTCGCTTGTATTCCATGGGAGTCCTCAGGACCATCAGGTATGGGGTGTGATGGCTCGATCTTCCGTACCCTGCCGCTCTCCGATCTTCCCTCCTCCTCTATAACGGTGTGCGAGGGTTCTTCGTCAACCACCCCCCGTGGTTTATCCTTATTAGAGCTAATCGCTCCGGCTGCATGAGGGGTTCTTCTCCTCCTTTCCGGATCAGCCGTGATGTTTCTTTTGATATGTGGGCGGGCCGTTGCGTTTGGCGATTCATCCGCATTTCCACCTGCCGTATCTTCTCTCGTCTCCTCTTTGCTGCCAGGGGGCCGGATCCTGGTTCTTATCACCCCCCTAATCCTCTGGGATTGTAGTAGTCTGGAATACAAGCGAATGCTCTTAATAATGTAAAAAAGGGGAGAACTGAGGAAGAGCGCTGCAACCAAGAGGGACGCGGCTTGATTGCTGCGCACACACCCCCTGGACCGGGCACCCGGAGTAGGACACGCGCAGGACAGCTGGGCATGACAACTAATAAGAGACGATTCCTCCACCTTGCGGAACACCCCCCCACGCTGCACCGGACCCGTAGCAACTTACGAGATCATCAGGATGACAGACACATTAAAAATGAAAGTATTGAGACCAGAAATGAATACGATCCTAAAAGTAACAACTGGACAAGATATGGTGGAGAAAGGAATGTGGAATGTGCACTACCACCTGAGCCTAAGGGGAGGTTAGAATATAAAGGCAACCGAAATAACTGCAATTGCCATCTAGCTAATCCGGAGTTGGGAGAATTGGAGACGGATGAGGATAAAAATGCAACCAAAAAGAGAAAAGAAGCACAGGTTAATTGCACACGGCTGAACCAATTAGGCCCGATAACAAGATCGAGGAGCCGGGCGCAGACCTCGACACGCCTATAAAAGACCTTCTCATTCTCTGGCGCGCCAGCCCTGAGGATGCCGGCAGGTGACGGCGAAAGCTTGGCGCTTTTTAAAACTTTTATAGTTTTAATTTATTAAAAACTTTTATAGTTTTTATTACCCTGGTGTTCATTTTATATTTTCATTATATATATATATATATATATATATATATATATATATATATATATATATATATATATATATATATATATATATATATATATATACCTACCTACCTACCCCGGAAGGATGGAAGGCTGAGTCAACCTTGAGCCGGTGAGATTTGAACCGCTGACCTGCTGAACACAGTCAGCTAAAGTGGCCTGCAGTACTGCACCCTAACTGCTGCGCCACCTCGGCTCCTTTAGAGAATACGTTGACCCCTTCTTCTCTGTAGCAGCCCCTCAAATACTGGAAGACTGCCATCATATCACTCCTAATTCTTCTCTTTGTTAGATTAGATACAGCTAGTTCCCTCAGTCGTTCATCATATAGTTTAGCCTCCAGACCCCTGATGATTTTTGTTGCTCTTCTCTGCATTCTTTCTAGAGCAGGGGTAGGCAACCTCGGCTCTTTTATGACTCATGGACTTCAACTCTGCTGGCTCAGGAATTCTGGGAGTTGAAGTCCATGAGTCATAAAAGAGCCGAGGTTGCCTACCCCTGTTCTAGAGTCTTAGCATCTTTGGACTAGAAGGGGAGCCAGGATGAAAGATTTAATGACATCTATTCATACCTCAGTTTCTATAGGCAAGGAGATGATAGCCCTAGTACAGGGGTCTCCAAACTTGGCCCTTTTATGACTTGTGGATTTCAACTCCCACAATTCCTCAGCCAGGCACACTGGTTGAGGAATTCTGGGAGTTGAAGTCCACAAGTCATAAAAGGGCCACGTTTGAAGATCCCTGCCCTAATATGATGCTACGCTTATAAAAGTTTATAAGTTCTCCAAAAGGTAGAGGCTTTCAAGCAAAGTTTAAGTATTGATTCATAAAGCTCTAAAAAAAAAATAGAGCTTTATATACATTACAACCTATCCTTGGAGATAAGTCTTCTTTACTTTAAAATAGGATTCACAACTTTTTCTGGATGGTCCACTAGCAAGGGGCCTTAAAGGAAAAGGATAATAAATATAACACTCACCTAAGTTACATAACTCTTTTCCTCAAGAGGTTCAGACATCCACGATGAAGAGAGAGTCTGATACGCCTGACTTCTGAATAACTATAAATAGAGTAGGCCTGGTTTTCCCTTTCTCAATTTTTCTTTTTTTTAAAAAAAAAGAATATTCCCCCAATATTCTCAATTTATTTTGTTCTGCTATTGCTTTAGTATTTTTAGAAAGTGCTAACGTTTTTAAATCATAAGTTGCCTTGGAGTCCAAGAGGGACATTAGAAAGAATAAATGAAGAATAAACAAAATTTTGCAGGGGGCAGATCATTACGGGTTTAACAAGCCACGTTTTGGGCACTTCATTTGTTCTTCCTACGTTTTTAATTACAAGCCCTTTGCCATTTTTTTTTCTAGAAATTCAAAGAGCTGCAATTTCAGAGCCACTGGAACTGGGAGGAGATAAAACAAATATGAAGAGGAAACCAATAAAACAGAGCCAGATCTATGAACCACTTGACCAAGTGAACTTATAACAGAAATATTCCAGCCGTTCTTCCTTCATTGTATCTTCCTGCTGAAATTATTTTCCTTTCCTATTTTACTGGCACATAATTAATGGAATTACCAGGTAGAGGTCTCTGTAAATAAATCAGACCTGAACTGAGGCTGTAAAAAGCTTTCTACTTGAGCTACAAAGGGCTATTCTAGGAGTGAAAAACACATTTTTCACTCACAGTAAAATTCCCTGCAGATCTGTCAGTTCAGTGGCTCCCAACCTTTTGGACACCAGGGCTAGTTCCATGGAGAAAGATTTTTCCGTGGACCGGAGGGGGCGTGGTTTTCCATGCTGCCTGCATCCTATGAATGGGGCTTGGCTATTTTGCGTGGACCGCAGACTGGTGCCGGTCCACGGTTCGGCGGTTGGGGACCCCTTGTTAAATGACTTTGCTCCTTACATAAAACTAGCCCTGGGCTATCTGACATTTAGTGATAAGTAAGGCCATGCATTGCTCCTCCGAGGTAGACAAGGAACTATTATTTCTTTCTTGGTCATCCTATGATCACTGGCATGGAATACTGTATGTTGTGAATAAGAGAGAGACATCTGGCTAGCCCAGTAACTTGTTCAGCCACCCACTAGCTACTGTGAGACAGGCCTTTCAGAAAAGGGAAAATGATATATGCTCATGTTTAACGGGGCGTACCTGTTTACATTCAGATTCTGAAGTCCAGCCAACACTGCTGAAGTATGCTGATACCTGAAATGGTCCTTCACTTCTACCTGAAACATGGCTTGTTGGTCTGCCACAGCGCTTGGGAAGGATATTTGCTTCTAACAGCTGTATCAATAACCACCACCACTACAACCAGGAAAAGCAGATTGTTGCATCAGATTCCATCCTGCTAAACAAATTGTGGTTCCATGTCCACATTCTTGAAACAAAATAGAGACTTTCAGCAAACATTGCCCCATTGCTTTTCAAAAGAGAGGTATCTGTTTACATCTCATTTTAAGTCTGCTCCTTTGCTGTGTTAAGACACAGAAGTTAGATTTTGATTGTGGCTCATATCTCTTCTTTAAAAAAAAGTCCTCACATTTATAATCATTGCCGCATCTCCATGGTCACATGATCAAAATTGGGTTCTTTGGTCCATGGAGAATTGCCACCTTTGGTCTTGGATGGGGTGGCTCTGCCACATACAGACCCAGTGTATAATCTGGGGGGGGGTCTCCTGGATTCGTGGCCAGGAGAGCCTTTGAGCAATTGCAGGTTGTGCACCAGTTATGCCCTTTTTTGAACCAACAATCACGGTCACGGTCACTCATGCCCTAGTCACCTCCCATCTTGACTATTGTAATGTGCTCCACATGGGGCTGCCCTTGAAAAGCATCCAGAAGCTCCAGTTGGTGCAACATGCAGCAACCCACATGGTTCTATGAAGACCTAGGTGTGCACATGTGTTACCTCTCCTATGGGAGTGGCATTAATTGTTGATTTGCTTCCAGGTGCAATTCAAGGTGCTGGCTGTCACCTTTAAAGCCCTTCATGGCTTGGGACCGAGTTATCTGAGGGACCGTCTCTTGCCAGTCATATCCACCCCACTCACTAGAGAGCAGAGGCAAGGAATGTTGCAGGTCCTGTCCCCTAAGGAGATACATCGGGCGGGACCCAGAAGAAGGGACTTCTCTGTGGTGGCTCCCTCCCCCTCGAACATCATCCCTCCAGAAATTAGGCTGGCCCCCACTCTGGCACTCTTTCGTAAGACCCTGAAGACATGGTTCTGCCAGCGGGCCTGGGGAACCCAGAGCAGGATGGAGCCCATTAAATGGCTGGTATGAGTGTGTGCTGTCACCAGGGTGGGGCGGGGGAGGTTATTATTTTATTATTTTTATTTCTTTCATATTGGGTTTTTATCTCCTGTGAGCCGCCTTGAGTTGCCATGAGCAAGTAGGCGGCAATGTAATTTTTAAATAAATTAAATTAAATTAAATTCAGGCATGTAGCAACTGGCAAACCGCCATTTGTGACCTTCCCAGTTGATTTCTGACAGGTGAAGTCAATGGGAGAAACTGTGTGCAGTTAGTGACCTTAATAACTTAATTCACTTAATGACTGCAGTGATTTGTTTAACAACTGTAGCAAAAAATAGGTTGTAAAACTATGTGGGGCTCACTTAACAATCACCTTGCTTAGCACGAGAAATTCTGGTTGGTCCCAACTTCTAAGTCAAGGATTACCTATTCCACGGGGAATTTAGAGAGACCATAGCTCAGTGGCCAAAACATGCAGTATTCTTGTGTTCAGTCCTCCTAAGGATAGGTTAGGAAACTTGTACTCCTTAACTTTTATTTGAATTTGAATTATTTGTGTGTGCGTGTGTGCGCATGTGTGTGTTTTTACTTTCTACTGGCTGTTAATTCCGTACCTTTCATTTTTGTTTGTATTTTCTTGCCAACCCAAGCACCATGGGTATTTTCGCAAGTAAGGCCAAGATATGCCTGTTTCAAATAAATAAATGATGGGTGGGGAGAAATACACTAACCAGAAAGAAAATATTTGCACATTTACAAGGAAGCGTCTTATGGATTCTACTTTGCTAACTGTTAAATAGAGAGGGAGGTTTGTCCTGTTTCCTTTCCCTCCACATACACACACTTTATAATTACCCCGCGTGTTCAGGTATGTGAACATCTACAGTTAAAAAACTAACGACATGTCCAGACAAATGTTCAAACTTACATTTGTGTGTGACTGTAAATTTATTGGTTTTCAACCTTGAGTTTTAGCAAGGGCCACCCTCTGCAGTCATAAACCCTTCCTGAAAAGTTGCAGAAGATTAAAAGCTCTTAATGAGCTGTAAATATTAATCAGAGTGGACCAGTAATCAGAAAATCTTTTTCTCTGTTTCTCTCTCTCTCTCTTTCTGGCAATCATATCAAATCACACCCTGCTTAAACAAACAGTAATCGGAAATGGTTCCCTGACTACATTCTTGAAACAAAATTAAAACTGTCAGATTGCTTTTCAAAAGAGGTAAATCCATTCATATCTCATTTTCAAACAGTCCTTTGTCTTGTAACGACTTTCCTGTATCAGGCATTAGATTTTATTTTGATTCTCACTCCAAATGTTTTTTGCAAGCATTGAGAGAGAAAAAATCCAACCTGATTTAATTACAAATTTGCTTCCACTCTTGAGGGATAATTTTACATAAACTAGAAGGCTTTATGTGTCTGCATGCGTATTTCAATTGCAGCACTATACAAAGATCTGCCAGAATTTGTGAAATAGCTGCAAATACAGGTAGTCCTCAACTTATGGCCACAGTTGAGCCCAATATTTCTGTCGTTAAGCGCGACATTTGTTAAGTGAGTTTTATCCCGTTTTACAACCTATCTTGCCACAGTTGTTAAGTGAACCACTGCAGTTGCTAAATTAGAAACACGGTTGTTAAGTGAATCTGGCTTCCCCATTGACTTTGCTTGTCAGAAGGTCACAAAAGGGGATAACTCGACCCTGGGACACTGCATCATAAATATGAGTCAGTCACCAAGCATCTGAATTTTGATCACATGACCATGGGGATGTTGCAACAGTTGTAAAGGTAAAAAACAGTCAAAAATCACTTTTTTCAGTGCCGTTGTAACTTTGATCGGTCACTAAACAAATGGCTGTGTAAATCAAGGATTCCTGTATTTAGCTTTAAGGAGATTTTAATTTCAACAATTATTGAACTTTAGAAAGCTTTTTTTTTTTTTTTGTCCTGAGGTCCTAGAATGAAGCTTAGTCTTTCAGGGTTTGAGTAGTTATTCTCTGCTGTGATCCCACATAATCCTAGTTGAAAGATACCTGAAACAGATCAGTGTTTAATAGATAAAAATGTATTGCCACAGTAACACCTAGGTCAGTGGTGGCGAACGTATGGCACACGTGCCAGAGGCAACACTCAGAGGCCTCTCTGTGGGCACGCACACCGTTGCCCCAGCAGAGTTCACCAGAGTAGTGAGCACGTGGCATTTGTAAGTGACAGGGCAGGAAGTGAGGAAGCAAGTGGTGTTGGTCCCAGGGGATGCCCCGGAGATGGCAAGGGACTGGCCCCCGCCACCCTGACCCCGGCCACACTCACCCAGTCTGCCGTGACCACTGCAACCACGCCCATCCAATGGGCCATGCCCCCCCACACACACCCTGAGGGCACCACAATGCAGATGCAGCCCTGGCACTTTGCGATAAGTGGGTTTTGGGTTGCAGTTTGGGCACTCGGTCTCTAAAAGCTTCGCCATCACTGACCTAGGTTGACCTGCTCAATAATAAACAATATTAACTGTTGGTTTGTGCCTATCCGAGCTCATTGATTATGGCTTGTCTTGTTCTCTTTATATTATAATAGTAATAATAATAGTAATAATAGTAGTAAAGTTGGAAGGGATCTTGGAGGTCATCTAGTCCAACCCCCTGCTCAGGCAGGAAACCCTACACCATTTCGGACAAATGGCTGTCCAGTCTCTTCTTAAAAACTTCCAGTGTTGGAGCATTTACTGCTTCTGGAGGCAGGCTGTTCCACTGATTAATTGTTCTCACTGTCAGGAAGTTTCTCCTTAGTTCTAGGTTGCTTCTCTCCTTGATTAGTTTCCACCCATTGCTTCTTGTCCTGCCTTCAGGTGCTTTGGAAAATAGCTTGATTCCCTCTTCTTTATGGCAGCCCTTGAGATATTGGAATACTGCTATCATGTCCCCCCTTGTCCTTCTCTTCGTTAAACTAGACATACCCAATTCTAGCAACCGTTCCTTATATGTTTTAGCCTCCAGTCCCCTAATCATCTTTGTTGCTCTTCTCTGTACTCTTTCTAGAGTCTCAACATCTTTTTTATTATTCGCTCTTTTTTTTCCCCCTCCTGTCTCTTCTCAGTTGTTACACTGTGCAGTTACAAGGAGATGCACACACATAGACACAACCATCTGCACACAAGGTGTTCTTAAGAATGACCCATCTGCATCCAGATGGAGGTGGGTGAAAAACGAATAAATAATGTAGCTTTCGCTGCCAAACTGTCACTTGTTCAAAAAAACAGAAACTTTGAAGAGAGCAAGATTGAAATATACCGAAATAAATGTATTCAGCATCAAAACGGTTCCAGCAAATTATCCAATTCTAGATTTCTGTTCAGTCTCTTTGAAGAAGAAAATCTAGCAGTGTTTCTCAACCTTGACAATTTTAAGGCATGTAGACTTCAACTCCCAGAATTCCACAGCCAGCATTGCTGGCTGTGGAATTCTGGGAGTTGAAGTCCACATGCCTTAAAATTATCAAGGTTGAGAAATACTGATTAAGGCAAGGAGAGACTTTCTGAAGTCCCTTGCTGAGAGGTGTTTCTCCTAATCTGAAATGGCAGCTACAAAGCAATTGCCAGCATTGCCATTTTGAAATACATTATTTACATGCATTTTGGGGAAAAGGGGAAAAAAAGGGTACTCTGAATATGTGCAGCTGTGGAAAACTTGTGAAATGGAAGCAACTCTTTACAAAAACCTGATCACAGGTAGTCCTTGACGTATGACCACAACTGAGCCCAAAATTTCTGTTGCTAACCAAGACAGTCGTTAAGTGAGTTTGCCCCCATTTTATGACCTCTCTTGCCACAGTTGTTAAGTGAATCACTTAACAACTTAGTTCTTAAGTTAGTAACACAGTTATTAAGGGAATCTGGCTTCCTCCATTGACTTTGCTTGTCAGAAGTTTGCAAATTGTAATTTTGTAACTTTGAACAGTCATTAAAGAAATGTTGTAAGTCAAGGACTATCTTATTTAACTTCAGTCTTAAACTAAGAACTATACACTATTCCAGCCTTCACTAACTAGGTTAATTCTGAATGTTTGAGATGTTAACTTCCCCAAATACCTCAGGATCACTGTTTTGGGTAGCTATCATGATTACGTCCTACACCCATCTTGCCATGAATTGTGAATTGGGTATCGTGGCCAAAGTGTATCATTGTTTGTTTATCATTGTAAACATTGGTTGTTCTGCCCTAAGGATCCCCATGGTCAAATGCTGGCTGGAAATATGGGAAGCAAAGTTCCACATATTTGGCAGGCATAGGCTGGATGAGATTTCGTTTACCAATATTTAAGACACTTCCGCTAAAGTTTAAATTTTAAAGTTAATTGCAATTTAGGTAGGTAGAGATCTTTTTTTAAAAAAAGCATGGCTTCATTTTCCAAAATCAAAGCTGTAGTGTAGATGAGCCGAGGTGGCGCAGCAGTTAGAGTGCAGTACTGCAGGCCACTTTAGCTGCCTGTTCAGCAGGTCAGCGGTTCAAATCTCACCGGCTCAAGGTTGACTCAGCCTTCCATCCTTCCGGGGTAGGTAAAATGAGGACCCAGATTGTTGGGGCAATGTAAATATATATATATATATATATATATATATATATATATATATATATATATATATATACACACACACACACATTGCTTACTGGTGTACACCGCTTAGAGAGTGCTTGCACTTAAAGCGGTATATAAGTCTCATAAATAAATAAATAAATAGTGTTAGGACAGGGGTGTCAAACTCGCAGCGTCACGTGACGTCGCGACATATCATGACTAAGAGGCATGGATGACACTGACAAGATCTGATCTAAAAACATCACAAACTATGGGCCTGCCCTTTCAGAAGATGCTTTCCCCAAGCAGGACAAATTGAAACTTATTTCCCAGTGAAACCAATATGTCCACCATCCAATAAGGATTCAATTTCATCTCCTTCAGTCCAAACCTGATTTCAAACACTGGTCAATAGAATTGGCTTCTTCTTTGCTATTTGTGTACAAGGACAAAGAAACTTGAATCTGTTATCAACACATTTCCTAGCCCTTGCAGCTTTCTCACCAGTTTGATGAAGATGCCAAATTGTAGATAGTGCGCAAAATAGAACAGCACTGAAGCCTCCCAAGTAGCCTAAGAAAACTATAATGTTTCTATTCTCTACTTTCAATTCTCTGTGAATATCATCCACTTTGGTGACTATACTTAGTCCAATTCAAATGGGTCCTAAACTTTAGAAAAAAGAGAAAACACAGCAAAATCTCAGGGGCTGCCACAAAGAAGAGGGAGTCAAGCTATTTTCCAAAGCGCCTGAAGGCAGGACAAGAAGTAACAGATGGAAACTGATCAAGGAGAGAAGCAACCTAGAACTAAGGAGAAACTTCCTGACAGTTAGAACAAATGACCAATGGAACAACCTGCCTCCAGAAGTGGTGAATGCTCCAACACTGGAAGTTTTAAAGAAGAGACTGGACAGCCATTTGTCGGAAATGGTATAGGGTTTCCTGCCTGAGCAGGGGGTTGGACTCGATGACCTCCAAGGTCCCTTCCAACTTTATTATTATTATTTTCCCCCTTGCCTGAGCTGGGATGGGTGCGGCTTCTGCATGACGCATCCGGCTCAGAGGCCGGCAGTTTGACACCCCTTTGTTAGAAGAACACGTCTCTAGTAAAGGCTTGGCAACCTTGGCGACTTTAAGAGGCGTGGACTTCTACTTCTAGAATTCCCCCAGCCAATGTGTTCATTCCCTGTCTCTACCCATTCATTCAAAGCCTATGTTTACTTATATTGCATTCAGAAAAGTCCCACGAAAGAACGTACAGGATCTCAGTTTTAAAACACCTCTATACGTATGTCCAAATAATACACACACATATATACACACACATTCTTAACAGGAGAAAAATGTAGGCAAACGATTATCATTCCTGAATCAAATGCAAAGCCAATTTGTGGGAAACCAATTATCTTTGCAGCATCATTTTTACATGTGGCTCCCAGAGGAAGGATTTGAATTAATAGATCATTTTCATTATGCAAATACTTTTCTCTGTTCTGCAAAATAGCAGGGTATCTAACATTTGGCCTGTCATGGAAGCCACACACCCCTTCCACATCCCTTAAAGAGGCCTTTGCATTAATTCAACGTGAAAGGTCAGTTCTTCATAATTAATGATGGCCTGCTAAGATCTACTCTCAGCTGTGCCGCTGAAGGTCTGACCAGGACAGTCTCTGAAACTAAGACAACCAACTCTTTCCTGAAACGTCTGACAGTCTCTTCTCTGTCTCACATTTTAATTTCTGGAGTTATATTTTGACTAAGTGTTTCCAGATGTTTTACCCTAATCTGACATTAGTGTATGGCAATGTTAAAGCTGATCCCCACTTTTTATACTTTCAAGTTGAGCTCAACTTCTGATGATTACTATATTTTTCTTGGCACCGGTATCAAAATGCCTTCTTCAGAATTTTTTTCTTCGGTTTCCCAATCTAAGGGACAGCGCTAACTCAAGTTGTCGTGACCATTGGATTAGATCAGGGGTCTCCAAACTTGACAACTTTTAAGACTTGTGGCCTTCAATTCCCAGAATTCCCCAGCCAGTGCATTGTTCCCCATAGTTGGCTGGGAAAATCTGTCAGCTGAAGCCCACATCTCTTAAAATTGCCAAGGCTGAGAAACATTGATTAGAGATATGTTTCTCATGGCTGGCTGGGGAATTCTGGGAGTTGAAGTCCACAAGTCTTAAAGTTGTCAGGTTTGGAGACCCCTGGACCTACTGAAGTCCTTTCCTTTAATTTTACCTCCACAATCTTGTGAAGTAGGCAGGGTTGAGCAGTTGTCTGACTCATTCACCCAGTGTATTTTCATAGTAGAAAGTAGACTTGAATACTGTACACTGTTCTGTCTTCCTAGTCCAGCATCTTAACTACTCCACCATATTGAGTCTCCGGTGTACAGGGAAAAGATTGATATATATTTTTCTTAGTAGAAAGCTTACCAGAGATATACTTGGAGGGAGATGACTTGTAGGGTAGCAATTTTCAAGGGAAGTTGCCTTTCTGAATACAGACCTTGTGGGCAAGGAACTGTACAGAACTGTGTTCTGTTGTTCAACAGCTCAATTATCAAGAAATAATTTTGTTTTTGCTAATGAATCCAAGGTTGCTGTGAAAAGAAGCTACTAGACATTTACTTTTAAAAATAACCATGCCATCCATGATCAGTTGCATGTATTTAAATCAAAAGGCTCATTAAGTAATTTTAAACAACCTGGCCTATATTTCCCAGCACGTCTGCAATTGTTTTGTCATTCCCTTAGATTCATTTATTGCAGGATAGTGGCTTGATAAAGACTACTTCCATTTGATTCTGTCCCATAGTTTTGGGGAATTTTGGTTTCGCTGAAGAAAAAAAAGACCCCAAAGAGGTTTTCTGCAATCTTAATGTTCCCTTTAAATGTACAGAAGACTTCAATTCCCAAAATTTCCAATCCATGTTGGCCCAGGATTCTGGGAGTCATCATTTTTAACACATTTGGAAGGCAACTCATTCCAACCTGCCCTGTGAAATAATTACCTCAGCTTTGCCTTAAATGTACTTAAGAGATGTACAGTGTATAATTGCTATTAGTAGGGGTAATTAATCGCATTTTCCTCATTAATCAAGCTCCTGTAACAACTTTTTCTTAATTGTTCTCTGAACTGTATCCAGCAGAAAACGAGCAGTCTTGATCAGGAGCAACAATTTGTAAGCCTATGGGATATTTTCCGATCTCTTGCCTAATTCAAGTCAGTAAATCCTGCTTTAGATGACAGTATAGTAATTGTGTGTATAGTAAACCACTGTAGTATAAGAAATAGTCAAGTGTTTTTTGAGACAGGAATGATTTTGAATAGGGATCCTTAGTAACTTATCATTGGGACAGCATAAGTAGCAGCTTTAAGGGGATTTTTTTTTTAGAAAGCAGGTGATGCCACCTGCCAGAATAAATTATGGAGCTGCTATAAAATGAGGTACAGGAAGGAAATGATAACAAGGGTTTTAAATCACAATTTATGACACTTATGTTACAACTGACTTAAGCTTGGAAAATAGAACTTGACTGGGAGACTACTGCAGCATAGCTGGATTGTAGGTGTTAGACTTGAAAACTGAAAAAGTACCTGGATAAAGCCACAAACCACTTCCACTTTGTTGCCAACAAAATATTGTTGTGTAATGTCACAATAGGTGGCCTCAGTTAGGGACCTTTGCTGATCTTTTTTTTAAAAAATCAAATAGAGTTGGAACTATTTAGTTCTTGGAGGATGCATCATTATGAATCAGGACTATGCAGCACTTTGAGTAGTATGTGCTGATAACTCCTTATATCAATTATGTCTTGTATTTGGATGGTCCAGCTACAGAACTGCTGTGAAATCCCAGAAGAGGCCTTTGGTTTCAAGATTTGTCCAGTATTGTCATGTTCACACCCACACAGGTTCCTAAACGTTGTTTTGATTTCAACAGGAATTGCTGCACATCTCAACCAAGAAATCTTAAGGCTGGAGATTAGATGGGGAATGTCTATGGCAGTGGTGGCGAACCTCTGGCATGCGTGCCAGAGGCGGCACTCAGAGCCCTCTCTGTGGGCATGCGCGCTGTCGCCCCAGCCCCACCTTCCCCCGCGGCCGCCTCATCAGCAGTCCCCCCAGAGGAGAGTCACCCCTGAGCGCGGCCCACACGGAGCAGCACAGTCAAAGACATGGCAGCTGGGCAGCGGGGACAAGACTCCACCCTCGCACCCCATTGTGCACAGTTGATGCTGCAGGGTGCAGGCGGAAGGCATGGTTGTCATGGTGCTGCTGGGCCACCTGGCCGATCTGCGGTAGGTGGCCCTGTGGGCGGGCAGAGGGCGGGTGGGCTGGGACAGGGGTGGGTAGAGCAGGGGCAGAGCCAGGACAAGATGGGGGCGGGGCGGGTTTTGGGCACTCAGTCTCTAAAAGCTTTGCCATCACTGGTCTATGGAGATTCTCAATCATCCAGGTCATGGTACTCCCAAAGGTGCTTTTTTTTTTTTTTTTTACATTGGGGAAACAAAACCATCACTTTATAAACACATGGCACAATATAGGAGAACAAACCCATCAGGACAATATTCAGCAGTCCACCTGCATTTAAAAGACAAAGGCCGCTCTTTTGAAGATAGCAAAGGCCACTCTTTTGAAGACAGCAAAGGCCACATTTTGGACAGAGAGGACCACTGGTTTGAAAAAGGGGTCAAAGAGGCCATCTATATCAAAATTGAACAGCCCTCTCTCAATTGAGAGGGGAGGAATACGGCATTGTCTATCTTCAGTCTACAACACAGTCCTTTCAGCAGTTCCAAGAAATCTCCACATCCACTTGCACCACCCAGGATATAGATAAACCTCCAAGTGGCCTCAATGACTCTCTAAAACAGTGTTTCTCAACGTTGGCCACCTCAAGATGTGCGGACTTCAACTCCCAGAATTCCCCAGCCAGCATTGCTGGCTGGGGAATTCTGGGAGTTGAAGTCCGCACATCTTCAAGGGGCCGAGGTTGAGAAACACTGCTCTAAAAAAAGGCAAATGACCAGCTGCCTGCAAGGAATATAAATCCTTCCATTCCCCACCATCCAGTCGGAGCTGATGAAGCTTCTTGGATGAGAGGTGAAACATCTTCAAAGAAAAAAGAAAGAAAGTCCAGTTGCCTCTCGAAAAAGCACCTTTAGGACATTAGATGGAGAAGGTTTTTTTAAAAAAAAATCCCAGAAGATTATGACAAACCAATTCCCTAATTCTGCATTATTTCAAAGAAAGTAATCTGGATATGAGTCACCAGGAATCAAGATCAACTCAAGGGAAACCTTACCTTGATGGCAAATTAGCATAGAGGGAAGAAAACAATTAATCTAATACTTCATTTTATTTTTATTTTTTAATACTGCCCATTTCGCTGTCCAAGGTTTATTTGGTGAGCTTCTGACTTCCTTCTAGTATGATGTTTCTTAACTTTGACAACTTTAAGATGTATGGATTTTTTTTTATTAAAAAGTTTTATAAAAATTACAATATAAACTAAAATCAACCCACCCAAACCCCCCCCTCTCCCTCCCCCACTTCCCAGAGCTGAGTACAGGGTTACAAATATGATAATCATAATCTAACATTAACCAATATATAAATAATCAAGTCCATAATGCGCTTTAACTCCCCTTTAACATAAATATAAACAAATTGAAAATAAACATAATAATAATAAAAACATAAACAAGTTGATATCCTAATTATTAAACAATACAATCTCCAGATTATTAAACAATACTAATACTAAAAATAATAATATGATAATAATACTCTAAAATTCACTCACAGGCTAAATGAAACTTTTTAGTCCCATATTTATTCTGAATATAATTTATCCATCTTCTCCAAACCGAAATGTATCTTTCTTGCGAGTGATCCTTCAAATAAGCAGAAATCTTAGCCATTTCTGCTAAATTTGATAATTTAAGTGTCCATTCTTCTATAGTAGGCAAGCAATCCTTCTTCCAAGATTGCCCTACTAATAACCTTGCAGCTGTTATCAGATTCAACATCAAATTAATTTATTTAGCATACGATGTATGAATTTGAACAGGTCTGGAGAATACTGGGAGTTAAAGTCCATGCATCTTAAAGTTGCCACGGTAGAGAAATTCTTTCCTAGTACATCAAATGCTGTTCTATTTTCACGAGATCCTTTGCCTTTTTAATTAAAGCTACCTGTGATAGACAGCCTCTTCATTCTTTGGAGCAGATTTGGAGAAGAGAAAAAAAAAATTTGCCAGTGGAATGAAACAATGAACAGAACCCAACATCGTGTCATAACAGTCAAATAAATGTTTCTTTGCAATATATCACTCTTACGAAGAATTCAGGATGCAGAGACAGTATTCACCATTTTGTCATCACTTTCCAAAGAGAATCTTCCTTTTAAGAGAAACAGTCCAGCTGTATCAGGCCAAATGCTCCCTGTTGTCTAGTCTTCTCTATATTGTTTTCTAAGCACAGACCAGTGATGGCAAGCCTTTTAGAGACCGAGTGCCCAAACTGCAACCCAAAACCCACTTATGCATCGTCTGATGCTGGGTGGGTGTGCCCCATTGGCTGGGTGTGGCTGTGGTGGTAACAGCAGACTGGGTGGGACTAAAAAGTTCAATCAATCAATTCCAACTTTCCAAGATCTTTTTTTTCTCTGCGAAAAGTTGAAATTGACTGATTGATTGAACCTTTTTTTTTCGCACACAGCGAAAAAGTTTTATAAAACCCAGCTGAAGGCCTAGGACTGCGGTGACAGTGCGCGTGCCCACAGAGAGGGCTCTGAGTGCCGCCTCTGGCACCCGTGCCATAGGTTCACCACCACTGGCATAGACATTGCATTTCTTTCTTTTGGGACAGATTGAAAGTTTATAAACAGCCTGGAAATACAGTCTTATCATGAAGCAAACAATAAAAACAACATAAACACAAAAAGCTTAACATCACATAAAAAATAGAAAACTGGGGCAAAATACACTAAAGCTTACCCCATTTATCCAGATCTGTCCATCTTAAAGCAACTGAAGATTAAGTTTAAGAATCCAAGATTTTTTTTAAAAAGCATGGGAACGCAGAAAAAGATTGGTTTTGATGCTAAAAGAATAACAACATAGAGATTAAACTGCCTTCCTTAGGGCAGCAATCCAAAGGCAGGGTCCCTTTTATAAGAGGTTTTCCATAGGTGCCTGATCCTAACTTTGACGACACCAAAGTGTTGAAGCACGTGTTGCAATGTTACCACACAAGCGCCTATACTTTCATGCACGGCTGTGAAGCAACTGTAAAAGGAGGGCTGTTTGTATGGTGACAATGCAATGCATGTGTTGTCATTTACCCCCTTGCTTTCCCAGGAGACATCTTTACTAAGAGTCAGCTTTCTTGAGCCACTTAATTGATTGCATTTAAATCTTGTCTTTTATCTGAAAGTTCAAAGTGATTTACAGAATCTCTGGTTTTATGTTCACCATACAACCTTATGGAGGCAGCCTGTGCTGTAAAATAACACCCAGCTCAGAGGCTCCAGTGACTTCCATTGCTGATCAGATATTTGAATCTGGGTTTCTTCATGTGTCAAAGACCACTACACTACTTAGAAGGGGAAAGAATGAAGTAAATCCACACCCTATAATACATACTTATTTGTTAATAAGTGTTGGAAATGCGGTATATTATAGAATAGAATAGAATAGAATAGAATGGAATGGAATGGAATAGAATAGAATAGAATAGAATAGAATAGAATAGAATAGAATCTGGAAAGGACCTTAGAGGTCTTCTAGTCCAGCCCCCCTGCTCAAGCAGGAGAACCTATACCATCTCAGACAGGTGATTGTCCAGTCTTTTCTTAAAAATTTCCAGTGATGGAACACCCACGATTTCTGGAGGTAAGCTGTTCCACTGATTGATTGTCCTCACTGTCAGGAAGTTTCTCCTTAATTTGGTACTTCATAGAACTGAAGAGATGAAAAGGTTCTTAAATTCTATTTGTCTATGGAGATTCTCAGCTATCCAGGTCTTGGGTGTCCCAAAGATGCTTTTTTCAGGAGGCAACTGGACTTTGTTTTTCCTTGAAGACGTTTCACTTCTCATCCAAGAAGCTTCTTCAGATGGGAAGCGAAATGTCTTCAACGAAAAACAAATAAATTCCAATTGCCTTTTGAAAAAGAACCTTGGCTGAGGAATTGTGGGAGTTGAAGTCCGCAAGTCATAAAAGGGCCAAGTTTGAAGACCTCTGCTTTGGATTAACATCTGGTACCTTGCTCTTTCCATCTATACGTCTATACGTATTCAAGCAACTGAGTTCCATCTTCTATGTGAATAGCCTCTGGAGTTTTTGAAGACCACTATCATGTTTCCTCTTCATTGTAAGCTACTCAATGTAACCAGCACTGTTTTTAACATTTCTCATAACTTGGTTTCTATGATGTTTCACAGGTCTTTACAGATTTTGAAGGAAATGCCAGAATATTCCACTGTGAATTATAAAACAACAATAAAGGCTCAGATACCATATCTAGTGTCAGTATTTACTAGAAAGTGACATTTTCCACATCATTGGCCTTCAATATCAAAAATAAGCCTTGGGACATATTTTGTTGTTGTTACATTTTCCAATGGTTCTCCTAAAAATCGTAAAAGTATCGACATTCACCAAATTTTCATCATTTACTGCAAACTCTCAACAGGTTTATTTCTCCATTTGAAACATATATTTTATTTATTTAAAGATTATTCTAGGTGTCCTGATTGCATTAGAGAAGACCTATGAGTAAGTAGGTCAAGTCTCTGAAGATATGTCTCTAGTGAATTAAAAAAAAAAAACAAATTTAAAAAAGAGTTACATTTTCAGAAATTTTCAGTGCTTCTAGTGGCAAATTATAAATGATTGATAGACAGACAGACAGACAGATAGGCCCGCCCATCTAACCACAAGGGTAACTCTTACCACAGGGTAATTGTCATAGAATTTATTTAATTAATTTGTATCCCGCCTTTATTATTTTTTACAAATAACACAAGGCGGCAAACATATCTAATAGACGTTCCTCCTATTTTCCCCACAACAACTCTGTGAGGTGGGTTGGGCTGGGCTGAGAGAGAATGACTGGTCCAAAGTCACCTCGCTGATTTTCAAGACTAAGGTGGGACTTACTTGCTTTCTAGCCTGCTGCCTTAACCACTAGACCAGCGGTTCTCAACCTATGGGTCGCGACCCCATTTGGGGTCAATCGACCATTTCACGAGGGTCGCCAAGCAAGGCTGTCCGCCATTTTTTCCCCCTTTTCCGGTGGGTGCCTTAACTCCCTTGGGCTGGGCCAGCTGGTGGCCCAGCCGGTGGTCGGCCTGCTCCGTCTCTGCCGCTTGCCAGCTACGCCTTGGCTGGCGCAGGGGGTGGCACCACTCATGCGCGGTGCTCCCGGGCAGGGAAAGTCCTCGACTTACGACCAGTTGGGTAGTCCTCGACCTATGACCGGTTTAGTCCTCGACTTATGACCAGTTTAGTCCTCGACTTACGACCGGTTGGGGGTCGCGGCATTAAAAAGGTTGAGAATCACTGCACTAGACCAAACTGGCTCTCTGTTGATTGCTCCTACACCAGTCAGATTTGACAATGGCAACATAGCATCCTGACCTGACTATTGCAATGTGTGCTACCTGAGCCTACCCTTTATGACTAACTGGAAGCTTCAATTTTGGAAAAATATGCCAGGTAGGCTGCTGTCTATTATAATATCACTGTTAAAGACCTGCAGTTTTTAAACAGGTTCCCAATACCTATTTAAGGTTATTTGTGCTGACCATTAACATTCTAAACAGGGCTCTCCAAACTGGGCAACTTTAAGACTTGTGGACTTCAACTCCCACAATTCCTCAGCCAGCATGGCTGGTCCAGCTTCTGAATGTTTTTTTTTCCCCCCCCAAAAAGCAGAGCCATGCAGAGCACATTGCAAGAGTTTAGCAAAGAGGTCAATAAGGCAGAGTAGCTGTGATTGTATCTGAAGATAAGCCAAGTAAATAGGTTTTATTGCTCAGGAGCAGAACAGAAGAATCTACTTTTTCAATAGCTAGAGGGGCCTTGGAAAGTAGGGAGGTATTCAAGAGAAGCTTTTCTGCTCACCCTAATGTCCAAGTAAGGTTCATATAGAAGTAGGTGGTTCCTCAAAAAGGTCACAGTAGTTCAGAACTGGGCTCTCCAAGCTTGGCAACTTTGAGACTTGGGGATAGGATAGGATAGGATAGGACAGGACAGGACAGAATAGAACAGTGGTTCTCAACCTTTCTAATGCCGCGACCCCATAATACAGTTCCCCATGTTGTGATGACCCCCAACCACTTATATATCACCGGGTGCCAGGGGCGTGGCCAAAGGGGGAAAAAATGGCGGACAGCCTTGTTTGGCAACCCCCGTGAAATGGTCGTTCGACCCCAAATGGGGTCCCGACCCACAGGTTGAGAACCACTGGAATAGAAGCTGGAAGGGACCTCGTAGGTCATCTTGTCCAACTCCCCTGTCCAAGCAGGAGACCCTACACCAGGGGTCTTCAAATTTGGCCCTTTTATGACTTGTGGACTTCAACTCCCAGAATTCCTCAGCCAGTATGCCTGGCTGAGGAATTCTGGGAGTTGAAGTCCACAAGTCATAAAAGGGCCAAGTTTGAAGACCCCTGCCCTACACCATTTCTGACAGACGGCAGTCCAGTCTCCTCTTGAAAGTTTCCAGTGATGAAGCTCCCACAATTTCTGAATGCAAACTGTCCCACTGGTTGATTGTTCTGTCAGAAAAGTTCTCCTTATTTCTAGGTTGAATCTCTCCTTGATCAGTTTCCATCCATTATTCCTTGTCTGACCTTCAGATGCTTTGGAAAATAGGTTGACCCCCTCCTCTCTGTGATAGTGATCCCTCCTCTCTGTGAGACTTCAACTCCCAGAATTCCTCAACAGGCATAACTGGATATTAAGGTGAGCAGAATTGGGTGGCCCATGGTACACTCATGTAACACTATGTTTTGTGATCAGTACTGGCTCCCAATAAGTTTCTGGGTACAACTACAAGAATCCAGTTGTCAACTTTAAAGCCGTACACGGCATTGGGTTTGGTTACTTGTAGGACCTGCCATCTCTGATCGTTTCTGGTCATCTTATTAAATCTTTACCAGCTGGGCCTGGACTACCTATGTCCAGCTTTGCTGGCTGAGGAATTCTGGAAATTGAAGTTCACAAATCTTAAAGTTGCCAAGATTGAGAACCCCTGTTCTAGAAGGATGCAACAACGTAGAACAGTGGTTCTCAATCTTTTTAATGCCGCGACCCCCAACTGGTTGTAAGTCGAGGACTACTCAACCGGTCGTAAGTCGAGGACTACTCAACTGGTGCAGCACCGTTTGCAGAATGGGACTTTTGGCGGGCTCAGCAGGGCAGAGACAGCCTGGACAATTCCTATTGGCTTTTGAAAGCCAATAGAATTAGACTCTATTCAAGAGAGTCTATTCTATTGGCTTTCAAAAGCCAATAGAATAAAAGGGAGTAGCACAGCTAAGGAAAAGGGGAAAAAATGGTGGACTGCGTTGTTTGGCGACCCCCGTGAAATGGTCGTTCGACCCCAAATGGGGTCTCGACCCACAGGTTGAGAACCACTGACATAGAAGGACCAATCCTGTAGACCCTGCAGATGACCTGCCTAGTGGTAGAGGCCCAGAAGAATATCTTCTCCTTCTTAATGGACAGACAAAAGCCACTGAGGATATACTCAATATATAGCAGGGCTCCCCAAACATGGCAACTTTAGGACTTGTGGGGACTTCAACTCCCAGAATTCCTCAGCCAGCCATGAATTCAGAGTGTTGGAAGTCCACAAGTCTTAAACTTGCCAAGCTTGGAGACCCCTGCACAACAGACTTATTCTTCTGTCTCATATGGGACTGGGTTATATTAAACCACAGAAAAGTTACTATAAGATTTCAAGACAATGAAAGCATACAAAGATGAGGTATTTGGATTGTTGGCCAGCTCACCATGCCACAGACGTGATTTTCAGCCCAGCCTGTCAGGTACAATGAGACATGAATTAAATTGCTTACAGAACTTACATCAGGAGGTGGGAATACATGAATTTCCTTATGTTATACCCTGTACTTCAGCCAGAGTGTCAATTTTGTGTTGATGTGACTATGAGGATGCTGTGATGGCCACAATTATGAAATATGGTCATAAGTCCCCTCTTGTTCAGCAGCATCACAACTTTGACCACTGGATGGGGAATACTTGTATTTTAGGAGTGGGGGGGCTTGATGAGAGCAATGTAGTGGTTAAGATGTTGAACTAGAAATTAGCAGATGAGATTTCTAGTTTTCCCCTAGCACAGGGGAAGGCCACCTTGGCTCTTTTATGACTCATGGACTTCAACTCCCAGAATTCCTGAGCCAGCATGGCTCAGCATGGAACCTCTCCCTTTCCCCTCAGCATGGCTGGCTCAGGAATTCTGGGAGTTGAAGTCCACGAGTCATAAAAGAGCCAAGGTTGCCTACCCCTGTCTTAGCATGAAAAGTGGCTGGATGACTTTGGGCCTGTCTCTCCCTCTCTCTCAGCCCAACCCACCTGGCAGGGTTGTTGTTGCTGTGGAAAAGGCGAGAGGTTATGTATGGTGCCTTGAAATGTATACAATGATTTTCCGGAGAGATGGGTGGCAAACACATTTAATACATAAATAAAAATAATAACGGTAGGATACAAACCGAATAATAACAAATTAAATACTTGTCCCAATAAAGCTCCTTGTTTTGCATTTAATCAGACCTTACCACAATGACTGTGGGAAATCAGTAGCAATTTCCTGCCGTTTTGATGTGCAAAGTTAAGAAAATTACTTAAAAAAAAAAAAGATCGTCGAGATTGAAATCGTTAAAGCAAAGCAAAAGTTTACCAGGAGATGAAGAAAAATCCCTTCTCCCCATTCTCCTCATGTCTCTACCCCCTTTGCATTATCTCCCCATCGGGATCTTTCCCCCCATTTCCTTGCCAATTGCCCGTCCTGATCGGTTTACCCACAACCAGCGCACCACCACAAACACACAAACATACCAACAACGATAACAGCGCGCGCTCCACGGTTCGAGGCTCAGCCCGCTGCCCCTCGCACCTCAGTCCACAAACCCCCGTTTAAACCAAGTCCGTTGAACCTGGCTCGCTGCGCCGCACCAGCCCAGCCCGCGGAACTACAGGCGCGGAGCTGCACGTGAGAACCCTAACGCAGCTCTTCCAGCAAGGAGCAGCCCGGGGGCACAAAGGAGGCAGCTTTAGGATCTTCGGTTAGCTTCCCTCCGGCGGCGGGCGAGCCAAGGAAGACCCCCTCCCCCCGGACAGGGCGCACAAGTCATCCCGTCGTCCGGTCTCTGCGGAGGGTCCGGTGAGCCGCGCCCGGCGTCGCTGTGTGCGGGGCATCGGGGGCGGGCACAATTCTGCCAGCAGCGAGTCCCCCCCCCCATACACACACACGCGTGCTCCTCTCGCTCTTTCTCCCCGACTCGGCTCGGTCGGGAGGAAGCCTGGGCGCCGAGCCTGGCTTGTTGCTTGCTGCTGCCGCTACCGCCGCTTGGCTGCCTCCGCCTCCCGGTAGGCTGCGCTGTGCTCAGCGTTGCCGGCTGGGAATCGCCCCCTTTTTCTTCTCCCCTCCCCTCGGAGGCCCCCTGAGTCAGGAGTTGCTACCGCCAGCGCTGCTCCGCGCGGCTCCAGTCCCGCGCTGCCTCGGGAAGGGAAGGGAAAGAGCCGCGGCGATTGCAGCAGCAGCAAGAGCACCGGCGGCGGCGCTCGGCTCCCGGCTTCTTCCGCCTGGCACCTTTCGGTCAATGGATACCTTATGCTGCTGGGAAGCAGCTGCCAAGCTCCGGAGCTGATCCACCGGCTGGAAAGAAGGGTGTGTGTGTGTGTGTGCGATTCCTTGGCGGTTGGCCGAAAAGGCGCGCGGCGCGGATCTCTTCTGGCCGGCTTGAAAGAGTGAGCGGGGGGGGGCGGTGGATGGAGACGCGGGAGAGATTCGGGAAGCGCGAACCTTTGCAAAGTTTGACTCTTTTTCCTTTCTCTTCCATTTATTTATTTATTTGCTGTTTTTTTTTTTTTGTTTGTTTGTTTGCAAAGTTGCCCCGGGTCAGTGGAAAAGCCGCCGGTTTCCCGGCTGCAAGCGTGGGAAGCGCCGGAGCTCCTGATGAACCGCGTTTAAGGGGAAAGAGAGAGAGAGAGCCGAGCTTGACCTGAGCTGGGCTTTTTCTGCTTTTCCTTTGCAACTTGGAAGAATGATAGTAATAATAAGAGGAAAAGTTCTTGCATGATTTCCAGACCCTCCGCTGCCCCCCCCCCCACCCCAAGAAGCAGTATTTGTAGTTTGGACTAGCAGGTTGCTTGGCTGCTCCCCTTCTTTGCTCGTAGGGCGCGCGCGCTGCCCTTTGCAAAAGACGGAGCCCCCGCGGTTTTGCATTGCAAGGTGCAAATCGGCGGCGGCGGCGGAGGAGGATCGCGCGTGCGGAAGCTGGAAAGGCTGGCTGTACTCCGGTCGGAGCAAGATTGCAAGGAGCGGAGAGATAATAAGAACTGCTGCTTTTCGCCTGCTGGGTTAGCAAACACACCAGCCCCGGGCGCTGGGGCGTGCAGGAGAAGAATGTCTCCTGTCTCCCGCTGTCTTTTTTTTGGGGGGGGGGGGTGTATGTGTGGAGGGAGAAGAAGCTATGTTTCTCAAGGCATGCAAAAAAAAAAGCGCGGCCGAATGGGGAGCGGGCTGGAGATATAGCCGATTCCCACGGTGGCAAATCCCTGCGGCGGGCTGGGTTGCCAACCGGAGGAGCCGCGGCTTGGCTACCTTGTGCGGCTAGGGAGGCGGGCGTGTGTGTGGGGGGGAGGGATCCCGGGGATGCGGAGGTGTGGAAGAGTCAGACGGCTGCAGCTCCCGCCGGAGAGCGAAAGCAATGTTCATTTACTGGAAATTCCCTGCGGGAGTCGCGCGAAGGGAAAAAGCTTGGAGCGCTGACTGTAACCGGAGCTCCTTTGATTAACAATTCAGATTTTTTTTTTCTTCCCTTCCCGCCGCCACACCATTGATAATTAAGATCCGGTGCCTTCCGCACTGTCGCCGGGGCTGATGAGCTTTGGCAGGCAAGGTTTGGAAAGGGGGAAAAAAAGAGCCTCCGGATTGGGCTTGATTTGAAACGAAGACTTTTTTTTTTCCACCCTAGGACGTAATTCCATCTAGACCGCAGGGTCCCCTGAGCAGGTGCAGAGTGCTGCCACCCTTCCGCCGATCCACAAAGGTTGTCTGAAGCAAAACAGTTGCTTTGCTGCTGGATAAAGGAGGCTTAAATATTCTTCTAGGTCGGGGCAGCTTCTGCTGAGTTAGCAATGCTTTTTAATTCCCCCATCCCTTCCCTGGCATCGGTAAAATTGGGTATATTTTATTCTTAAAGTAAGTAAACGTGATTGGTCTGCTATGGCGGGTTCATCTACTTCGCTTACCCAAGTCACAGAAAGAACTAGGGGTGGGTGTTCTCACAACCTACAAGCTTGGGAGATGTTAATCTTGGTTGTGCTTATGTGGCTCCCATTGCTCACCTTGGTTGGGTTTATGTGGCTTTTACACTCAGCAGGCTGGCTCGTTCCTCCTGTAACCAGGTCAAACTTGCTGTGTGAATGCACTCGGAGTGCCTCCCCTAAATACTGCATATAGACTGTCAAATCTATAAATGATGACATGCGCCGCACATGTAATGTCATGCAATGTGTGTATACACCACCATCTCTTCAAGACAAGGGTGAAATAGCCCGATTTCTCTGCAGGAGAGCAATTTGAGAACATGGGAAGCTGCATAAACTCTGCAGCTTCCCCGCTCTTTCAGCGCTGCTTGGTGTAGGCACAGTAAAATATCATACAGTAGTATAGCATTTCCTCCGGTTAATGATTTTAGCAGAAAGGGTCTCCAGAGCCCTCCACTTCCATCCCCTTCCAACTTGGATAAAATTCCCTATCAGAAAGGAGAGAACATCTCTCTTCCCCCCCCTCCATCCACCCCTCCCTAAAATAACTAGCTTTCCAGATGGCAGTGATCTGGGTAAATGTTGGCTTAAAGGAGCTCAGACGCATTCAAAGCTACAGTACACTTTTCTCTTTGGATGAGATTCATGCAACTTAGAGACAGACATAGAGAATGGATGAATGCTGGGGGATAAAACTCTTATCCACACAGGTTGTCTGAAGCAAAACAGTTGCTTTAATCTGGATAATGGCAGCTGCAGCCCGGAGTATCCAGTAGTTCCTTTGAGGAGGGCAGATCTTAAGTAGAGCGTGCTTGTTTTGTGGCTATTTGCTATTCCCCACTATCCTGTTCTTTCTCCACTGCCTCCTCACCCCCACCCCACCCTCCCAAGGTTATTTCTTTGTGTCTTTGTTTTATGGTTCAGGGGATCTCCAGCAGTTGGTATCCTTGGTTCCAAATCCAATTAAAACAAATACAAATGTGAGGGGATCAGGCAGGCACAATGTGTCCCCAGCTAGCCCAATCAAACTCACCTTAAAAAAAAAAAAAAGCTGATGCTTGGAGGAAGTCCCTCCTTTCTTTCTCTCTTTACTTGCTTGCTCCTTTGCCAAATCTGTCTGGTTTTTTTTGGGGGGGGGGAAGGAGGCTTTCAAAACATTTAAGCCAGCTTCAATTTTGGGCTGCTTCTTGCTAGCGTTGCAAAGCATCCAACTTCCTTTAGGGCTTCCCTCTGTCTCCCCTTCTGCCCGCCTCTGACTTTATGAATGATGATTCATACGGCTTCTGGCAGAGCCTTCCAACGGTTATAAAGACAGTTTGACCAAATTTAGCAGGGGAGACATACCTAAGCATTCAAAAATAGCCGATTGCAACAGTTTCTGTAAAAAAGTCCAGCCTTGTCTTTAGGTCAAGAAAAGAAACAGATACAATCGTGGCTGCTGAGCTTGGCTATTCTGCCTTAGGAGAATTCAACCATTCTGATTTATGGCTAAATGAGATCTACAGGTATTCCTCTACTTGCAACCGTTCATTTAGAGACTGTTTGAAGTTATGACAGCACTGGAAAAACATGACTTACAACCAGCACTTAACAAGTGTCATAGGAGTCCCATGGTCTTATGATGAAAATTTGGCGAAAGTCTGCCAGCATGTATTTATGATGGTTGCACGATTCCTGGGTCACAGGATCCCCATTTCTGACCTTCCCAGCTAGGGGAAATGAACAAAACCAATGGGGGGGGGAACACTGTATCGTGCTTAATGACCATGTGATTCACTTAATAACCATAGCAAAAAGTTGTAAAATCAGGTGCTACTCACTGAACCGCATTGCTTAGCGATGGAAATTTTGATTGCAATTCTGATTATAAGCTGAGGACTACAGGCATACATATAAATTCATTATTCAACCTTGATTATAACAAGCTTACTATGATGTATGTGCCTGATTAATAAGCCACAGGAAATTATGGTTTGTTTAAATTTGGTTTGTCAGATAGTAATAGTAGTAAAGTTGGAAGGGACCTTGGAGGTCATCTAGTCCAACCCCCTGCTCGGGTTCTCAACCTTTGGGTCGCGACCCCATTTGGGGTCGAACGACCATTTTACGGGGGTCGCCAAACAACGCGATCCGCCATTTTTTCCCTCAGGGCCACGCCGCACATGGGGGCGCCGCCGCGGCGCCTCCTTATGACCGGGGTCGCCATATAAAAAGGTTGAGAACCACTGCTCTATAGTTTGTGGGGTATAGAGGTGGATTTCTGGTGTTTGACCTTGCTAGTGTTTAAATATCCTAACAACTATTGGATGAAAGCAACCAGCTTACATTTTCTATAAGTTGCTGCCGTCTTGTGAATTCTAGCATCCTGAGTGTATTAACCTTAATCCCAGGACCTCAAGTTCACATCTTGACCCAGGGACAAGGTATGAGGTGAACCTAGAGCCTGCAAAGTGATGGGAAACACTTTTTTTTTAATTAAGGATTTTTTCATCCAAGTTATCCTGATCTCTCTTCAAATAAAAGGTATCATAGCAATGGCTTTAGGACAGTGGTTCTCAACCTGTGGGTCGAGACCCCATTTGGGGTCGAAGACCATTTCACGGGGGTCGCCAAACAACGCAGTCCGCCATTTTCCCCCCCTTTTCCTTAGCTGTGCTACTCCCTTTTATTCTATTGGCTTTTGAAAGCCAATAGAATAGACTCTCTTGAATAGAGTCTAATTCTATTGGCTTTCAAAAGCCAATAGGAATTGTCCAGGCTGTTTCTGCCCTGCTGAGCCCGCCAGAAGTCCCATTCTGCAAACGGTGCTGCACCGTAAGTAGTCTTCGACTAACAACCGGTTGAGTAGTCCTCGACTTACGACTGGTTGGGGGTCGCAGCATTAAAAAGGTTGAGAACCACTGCTTTAGGATGATGATCAACCAGGACAAAAGTAAAAATTGCCGTTTTGTCAATTTCCTAACTTATGTAAACCTATTGATTGGACCTGCCTTAGGGTGAGAAATATATGCTTTAGAGCAGAGGTCCCCAACCTTTTGGGTACCAGGGACTGGGTTATGTGAAGAGAGATTTTTCTGAGGATTGGAGGGGCGTTGTTTTGTGTGCTGCCCACATCCCGCAGATGGGGCTTTGCTTATTTGTGCGGCCCGGTTGCTAGCATGCCACGGTCCGGTACCGATCCATGGACCAGGGGTTGGGGACCCATGCTTTAGAGAACTCATTCCATCCATCAACTCACAAAGAGTCTAAGACAGGGGTCTTCAAACTTGGCAACTTTAAGACTTGTGGACTTCAACTCCCAGAATTCCTCAGCCAGCGCTGGCTGGCTGAGGAATTCTGGGAGTTGAAGTCCACAAGTCTTAAAGTTGCCAAGCTTGAAGACCCCTGGTCTAAGACAAGATTAACAACAGGTTCTATAATATGGAAACAATAAAAGTACAAATAAATCTGGTTGTTCCTTTGTTTGGAAAAAAAATGGAAGAAAAGACAATCAGGTTCTTTTGTTTTGTCACAAAAGGTGTGCTGTAGTGTTGTTTTTTATTTATTTATTTTCCCTATTGGGGAAAGAGCATTAAGCATCCAATCCCTGCTTATCAAAATTAATTTCCATGGGTTAACTCTGAGTTGAGTCTGACCTCAGGTACCGGGTAAGTAAAAACCAAGATGATAATCCACTTTTGGAAAGGGGCAGTATATTTTAAATGAGTTGTGAGATCTGCTCAGACCTCAACAACAGCGTATGTATGTGTCCGTATTCTGAACTGTCAACATATCTGGTTATTCCTGATTGATTTTATTTTTAACTAGATGCATCTCTTGGACCAAAGGGGTTTCGATTCTAGATTTTGTTCAATGCTCTTTAAAGCCAGACAAAGTCTTTTTCAATCCCCAAATCGTCCACTATGAATTTCTATTGAGATTCCACACGATAGCCTTTTTTTTCAGGTACAATAAACCCTTGATTTTATAGCCTAGTGCAGAAAAAGGGTACAAAATGTCCACAAAATCCTCATGGAATGCATACAATGACAAATGGGAATTGACATCTTCATAGAAGAATGCAAGCAAGTTTAGTTTGCTCAGATTGTACTGGGCTGCAGCATGCCAGCAACCAGGCCGCACAAACAAGCAAAGCCCCATTTGCGGGATGCAGGCAGCACACAAAACCACGCCTCCTCCAGTCTGCGGGAATACCTGTCTCCCTGTAACTCAGTGGTTCTCAACCTGTGGGTCGGGACCCCATTTGGGGTCGAACGACCATTTCACGGGGATCGCCAAACAACGCAGTCCGCCATTTTTTCCCCCCTTTTCCTTAGCTGTGCTACTCCCTTTTATTCTATTGGCTTTTGAAAGCCAATAGAATAGACTCTCTTGAATAGAGTCTAATTCTATTGGCTTTCAAAAGCCAATAGGAATTGTCCAGGCTGTCTCTGCCCTGCTGAGCCCGCCAAAAGTCCCATTCTGCAAACGGTGCTGCACCAGTTGAGTAGTCCTCGACTTAACGACCGGTTGAGTAGTCCTCGACTTACGACCGGTTGGGGGTCGCGGCATTAAAAAGGTTGAGAACCACTGATGTAACTAGTCCCTGGTGCCCAAAAGGTTGGCGACCTTGTGAAAGAAACCTTATGCTAGAGGTTCCCAACATTTGGGCACCAGGGACCGGTTCCATGGAGAGAGGTTTTTCTGTGACTCAGAGGGGGCGTGGTTTTGTGTGCTGCCTGCATCCTGCGGATGGGGCTTTCCTTGTTTGTGCGGACTGTTTGCTGGCATGCCGCGGCCCGGTACTGGTCCACGGACCAGGGGTTGGGGATCCCTGCCTTAAATCATTGTGACATCCAGCCAAGAGAACTAGAAGCTGCAGCTACAACAAACAAAGGCCTGTTAAGTCAAGTACTGTAATGGGCAGAAAACAAAACCATGAAGAACAGGAGAAAGAGCCGTAACTAAGACTACACTCAAATAAAAGGAATTTTTGAGTCTTGGGGCAGAGGTAAAATTTGAGGAAGCATTTCAAACAGGACCCTGGGAATGAAATGGGAAGTCCTCAACTTACGACCACCATTGAGCCCAGAATTTCTGTTGCTAAGTGAAATATTTGTAAAGTGGTTTGGCCCCATTTTACGACTTTTCTTGCCACAGCTGTTAAGTGAATCACTGCAGTTGGCAAATTAGTAACAGCTGTTAACTGAAACTGGCTTCCCCATTGACTTTGATTGGAAGAAGGTGGTATGACTCCTGCACACAGAAGCCGTCATAAATATGAGGCAGTTGCCAAGCATCTGAAGTTTGATCATGGGAATGCTGCGATGTCGAAAGTGTGAAAAATGGTCATGTTACTTTTTTCAATGACGTAACTTTGGTCACTAAATGAACTATTGTAAGTCGAGGACTACTTGTACAATCGGATTTGTCGAACTCTTTTTACTGTAACCTTATAATAAAAGTAGTATTAGCTTATATTTTTTTGATTTGGTCTACCTCAGAGAGCTGACATTAAAGCTTCTTCCTATTCCCCAAGATTGTTCCTTCTGCTCATTAACAGGTAGTCCTTGATTTATGTCTGCAATGGAGCTTTCCCATCATGGCAGTAAGATGTAACACTCATACAATGGGTTGGTCAGGTGTTACAACCTTATTTTGCAGCAGATGTTAACCAAACCAGTGCTATGGGTGCCATTTTGCCAAAAAAACAAACGAACAAAAAAAAAACAGAAGTAAATGAATTTCCATTGCTAAGCAAGACGGTTGTTAAGTCACACTCAATTTTAACAGTCTTTTTTGCTATGGTTGCAGTTATTAAGTGAATCATGTCATTAAGTGAAGTCTGGTTTTTCCTGCTTTGACTTTGCTTGTTGGAAGCTGGCTGGTTGCAAATGGGAATCATGTAATCCCAGGACGCCGCAATCACCATAAATACATGCGGGTTGTCAAGTGCCTGAATTATGATCACGGGATCACGGAGATGGTCATAAATCTGAGGACCAATTGTAAGTCACTTTTTGCTGTAAGTTGAGGACTAACTATAAGTTACCTTAAGCTCTGTGGATAATTATACGTTTTAATTTGATGCTGGAAGGCCAGAAATATGGGTGAGGAAGAAATGCCCAAGATAGGGCCTTTGTGCTTCCCCCCCCCCAAAAAAAAATTAGATTGAAAAGTCCCTGCTGGACAATTCTTTAAGAATGGGCAGATTGGCCTTGAAAAGCCAAATGTTAAAATAAATCAAGGTTCTGAAGATTGCCAGTGGTATGAAAATGTTGAATTTTAGGAGTGTTTCTTGGGCTGGAGAAAGGAGAGTGGACAGTGAATATCCTTCAGATCAGTTTCTTGTAAGTGCAAGAGTGATAAGCTTCCAATGTAGCATTTTAAGAACGTGTACTAAGATTTCAACATACATAAAAACTGTTGGTATCTGTCCTTTCTTGCATTTAAGCCTGTACGAGAGGGATGTCCAATCCTGGCAACTTTTAAGACTTGTGGACTTCAACTCCCAGAATTTTTCATGGTTTCTGGAGTTGAAGTCCACATATCTTCAATCTGCTAAGGTTGAGAAACACTGTGATAGATCATGGCCCAGATATTGAGAATCCCTGCTTTACTTTCTTCCTTTGCAGACTGTAGAAAATCTGAAAGCTCTGTCTATTTTGGATGTCAGTAATTTAGGTATATGAAATGTTATAGTCTGTCTATCACTGACCACAAATTCCAGATAGTAGAAGTTTCTTGTATCACACTCTGTTATAGTTTAGGACAAAGGTCCCCAACCTTTTGGGCACCAGGGACCGGTTCCGTGGAGAGAGGTTTTTCTGTGGATCGGAGGGTGCGTGGTTTTGTGTACTGCCTGCATTGCGCAGATGGGGCTTTGCTTGTTTGTGCGGACCGGTTGCTGGCATGCCGTGGCCCGGTACCAGTCCAAAGATCGGGAGTTGGGGACCCCTGGTTTAGGATATACAAATATTCATAAGCTATTTCTTTTGAAGAGGAATGAACTTCCCCTAGAGCAGTGGTTCTCAACCTGTGGGTCGGGACCCCATTTGGGGTCGAATGACCATTTCACGGGGGTCACCAAACAAGGCTGTGCGCCATTTTTCCCCCTTTTCTTTAGCCACGCCCCTGGCACCCAGTGATGTATAAGTGATTGGGGGTCACCACAACATGGGGAACTGTATTATGGGGTCGCGACATTAGAAAGGTTGAGAACCACTGCCCTAGAGTAAATTATCACCTGAAAATCAGAATTGTTTACTTGTAGTGCTTCTGTTTTAAGACTCTTAGCTCTCTCCAGGTCTTACCCACTCCAGGTAGCACTGAAGCTCTTGTAGAACTTTGTCCTATAATGCTGTACACGTAAATCCTTGATTTATGACAACAGTTTGGATCAGAATTTCCTTTGCTAAGCATGGTGGTTATTAAGAGAATCGCACCCATTATATGACCTTTTTTGTCTCGGTTGCTAAGCAAATCACTGCAGTTCAGTGAATCACATGTTAAGTGAATCCAGCTTCCCCCATTGACTTTGCTGATCAGAAGCTGGGTGGGAAGGTTGCAATTAGTGATCACATGATTCTGGAATGCTGCAACTATTGTGATAGTTGGTTGCCAAGCACCCAAGTTTTGATTACGTGACCATGGAGATGCTGTGATGGTTGTGTGAGGACTTGTCATAAATCATAATTTTCTTCAGTGCCCTTGTAGCTTCAGACAGTTACTAATTTGACCTGCGGAGCTTTGTACAATACAGGTAGTCTTCGACTTACAACAGTTCACTTAGTGACTGGTCAAAGCAACGAAAAAGGTGACTTATGAACATTTTTCACACTTTTCACATTGCAGCATCCAGGATCAAAATTCAGTTGCTTGGCAACTGGCTCGTATTTAGGACAGTTGCCATGTCCTGGGGTTACGTGACCAGTTTTTGCGATCTTCTGACAAGCAAAATCAATGGAGAAGCCAGATTCACTTAACAACTGTGTTACTAACTTAACAACTGCAGTGATTCACTTTACAAATGCGACAAGAACAGTCGTAAAACGGGGCAAAATTCACTTAACAAATGTTTCACTTCGCAACATAAATTTTGGGCTCAATTGTGGTCATAAGTCGAGGACTTTGAATATGGGGCACCAAATATAGACTGCATAGAGTTCGTATGAGTAAAATTGCTTTATGGTTCCGGTCCTGTATATAATGGAAACAGAATACATTATATTACCGTGCATTTTTCTTCCACAGTATGTCAGAAACATCGATCAGGGAAGATAAGGTGATTGATGGTATTAAAGACAGCCAGAAAGATTAACAGACTCGTATCATTTGTCTTCCACTGTTTTTCATCAGGCTAACTAAGGCTCTCTTAAGGGCGAAACCTTTAACTAGGGTCTATTGATATGGGTCAAAAATAGTCCTTCCTATCAAAATGGATATCCTCCTGGTTGAGGTGCAATCATCTTCTGAAATATTTTGCAAACATGGATGGAAAAGCAAAGGTTATCTTGTTCCAGATTAAAACTTTAAGGAAGCATCCAGGTAATCCCTGACATACAACAGCTTGTTTAGTGACCGTTCAAAGTTACAACGGCACTGAAAAATGTGACTTATGACCGTTTTTCACAGTTCCGACTTTGCAGCATCCCCATGATCATGTGATCAAAATTCAGATTTATTTATTTATTTATTTATTTGTGAGACTTATATACCACTTTAAGTGCAAGCACTCTCTAAGCGGTGTACACCAGTAAACAATGTATATATATATTTACATTGCCCCCAACAATCTGGGTCCTCGTTTTACCTACCTCGGAAGAATGGAAGGCTGAGTCAACCTTGAGCCGGTGAGATTTGAACCGCTGACCTGCTGAATACAGTCAGCTAAAGTGGCCTGCAGTACTGCACTCTAACTGCTGCGCCACCTCGGCTCATGCTTGGCAACTGGTTCATATTTTATGACCATTGCTGTGTCCCAAGGTCACGTGATCCGCTTTTGCAACCTTCTGACAAGCAAAGTCAATGGGGGAAGCCAGATTCACTTAACAACTGAGATGTTGACTTATCAGCTGCAGTGCTTCACTTAACAGCTGTGGCAAGAAAGGTCGTAAAATGGGGCAAAACTCTCTTAACACATATCTACTTAACAACATAAATTATGAGGTCAGTTGTGGTCATAGGTTGAGGACAGCCTGTATGCTGTTACTTCTTAAACGCAGTCAGGCTTACTGGGAATGGCATGGATACAAAACAAGCTTTGTGCAAGAGATAGGAAATGGTTCTTGATAAGTGAAGGGCCGTGCTTTGTCTGCCATTTCAATAAATGAGTGGCACCAGGGAAAATGCAAAAACACATTCCTTTTTGAAATCTGATAATTCCAAAGCGTTTAAACACAGGCTAAAAAGACACTGTCATCTAATTTTCATGTCAAACTGCGCCAAGACATTTTAGTAGTAGCTCTCAAAAAGAACCCTGTGGAGTGCACTAATGTTTTATGGTACAGGACATGTACCTGCAGGGTGCTCAGCCTAGTAAAATATCTGCAGTGGAGTACATGGATTGAGTTTAATGCTGTAAAATAAATGATAGCCATGTTCCTACATGTGGCTTCAGGTGAAATTTAAGACATCTTTTTGCAACATTTAACTTTTTTTTGGGGGGGGGGGAGAAGGAGGGATGGATAAATGCCAGTTTGAGCCAGGAGGAGCTAAGCACAAGCTGGTCAACAGGATTTCAAGTTTAAACAAACCTGGTGAAGCCTTTGCCTTGATTGATGCCATTATTATCCATTAGGCTTATACTTTGCAGTTTATTCAAATAATGGTCTGTTACAATTTTTCGCTGATGGAAACATAAATAGTTGAAAACAGTTGCAGTTTGAAAGCTTGCAAATGCGAGTAGATAAATAGGTACCACTATGCTGGGAAAGTAACGGGTAGCCTTTAGTTGTAGCCAACCGTCAGCTGATGCAAGTGGAAAAGATTGAGCAAAAGAAGAAAATGTAGACACCTTTCCTAAAAGGAGAAGGTCGAGCAATAACATACTCAAAGATGACCTATATCAGGGGTCCCCAACCCCCAATCCGGTCCATGGACTGGAAACGGGCCGTGGCATGCCAGCAACCGGTCCACACAAACAAGCAAAGCCCCATCTGCGAGATGCAGGCAGCACACAAAACCACGCACCCTCCGTTGCACGGAAAAACCTCTCTCCACGTAACCAGTCCCTGTTGCCCAAAAGGTTGGTGACCTCTGACCTAAAGGACCACAACTGAGCCCAAAATTTCTGTTGATAAGCAAGACAATTGTTTAAGTGAATATTGCCACATTTTATCACCTTTCTCTACTGCCATTGTTAAGTTAGTAACTTGGTTGTTAAGTGAATCTGGCTTCCACACTGACTTTGCTTATCAGAAGGTCACAAAAGATGATCACATGACCCTGAGACACGACCACCCCCATAAAAATACATGTCATAAAAATACATGTCCAAAATACAAGCATCTGAATTTTGATCATGGGACCAGGGGGATGTTGCAGTAGTCGTAAGTATGAAAAACAGTCATAAGAGCCGAGGTGGCACAGCAGTTAGAGTGCAGTACTGCAGGCCACTTTAGCTGACTCTGTTCAGCAGGTCAGCGGTTCAAATCTCACCGGCTCAAGGTTGACTCAGCCTTCCATCCTTCCGGGGTAGGTAAAATGAGGACCCAGATTGTTGGGGGCAATGTAAATATATATAGACATTGCTTACTGGTGTACACTGCTTAGAGAGTGCTTGCACTTAAAGCGGTATATAAGTCTCATAAATAAATAAATAAGTCATTTTTTCTTTCAGTACTGTTGTAACTTTGAACAGTCATTAAGTGAATTGCTATAAGTTGAAGATTACCTGGATGTGGTATCCCCAAGGTATATCCCTGCCAGATAGCTATAAATTATGACAGAAGATATTGAAAACTACCTAATGGTTTATACCAGGGATAGGCAACCTTGGTTCTTTTATGACTCGTGGACTTCAACTCCCAGAATTCCTGAGCCAGCCATGCTGAGGGGAAAGGGAGAGGTTTCCAAGCTGAGCCATGCTGGCTCAGGAATTCTGGGAGTTGAAGTCCACAAGTCATAAAAGAGCCAATGTTGCCTAGCCCTGGTTTAAACTAAGAATTTTCATGAAGTTCCTGGTGGATTTGCAGTAAAGAGATAGGATGGATTGGATGAATGGATTGATTAATCTGCTAAGAGAATCAGGAAAAGTAGTTAATTTAAATCCTTCAAAGGAAAGTCATCTGCCATTTTGCTGCTAAGCCAGCTGTGCTCCTAGAATACGCGTGAGAGGCTATCGTGATGTAACATTCTTCTCAGGGCATTTGGAGAAACAGTAAGCTTGGTATGTATAAATGTATTTTAAGATTTAATAAAGGGAGAAAAAAAATCTCGGCCTGTATTTTTACCCTCTGCTATTTTCCAAGTAGCACAAGCTTCAGCCTTACCCCCACCAACATTTATCTTAGTTTCATGGTTTTCTTCCACATGCACTAAAAATAGCATTAAAACTTCCCCCAAATTTCTGGGTGTTTTTTTTTTCCTCAGCAGACCGGATTTCTACAAATTCTAGGGTTGGCTTGACCTGATCTTGCTTAAAATAATGCTGGTTTTGGCTGCAGTTTCTGATAGAAATAACCCATAATTGGAAATGTACTTTGGATAATGAATTAGATGGTGATGGTTTATTGTATTACAAAAATTCTCAGTATTTATTTAAATGAATTGTACTTGGTCCTTCAACATAATAAGCCATTCAGGATTGGTGTTGTGCGTAAATTGGTGGAGAGAGAATTCTGTATACCTAGAGGAGAGATGGAGTACAAAACGTAAGAAGTAATTGGGCAGCTGTACAAGTACTTGAATTACAATAATTCATTTAGTGACTGTTCAAATGTACAATGGCACTGAAAAAAGTGACTTAACCACCGTTTTTTACCCTTAATGATCCTTGCAGCATCCCCATGATCACGTGATCAAAATTTAGATCCAAATACCAAATTTAATCCAAATACTCTGGATTAAAATCATTTGGGGTCGAACGACCATTTCACGGGGGTCGCCAAACAACGCAGTCCGCCATTTTTTTCCCCTTTTCCTTAGCTGTGCTACTCTCTTTTATTCTATTGGCTTTTGAAAGCCAATAGAATAGACTCTCTTGAATAGAGTCTAATTCTATTGGCTTTCAAAAGCCAATAGGAATTGTCCAGGCTGTCTCTGCCCTGCTGAGCCTGCCAAAAGTCCCATTCTGCAAACGGTGCTGCACCAGTTGAGTAGTCCTCGACTTACGACCGGTTGGGAGTCGCGGCATTTAAAAGGTTGAGAACCACTGGATTAGAGGGCATTGTTCCACCTTGCAGAAATGATGGGGGCATCGGACATTTTGTGCGTATTGTTCTCTGCAGGAGAAATGTTGCTTTAGGACAGGGGTCCCCAATTTCTGGGCCGCAACCCCACAACTAGGCCTTGAACTGTTTTGAAATCGGGCCGCAGAAGTGGCGGATGATGTGTGGACACATCCCCGCTTGCACGAGCACTGGGCAAGCGTGTGGGCATGCACACTCCATTTGCGGGAGCGGCGTGTAATAGCAATAGCACTTAGCAAGTTTTCAGTCAGCATATTATCCCAACAATCTTGGTCCTCATTTTATTGACCATGGAAGGATGGACGGCTGAGTCAACCTTGAGCCAGTTAAAGGAATCGAACTCCTGGCAATGCAAGCTTGCCTGCTGCTCGCATGGTACCATTCCCTTCCCACCACACACACACCAATCTGCAAAGCCGGAAAAGTTGGGGAACTCTTGCTTTAGAAGACCTTTGCTCTTTGCCAGCAGTTATGTTGTGAAGTATGGCTGCATTAATATCTGAAAGCAACTTGAGTATTTCATTAAGCATGTTGGCTTCAGACTCGGCAGCTTGTATTATATCTCAAGGGATCCAGACTGCTGAATTACGTGAGGTATGATGAACTGGGTAATTAAAGAAATATCCTGTGTGCCCGTGTGTTCCTTAGAGCAGCCTTTCTCAACATCTTATATTCCCTGTCCCATCAATTATTCTTGTCAAGTGGAGTGGGTCCTCCCAAAGTCTCTTTTTGAAAGAAGGACGTTTATATAGGGGTGATACTATTTTATTTTATTTTTATTGTATTGCATTGCATTGTTTAGTCCTTACAACAGTTCATTTAGTGACATTTAAGTTAACAATGACACTGTTAAAAGTGAGTTATGACCAGTTTTCACACTTGCAACCGTTGCAGCATCCCCATGGTTGCGTGTTCAACATTCAGATGTTTGGCAACTGGCATGTATTTGTGACGGTTGCAGTGTCCTGGGATCATGTGATAATCTTTTGCAATCTGGCAAGTAAAAACTCAATGGGGAAAGCCAGATTCATTTAACAACCGTTTTACTAACTTAACAGCTGCAGCGATTCATTTAACAACTGTGGCAAGGAAGGTCGTAAAATGGGGGAAAATCCACTTAACGGTCTCGTTTAGCAACAGAAATGTTGGGCTCAATTGTGAGGACTATGCATAGGGATATTGTCACTATGTTTATCATTCACAGTAAGATTTAAAGTTTCAAGAGCTCAAAAGTTTAACGATTTCAGGGTTTTCAGGATTTAAAGTTTTATGGACTTAACCATGGATTAACCGTAACAGGTCCTTACTTAGCGACTGCTTGTCCAGCAAACATTCGACTTACAGTGAGACTTAAAAATGAAAGTTATGACCAATTCTTGAAGTTGTGGCCATTGCAGCATTCTAGTAGTCACACGATCACACTTTGAAGTCATTGGCAACGTGCCCCCATTTAGGAGGGTCCCGGCGTTCTGTGATCACGTGACTCTCCTTTGCAAACCTCCCAGCTGGTTCCTGACCAGCAAATCAATAGTGAAGCCAGCAGATATTGACAGTGATCATGTGATGACCCACACTGCTTAGTGTTGGAATTGCTGGCCTCAAATGTGGTCAGTAAGTGACAACCACCTGTAGTGTTTGGGAACCGCTGACTTAGCATCATGAACTGCTATTTCAAGTTCAGTCTCCACAGCTTGTCCTTGACTTACAACTGCAATTGAACCCGGAAATATGGTTGTAAGTCATGCCAGTCGTTAAGCGAGTCATATGACTATACCCAACTTTATTTATGAATTTATAATATTTATGACTCTTTTTGTGGCAGTCATTAAGCAAGTACTGCGGTGATTAAGCAAACTCATTGCAGTGGGTGTTTTTTTTTTTCCCCGGAAACAAGAAATAAGGATCAGTTTGGGGCAAAAAATGCCCAAGTTGTCGAGTGCCAAAATCCGATCGTGTGAACTTTTGGAACTTTGAATCTAAGCCGTAAATCAGAGTTCTCCAACCTTTCCGGGCTCGTGACCCGGAGGGGAGAGCAGCTTCCAAATTACTGCATGTGCGCGCGCATGCACACACACAAATAGGCTCACGCCCACTGGCTCAGTATTAGCGGCTGCATTTGTGCATGCACCATGTGCTGGCGCCATGCACATGTGTGAGTGGCTGCACACCCCCAGCAATGGCTAGCACCCATTTGCGCATGCGCGAATGGGCTGCACGTACCCCTTCGCTAGTGTCCTGTTCGTGCATGCACAAATGGGACGCACACATCTCCGTGCTAGCCTTCCCATTTGCAACCACATGAATGCGCAAATGGCTGTGGGCGCTAGTACGAGTGGGGGGGGGATATGCACCCACACGTGTGTGCCTTGCCCACCCATTTCTGTGGCCCATGGGTTAAATGAATCTGGCTTCTCCCATTGACTTTGCTTGTCAGAAAGTTCCAGAAGGTGATCACATGATCTCGGGACATGCAACTGTCATAAATTTGAACCAGTTGGCAAGCATCTGAATTTGGATCACATGACCATGGGGATGCAGCAAAGGTCATAAGTGTGAAAAACAATCATTTTTCAGTGCCGTTGTAACTTTGAATGGTCACTAAATATACTGTTACAAATTGAGGGCTACCTGTATTTTCACTGGTAGGCTTTGGGGAAACATCAGATAATTGGCGTTGGAAATTTTTTTTTTTTTTTAAAGATTCAAGGGTGAAGCCCAAGGCAGAAGAACAGATACTTGCTGATGCTTTATGTCTCCCCCCCCCCCTATTTTGGATAATGACTAAACTTCATTATTATGAGTTAGTTGCTGTTTGGTTCACTCTGCATATGCAAAAAAAAAAAAAAAGCCCATCCTTGTCTTGTCACATTAGGATTCTTTCTCTTCTATGTCAAGCTTTGGAAGAAATCCAAAATTCTCCAGCTTTACTGGGAGAGCAGAAAATAGAAATGTCAAATCGGGCAGTTGGCCAAGCAGAATGAGGGTACATGGATCCCACAAGACCATTCCAAGCGAATGCAAAGCTGCAAAGTCTCTAAATAAGGACCACTCTGATCTGCATGATATACATGACTTTCAGTTACAAAATTATTTGATTTTAGCACAGTGGAACCAAATGAATGCCATCTGCCCACCAGTATTCTGAGGCAGATCTACTTGTCACCAAAAAACCAAAACCCTCTTCTAAATAATACCTTCACCTTGGCCTCAGTGTCTCTATTCATAAAAACCGTTGGAAACTTGGCCCCGTGACATATTCTAATATTTCATGCCTCACAAGTAGAATTGGATGAAAAAAAAAAAGTGCCATGCCTTATCCCAGAAATCAAACACTGTGGCTACTGAAGCAATCTATGAAGGTGTCATGAAGGTTAATGGAAGCCAATCTTATTAACATAAGCCGAGCTTTTTGTCTCTGTGCCAAATCTACATATGCTGGTTGTCTTTCTCTCTCTCTCTCTCTCTCTCCCCCCCCCCCTTTCTTAATAATCCAGCCTTTCTCCTCAACTGGGTGATGTCCTTTCCTGGATGGACAGTTAATATTTTGCCCCTTTGCTATTAGGTTTGAATTTAGGCCCAGTCAGCAAAAATCGATTGACAGCAGATTTATGACAAAAGCAAAGTCGTTCTTCACACAGCCTACTATTAACTGCTGTGAGATGTGATGGTGGCCACTACCTTGAGTTCACTCCAGATGTGATGAGTCAGTTTTCTTGCTTCATTTGCATGCTGCCATAAAGCAAAGGATAGTGTTAAGTTTTCACTCTGAAGGACAGGCTCAAACGAAGAGAGGCGGTTTTGCCCTAGCTTTGTTCATCCTGTCATTCTGCGTCTAGCATGCTCACCTGTCCAGTTTATTTCCCAGGTAGGAATTGGATTCAGAACTTCATAGTTAAATGGGCGGCATATAAATTTAATGAATAAATAAGGACCCCCACGGTGAAAGAGGGTGGTAGGTTACAGTGAGGACAGATTAGCTTCTTTCATACAAGTAGCCCTTTAGTCCAATCACAGTTCAGACTAGAATTTCTGTTGCTAAGCAAAATGGTTGCTAAATGAGGCATGACTAAATTTAGGTCTTTTTGCCATAGGGGTTAAGCAAATCACTGCAGTTGTTAAATGAATCATATGGTTGTTAAGTGACTCTGACTTCTCCTCACCAGCTTCCGACAAGCAAAGTCAATGGGGAAAACAAGATTCGCATAATGACTGTATTTTTCATTTAACTGCAGTGATTTGCTTAAACACTGGTGGCAAAATAGTTCGTAAAGTAGTGCAAAACTCACTTAACAACTGCCTTGCTTAACGACAGAAGCCTTGGGCTCAATTGCTGTCGCAAGTCAGGACTACTGGAACCGTGTTTACTGTACCCGAGTCTCTTGAGTTTATCTCATTTTAATACATTTCTGAATATCTAATTTAGGAACGCTCAAGCTTTTTTCTATATGCGAGTAGAAACTTCATTGCGTTTCTTTGCTTGTGTGTTGGGAGGTCTGGACCAAAACCATAAGCAGGATCAGTTCAGCTTAATTTGAAGTAATTGAAATAAAATTAAAATAGCGATTGTAATAAAAGTTGATTTCATGGGTTCTTTTGCACAGCTCTAGGTCTATTTCTTGAGGGTTAACTTTTGTCCTTCCTTGTTTTGGTAGTCCAAAAATATCTTGCAAGAGAACAGAATGGGAATATTGGGGTGTGTGTTCTTTTTTCCCCAGAATTTACATGGTGACATTCGTGAAATGTGAATCGTCCTATCCGATTGATTTGAACAGTTGGGTGGTGCTTGAGACTTGATCTTCAAAAAGTATTTTGACATGCAGAGGAATATAATAGCAACATCTGGTCTGCAACAACTTAAACAGCTGTTCTTTTTGCTGCATGCATTCTTAGGAAAATACACAGCTGCTTTAATGAGTTGAAGACAGGTGCTGCGTTGATACCCCTTCACGCTATGAAGCATCTTTTACAGAGAGGAAACCATGTGCTGCACAGCCCTTTTGATTTATGAAAATCTAGCCCTATGAGCACGCATTTTGCCCAAGAGTTTATTCATTTCAAGATGTAGTTGGGAGATTATTTTGAAATATTAGTGCTAAAAATATGTCATAAAGCTTGCTAATATGTGCCTAGCATAAACTACTTAAAAACCTTTTCAGCCATTTTTAATCAGATATCCAATCCCCCTATTCTTTGTTTGCAAGATAATTTTTAGTTACTGAAGGGTATGTGTTTGGATAGTAAAACTACACAGTTTAATTGTAACTCCAGGATCAGGGGAGAATTGAATTGCAAACAAGCTGATAAAAAAAATCTACTTGAATATTATTACAGGTTAAATATGATTTCTTTTGCCAAGCTGTTAATTAGCATTCAGTACTTTTTTAAAAAAAATAATAAGTGGTTTTAATATTAAGTTCTAAATTGACGTTGTATCTTGTCTTCTAACTGCCCGGGCCCTTTGGAGCATAATGTGGATTAAATGTAGAACTGGAAGTGCATATAATGAGAGGATAAAAGCCAATTTTACTGTGGAATATGATGGCTGTGCCACTGCAGTCTTTCAGTAAACACTACCTTGCTTTTTACATGAATTATTAATAGTATGTTATGCTCAGGGTAAAACTTCAGTGATTAAAGCTGGGGATTTTGGATGCTGTTCAAAATGTCCATTGCCATCTTCGTCCCTCTCTTTTCTGGACTTGTTAGTTGCCCCTCTTCTTGATGTTAATTTTATTTTCACAACATAAAACAGTAATATATTGAAATTGCATAGACGGCTGCTGAAACCATTATGAACTATTTAACAGAGCAGGTTGAACTTACGACAACCGAGCCCAAAATTTCTATTGCTAAACAAGACACTTAAGTTGAGTTGTACCCCATTTTGCAACCTTTTTTTCCCAGGTGGTTAAGCAAATCACTGCAGCTTTTAAGGGAATCGTGGTCATTAAGCAAATCTGGGTCCCATGTTGGCTTTTCTTGGGAAGGTTACAAATGGTGATCACATGAGCCAGGGACAGTGTGACTTATTTGGGCAGTTGTAGCACATTGCTGACTCATACTTCAATGGTAGTCCACTAGGACAGGGGTCTCCAATCTTGGCAACTTTTAAGACTTGTGGACATCAACTCCCAGAATTCCCCAGTGAGCATGGCTTGAAGTCCACAAGTCTTAATGTGGCCAAGGTTGGAGATCCCTGCACTAGGTTACCTAGATCCCTCATATTGCTGACTATGTTCAAGCTCATTGGTTGTCTAAAATTAATATTGGCGAAGAAACATAAGCACATAAGCACTCAGAGGCTAGTACTTACTACCCATTACTCCACTCTCCCCCAGTTCTACTATAGCTCCTAATACTGCTCCTCCACTGTATATGGAGATTCTCAGACATCCAAGTATGGTTGTCCTAAATCAGTGTTTCTCAACCTTGACAATTTTAAGGCATGTGGACTTCAACTCCCAGAATTCCACAGCCAGCAATGCTGGCTGTGGAATTCTGGGAGTTGAAGTCCACATGCCTTAAAATTGTCAAGGTTGAGAAACACTGTCCTAAATATACCTGGATAACCGAGAATCTCTATAAATGTTTAGCTATGCACATTGGGATAAACACCTTTAGAATGGTGAGGGAGTATGAAAGGAATTTCCAGAAAACATTGCAGACTACAGGAACCATTTCTGCTTCAGTGTGAGATTCGGACAACCCAGACTCATCCCCAACAGCTTGCGCTTGTCTTCAACAGTGCAGGGACACGGCAGAAAACATCCTGCAGCCATGAAGGCTCCACACCCATTTGCACTACTCAGGTGACCCTGAGGATACAGGTAAACCTCCAAGTGGCCTCAATGACTCTCTAAAAAGAATGCAAATGACCAGCTGTCTGCAAGGAGTATAAATCCTTCCACTGAAGAAGCTTCTTGGATGAGAAGTGAAAGGTCTTCAAAGAAAAACAAGAAAGTCCAGTTGCCTCTTGAAAAAGCACCTTTGGGTGCTTCCTCCACTGCTGCTCCTTATGAGTCTCACTGCTGGAGAACAGTGTCTTTCTGTTAGCTTTGAGCTGCTTCAGGCTTTTCTTTCCATAAACCAGTGGTTCTCAACCTTTTTAATGCCGCGACCCCCAACCGGTCGTAAGTCGAGGACTACTCAACTGGTGCAGCACTGTTTGCAGAATGGGACTTTTGGCGGGCTCAGCAGGGCAGAGACAGCCTGGACAATTCCTATTGGCTTTTGAAAGCCAATAGAATTAGACTCTATTCAAGAGAGTCTATTCTATTGGCTTTCAAAAGCCAATAGAATAAAAGGGAGTAGCACAGCTAAGGAAAAGGGGGAAAAAATGGCGGACTGCGTTGTTTGGTGACCCCCGTGAAATGGTCATTCGACCCCAAATGGGGTCCCGACCCACAGGTTGAGAACCACTGCCATAAACAAACACAAATCACCTTCCCTCTCACACCACCACCACACACCCAGCTGCCTCTCTGTTCAGCTCTTATAGCCACTAATTGCTGTGCTGGCTAGGGAGAGGTCTTAAAGCAGGGGTATCAAACTGCAGGCACGCGAGCCGGATGCATCACACCAAAACTACACCCACCCATTGCACTGACGCATCACGTGACGTTGCAAGTTTGACACCCGTGTCTTAAAGGGACAACAGACCAGGTTGCCGCCATTTTGCAGATAGCAAACCATGATTTCCTTTGACACTCCATTAGCAAACACATTTCTTGAACATCCTTTCATTGCCGTACAAAAGTACTATTTTTCCTAAATAGTTTGGTATCTACTTTGGTACCATCTGCGTTGCATTGATTTCAGAAATACTATATTTTGCTCTCCTTAGTTCCATACTTTTTGAAAACCGGTATTGTAGTTTGTAGGGCAAGTGTCTTTTTATTTGATATGAGATTGCTCCTGTGTTAAATAAAACATTTCATCTATCTGAATTGCTGGTGAATGTGTTTTTCAAGTTCCCTTTCAAAGGAACTTCTCAGCGGAAAAATCGGAAAAATTGTTCATTATCTAATGAAAAAAACTGACACTTCTTTCAAGTTTATATTTCAAACCCTCCCATGGGGCATTGTTTCTTCTGCATTTGTTGACAGATCATGTTGGTAAAAAAATGGAACAGCAGCAGTGTTTGTTCAAATATATAATATTTGCATTCCCAAACCTACAGTAAAGTTTAGCAGGTTAGACAGAAAGCAATGGAAGATCAAAGAAGAAATGCAACGAAGTGATTGAATAAAGGAATTTGCCATTTGCTCATGAGCTGAAATTAAAACAACTGACAGTGGAAGAAAACACTACTATACACAAAAAATTAATTGGGAACGCAAACAGCTTATATTCAAATGCTGCAGTTTTAACATTTAACATTTCTGAGAAGAACTATGCAAATTCTGAAACAACATTTTGCTTCTTTTTCTGGCACTTGACATGTTGTGCATGTTTTTCCCAGTTATTTTAAGGAGAGAGCATCTATTTCTGATTATTGCTTCATGGAAACTGTTCAGAGGATGCTGAAAATGGTGTTTATAGAATCCTTGAGCAGTTTTAATTTTTAGTAACTTGACCTCTATTTAGCATGTATCGGAGGAAGAGTATTTAAGATTTAGCATATTGTAGGAAAGTTAACTTTCAGTGTTACCCAATGTACTTTTGGATACAACGCATGGTTCAGTGTTGACTGTATCCTGATACGTTCGCAGTTGGGTTTGCTTATAGCACTGACCATACTTTATATTTTTATCCGATGTCCACTTTAGTTAAATCTTGAGGAAATTTCCTCTGTGTTGCATTTTTGCCGGTTATTTATAGCTTATATCGGAGTCCCCAACCCCTGGCCTGCAGCCTGTTGGGAACAAGTGGCAGGCCGGCGTGTGAAGTTTCTTGCCCTGCCCACATTTCTGTGGCCCAATCAATTGACCATTACAAGGGCTCCTGTTTTCTTTGCCATGTCTTTTTTCTTTCTGTGTTCTTTTCGGAGATATTTGTCTCTTTTCTCCAGAAACTCCTTGTCTTCCTTAATGAGTCTCAATGTGGCCAGTGTGCTTCCAGACTTCCATTGCTTTCTCCTCCAGCAATGCAGTGAGTTTCTGCTCAATGCAGGTGTAGTTAAAATCTTCCTCAGGTAGGAATGCAAGCATAACACCTACCTTGAGTTTCCTTGTCCGTGTTCTCTGTGTTTCCTAGAGGTTTGTGGTTGTTACTTGCGAAGTCGTGTCCGACCCATCGCGACTCCATGGACAACGTTCCTCCAGGTTATGCAACTGCAAACAGCTCCTTCCTGTGTACAGTATAATCTCTTGTGTAGATTAACTTGGCAAAACAAAAACAAAACCTCAGAAACAACAGCAAACTATTGTCCTACATGCCAAATAAGAAAAAAGGTAGGAAGATAATAAGTTGGTTAGATTTGAGGTGTTTTTAAGTTCTCTGGGCGCCTTGCTTGAGCTGATGAGCTGGAATCCAACTTCCCTGTTGTTTGTTACTACTTTCTGCTCACTTCCCAGAATACGTGTATGGAAATTTATCACAATAAATTCATTCTTATTATTATTTTACAATAGTTTTGTGGTATTTTCGATGTCACTGGATTTATTTTCTTTTACAGGTAGTCCTCGACTTAGCAACAGTTCATTTACTGACCGCTCAAAGTTACAACGGCACTGAAAAAAGTGATTTTATTTATTTATTTATGAGACTTATATACCACTTTAAGTGCAAGCACTCTCTAAGTGGTATACACCAGTAAGCAATGTATATATATATTTACATTGCCCCCAACAATCTGGGTCCTCATTTTACCTACCCCGGAAGGATGGAAGGCTGAGTCAACCTTGAGCCGGTGAGATTTGAACCGCTGACCTGCTGAACACAGTCAGCTAAAGTGGCCTGCAGTACTGCACTCTAACTGCTGCGCCACCTCGGCTCTTTGCCACACAAAAGTACTGACCGTATTTCATACTTCTGACCGTTGTAACATCCCTGTGGTCAAGTAATCAAAATTCAGATGCTTGGCAAGTGACTTGTGTTTATGACGGTTGCAGTGTCCCGGGGTCATGTGATCACCTTTTGCGATCTTCCGACAAGCAAAGTCAATGGGGAAGCCAGATTCACTTTACTAAATTAACAACTGCAGTGATTCACTTGTGGCAAAGAAGGTGGAATGGGCAAAACTCACTTAACAAATGTTTTACTTAGCAACAGAAAGGTTGGACTCAATTGTAGTCATAAGTCAAAGACTACCTGTATTTTTATAATTCTTCGAAGAGCTTCTATTTTCTTTAATAGCTTGTGCACCCATGTTGTGATATGTGACGTATTTCCCTACTAGTCTCTCCTTATGCATAAACTCATATTATCAGACCACTGGT